>NC_136926.1:73477888-74077888 GCF_949752795.1 Hyperoodon ampullatus
GGTTTGTAAATATTACCTATTGAATCTTTCCATTTGTAACTCTTTGTTAATTCACACAAAGAGCTGCACATTCATATTCGGAAGCTGAAAAGAGAAAACAACATATTATCGACAGAAGACACATACCCAGAGCAAGATTTTTTTCAGAGCACGTTCCCGACAAACACAATGTCCCCACAGCAGTTCCAAAAGCCTTAAAATAACAGGTGCTATCAGGGCCAGGGCCAGCAAGAACCCCTTCAGAGGCAGGGGTTCCATCTGCCCAGATTCTGTGGGGGGAGGCTTCTTTCCCACCAGCCCTGAGTCTCCCCTTTTCCCTCAGGCTCATTTCCACTCAGGCCTAACTGACTCTTGTCAAATAAGTCACTGCCTACTGATCAACAATTGTGAGGGAGAAACTTCTAGCATTTATTGGTAGAGTGAGTTAGCAAACCGGCAGATGATGAGCCTGCCAGTTACACGCTAAAATGAAGATTTATTGTCCTCCCATTTCTCATCATATACTGACACTATGTAAGGGAATGTGAAAGCTTGCACACACACACACACACACACGCACGCATGCCTGGAGTCGGGAGATTAGGTTCTGCCACTTCTCTGCCTGTTGCAAACTTCTCTGCCTGTATGATCTAGGACAGCAGTCCCCAACCTTTTTGGCACCAGGGACCAGTTTCATGGAAGAGAATTTTTCCACGGGGCGGCAGGGGGCTAAATGGTTCAGGCGGGTAATGCGAGCAATGAGGGGGATGGCTCAGGCGGTAATGAAGGCGATGGGGAGAGCGACGGGGAGCGCTGGGAGAGCGCTGGGGAGCGGCAGATGAAGCTTCCTTCACTGGTCTGTCCGCCGCTCACCTCCTGCTGTGCAGCCCGGGTTCCTAACAGGCCACAGACTGGTACCGGTCCAGGGCCTGGGGGATAGGGACCCAGATCTAGAACACCTCCATCCATCTGAGACCTCCGTTTCCTCTTTTGTAAAGTGAGGGGGTGGGATTAGATGACTGCTGGGGACCCACCGGCTCTAACAATACAGGGACCAGGAGTGCAACTCACACCTTTTAGAGGACAATTCCTTTGGGGTGGGGGTGGGGCTGATAAAAACAGCCCAAACCTATAGACGTTCTCTACAGTGGGGACAATGAAAGTGTGCTGGTTCCAGAACCCTAACCACCCCCTTGATCTATTCTCACCCTTCCGACTGGGGTCAGCACACGGCCAGTGCTGGGAAATCTCTTCTGACATTTTCATTTGGCGCCTTCCTCTTCAGAGCACCTTTCTGCCCTCATTCAAATCTTTTGATTAATATCTGAATTCAATTAAAGTCGTTTTAAGTAGTTAGCAGATAGTCACTGTGGAAGAAAGGTATGGAAATTTTCCTGGGAGAATTTTTATGGGTTGATTTAAGAGGCTGAGGCCTGTGAAAATTAGAATTATTCTACTGGAATTCCCCAGTCAAAGAGCCCATGTACCTCCCAGAAGGCTTCCGTGATTCCTATAGATGCCAAAAGGAAACTCACCAAGAAAGGAAGCCCAGCGACTTTTCTATCCAAATAAAGAACAGCTCTTGCAGAAATAGATATACCCCACTGTTCCAGTTATCTCTTGCTGCATAAAAAGCTAACCCAAAATGTACTGGCTTAAAACAGCAACCGTCTTATATTTCCCAAATATGTGGGTCAGGAATTCGAGCAGGGTGTGGCTGAGTGATCCTTCCATTTTCTGTGTTATCTGTAGAGGTCATTTAGTAATTCCTGGGGGAGGGGGGTTGGGAGGCAGGGTTGAAGGGGGCCAAGATGGCTTCTCTTGCACATACTGTTGCCTTGGCAACAATGGCTGGAAGGCTGGGCTCAGCTGGCACTGTCGACTGGAGCACCCACAGGAGACTTCTCCCAGTATAGGGGTCACAGGATAGTTGAACTTCTCACTCAGCTTCTCAGGGCTCTGGCAGAGAGTATTCCAAGAGGCCAAGTAGAAAGTAAAGCCTCTCATCATTTAGCCTCAGAGGTTTCAGAACGTCATTTCCACTGCATTCTATTGATGAAGGAAGTCACTCAAGCCAACCCAGATTCAAGGGGTGACGAATTAAATTCCACCCCCTCAGTTGGAGGAGAAGCAAAAAATGTGTAGCCATCTAAGAATAAAATTTCCCACAGCAGGTCCAGTGGGAAATTTTCAGGTGCCTCGTAAGATTGTCTGCCTCAGAGTTCAGGTACTCAGTCAAGGACACAGAACTTTCACCTCCATGCCTATAACATTTAACCCAAATGCTGGTGACTTAACCCTAATGGCTAAATCCTGGAGTCTATTTTTCTCCTTGCCACTTGACCCAATCTCTTCCTCACTCTCCTCACTCTTCTTCTACTTTCTGTACTAATAATAAATAATATGGTGTTTGTCTTAGTCCATTTGGGCTGCTATAACACATATACCATAGACTGAGTAGCTTAAACAACAAACATTTATTTCTCACAGCGTGGAGACTGGGAAGTCCAAGATCAAGACACTGGTTGATCCAGTATCTAGTGAGGATCCACTTCCTGTCTTGTAGGCACCTGCCTTCTTGCTTGAATCTTCACATGGTGGAGAGAATTAGATCATCATCCCTCTGGTGTCTCTTCGTATAAGGGCACTCATCCTATTTATTTGGGCTCCACCCTCATGGCCTAATGATCTGCTAAAGGCTGCAACTCCAAATACCATCACATGGGGTGTTAGCCTTCAACATATGAATTTCAGGGGGACACAAGCATTAGGTCTATAGCCGCATCCTTTTTAATCACAATGTAACACATGCTCATTGTAGAAAATCTGAGGTAACCTGGAGATAACCACAAGTAACATATCCTTCCATTCTTTCTTCTGTGTATACATATTTTATTTGTAGTTTACATTATTGGGATCACATTATATAGAGTTCATATCTCGCTTTTTAAATATACAATTCATGACCATTTCCTTAAGTGATCAAATACTATTTGCATTATTTTTAACATTCACATACAATTCTACCACATGGAATACTGTATTTTATTTCACAGTTTTCTAATTGTAATTCATTCAGGTTGTTTTCAAATTTTGATTTTGATAAGTAGTGCTCTGAACATGCTCACACATCAAACTTGTTCCACATTTTTAGTTATTTCTTTAAGGGAGACTCTGAGAGGTGGAATTCCTGAGTCAAATCCCCTACCTTGAAATCTTCCTTCCTTTGACTTCTGGGTCACTTTTTTCTTCAGGATTCCATTATCTCTTAGATAATTGGTCCTTACCATCAACCTTCATCTTTTCCTTTGCATATGGCTGGTCTCTCTTTCCATATGAGACCCGGAAAGAAAGGCCTAGGAGAGCTTAAAATCCTAGAAAAAGAAATAAAAAGATTATTTGCAACTGGCAAAAATGTATTCCTAATAAGCCCAAAGAAGTAAACACAAACATTAGCAAAGACTATTTAAAAGTTCAATAAAATGGTTATGAGAGCCATCTCCAAATTTCAGTACCATATGTAAAAAGAAAATACAGTTAAAATAGTCTAATGTTCCTAAAATTAGGCCAAAAATATAACATGGTCAGGAATCATCTAAGCAATTGGGGCAAAACACCATGTTCCTTAAAGAAGGAGGAAATACGGTGAAGATAAGAGTTCTCTCCAAATGCAAATCAGAGTTTTAACTCTATTCCAGTTAAAATTCTAATTGCATATTTTACAGAACTTAATATAATAAAGGTAAAATTCATTTGGGAAAATAAAGAGAATACTTATAAAAAGAACAGTGAGAGACAACAAGCTTTACCTGATAATTGAGTTTATTATAATGCTGAAATAGTCAAAATTGTATTTGGGGGATTTGCTCTGAAATTTAAGCCTAGACCAACAGAACAAAACAGAAATGGAACAGGTTCTGAAAGAAACACAAAACCTAATATGGAAGAAACCAAACAAAACAATGAACAGATATTCTTAAAATAATGGCATCTGTGGGGCTAGAGATCAATAAGTAGAAAAATTAATTGAACTCACACTTTAAATCAGGGATATTAAAGAATCAAATTTTTAAATTGTGAAGATTAACAAAAATAGAATACAGAAAGAGATGATTAAAGAAAGGGATTAATAAACATTTTTCAAGCTATAGAAGTACTTGCCCTCCTCAGAAAGGACATTTTAAAAAAATTCTTAGACGATCAGGGGAGGAGGCTAGAGAGGCTATTCTATATGTCAATTTTATTTTTATTTTTTTATATGTCACTTTTAAATGAGAGAATTTCTTATTTCATGATCTGAAAAGTTCTGGAAATTATCATACCTCTGGGTCCCTAGGAGCCATAGTTCTTTACTTTCAGGAGAATGGTATATATACGGAAGGGATAAAGCCTGCTCGTAGACTTTCCCCTGGTGACGGGGAACTGGTCCAACTTCAGGTACCAATGTCTGACACAGTCTTCGTGGCCAGCTTCGTGTCCAAAGCTTTCAATTCCAAGATAAAGTGGTACTATCCCAGGAAAGAGCAGAGAGCAGAAAAGAGGTCTGTGGAGCTGCATTTCAGAAGAACTCAGGGAGGTAGAGAGTAATTGAGGGATCTGTCTGTACAGGGAGGTCTTGGAGGAAAATTATGCAACTGGGATTCAGATTCAGATTGTTTCTACATCATGCGTCTTATGAGATTCCAGAGGTGACCAAGAACCTCAGGGGCGGCTCAGATAGAAGAACTGTAATGGGAAGAGGATCCAACCATCATTAACCACGTGCTGACTGGGTGTCATCCTGGAGAATATGAGGGTGGAGGTGCCAGCAGTGCTGGGAGCCAGGCTGGATCACACCCAAGTTGATCCCAGCAGTAATTCTGTGCCTACAAGAAGGCAGAACATGAACCCTTTATCCATTTCCATTATTGCTTGAAAAGAGGAGAGAAAAGTGGAAAAGATACCCTGCACCATTTCCCATCTCCACAGGCATCTTTAAAAATGCAACAGCTTCACCTATAAGAACAACAAATATTTTAGGAAACCTGTCTTTCTTTATATATCAGACATATCAGATACATTCTTACCACTGTGTGCTATAAGATGGGATTCCATTTTAAATACACACAGGGGAGCTGACATTAAAGGAACCCTTTGGTAAAACCATTTGTAAAGCAAATAATCACTGAATAAATCTGTCTCTAAATCTGGATTTTCATATTCTAGACTGGATTTGCCTGAACGAAGAGCCTTCTACAAATTTATCTTCTGTTCTAATTAGAATTCATCTGTATCCATGCAACCTTTAGAATATTACTTCTATAACAAGTCACCAAATGCATATGCTATAACAGTCCAACTCCGTCAACAACTTTAGCTCAGTTTTTGCCTTTTTCCATACTTCAGAAAATGTAGATATCTTACTGAACAGAGGCATGTTCTGTTTCTTTGTTAAGACTTAGGGCTTTACACAAAGAAAGATCCACATGGCAATTATTATGTAAAAAGCAACTCAGTCTCACTAATTATCAGAGAAATGCAAATTAGTGTCCCCAGGACACCTGTCTCTTCCAAGTTTAAGTTCTGGGCTGGGTGGCTGACAAGCTTGAGAAGAGAGACCTCAGGGCACCCCTCTTTCAGCAGAGCTATGCTTATATACCTAATGGCAGACTGGGCAAAGCCTGTCGAAACAAATGCTCAGTAGTTTTAATTTGTGGAGAGGAAATGTTATTTGGAAAAATAAAGTTCTTAATGCTCTGCAATATTTGTACACTGTGGTAGCGCTCAGAGTGCTGCAGAAAGCACTTTGAGATGAGAAATCCAGCCGTTATTAGTAATTCATTTGCTTTAGCACATATGGGAGATAATGCATTCCTTGGCCCTGTGGTCCAGGTGGTAGGCTCTGCCAGCAATAATTTGGAAGCACTTTTGAGCCGAGGGCCACGTGGGCTGCTGCAGGGTGGCAAGGAGGCTGTCCTTCTGCTGTAGCTGCTAGAGCAGCTGGGATGGAGGCTTCCCATCCTTTTGTCTGGTTAAAGCAAATTTCCAGGTTGAACTGACAATAGTGAACCCTGCAGCCCAGACCCACTGAATGCATGTGGGAACGCTCTTGGTCAGCCCTTCTCGGAGCAACAGCACATTATCATTTTCAACATAAGACCTGATTGAACTCAGATCTCACCTCATCTAAATGTCACATGGCGTCAGGACCATAGGGTGGGGTGGGGCACAAGAGCCACATATTAAAATCTAGAGTGGATTCCTGTGCATTTTCAGCATATTCTGTGCAGGTTATAAAAATCAGCCCTCTAAAAGAGGAGACAATATTGCTTAGTAAATTCACATGAAGCATGAATTTTACTTATTCGTCTCATTTAATTAGACTAATTAGGTAATCAGTCTGTCAAACATCAATATTTACTCAATGTATCTTCAATTGTCAGTGGCAATGGAGGAGAGCAAAGATACCCAACACGTAGATAGCCAACAAATACTTTTCATTGATTGATTACATACAAATCAGTGTTTAATCCAAGAAAATTTTGGATACGTAGATATCCAACAAGTACTTTTCACTGATTGAGTATTATGCAAATCAGTGGTTGATTAAAAAAAAAAATCACCCACTAGTTCATCTGCAGACTGAGGTTGCACGAAATGATGTCGGGTCACAGTCGGTGTGCCCTTCTTTTAATTGTTCTGCTCAGGCTGGTGCTGAAATGAGCTTGCATTTCTCAGTATGCACCAATTAACGCTCCAGAGAAGTGGCCAGGAAGTGTGCTGCATGAGAAGAGGAATTGAATTTGGGATTAGCATTCGTACAGCATTTGCTGGGGGTGAGGGCAGAGGCAGCTGGTTTTTTCACCTATGCAGAAACCTGCTTTGCTCACACAATCGTAGCTTTTTGATGCCAACATGCAAAAAAGTCCTTCAGACATTCCCTTTCATCAGTTTCCCTAATGGGCAAGTGAAAGCTGCGATGTCCCCATTAAACTACCCTTTACGTGGTCACTGATTAATGGATCTGTCAGGGACCAGTGTTATCTGAGTGCCCATCAATCACCCCTATTGAAAGGCAGGATTGAAATCATGCTCTTCCATTGTCTAGCCAGAGGGGAGGAGGGAAGAATCCAGACTCTTGATATGTCAACTCAGGATTCACTAGGACGGTGGTGCCAGCCCTTCCATGAAGTTTACTCAACCATCCTGCCTCCCTGAGGTCCCCCTTCTGTGATCTCCTACCAAACCCAGTGCTTTGCATCCCCTCTTGATGTTTATTGCTGTGGAAGATTATTCTGTACTGGTTTCATGAGCATTTATCTTCACTCATTCATTCAGTAGTGGGATAGACTGGATGGTCAGGCCTGTGAAGACATAATACGGGGCTGATATTTCAATGATGACTGTTGCCAGTTGGGTTGCAGATTCGGGGATACAGATTCTCGGATGGAGATTAGCAGACACAGTGTTGATTAGGGAGTGCTCTTGGGATCGACAAACATGGAATGGAGAGGAAGCAGCATTGGGCCGAGGGGGAAGCTGAGCCAGATGAAGTCCCACTGAAAGCTTCACTCAGCCCCACAGGGGACCTGGGGCTGAGATGGCCTTCCAGAATTGCCCTGAGCTGGGGTCGGGGGGCAGGTATTTATGCCTCTGCATATGATCAGTCATTAAATGTGGGCTGTTTCGAAAAGGAAACATGACCTTGGGAGAGGCAGCTCCCTTTGGCTGAGGAAACCCCCAAGGGGGCTGACAGATGAGGGTTGTCTCCCGGAAACACTTTCAGCAGCTGGGGAAAATGTCCTTCACCTCTGAAGAGGGTCTCAGAGGTGTGACACAGCATCCACAAGAATGAAATACCAATACATGCAGGGAGCATTCCAGATAGAGGGAACAGCAAATACAACAGCCCCAAGACTGAATGCGTGCAAGCAATGGGAAGGAGAAATACAAAGACATTGAAGAGAATGTGGTGGAAGCCAGGGAGTGGAGAGGCAGATGGGAGCTTCTGGGTTATGAGTTTTGTATTTATTCTGGTAGCAATGGGAGCTATTTGAGGGCTGTAAGCAGGAGGGTAACAGGATTTATTTATTCTTTTAAAGATCACTCTGGCTGCCGGGTGTAAGTGGGGAAACAGTAAAGAGTGATTGTAGCAGGTGGGGTGAGACCATAGTAACATGGATTAGGGTTATGGCAGTGAAGCTGGGGAGAAGCGGTCATGTTTGGGATTTATCTTGGGGGTGGAGCCAACAGGTCTTGCTGATCCGTTGGATATAGGATCTGAGGTTAACAAGAGAACTCAAGATGGCTTCTAGGTTTGTAGGCTGCCCAACTGAGGAGGTGGTTGGAGCTTTAGGTGGGGAAGACTGAGAAAGAAATACTTTGGGTGTGAGAATGGGTGAATGGAGGACAGAGGACGAAGGAGAGTTAAGAATCGTTCTGAGGGCTTCCCTGGTGGCGCAGTGGTTGAGAGTCTGCCTGCTGATGCAGGGGACACGGGTTCATGCCCCAGTCTGGGAAGATCCCACATGCTGCGGAGCGGCTGGGCCCGTGAGCCATGGCCGCTGAGCCTGCGTGTCCGGAGCCTGTGCTCCGCAACGGAGAGGCCACAACAGTGAGAGGCCTGTGTACCGCAAAGAAAAAAAAAAAAAAAAAAGAATCGTTCCGATAAGGCCATTTGCAGCAACATGGATGAGCCTAGAGATGATCACACTAAGTGAGGTAAGTCAGACAGAGAAAGACAAATATCATGTGATATCACTTATACGTGGAGTCTAAAAAAGAAATGATACAAATGAACTTATTTACAGAAGAGAAGTAGACTCACACATAGAAAACAAACTTACGGTTACCAAAGGGGTAGAGAGGGATAAATTAGGAATTTGGGATTAATAGATACAAATTACTATGTATAAAATAGATAAACAACGAGATCCTACCTTACAGCAGAGGGAACTGTACTTAATATCTTGTAATAATCTATAATGGAAAAGAATCTGAAAAAGAATATATATATATATATATATATATATATATATATATATATATATATATATGAATCACTTTGCTGTACATCTGAAACTATTACAACATGGTAAATCAACTATACTTCAATTTTTTTTTTTTTGGGGGGGTACGCGGCCTCTCACTGTTGTGGCCTCTCCCGTTGCGGAGCACAGGCTCCGGACGCGCAGGCTCAGCGGCCATGGCTCATGGGCCCAGCCGCTCCGCGGCATGTGGGATCTTCCCGGACCGGGATACGAACCCATGTCCCCTGCATCGACAGGCGGACTCTCAACCACTGTACCACCAGGGAAGCCCATATACTTCAATTTTTAAAATTTTTAAAAATTAAAAAAGAAGCATTGTTCTGACCACGGTAAATTTGAGATTTCCTGTCTTAGTCTTGGTTCCCCAGGAACAAATTCTGAGACAGGCGTCTGAGTGCAACAGTTTATTTGGGAGATGATCCAAGGAAACACAAGTAGGGAGGTAGGGAAGTGAGGTAGGGAAGAGAAGGCAGCCAATAGGGTGTATTTTATCAAGCAAGTTACCAATATATAGACAACTGGAGCTTAATATCACAGGGAACTCTGGAAAACAGTATAGAGCATGCATTTCACAATGGACCTACCCAAAAAGTAAGGATGCTAGAAAGTTTGTCAGCCATTCCTATTAGTGCTCCTGGAACCATTCATTCCTTGGCACCTCCAGCCTGCTGCAAGCTTGAGCAGAGAAGGCTCTGACAGCCAGAGAAAGTCCTCAGTCAAAGACGCAGTGACCAGAAGCCAGGCTGGTGGGCACTGAAATGGTAAGAGCTGAAGGGATACTGGTGGGAAGGAAGAAATTCAGAGTCAAGGCCTAGTTAAGACACCAGATACCACAAGGAGGTGGAAGTATCCAAAGGAGCCAAGTGCAAGGGCCAATGTCATAGTTCAGTCTAGGGTCACAAAGAAAAGACAAGCAGCCACGTGAGGCAGTGGTTGGATCAGAGTGAAGCCCATGGGCAGAGCTTATTGGCACTGGCACATCTTTTGAAGATGCCAAGTCAATATGAATAGCAACTATCTACAGTTCCAGAATGTCAATGGATTGATTGGGATTGAATGGATCATCAAATGATGTCAGAGTTGCTACTCTGGGGATCTTGTCTGAAGACTGATTAGGTGACTTTTTCAAGGTCATCTATAGACCTGAGATTCTGTAAGTACCCCTCTTTTACAAATGCAGAAACTTGGATGCAAGAAAGATAAAGGTTTTTCTTAGACTCTAAAAGTTTGCTGGCTTGCCCTCTAGAGAACAGTGCACACGTAAAAACTCATCTCAGTAATTTTTTCCATGAAGGGGCTTGAGTATTTTATCAATATTCATGATAAATGTTTTTTAAAGGTAATTAGCTTGTCAAAACATCTCAAACCTGAAGGTCACATTATTCAAAATTCTTTTCTTCTGTATCATGCTTTAATTCTGTGTCATGACAGTGCAGCTCAAATTCCCCAGGCAATAGTAATTACTCCATTACTTATTTGAGGTCCTAATCAATTAGGATCTATTGTCAAATGTAAGCATCTATTTATTTTAAATGGGATCTCTTTATTGAAGCCACAAGTACTAAATGGAAGAGTTGGGATTCTCCTACAAGAATAGTTGAATTTAACCTCTTATTGTTTTCCTTTCCCAGCCTCGGGGTCATCTTATGTTCTAGAACTGGTAACTATTTTCAAGGCATGGGTCTTTCTTAGACCAAAAAAAGTAAAAACAATGCAATTTAAATATAAACAGCAATCCAATTCAGGAGATACTCCTCAAGCAACTCCATGACACCCTGGGATAGGTGCTACTTTCCTCTCACTCCAACTCCTGATTTAGCAATCTCTACTTGTGTCCTTCGTGTTTGTTTGGCTTAACTTTGTTCTTGAAAAGTGTTTATGGTCCTGACCAAATAAACTCCACTCTTTAGGTTCTCATTAACTCCCAGTCAGGTGTTCTTATCCTGAAGCTCAGGGAACCCTGAGCATGCATAGAGCTAAGAATTGGTAAGTTGGTTTCAAGGACTCCATGGACGATTTGAAATTATACAAAATTTGATGTGGCTCTGCATTTCGGCTATTCTAGGGTAAAGGTCTTTCCACAGCTTCTTAAAGGGATAAATGACCTAAAACAAGGTTAACCACCATTTTGTTCTTCTTACCCCCATTTTTAAAAAGGTTTTGAAACCAAGTCCCTCTAAAACCGAGTTCCCTTCCCAAGTTCATGATTAATCCCTCTATCCAAAACTTTATTCCCTTTCTTGTCCCCTCTGAAAGCAATCCTGTGCTAAATGAACACTGATCAACCAGAGTTAGATGACAAAAACTGCTGTAGTCGATAACATCGCTAATGTAGTAAACTTGCTATTATAGATGTCATCATTAACATGCAAACTCAGGTTGTTTCTCCAGGGCAAGGTGAGCTCCTAGACCCCCAAGCCATGGACCATCTGGCCAGAGAGTCATAAACCAGAGACATCCTGACTCCCAAAACTATGATTAAGAAACATCACAAAAATGTCACAAGATGATGATTAACCCCAGCCTCCTTGGCCTTCCCCTTTGAAAAACCCTTAATTCAAAGACCAAGTTGGAGTGAATCTGAAGCTTATCTCCTACTCCCTTGCTTGGCGCCCTGCAATAAATCCTCGTGCTGCAGCCGACTACCACTGTCAGAGCTTGGCTTTCTGCGCTGTGGGCGCCCGAGCCCTTTGCTTGCTTACAGTTTCGTACAAATAATTTTCCTTTGTTCAGTATTTTCCCTTTAAACCAGCTCTTCGGGGCATCAGCTGGGCTGCTCCACTTCCCTGAACCATCCCAAACTAGCTTCTACAAATCTTCCTTTTGCATTCATACCGGATAAAACTCACTTACACTCCAGACCCACACAGTGAGGTAGAAAATGATTCCTCACTCTCTGATTCATAAAGTGTTTAATTTTTTTTCTAGAATGGATATTATTAAGGGTTTGTCTTTGCCCTCATTTCCTCAGATAGCATTTCCTTCTGTTATTCATATAAGCGACAAAACACTATAGTCTCACAACCTTGTCACCAAGTCAGATATTTTCAAATCACAGAGCAGTTGTTACAGACATTTTGAAATTAGTTTGCACTCATTACTACTTTTAAAATTCACAGTCGTTATTAAACTTGCTGCTAGATCTTGTTATTTAAACACACATGGAACTGTTGTTCCAGAACAAAATTCAACTGAGTAAAATGTAACAATCTAATTGGCTTTATTGAACCACTCGTGAGCCAGGCAGCATTCCATCTAGCAAGTAGGGGGGAGCTCCAAAGGGTGACAAAGAGGGGAAGATTTTAAAGGCAGGACAAAGAAGTTATAAACAGAAAAAAAGGATTATTTCAGATTATTTTCCCTTTGGGGGAAAAAGGGCTCATATAAGGTGGGTTATCTCATCTTCCTGTGGGGGATGGAGAGGGCCCATGTGACAGATGACCTCATTGGTGCTGACCACAAAATTCCTGACTGACCAGTTAAGACTACATTTCTGGGGGAAGCTGAAGCTTCAATTAGATTAGGTATTAAGCCTTGGTTTGGTGGCATGGCCTAGCATGAGTAAGTTCATTTCAGGCCTGTGGTTTTTTTTTTTTTTTTACTACTATATGACAAATGTATTTCTTGATGTTTTGTTAATTGTATTTCAGCATAAATGTTTTCCTTTATAATCCTAGGCGTTTTATTTTATGCATTTAAAAATAGTATTGTGAAAAAGGGCTCATGATACCAAAAAAGATAAGAAAAATAGTATTGTGAAAAAGGGCTCATGATACCAAAAAAGATAAGAATCTTTAATTTTAAAAATAGGAGTTCCAGAAAGAAAACAAGATATCAGAGAAAATTAAAGAAATGAAAGAAGAAAAAATTTTCCAGAACTGAAGGACATTAATTTCCAGATTGAATGGGGCCTGCATGTATTTAGACCAATAAATGAGAAAGATCCACATCAAAATCTAGGATCATGAAGATGAAGAACCTATGTGATAAAAATCCCCAAAATCTTCCAAAGAAGAAACAAAATAATATACAAAGAATTGGGAATCAAGAATTCATCAGATTTCTCATCTGCAGCACTGAAAGCCAGAAGACAATGGTGCAAAGCCTTCAAAATTCTAAAGGAAAATCATTTCCAGTCCAGAATTTTATATGCAACCAAATTATCCATCTTAAATGATAGTGAGTGTAGAATAAGAAAATTTTCAGATAATCCAGGAGTCAAGAAATTTGTCTCTTGCAAAAACACTGAAGCTTCTGCTCCAGCAAAATGAAGAAATCACAAACGCACAAGCCATGGGATCCAGCAAACTGGTGATCCAACATGGGAAGAAATGAAACAAGTTCCCAGGATTATGGTGAAGGGTGGTCCCAGGCTAGTATCTCTATAGCAGTCTTAGAGAGCAAGCAAGAGGGTGAAAGGTTGTCCCTAAGAACAAAAGCACATGCTAGTTTATATACGTTTGTTTGTTTATTTATTTATTTTTAAATTTTATTTATTTATTTATTTATTAAAATTTATTTATTTTTGGCTGTGTTGGGTCTTCGTTTCTGTGCGAGGGCTTTCTCTAGTTGCAGCGAGCGGGGGCCACTCTTTATTGCAGTGCGTGGGTCTCTCACTGTCACGGCCTCACTTGTTGCGGAGCACAGGCTCCAGACGCGCAGGCTCAGTAGTTGTGGCTCACAGGCCTAGTTGCTCCATGGCATGTGGGATCCTCCCAGACCAGGGCTTGAACCCATGCCCCCTGTACTGGCAGGCAGACTCTCAACCACTGCGCCACCAGGGAAGCCCGTTTGTTTATTTATATGTTTGTGTTTCAACATATTGGTAGAGTTCATCTTTGGCAGAGATTTGAGGATAAATTAGTGAGAGCTACTTTTTGTTTTTTAACATCTTTGTTGGAGTATAATTGTTTTACAATGTTGTGTTAGTTTCTGCTTTATAACAAAGTGAATCAGCTATATGTATACATATATCCCCATATCCTCTCCCTCTTGCGTCTCTCTCCCACCCTTCCTATCCCCTGCCTCTAGGTGGTCACAAAGCACCGAGCTGATCTCCCTGTGCTATGCGTCTGCTTCCCACTAGCTATCTATTTTACATTTGGTAGTGTATATATGTCCATGCCACTCTCTCACTTCGTCCCAGCTTACCCTTCCCCCTCCCCGTGTCCTCAAGTCCATTCTCTATGTTTTTTAAAACAAAACAAACAAAAAAAGAGAGAAAAGGAGAACGTTGTAGTTTAAAAAATTATTTAGAAATCTGGAGGTTAAATACACAAAGAAACAGCTGAGAGAGTGATTGAATGGAATAGGACAGGGTTTCTCAACCTTGGCATTATCAATATGTTGGACCAGATAATTCTTTGTTGTAAGAGGCTGTCCCATCTTTGGCTTCTACCTACTATATGCCATTAGCATCCCCCCTCTTAATCATGACAATCAAAAATGTCTCCAGACGTTACCGATGTTCCTGGGGAGTAAATCACCCCTGATGAGAACAGAAACAGGGAAGAGAAAGGAGTGTTTTTGTTATAAGCCTTGTGAAACTAATAGGTTATTTAAGTTCACTTAAATGATCATTTACTGCTATGATAAAAATCAAAATTAAACTTAAAAAGTCAATAGTATTCACAGATACCAATGATAATCAATTAGACAATATATTTAGGGGGAAAAAGATATTGTTGACAATCGCAGTGAAAATTATGAGGTCCCTAGGAATAAATCTCAAACAAAGATGACAAAATTGTAATGGAAAAAAAAATTATACCCATAATTAACTGATGCAAAAAAGCCTAAGTGAAGATACACCATGCTCATATATGAGAAGATAGAACTTCGTAAAGATGGAAACCCTTCCAGAAGTAATATATAAATTAAATTGAGTTCCAATAATAATCTCCACAGGATTTTCACTGGCTCTGACAAGCCGATCTTAAAATCCAGAAGGAAGAGGAAAAGGTTAGAAATATAGAATTAATGGAAGAGAACAGAGACAAATCCACTCATATATGAAACTCGGTTTGCAGCAGGGAAGGAATTACAAATCTTTGGAAAATGGATGGCCCATTCAATAAACAGCCCCAGGAGAATCATCTATCCATGTGCAGAAGTGAAAATGGATTGCTATCACATATAGAAATCAATTCCAGGTACATAAAAAGCCTAAATCTCAAAAACAAAATTATAGATGAGTATATAGGAAAATATCTCAACAACATATGAGAACACAAATCATAATGGAAATCATTAATACATTTGACTAAATTAAAATTTTAAATTTCTTACAATCATAATACATAGAAAATACATAGAAAAGACAGGCACTATGGAAGAAGCCACTATAATGCATTAAGTGACATAGGATTAGTATCCAGAGCCTTTAAAGAACTTTTACAAATCAATAAGATAAGGATAAACTTATCTGAAAAGAATGCATAGGAATAAGCAGGTCATTTTAGAAGGGGAAAATATGAGTAGTCAATAAGCCTATGACATAGGGCTTCCCCTCATTAGTCTATAGGGAAACGCAAATTAAGTCACAAAAATCTATTGTTTCATACTTATCAGAGCCTTGATTCAGATCTGATATCCATTTCCTCCCCCATGTCTCAGGTAAATCATGATTTAACGCAATCACACCTAACAAGCAATGAAGCCATGTCTGCTGTGTGGTTCTGGGAAAGCCTCTTCAGTCTAAAAAGAAAATATATCCATGCAAGTAACCGTCTTGGATATTGTGGGATCTGCCAGCAATGCCTGGAGCTATGGCAGCCATCTTATGAGTGTGAGTAGAGTGAGCTCGAAATGAAGACACTGAAGATAACACAGGAGAAAAATGGAAGAAACCTGGTCCTTAATGACATTGTTGAGCAGCTGAATTGACTAACCCTAGAACAGCCAAACCAGATTTTGGGAGGTTTGTGGTTGTGTGTGTGTGTGTGTGTGTGTGTGTGTGTGAGAGAGAGAGCGAGAGAGCGCGAGAGCAAGAGAGCGAGAGAGAGAGAGAGAGAGAGAGAGAGAGAACAAATTCCCTATTGTTGAAGACATTTTTAGTTTGGCTTTCTAATACTTGCAGCTTAAATCATCCTAAAATGACCCTGCAGTTTAGGGTCATCTTTGACCCTAAACTGCAAACTACTCAAGGAAAGGGGTGTGTCTTGTTTATTTTTATCATCTGCACTCAAAACACTGCGAAACAGAGGCTCAAAAATTCCTTATTGAATAAATGAGAGACTTTGTAGTCAGGATGGCTCTGGAGAGAATGGTAACGTAATGAATGTCTTTATATTCCTCTTTCATGGTCCCCTCTTCTCCTTCATCCTTCCCCATCTGCACGCTCCCACCATGCCCACAAGAACTCCCCAAATTTCTTCTCATGCAAAATGATAGGGAATACAAATTTTCTCCCCTCTTCCATGCCTCTTATCAAAAACATACCTCTTCTATTCCCATTCCCACCAGAGTCCAACTATCTACAATGGTTAATATCATCAACTGATTGTACCAAGATGATTAATTTCTTCACTTAGATTCTTACCCAGATCACATTTTCATTTTTACAGCTATCTACCCTTAACCAAAGAGGAACCCAGTGATGGAAAGATAGAGCCCAAAATTAGTGAGTGAGATATTGAGGGTATCAGGGTACTTTTCCAGCGCCTCTTGGCACCCATCACGTAGGCAGCCATGCCTCTCACTCACTACCTTCCCTGTGGAGCCCACCCCACATGTCAGCTGGGACTCATGGAGGAGGGAGTAACATAGAAACTCCACGAGAACCCTCGTGAGGAATGAGTCATGCCGAGCTCATGCTATACCCCAGGTGGTGGAACACTGGTATGTTTCTTCTCCGAGTAAAGCTGAAAATGAGTTAATTATTCTTCTAATCTGGGCCAACACTTGAACCATGGCTAACCGGTCGCCCAACTATAATTGGCACCATCACTGGGAGTTTCTAGGAAAGCCCATAACATAAAATATGGGGTGAACAGTGCCCCCAGAAGTTGTGTGAGTGTAGGCTACTAGTTCGGACTCGACAAACAATTAGGACACATGAGGTGGCCTTGAGATGATCTCTCTTCACTTGGTGGGTAGGAGAACTCTTCAGAAACTTCCAGTGCAGGCTCTTGCCAGCAGTGCTTTTGTGGTGAGCAGGAGGGAGATAGAAGCCACACAGAGTAGAGACCGGTGTCAGGAAACATCCTTCTAAGGCAGTGGATCTCAACCCTGGCTGCATACTGGAATCACCTGGGACAGAAAACACTGACGCCTGCACCTGATGTAATAGGTCTGGGATGCAGACTGGGCATCTGGGAAATTGGAATGCTCCCCAGGTGAGCCAGTGAGCGGCCAGGGTTGAGAATCACTGCTCCCAGGCTACCTTGGCTTGCACCCCCGGGGGCCAGTCCATGGCCTGTTAGGAATGGGGCCGCACAGCAGGAGGTGACTGGCAGGTGAGCGGTGGGCAGGCAAGCTAGTGAAGCTTCGTCTGTAGTTACAGCCCATCCCCATTGCTCTCATCACCACCTGAGCTCCACCTCCTCTCAGCATTACGGTGAGTTGTATGATTGTTTCATTATATATTACAATGTAATAATAATAGAAATAAAGTTCACAATAAATGTAATGCACTTGAATCATCCCGAAACTGGACCTCCGCCCCCGTTCGTGAAAAAATTGTCTTCCACGAAACTGGTCCCTGGTGCCAAAAAGGCTGGGGACCGCTGTGTTAGAGGTTGAAATGGGTTGTTTTAGGGACCTTTTATAAGAAACTTTTATTTTATAAGAAACTTTTTGAGGGGATAGTTTAAGATATTCATACCTGGGTAAGAAAATTGTATAATATGTCAGATTTTCCCACATCTTTGACTCTAAGAATGTTACACATACAGTTTCTGTTGCCCTCTGTGTTTCTCTCCATAATGCATTTAGTATGTGGGAATCTATACAAGTGTTTGTATATGTGTGGGTCTGAATGCGCCTGAACACTCTTTTAAACCAACATTTACAGCCAACTGCAGTAGAATCTCAACATATTTTCTCCAGGATTATGCCTTTACATCAATAGATATCAAACCTTTTGTGTTTTAAAGCAGATTAACAAAATCTTGCACAAACTGCATAAGATAGATATTTAATTATGAGTTAGTAATTTTTACTTATAATAAAGGTGATCAGTGAGGAGATTAAGGGTATTTTGATGAATACAAAAACAATTTAATTTTTTATTTGAAAGAACATGTCAAACTTGCAAAAGGAAAAATACAGAGAATACTGGTAAATCGTTTTCTATGATTCACCTATTATAAATATTTTACCCTATTTACTTTGTCATTTTCTCCCATTTTCTCCCCCCACCTGTCCCCCCGACACAAATAATTTCTTTCTGAAAGATTTGAGGACAGGTTATATATGGGGTGACCCCTTTATCTGTAAATACTTCAATGTGTTCCCAAGGATAGGGGTATTCTATTAAATAGTCATAATACAGTTCTCAACTTGATAAACTTACATTGATTCAACCGTCCTTGCTCTAATTTTGTCAGTTAACCTAATATTGTCCTTTATGACATCTCCCCCTCCACTACACGATCCAGTCCAGGGTCAGATATTTCATTTAGTTTTTATGTCTTTAACCTCCTTTAATCTGGAGCATTTCCATTGTCTTTGTCTTTTACACCATTAACATTTTTAAAGAATTCAGTTCCCCCATGCCTTTTTTAAAAAAAAATAGGACACTCCTCATTTTGGGTTTGTCTGATGTTTCTGTGGAGATAGATGCAGGTTATGTACCCTTGGCCAGAGCACGGCCTGGGAACTCAGCAGGCTCCCCGCGCCTGAGTGTGTGGGGCAATCGCCTTCTGCTCCTCTCCCCCTCCTCCTGGAAGGCCCCTCTCACCTGCCTCTCCTATTCTCCCCAGGGCCTCCTTCCTATGCTCCCAAGGACCCACGTGATGTGGAAGGGGCTTTGGAGGGCGGGGTATCAGCCTGGGAGCTCAACAGGCTCCCCAGGCCGAGTGGGCAGGGCAATCGCCCTCCACTCCTCTCCCGCTCCTCCTGGATGGCTCTTCCTGCCTGCCTCTCCTGATCTCCCTAACCTCCCTCCTATGCCCCCAGGACCCACGTAGCCTGGATGGGGTTTTGGAGCGGGGGTACCGGCCTGGGAGCTCAGCAGGCTCCCCATCCCAAGTGGGCCAGGTGATTGCCCTCCGCTCCTCTCCCTCTTCCCGAAGAGTCCCTCCCGCCTGCCTCTCCTGATCTCCCTGGCCTCAGGGGCGTGGATCATGTTTGGCCTCCACTTCTCCTCCCTGCTCAGTCCCCCTATGTCCTACCGGTCCACTTCGGGGTTCCTTCCGTTTCCTTGGGCGTCAGAGTCCCCCACCAGTGGCCGGAAGGCGCCCTAGTTGTAGGGAGATGCTAACTCCGCATCTTCCCCCACCACCATCTTGACTCCACCTCTCTTTTTATATTTTGAATATTAATGTCATCAGATCTTTTGCAAATATCTTCTCCCATTCAGTAGGTTGCCTTTTCAGTTTGTTGATAGTTTCCTTTGCTGTGAAAAAGCTTTTTAGTTTGATGTAGTCTCATTTGTTTATTTTTGCTTTTGTTTCCCTTGACTGAGGAGACATATCCAAAGAAAAAATATATATTACCAAAACTGATATCAAAGAATGTACTGCCTATGTTTTCTTCTAGAAGTTTTATGGTTTCAGGTCTTTAATCCATTTTGAATTTATTTTTATATATGGTGTGAGAAAGTATTATAGTTTGATTTTTTTACATGTAGTTGTTTGGTTTTCCCAATACCATTTATTTATTTATTTATTTGCTGAAAATTATTCCAAAAATTTTTTGACATGCTTTTTTTTTGATATGCTTTTTAAAATATTCTTCTCTATTATGGTTCATCACAGGATATTGAATATAGTTTACTGTTCCAAACAGTAGGACCTTGTTGTTTATCCCAATACCATTTACTGAAGAGGCTGTCTTTTCCCCTACTGTATATTCTTGCCTCTTTTGTCATAGATCAATTGCCCATATAAGTGTGGGTTCACTTCTGGGCTCTCTTTTCTGTTCCTTTGATCTATGTGTCTGGTTTTGGTCCAGTACCATACTGTTTTGATGACTGTAGCTTTGTAGTATAGTTTGAAATCAGGGAGCATGATACCTCTACCTTTGTTCTTTTTTCTCAAGACTGTCTTGGCTATTTAGGGTCTTCTGTGTTTCCATACAAATTTTAGAATTATTTGTTCTAGTTCTGTGAAAAATGCCATTGGTCTTTTGATAGGAATTGCATTGAACCTGTAGACTGCCTTGGGTATTATGGTCATTTTAACAATATTAATTCTTCTAATCCATGAGCATGAGCTATCTTTCCATCCGCTTGTGTTGTTTTCAACTTCTCTCATCAGTGTCCTATAATTTTCCAAGTATAGGTCTTTTATCTCCTTAGTTAGATTTATTCCTAGGTATTTTATTGTTAGTGTATAAACTAAAAAAATAATTTTTAAAAATCATTGTGAAAAGTAAAACATGGATTATAGCCTCTATGTAGAATCCTCAGAAATCTGTTAGATACCACAGCTCTCTTGGAAATACTCTCTCTTCTCCTGTTCAATTTTTTAAATTGTACTTTTCTAGGCTTGGATAAAGTCCTACCTCCCTCCTGACATCTTCCCTATGTCCAGCTGAAAGGGAGTCTCTCTCTTCCATGTGCTTAGAGCAACTATGTCCCTTTCATGGCAGAAAAAAGAGGCAAGATGGGGCTTTCCCAGACTGCTCACCATTTGGGCTTGGATATTTTTATTTTATTTCATTATGTGTATTCTTTTCTCAAATATATTTTAAGCTCCTTAAAGTTCTGAGCTAGTTCTTGCACACATATCTGTCACTTGATCAGTGTCAAAGTCCACTTTTGCCCTTCAGACCCTTTTTATCTATTTAGTGTAGTGTTCCCAATCCTGTCACCCACACCTCTCCCATATTGCCTCAACCTCATGACACATGTACTATTTTTGTTAGAGATTTTTCTGCAAATAAACTCAATTTTTTATCTTAATTCATTTATTTTAAGAAGAAGTTTTTCATAAATAGAAAACCAGCATTGTTTTTCACAAATTGAATGTAGAATAAACATAAATTTTTTTTTTTTAAACAACACTGTTATCCATTACACTCTAACCAGCTAGTGTTGCCTTTGGGCTTTGAGCCTAAGGGCAAAGGGAGATCAGCAAGTGTTAGAGAAACTTCCTTGAACAAATCGGAGGGATTTGGAAGAGCATTGGAAAGGGAATGCCTTTCTTTCTCACAATGGCCTTCGATGTGATTTAAGTTACCCACGTCAACCCAGACCAGCTGGTGTCGCGGGAAGCGGACGCCTGCTGAGCTGAGAGGCACTAATATAAGGTGAGCAGTTGGAGGCTGAGAAACGAGTCTCGTGCTCCGTCTGAGTTCTTGCTTTGTGTCTCCCCAGCTCACTCTGTAAGCTCTTCTCCATTCTCTCTTGAATTTCATTGTAGGACCACTTCTCATTATCTGAGCCTTACTTTTCTTATCTGTACAATAAGAGAATTCTAACAGACATCCCTTCTGGTTGCTTCCAGCCCTGACTTTAACCAGAGGCTATGATCACAAGATCACAAGGTAAAGCGTTCACGGAATCCCAGGCACATGTTCCCGTTTACAGTCACCACTCAGCGCTGGCTCATTATTTATCAGTAGCTCAGCACGGGCTCACCTTCACCACGAAGGCTGATGATGGCCACTATCTTCCCCCTTCACAAAGAACCCAAATGAAGTAGATAGAGATCCTTTCTCTCACTCAAAGTGCTCAGGGAATATAAGAGGTATGGGCGTGGCTCTACCCGCACCCCCCACCCCCCGCCGCCGCCACCGAGTTTCCATTGTTTCAATGATTGCTGGCTCTGTCACATTTTATTTCCATAAAGGGAAGGGAATCCTAGACAACCTAAATATATTTTAGCGTGTAATCCTAGTTTAAGTTAGCTAAAGGGCAACTGAGCTATAAAATCATGCTGAAACCACCCAGAAATCATGTTTTAAAAACAGAATGTGGGGGGCTAGTAGAGTTGATGGCAGTCAGGATATGCAGATTGCAAAGCTGGTCTTCCTCTTTCCTGGCAGTGTGAACTTCTGGAAGGTCCAGCTTTCTCATCCATTAGATGAGAGATTTGGGCTTCACCAAACCATCTTCATGTTCTCTCCTAGCAATCACCTTAAATATTTACCAAAACTCCTAGTTCTAAAAAAAAAATTTCAGGAATCAAATTTGTAATTGGTCCTAAAGCTACTAAATAATTCAAAAAGGAAATAGGAGTTAAGATTTGGAAATTGACCTTTATATAGTAGTTTAAAAAAATCTTAGGTGGGGGGCTTCCCTGGTGGCACAGTGGTTGAGAGTCCGCCTGCCGATGCAGGGGACGCGGGTTCGTGCCCCGGTCTGGGGGGATCCCGCGTGCCGTGGAGCGGCTGGGCCCGTGAGCAGTGGCCGCTGAGCCTGCGCGTCCGGAGCCTGTGCTCCGCAACGGGAGAGGCCACAACAGTGAGAGGCCCGCGTACCACAAAAAAAAAAAAAAAAAAAAAATCTTAGGTGAAAAAATAAATGGGAATTCTTATAAATGAGAGAAAATATACTTCTCCAACATGGTTCATACTAATATATAAAGTCATCATTTCATATAATGCTATTTCTGAATGAGCATCTCATATTTCATTCTGAGCAATATTAGCAAGAAAAATATTTGCCTGCAAATATATTTTGGAAAACTGTTGACTATCTGCCAAAATATTGGCAACACTCAACACTTAAACCTACAAGCCTGTTTGTGAATATGTCATATTTTAACACTAAACACTTAGGCCAACTCACCTGTCCAGTCATTTTCTGACGGCAAAGATACAGGGACCACTTGCTATCAGGCTGGCAAATGTTACACAGAGAATTTAGAGACAAACTACTGTAGGGAAGAAAAAACCTTTTTCTTCTACCCTTCTGGGTTCTCAGCTGGGGCTCTGTAACAAGAGGAAAGCATACACACTTAATACAGTTTTACGTGACACTGAGCCTTCATAGGGAAATGAAGACCCAAAGAAATGATTAAACCTGAGTATTTGTATACAAGGTTGTATGAAGAGTGGAAAGTTCTGGGGCAATGTGATAGACAAATGGGTATGAGTGAAATAGAATAAACTGGGGAAACTAAGCAAGGCCTGTTCATTTGGATTTTTCTTGGAGTCCTTCCTTCTTGGAGATAATGATGTTCCTTTCCTCTGAGTAGAGGGAAGGCAGCTCTACACAAAGGTCATAAGACCTACTTTAGGGGAAGGTCAACAAGTCCCTCCTGCATCTACCGTTTCTCAAATTCCTTCAACTTAAAATATTCAATATGGCACCATATTTTGGGGTAGCGTGCTCTGAACTTGGTCACCGCAAAGCTGATATGCTCATCATCCTAGGAACACTGGAATGTTTCAGCAAAAAGCAAGCCTCTGTGATTCTTTGGCATAAGTGAACGGTGAAGCTGGAGCCAATTCTACACTATGGGAAATGAGAGTCTGGGCTTTTATTACTGACTCTCGTGTTACAGTCTCTATTGGAGAAGGCACTGAGAAAGAGCAGAGAGTAGAATTTTCTCTCAGTAAAATCTGTCCCTGGGCAGAAGCAAGTTCAAGACTCTGCAAAATGAAGTGGTCATTCTCTGATTTTCCTTGCAGTCCTATCCTTCCTAACTAGCTAGAGCTGAAAAGCTGGTTCAAGTTATATGTACTTTCTCTTCACTTTAAGGAAAACTTACCAAAAATATATATAACCTCATTCACTCAGACCAGAGCTGGGTAGACAGCTTTTTGACTTACCTATGCAAACAGGTTTTGCTAAGCAAGCTAATTAGGTAGATAGCACAGGGGAAGTTGTGGCAGGGGGGGAGTGGGGGACTTTTAACTACTAAAGAGAAGCAACCTTTAATCTTTTTTTTTTTTTTTTTTGGCCACAGCACGTGGCTTGCAGGATCTCAGCTCCCCAACCAGGGATCGAACCCTACACCACCCCCTGCCCCCCACAGTGGAAGCACAGAGTCCTAACCACTGGACAGCCAGGGAATTCCCTTAAAGTGCTTTAAGAAGCATGGATAACCAACCAGGACCTACTGTACAGCACAGGGAACTCTGCTCAATATTATGTAACAACCTAAATGGGAAAAGAATGTGAAAAAAGAGTAGATACATGTATATGTATAACTGAATCCCTTTGCTATATACCTGAAACTAACACAACATTGTTAGTCAACTATACTCCAGTATAAAATTAAAAGTTATTTCCTGAAAAAAAAAAAGAGAAGAAGAAGCATTGACTTCTTTTAAAGTCATTGGTGCAGTGATATTTTTTTGTTCAGATAAATTTTGGGATTCCTATTCTAACTACTAAAGATTTATGCTAAAATCCTAGAGAGATGACATGTGAGTGGAATTAGAGTTACAAAGTCTGAGCCGCTTACAGCTGCCTAAGGATCCAGTCTAGTTGTTGGGTGAAGGGCTAGTGCCATTTAGGTGAGATGGCAAATTGCCATGGGGATATTAAAAAGCTTCCAGAAATTATATGATGCCTGAGGTTTCCTTCTGGGAGGAGGGGGAAGAGTAGGAAGCCGGTGACATAGATGAAACAAGACCGGCCAAGAGTTGATCATTGTTGAATCTGGTGCTGAGTACATGGGCGTTCCTTATACTACACTCGATACTTGTTTGAAATTGTCCGGGATGAAATATTTAAAAATCATTAAAAAAAATTCTCACAGATGGAACATGGTCAGGAAATTGAGGAGGATCAGCAAAGACACAGACAACAAAGTGGCTGACGGGAAAGCTCAGGACTGGAGGGAGGACGCAGGCCAGCGGAGCAAGTGTGGACAGCCACCTGGCTGCAGTCGCAACTTGCGTTTTCACCCCTGCTTAGCGGGCGGGAGGCATCCCAAGAGGTCTGCCAGGGCCTGCCCTGGGTCAGACTGGGATGGTAGCTAAAGACACCTTCAGCGCTCCTTGAAATGCTCAGCCTTGGATTTTACCCCTTCCCAGCAATGTCCTGTCTGCAGGCCTACCTCCTGATCCCACTCAGTGAATGTTCTAGCTCATAATATTAATGTTTTCAAGAACAGGATGGTGCTTTCCTCATTTGCATGTTTGTTCATGGCCTTCTCTCTATGCGCCTGTCTGTACATGCACGTCGGGGGAGGCGGAGGGGGAATTCTAAGCAGTGAAGGGGGTGTTGGAACAGAGCGAAAAGAGAAAGAGAGTTTGTATTCAGCTTCTGGCATCTAAAGTAGGATTTGTGCCCAAAGATACAGTGTTACAAGCCACGCTTTGTTGAGAAACATGATTTACATGTTCTTTTTATCTCCTCTGAGGAAAGAGATATCAAGAGCCCGGTCCCCAGCACCAAAAAGTTTTGGATTACAGAGGTCCCAAGTGGCATACACAGGGGAGAGGAGAAAGCCGGACCTTGCACCCCAGCCAATGTGGGGAGAGGGAAGGGGACAGGCAAAGGTAGGGGGGAAGGCAGATGCTAAGATGCTCACGTTCCCTCCCTGCCCCTCAAGGAATAGGTTGGAGGCAGTTTTAGAAATATCTAGAAAGGTCTTAAAAACTAGAAGGCAGCAGGGCATCAGTCCTGCTTCCTGTTCATGGCTCTAGGCTGCCTGCTTGCACCAGTTTGGAGGTATCTCCGCCAAAGTGAACGCAGCCACATGGTACGGTAAGCAGAGGGGGGAAGGCTGTAGCTCTGAGACAGGCTGGGACCTGGGACCCTCTGCTGCAGGGCTGCAGTGCTTGCATCTGGACACACCTCTCCTGGAGCAGCACAATACAAAGGAACTCTATGGAACTGAAAATAACTGCATGCATGTGCAGCTGGGGCAAATTATGGACAAGAAGATACAAAAGACCAAAAAAACCCTCTACTGCCACTTTTGAAGAGCCTGGAGCAAACACAGGGTGTTCGGAGCAAAAGCAGCGTACTGAGCGTGCCCCCTACACTCAACACCAGCAGAGGGGTGGGCAGACCACCTAAGCCACGCCTCTGGCCTGACCCTTGGACACACCCTTACCCTCACTCCATACAAGGAACAAGTTCACTCCCCCTGGGGAAGCCAGCAAACAAGGGAACCTGTTTGTTCTCACTCCCCGCTGCTGCAGCAGAGGCCCCAGTAAAGCCTTGCCTGAATTTGTGGTCTGGCCTCTCATCAATTTCTATTGATTGGGAAAGGCCAAGAACCCTGGTTGGTATCAGCTTCATGTGGCCCTGATGGAACCTCGAGGGTCCCTCCTGTATGTGAGGCTGAGGAGAGCTCAGGAGACCGCTGGATGGAAGTCCGTGAGCCCACCATAGGCCGCCTAGCCGAGGCCAGAGGGAGAACACAGCAGAAACTCAGCCAGACCCATGGTGAAAGTAAAAGCAGAAGTTAGACTGGGCTGGAGTATAAGGAGAAAGCAGCCACCTGGACCAAGGTGAGAGCGCAAATGGTCAGTGACCAGCGCCAGATGGCCAGCAGGGCGAGCAGCAAGCAGGTGCACAGGAAACATCACCCCAGGGACCAGAGGCGTCCAAAGATTCCACGCAGATCTCCCCTCCTCTCCAGTGCCTCAGGGGCTTATACTCCAAACACAAGGGTGCCATTTCAGAAGGGGGCGGGGAGGGGATGGGGGATTTGTGAGATGCTCACCGTCTTTATGTAAAGAAAGCTGTTAACGTTATTGCATCATACTTAGATTACCAGATTAGATGGAAAGTGCATTCATTTGTTTGTTACCCAGTGAGAAGGGCTCTTGAGGAAGACCTTACATCTTATCTGAACATCTCAGGGCAGCATCAGAGACATTGGGATCTTGTGTGTATATTTTCTGTGAACTTTGTTTCAGTTGTTGCCCTAGTAGAAGTACCAGCTTTATCTGTATGACTGAGGAAGGAAAGGCTATGGGCATGGGCTCTAGACCCCTGCTCCGGCCACCTGCCTTTTCTGGCATGCTGAGTCTTGCATCTCATACCTGGGGCCTTCCATGGATAGACCGACTGTCCACCCCATATGCCACTGGTGACTTCAGCCACCATCTTTGTCTAGACCCTTCCTATTGTCCCTCCAACCTCAGTGGATCTGAATGCTGACCCTTACAATGACAATAAGGACCATATTGTACTGGCACAAAGTGCCGGGCCCTGGACCAAATGCTTTGCATCATCATCACTTTTAATCCTTAACTGTTACCTTATGAGGTAGGTACCAATAATAGCAACATTTTCCAAATAGGAAAATTGAAGCTTAGAGGGTATAAATAACTTGATCCCAAATAGTAAGTGGCAGAGCTGGGCTTTGAGCCCTTAGCTCTTAACCACCACACAGCTTCCACCTAGCAGCCCTGCACCTGGGGAACACAAGGGCCGAGCTTGCTATGTTGGGTGCAGTAGACATTGCTTGGACCTGGGCTTGATCAACGTCCAGCCAGTCCCCTCCCCAGCGGCATCTCCCAGCTGCCTTCCTCATCCCACGGTCCTGGCTGCTGAGATCCCTGATGTCCTGCATCCTTTGTGATACTCCCACATCTTCATCTCACATTCACGACTCAGATGCTAGTGTCACCTCCTGGTTTGTAGAGCCTTCTATGACTCCCCATGGCAGTGAGTTGTTCCCTCTTGTGTGCTTCCATGGCATCTGGCATGTGGACAGAATATCTCACGTGGAAGTATAACTACATATGTATAGGACAGTCACCCGAGTTGGACTGGAGGGTCCTCAGTGATAAGTCAATGCCATATTCACCTCTGAGGTTCTAGCCTAGAGAGGACACGGCAGAGACTGTGGGCTGCCTTGCTGAAGCCTCTTCCAATCCTCAACCAGTGTGTCTTCCAGCACAGCAGAGGCCAGAAAGCAGAAAACTGACATTCAAATTCATTCAGTGTCATTCAAATGACATTCAAATTAATCATGGTTTCCATGATTAATTTAGGTCCTGCCAATCAAATGCATTCAGGTGAGACTGATTCAAGACGGAGTTATGTTTGGAAAAGGCAAGGGGCAGGGAACTCATTTTGCTGGAGCGGATCTTAGTTTTTAAATTGTGACAGCAATCCCTCAAGTCAGATCTGTACAGTATGTAGTCCACATATATTTGTCATGGGGAAAAAAAAGAATAAATTTAATGAAACTGCCCTCTTAAAGGTTGCCAACAACCTCTAAGAATCCATATCTGTCCCTCATCTCACTGAACCTGTTAACCATGACTTTCCCACGTGCCTTTTCAAAGAAAGTGGGCTTTGTATTATGTTTGATTTAGATCTATTAGAAATTCTGTTAAATTTGCATAGATTCTAGTTGATGGGGAAAAGGTGGGAAATAGTAACCCAGAAAGACAGTATAATCAAAAGGAAGGATTTTGTTGGGCAGCAAAGTTGAGACAGGCTAGGATCTGAGACCTGGGACCTGAGACCCTTAACTACAGTGCTTGCACCTGCACAAATGTCTCCTTGATCAACAGAATACAAAGAACCTATAAGGGACTAAAAATGACTGCACGCATGGCAGTTGGGGCAAAGTATGAACAATAACATACAAAACTGGCAAAACCCAGCTGCCACTTCTGAGGTGCCGGGAGCAAAAGCAGTGTACTATGCATGATCCCTGCACACCGCACCACCAAGGGGGCAGGCAGACCACCTATGCCACCCTTCCGGCCTGACCCACTGATCCACCCTCACCCTCACCCCATTTAAGGAACCAGCTCGAGTCCCCCCCGCAGAACCATCCTCACCCTGCCCTCGGGGGGGTGAGCAAGGGAACATGTTACTTATTTTCTCTCCCTCATGCTTCAGTCCCGATAAAGCCTTGCCTGAATTTCTTGTCTGGCCTCATCAATTTCTATTAAGGAGTCCCAGAACCCAGATTTGTAACAAAGTCAACAGACATCTGCTGAATCCCCAAAATCATACCAAAGAGGCAGGAATCTCAGCTTCCATGTAATGCTCAGCCTTAACTTTTATTTGTGTAATTTTGATTGTGTTTCTCTCTACCTCTAGGATTCTATGCTTCTATGACATCTATGATGTCCAGTAAACCATAAAGTACACCAGGAAAACTCCCCGTGGCAGGGGAGGGAGGAGAGAGTAGAAAGTCCTGGCAGAATTTTACCAGCCAGGCAAAGGGAAGCCCAGTGATTTGCTGAAGATCCCAGTGAGCTGGTAACCAAACCAGCTCTGTTTCTACCACGCACTTTATAAAGTGGTCTTATTTTCAATAAACTTCTTGGTAGGAGCTGAGAATGGCCAGAGCAGGAACCCCCAGAGCCACGAGGCCAAGCATCCTGAAATGCTTCCAGCCTCCTGTGCAGTCTGATGGGGAAATAGACACCAGATCATCAGCAGAGCCACGGGAATTAGAAAGAGGCAATGAGTTGTTCACTGCATGGCCTTTGGTGCATCCCCATGGACAATGGCGCCAGGGATGAACGAGTATTCGTATGAACCTTAGTTTAAGAATCACATAGGCCAGAGCGATTGGTCTTTCACAGCTCTATACCCAACGCTAAAAATAAAGCCTCAGTTTTGAGGTGATGCCAACAGTTTGCTGCATTGGTATGCAGGGGCCTTCCTCCAGTGTGAGTATTTACATCATGTTTTCAGTACCACTGACAGAGGGGCTGTAGCAAGCATCCATTTGCTGAGTGTTTAAAGATAACAATGTACCCACGCTCGGTCCTTTCTTTAGCGCTAATGGACAGGAGCAAGCTGTATGGCTTCTTAAATAATACAGCAGCCTTTTGTGACCTCCTCCTTCTCAGGCAGCTCTTGCCACCAACTCAATTATTAACTTAGAGCTGCAAGGAACATTTCAGATGTTACTCAAGTATTCATCATCCACCCTACCCACAAATGATATAAAAGGAAAATAATCAAAGACCCTTAAATAATCACCATTTTTTAAAAATATAAAGTAGAACAGATGGTTTTGTTTTAAGCTGTAAGTGAAAGTGGATTAATGTTTTCCTTAGAAAACATTTATTTGAGAATTTCAGATCAATTCCTGCTTTGCCCCCTGGTATGCCTTCCTCTTCAGTTGCAGTCACTGCTGTAGGTTTGACCCTGCGTGTCTGTTGGTGGACTAGATAACACATGGACCCAGGAAAAGTGCGGAGTAGAAAAGTTTGGATGTCTTGATATCCCTTCACCATGACCATGACCATGACCGCCATGTCCAACACCACATCCATCCGGCAACACTTCCCAGGTCCCTCCTGGACAGCACCGGGGACTACCTGCTCTCTCCCTTCTGGTCGTTCCCGTTGCCTGGGTCTTCCCTGCCAAGGTCAGTGCCAAGGGCTTTTGACTTCTTTAGTGCATCTACATTTATGAAAGTGGGATTCTCATCCAGAGGAGTTAAAGGCAGTGATCCAGAAATGTATTTAATTATGAAAGTAACAAATCAATATGAAAACAAACATTAGAATGTTGTAGAGGACTCTAGAGGGAAGAGGAAACACCCTCCTCCCTTTTCCCCATTCCGGCTTCCACTCCTCAGGAGGGCTGCTGTCAATCATTTCTCTTGTACATAACTCTAAATAAAATATGCCCCTATTTCCTGACTTGTCTCTTTAAATGGTATCTCTTGACTTCACACCACGAAAACGAGAAATTTACTTGTCTTCTCCTCTTTCCTTCCTTCACCAAACTTTTGTTTATTATGTTTTAATCTTTTGCCTCTTCTATGAGTCAACTGTGGAAATAAATGAAGACCAGTTAAATGAGAAACCCGAGGGCTGTAAATTCTGAGCTTGCTAGAGCAAGGGAGTCAGTGTCAGTCAGTTATGCTTTGGCAGAGACTCAAAGGCAGACTCATTAGGCAGAGGAGCAGGAAAGGTTTACAGCAGAAAAAAGGAAAGACCCAGACGTGCCCTGATTTGGGGCTGTTGGCCTGGGACGCTGTAGGCGGACCAGCTAGAAGTGGGACGTCTTATGTGGTTGGTCAGGGGTGCATTGACTTCCTCTGGTTGGTCTTAAGTTGAAGGGGGGGCAAAATTAGGGAAGCCATCAGTTATTAATCAAGTCCTGGCCATTTGGGGCTGATTGTTACAGAACTTATTGTTTAGCATCCTGGATTGTCTCTAGAGATAGGACTCCGGCTCCCTGCAAGTCTGACTTACAGCAGGCTGGCTTCCTGGTCATTTATTGTAGATAAGGGGTTCATTTCTTAGGCAAGTTGCTGCAGGTTGTGAATCAAATTTCTATTTTTGTATATGGCCTGGCCATTGTCTGTTTGCATATTCAGTCTCTCACAACTTAATAAGTTTAAATAATAGAATTAAACCTCTATTTTTAATCTTTAAACTGTAAACAGTATCTTCTTCTCCCCATTCTGTAAGATTCCCCCCACCATCTTCTACTCTCTGTCCCTCCACTTTCCAACTTCTGCCAGCTACAGCATTATTTTTATGATATAAAAATTTATAATACACTATTACCATCCCTTTCGGTAAGTACACAAATTTCATGATGTGTCAATTGTCGAGTTTGAAAATTAAGAGCCAATAAGCAGCATTTATAATATTATAATTATATAAATATAAATAAATTAATAATATAAATACTCTTTACTACTTGAATAAAAGTAGTGGGATTCCATCCAGAGAGAAGGAACAGTGATTTTATGTCTCTATGCCTGTGCCACTGGAAGGGTAGTATTTTAAGCGTGAATAGAGTCAACAAAAAATTAATCAGCTGATCTAAGAAAGAAATGGAAATTTTTTCAAGCCAAAATGAGGATTATAATTTGAGAACAGCCTTTCAGAAAGCTCTGAAAACTGTTCTGCCTGTTACAGGTCAAAGCACAGTTATATAAGTTTTTGAGACAGAGGGCTGTACCTTAAATGACGTATTATTGACAGTTTACACAACCCAGATCTACGAGTACAAAGTGAGGAGTGGGTCATGGGTCACCATGGCCCATTACAAGATTACGAAAGGTTACCTCCTAAAGAGGTCTGGTTAATGCAGATGCACAACACACACTAAAGGAGGAAGGCCCAAATAGGCAAAGAAAAATTTTACATTTACGTTTTTCTGGTCTTGCCATAAAATATTTATTTCATCAATAGAAAATTCATTCTTTTCTATTATAGTTACAAATATGTTTTCTCCCAAAGGGAGGCATGTCAGGTAATTGTCTGGATACTTAATTCTAAGTTCTAGATTCAGGACCTTGAAGGCATTGTTCCATTGATATCTACTATTCAGTGTCATGCATAAAATCATCTGATATCAATATGATTTCCATTCTAAGTAATTTGTTTTTAATTTTCTTTTTAGAAGTCTTCAGAATTGTTTCTTTACCCTTGTTATTTGGAATTTAATGAAGATGTATGTAGAAGGCCATTTTAGATGAAGATCTAAAATCATCCTACCAGTTATTTGGCCTATGACTAGGGCTAGTCCTCTCACCGGGATTATTAGAATCTCCTCCCCTTCAGACAAGGAGTCTCTAAATATTAGTTGCCAAGGTTGTCTTCTAACTCTGTGCTTTGACAATGTCATTCCTAGTTTAAGTGACTCCTTGAGAGACAGCATATTACATCAGAAAGAGAACCACTTTAGAGTCATGGGAACCTGAGTTCAAACCACAGCTATATCCTCCTGCCCCCAGTTGGGTGTTTTGGGCTGTCTGTTCTTTAGAACCCGCCCAGTCCTTCTAGCTGGCTGAAGAGCATAGTAGAGAGCTGAGGTGGCAACTTTAGTGTTTCTGCTTCCTCCCCATTCCCAACCCCTAGTGTCAGGAGTGGGGTCCCATTCAAGGCTGATGAGCAGAAGTGTCTATGGTTATCGGCAACAAAGTTCCTCCCGGCTCAGCCATTTCCTCCCTGTGTCATTTTCAGGAAAAGTTACTGAACTTCCCAAAGCCTCCATTTTATTATCCATGAGCTGGAGATAATAACTCTACTTCTTAGGGCTGTGGTGAAACATAGATTAAATGAGAATTTGCATATAAAACACCTACTACAAGCAAGAATTGTTCATTTTGTCATTAGGGTAAACACTGTGTCTGTCCAATAGGGTTTGAGTCTGACACTCATCATTGAGAGCAAGGGAGTGAGGGAGCATGTGTAAAATGATGGGAATCGTGACGTGTGTGTGTGAGTGTGTGCATGTGAACTAAATACTCATGAAATACCATAAGATACCCAAAAGATATACATATAAAAAGAAAACCTGGCCTGGTAGATGTCCGTAGATAAATGGAAGGAAGCTTAAGTAACAGCATTTTTAAAGTGTAGAAGAAGCTCCGGAGTGGTTTTCAAAAACACAAGTGAAGATTGCAGGCTCCAAAACAGGTATAAATGGACTACTGGACCATATATAGGCCAAGCAGCAGAAACTATCCTTTGTACCAAGTGTAAGCAGACAGGAAGGTGCGTGGACCCCATCTGGGAAAAACAAGCCAGAGAAGAGGGAAGGTGGCATTCAGAGAGGAAGTGACCTGGGGGAAAAATAAAATTTCTGACCTGAGAGTAACTAAGATAGGGAACATAGTATATCTGGGCATGTGCGTGTGTCTGCATGCTTATGAATGTGTTACTGGTCAGGTCAAGGGAGGAGAGAGAGAAAATAATAAAAGTAGCATACAGTACAATCAGTGATGGCAGATAAATTCTGAAATAGATTTGGTACGTCTGAAACATCATTGATAGAAAACTGAGGAGGAGGTTTAAAAAATTTTTATAAAGGAAAATTTTAAGCATGTATACAAAATTTTAGAGAATTGTTCACCCCAAATATTCACCACCCAGCTTCAAAAATTGTCAACTCATGGCCAATGCCAGCAATCACCAACTATTTGGTCTTTTGTGTCTGCTTGTTTTACTTAGCTTAATGTTTTTGAGATTCATCCATGTTGTGGCATGTATCAGTATTTTATTCCTTTTTATTTGTGAATAGGATTCCATCTTATGGATATATCACTTTGTTTCATCCACTCAGTTCATGGACCTTCAGATTACGTCCAGTTTGGGACTATTATGAATAATGTTGCTATGCACATTCATGCACAAGTCTTCATGTGGACATATGTTTTCATTTCTCTTGGGTAGATTTATTAGGTATGCTTATGTTTAACTTTTTAACAAGCTGTCAAAAGTGTTTTCCAAAGTGGCTGTACCATTTTATATTCTTACTAGCGGAGTCCCAGTTTCTCTATGTACTTGGTATTGTCTCTTTTTTATTATAAACATCCTAATGGGTGTGAGGTGATATCTCAAAGTGACTTTAATTTTCGTGTTCCTAATGGTTAATTATGTTGAGCATCTTTTCATGTGCTTGTTATCCATGTGTATGTCTTTTTTGGTGAAATAGCTATTCAAGTATTTTGCCCATTTTTTAATTGAGTTGTTTGTTTTCTTATTGAGTTGTAAGAGTTCTTTATATATTCTGGATACAAGTCTTTCATCAGACATATGGTTTATATAAATATTTTCTCCCAGTCTATGGCTTGTCTTTATTTTCTTCATGGTATCTTTTAGAGCACGGGTCCCCAACCGGTCCCGCTCCGTGGCCTGTTAGGAGCTGGGCCGCACAGCAGGATGTGAGCGGTGGGAGAGTAAACGAAGCTTCATCTGACGCTCCCCATTGCTCACATTACCGCCTGAACCATTCCCCCCGTACCCCCACCCCCGCTGAGGAAAAATTTTCTTCTACAAAACCGGTCCCCGGTGCCAAAAAGGTTGGGGGCTGCTGTTTTAGATCACAAATTTTTTAAATTTAATGAACTTTAATTTATCAATTTTTTTCTTTTATGACTCACCTTTTAGTGCTGTGTCTAAGAACATTTTGCCTAAATCCAGGTCACAAAAATTCTCTCCTATGTTTTCTTCTAGAAGTTTAGTATTTTAAACTTTTGTATTTGGTCTATGATGCTTTGTGTATGGTGGAGCTAAGTGTCTAAATTCACTCTTTTTTTGCATATGGATATACTATTGTCCTAGTGCCATTTGCTGGAAAGAAATCTCATTGACATGTTTTGGCATCTTTGTTAAAAACCAATTGCCATAAATGCCATAAATGTAAGGTTTATTTCTGGACTGTATACTGTTCTACTGACTTATTTGTCTGTTTTTACCCAAATTCTACACAGACTTAATTAATTGTCAATTAATTAAGTAATTATAGTAACTTTTGAAATTGGATAGCATAAGTCCTTTAACATTGTTTTCCTTTTTCAAAATTGTTGTTTTGTGATAAAGTGATCATTAATACCAGGATACTCCTACTTCAACTTTTAAAATTTGAGATCAAACCACACCGTAATCAAACTTCAGCACGGGTTAATTTCTCTGGCTTAGAGACATTTATTTCTTCATCCACCAACTCTCTAGTGGGTGCCTTCTCTGGGGCAAGCGCATGTATTCATCATGTATTCATCTGGGGCAAGTATTCATCGTGATTGAGATTCAGTCTCTGACCTGGAGGGGTTCGTGGTCTCAGACCCAAATATGCATGTTCACAAAAAAGACAGTACCTCTTGAAGCCTTAAAGATCAAGTGCACGCAAATCATGCATGCAAGATGTCATTGGCACACAGAGCATAGACCAGCTCGTTATGCTGGATGGGGCCCTAGAAGGATTTACATAGGAGGTGACAATTAACAGAGGCTTTGACAAATGGGTTGATTTTACCAAAATGAGCTGAAGAAGTTCATCCAGGGCTGGGAAAGGCCTGGGTAGAGGCAACGGGGCTTAAAGGCAGATCAGAGAGGGGTTGTGTTGGAGAAGGTGCTGGGGACAGAACACAAGGCTAGAAAAGCTGTGGGAACAGTTTTTAGGGTCAGGAACTACAGGCAGTGTTGACGTGACTGAGGAAAGCTAGGGCCTAAGGGGATTACAGAGGAGGCAGCTTGCTTACCTGCTATGTGCAAAGACACAGTCTGCCCTACCCTGCTCAGTCCTCTCAAAGAACATTCTTTTCTTGTCGGGAGGGAACAGGGAGAGAGTGAACAGCCCACACAAATCTGCTGCTCCTACGAGAAAGATTACTAGAAGACACCCTACCCGTGTGAGTCACCAATGTCATCTTCAGACTTAAATGACAAAACATTCTTATTATTACCTGCACACTTGAAACCTGAAAGGTCTGAGGTTAACTCGGGCCATTATCCAGCTTGACCAGAGGATGATCTTTGCGCCCTCCTGGTCATACATTTTAATACCTCCCCAAGGTTTATGCTCTTCTCTTCCTCCTTTTCAAAGTCTGCTGGGTATTATTTAAGACAAGCCTTTGCCCCTAGAGCCTTCTTTCCAACCACTGTTTGGGGCCAAAATAGTCACAATAAATGAGATCTCTCTTTTCTGGTAAATTTTCACTGGCTGTAGACTAACACCGAATCGATTATGTGTATTACATGAACTGTTGAGATTATTTCTGCTTGGAATGGAGATAGGAATGGCACTCACAGAACACTACCAGGGTCCTCATCATAGATTCCTGCCAACAGGAATCTGTCTGATAAATAAGCGGCCCGGTACTGGATATCATTGACACCATCCCAACCTTCTAGGAGTCAACATAATGTTGAGGTGAGACTTGAGCCAAATACGTAAGGAGAGGAACTGGGCAATGCCAGAGACATCTTTCCTCCCATTTTATCATGTCTTCTACCTTTTGATCCCTTAAAGACTTTGAGTAGAGGTAAAGTTAAGAATTTTTGTGATTTAAGAGCTTTATCAGTGTCAAGAGTTATGATACATGTGGTCAGTTGGCTAAGACACAGCCAGTCCAGTCTCTGACAAGTGAGATATCTACTTATTCAGCCACCCTTGCAGCTAAAGACAATCATGTACAGTCAATGAGCTAAAAAGAGGCATGTGACGAAATCTTCTGCAAAACTTTTTCTTTACTGAGAAAGATTTGAGGAAAAGTTCTTTTACTGTTAGTCCTTGTCCCTTCTCCACAGCTTCCTATGATGTAGTTCTGTTGCAGTGTCAGAAGCCGTAGCAGCCATTTTGAGTAAAAATCGATTGGAATCAGGCAGCACCAAACCAGCAGACATGAGAAGCATCAGGAGAGCTCCAAGGATGGGACAGAGAAGGGGGCTCGGTGGGTGCATACAGAGAAGGTTCAGAAGCAAAGCAGGGAAATTATTTGATTGGCTGTAGCTTAAGCAGTTGCCTTCTTTGGAAAAGACTAGCTGGCTGTTTGTGATTGGTTGTCTTTAGGTTTTGATTTCTTTCCCCAGAGGCATTTCCGGCTTAGATGTGGGTTTGCCGACATAGGCTACTAAGACCACCTCAACCTGATGACCTCTTTGTTGAAGTCATTTAACATCCGTCAGGTCTTCCCCACACTCTAACACTCCTATTCTGTGCTCACATCTCCCCCTGCCTCTCCCATGTAAGGATACGTGTGATTACATTTAGGGCCCACTCAGATGATCCAGGATAATCTCTCCAGCTCAAGATCCTTAACTTATTCACATCAGCAAAGTCCTTTTTGCCATATAAGGTAACTATTCATAAATTCTGGAGATTAGGACATGGACATCTTTGGGAGTGATTAGTTAGACTACTGCACCTCACAAATCCACTTCTGCCCCTGACCCTCTCACAGCCAATCAGACTGCTTCCCCTAAGCCCTTCCCACATGGTAATTCCAAAGCTGCCACTGGCTGTGAGCTTGAGGAGTGGTCTTGAAGAGGAGTCTTGGAATGTGGCAGCTGAAGAGACCATGTTTAAATCAAAAAGGCTTAGGTGTGAATGATTCAGGTGTTTCATTAAACTCTGTTGGATACTGTGCCCTGTGTAGCTGTACGCCAATGACCTGGTAACAACAGAGTTAGTACTGCTGATGCTTTCTCCCATATGAAAAGAAGAATCAGATGCATTTGTGTGGTATGTGTTAGGGAGGGGTAAAAGCAGTTAATAAGTTCTATTCCTACAGGATATAACCCCCTTCACCTTGAGAATTAAGTAGTTTAAGGAACTCCTTTAGGTCCCTGGGGCCCACTAACTGGCACTCTTCTGAGGACCCCCTGTGATTAAAAAGCAATAAGAGGGCTTCCCTGGTGGCGCAGGGGTTGGGAGTCCGCCTGCCGATGCAGGGGACACGGGTTCGTGCCCCGGTCCGGGAAGATCCCACATGCCGCGGAGCAGCTGGGCCCGTGAGCCATGGCCGCTGAGCCTGCACGTCCGGAGCCTGTGCTCCACAGCGGGAGAGGCCACAACAGTGAGAGGCCTGCGTACTGCAAAAAAAAAAAGCAATAAGAAAAAAACAACGAGAAGGAGGTTTGCTTACCCCTAATAAATCAGTCACATGGCTCAGCAGTCATACTGGAACACTGAGACTGTAGTATTTGCTGAGTCAGCATCAGAAGGGCTTGATATTTAAGCTGATTTTCCAGCAAAGATCAATTCCTAGTGATCCATCAATCCATCCATGTACCTGTCCCAGGCTCCCATTTCTAGGGGAGATCAGGACCTAGGACAAGCCACATGGAATGATCCTATATGCATTTTTATGCTGATGAAATCAAATTGATATAAAGGCTGAGAGATGCAGAAGGGAGAGGAAAGGTCCTATCTGCTTTTCTTTGGTGATGGAGAAATTTTGAAACAAATGTATATATATAATCCTCATGTGTTTTTCAAAAGGTCACCTAAGAGATAACCATGATCTTTTCTATTTTGAACTATTTTAAGATTTTTGGAATACTTTAGAGAATTGATTATTAAACACACATGCATCTTTAACCCAGCTGTCAGACGTTAACATTTTGTCATATATAATTTGGATTTCCCTTATTTTTTTTTTTAATTTTACGTCATTTTTATTTATTTATTTATTTTTATTTTTGGCTGTGTTGGGTCTTCGTTTCTGTGCAAGGGCTTTCTCTAGTTGCGGCAAGCGGGAACCACTCTTCATCGTGGTGCATGGGCCTCTCACTGTCGCGGCCTCTCCTGTTGTGGAGCACAAGCTCCAGACGTGCAGGCTCAGTAGTTGTGGTTCATGGGCTTAGTTGCTCTGCAGCATGTGGGATCTTCCCGGACCAGGGCTCGAACCCGTGTCCCCTGCATTGGCAGGCAGATTCTCAACCACTGCGCCACCAGGGAAGCCCTCCCTTCTTTTTAATAAGTAAAATATAACAGAAGATTTTTAGAGCAGTGAAACTACTCTGTTTGATATCATAGTGGTAGATACATGCCATTATACATTTGTGCAAACCCATAAAATGTGCAACACCAAGAGTGAGCCCAGAGGTAAACTATGTGTTTTGGGTGATTATGAGGTGTCAGCGTAGATTCACTGATTATAACAAAGGTAGCACCCTGGTGGCGATGTTGATAATGGGGGTGGTAGTGGGGGTGGCTGTGTGTATGTGAGGGTAGAAGGTAAATGGGAACTCTCTATACCTTCCTCTCTGTTTTGCTGTGAACCAAAAACCGCTCTAAAAAAATAAAGTCTATTAAAAAAATATATATATATATCTCAATACATATATATATATATTTGAAGTACCTCATGTACCTCTCTATAATATCATATTCCCCCAGAAGTAGCAGCTATTCTGAATTTGAGGTTTATTACTCCATGCATATATTTACAGATATATAAATGTATATGAAGAACGAATTGAACATATAGTTTAGCATGTTTTTAACTTTGTTTCAATGGTATACTCTATGTATTCTTCTGAAACTTGCTTTTATTGTTTAAAATTTGAGATTTACCATGTTGATACATGAGGCATTCTAATTCCTGATCATTTGATTGTGGTCTGTTTTTTGCCCTCTGAAAGTTTTAAGGTTTCATATCGTCCCAAGTAGTTTTGCACCTCCTGACGCAGTGCCTTGGTTGTGAATCTATTTTCATTCACTGTCCTGGGCACTTGATGGGTCCTTTCAATCTGGAAATTCATATCCTTCAGTTGTGAGAAATTTTCTTGAATTATTTCATTGATGATGTCTTCGCTTCATTTTTTCTGTTCTCTGTTCGTATGGTCATCCTGTACTAATTCTCTAATTTTATTATATTTTCTCCCCTTTCCATCTCTGCCACCTGAAAAATATTTCCAGCTATATTTTCTAAACTTCTATTGAGTTTTTAATTGATGTCCTCATATTCTTAATTTCTAAGAAAAATATTTGTTCTCTGTTCTCTTTTGATAACATCATGTTCATGTTTCATGGTTGCAAAATCTTCCTTACCTCTTTAAGAATATCGATAGTTTTTTTTTAATTTAAAAATATTTATTTATATATTTATTTTTGGCTGTGTTGGGTCCTCATTGCTGCACATGGGCTTTATCTAGTTGAAGCAAGCAGGGGCTACTCTTTGCTGCGGTGCGCGGGCTTCTCATTGCCTTTGTTTCTCTTTTTGTGGAGTAGAGGCTCCAGGGCGTGGGGGCTTCAGTAGTTGTGGCTTGTGGGCTCTAGAGTGCAGGCTTAGTCGCGGCATATGGGCTTAGTTGCTCCGGGCATGTGGGATCTTCCTGGACCAGGGATCGAACCAGTGTCCCCTGCATTGTAGGCAGATTCTTAACCAGTTCACCACCAGGGAAGTCCCAATAGTTTTTGTTAAAAAACAAGTTTTCTTCTACCTGCATAGTTTCTGTTTCTTCCAGGTTGCATTTTTCTGTTTATTCATTTTGGTCTGTCTTGTTTGAGGCTTTTGTTGGCAGGCAGTAGTATTTGGTGTTGATTCATATGTAAGAGCTGTGGACTAAAATGTTCTTAGGAAGCTCTGGGAATGTGCTTGGGGTTTATCAACCGTTAATCTCACTGCGGAATGATCTGGCTGGACCGTTACACTGGGAAACCTGATACTATTTGTGCCTTTAGGTATTTCCTCTTCATCTAAAGAGGTTCTTCACAGCAGACTCTTCCAGTCTCCTGCCAGGAAGGTGTTGGCCTGGGGGCTGACTTTCTGGTGTCCCAGAGGAGGTGAGCAGGGGGTCCAGCATGCTTGGATTTACTTAACGCCCCACGCTTTTCAGTTCAATACTGTGTTCTTCATCCAGAGACCACCTTCAGAGAAAACCCCTGAGTCTTCTGCCACAGAGAGGGAATAGTGGGGGAAGAGCTATGGATCTGACTGCTTTTTCGACAGACTTCACACAAGCCCCCTTACTTTAGCAAACCTGTGTTTATTCCTCAGTTTCAAAAGTGGCTGCTGTTGCCAATTTTGGGAGCTTTGAGGCATTCATTCTGTGCTATAAATCAGATCGGGTCTCTATTTTCCCCGCTGCCAGCTTCGAATTCAGCTTTCTGGCTCTGCTAAGCCCCTTCACCAGCCATTTCTCCAGCTTCCAAAATTTGGTAGCTGCTGTCTCCTCTCCCATGCTCCCCATTCTTATGGGTTTATGTCTTTTCGAGAACCTCTTCACTGTCATTTTAGTGAGGTTTCAAGAGGCAACGAAAATAGATGTATAAATCCCCCCTCCTTGTATGTGCCAGATGGGAAAGCAGTTTCCTCTCTTCCTCCTCCACCCCTTGAAGCCAGCTGGTTCCCGAGCACTGTGCCTTTAATTACACAAACATTTATAGAGCAGACACCATGCGTCAGCCCTGGACTTGTCTCTAACCCATGCCATCCAAATGGATAGGTTCCCTGAATTGCACCGCAGCGACGCGAGTGTTCTAAAGCAAGGCCCCCAGGCGTCCGAGTCAGCCCCGACTCTTGCTCACTCTGTGCCCCCCACGGCTTTGCTTGCTCTTCATGGGCAGCAGCCTTTCCAAGTTCCAGGCTCTTCAGGATCAAACTCATTTGCCTTAAACCTTTTTAGCGCTCTGCTTGGACCCAGCGTTCAAATGCAAAAGAACAGATTTTGAATTCTTGGCCCCCAAAAATATTTTCCACAAACACCACATGAAGGAAAGGGCAGGAGCAGCGTATGCTAAATGTAAGCCTGTTGTGTCACTTTCATTAGTCACCCTTATTCCTTCTCATTTCCAGCCCTATAGGGTTGAACTGGATTGTTCTTTGCCAAGGTAACCCATACGGTACTAAAGATTCATTGTGTGTAATTAATATAAAGTCCTGATGATTCATTTGTTTAAATGGAATATTCAATGTGACCTAAAACATAAATAAACCCAAACCCAGAGATATTGCTGCAGATTGCAGGCCACTCTGTTTTTAAATCTGAGGCACATTTTTATATATTTTTCCATATGCCAGGTACTGTTCTAAGCACTTTACAAATACTGTATTACCTTATTTAATCCCTAAAACAACAGTATGAGAGAGGTACTCTCAGTACCATCATTTTACATATGAGGAAACAGGCCAAGAAAGGTTAAGTAACTTGCCCAAATTTACGCAATTAGTAAGAGAAAGAGCTGAGATTCAAAGCTTAGTCAAACCGCAGAGCCCATAAAAGTGTAGACTGTGATGTGCATTGTTCTTAGCCAGTGCTATGTTCCCGACTCCAAATGGAATATGACAACATTTTTAGTCATCTTTAGTCATCATAACTCCAGGAGGGCTGCTACTAACATGAAGTGGGAAGAGGCCAGGGGTGCTGCTAGACATCCTATAATGCACAGGACAGCTCCACAACAAAGAAGTATCCAGGCCAAATGTCAGTAGTGCCGAGGGCGAAAGGCTTGCTGGGGTAAGTTGGTGTGCTAGTCACAGACACTCTTCACCCAGTTTTCTAAGTTCTTCCCCCAGGCGTATGGTAGAATTTGCATTTCTTTTTAAAAAAAAATTTATTGAAGTATAGTTGATTTACAACGTTGTGTTAATTTCTGCTGTACAGCCAAGTGACTCAGTTATACATATATACATTCTTTTTCATATTCTTTTCCATTACGGTTTACCACAGGATACTGGATATAGTTCCCTGTGCTATACAGTAGGACCTTGTTGCTTACAGAATTTGCATTTCTTGAAGTTCAGTGGCCACACGACTTGCTTTGGCCAATGTAATGTCTCTGGAAGTGATGTGTATCACTTCAAGACAAAAACATTCAAAACCAGTGCATAAATACCGTGTTTTCTTTTTTTTACATTGGCCATCTGGGAAATCTTGGAAACACAAAGATGGAGCTTCCCTCAGCCTGTGTCCTTACATGAGGATAAAGCAGAATAGACCCGTTTAGATGACCCATGACAGATAAGCAGTCTGAGTCACCAATACTCTGTAGTTTTAAGCCCCTGAGATTTGGTGTTGTTTACACAGCATAACTCAGGTTACCCTGACTGATTGGTCACCATCCTAATGTAAGTACAGTTGTCCCTTGGTATCCGCAGGGGATTGGCTCCAGGACCCCTGCAGATACAAAAATCCAAGGATGCTTAAGTCCCTTACATAAAATGGCGAGTACAGCCGGCCCTCCTATCTGTGGATTTGAATCCAAGGAGGTGGGGTCCATGGACACAAAGGGCCAGGGCCAGGTGTACGTATCTGCCTGTCTCACGGAACCTGACTCCGCCCCTTCTACTCAGTTCCCGTGTTCGTCCCCTGGTGAGCAGTTTCCTGCATCCATATCACGAGGCTTGGTCACTCTTCCTATGTTAAGAGTTTTGCTTTGTGACTGGGCTGAACATATTTAGATTCCATGATGATGGTCTTGTTTCCCTTTTTATGTCCATCATTGCAAACCTCTGACATAAGTTGTATAATACTAGCTGCCATGACAACCGTGCAACTCAGATATTTCAAGTTAACACACACATTTGCTATTCTCACTCTACCTCAACAGGCTCTGGTGAGGTCAGAATTATTAACATTATAACACCTAGGATTACATGAACTTTCAATTCCAAGGGGTGTGGGAAGCCTTTAGTTGTGGTATTCAACTTTATTCAGAAGTCTCAATGCTTAAGAAATCTAAGTGTTCTGGCTTTACAATTGTAGACCTTACTTCCTAAATCAATTTAATCTACATAGCGATGAATTGGAGTTTCACTGAGTATGGATTGATATGGAATGAGTTGGTGGCAACCTCACAACAGATTAATAGATAACCCACACAATAGTTAATAAACATTGTTTCTACTAATGAAAAATCTGGGTACTCAATGTACAATATATCTAGATTACAGAGGTGGAACAAAGCAGATAAGCATGTGCTTGTGAAATCCGGTAACCATGAAAAGACAGTAGAATCAACAGACATTACTACCATTTCTCCCCAGAAGAGAGCTGACAGGATCATCTCTTTAAGGTCCTTAGAATGCCAATCTTCTCTCTCCTCCTCCCCACCTCTACATAATTTTGTCATGCTGTTCTCCAGTTTGAAATGTCTTTCTGTTTCCTTTGCTCTCACCCAAATCCAATCAATTCCTTCTTAATGTCAAGTTCAAGTTTCCCTTCTTCTCTGAAGTCTTCCAAGCCAATACTACTGTTTCCTTTCCTAGCATTTATAACTGGGGCCTCACATTTCAGTACTGGATTTTAAGTTCTTTAAGGGCAAAGATGTCATACAGATCTTTACTTTCCATTCAGCAAAATACCTTGTATCCACTTACTTAGTCATTCACTGCACAGATTGAGCATCTATATCCTGAGTTAGATCCAGAATTACAAAGGCACTGAGCTGGAGGAGCTTATGGTTAGATTGGGGCTAATACTGTAGATACGGAAATACGGAAATAGGAAATACATTATGTTAAATACATAGAAGAGGTGAGGCTGAGTTCTGTGGTCTGTCTGAATCTTACCTGTGCTCTAAGAATGGTTCTGGGGCTTCCCTGGTGGCGCAGTGGTTGGGAGTCCGTCTGCCGATGCAGGGGACACGGGTTCGTGCCCTGGTCCGGGAAGATCCCGCATGCCGCGGAGCGGCTGGGCCCGTGAGCCATGGCTGCTGAGCCTGCGCGTCCGGAGCCTGTGCTCCACAACGGGAGAGGCCACAACAGTGAGAGGCCCGCGTACAGCAAAAAAAAAAAAAAAAAAAAAAAAAAGAATGGTTCTGTTGGATCAAAGTAGGAATCACATACAAGGTATGGGACACACAGAGAAGTCTGCCAGAGTGGTAACCAAGGTCCCGCAGCCAGAAAGCAAGACCTGATGGTGTTCAATACCAACAGGCTAGAAGCTATCATCAGAAGTTATAGAAAGTGAGGAAACACACCAGGAAAGGCAGGTCAGGGTAAGTGAGGAGCTGAGCTGGGAAATTAACTAAACCTGCTTGGTCACTAAGGCTGCGTAACAAATTACTCCAAAATTTAGAGGCTTTAAACAACAACAATTTAAATTTTGTTCATGAATCTACAAATTGGACATGGCTCACTGGGGAGAGCTTATCTCTGCTCTACTATCTCTGCTTATCATCTGACGGGGCTCAGAGTCTGGGAATTGGAGTCATCTGAAGGCCACTTAACATGTCTAGTGGTTGATGCTGGGAGGACTCAAACAGCTGAGGGCGGAAACAGCTGGGACTCCCTGGGCTGCCTCTTTATCTTTGTGTGACCTTTCCATGTGGTCTCTCCATCAGGGTGACCCACTGATGCCCAGCAGATTCCCACACACTTTGTGACTTAGACAGGATGCTTATCTCACAGTTTCTGTGGGGCTGCATGGCTTAACTGGGTCCTCTGCTCAGGGTCTCACAGGGCTGCATTAAGGCGTTGGCTGGGCTGCATTCCCATCTGGAGACTCAACTGGGGGAAAACACATTTATAAGCTTGCTCGGGTATTCGGCGGAATTCATTTCCTTGAGCTATAAGACTAAAAGGCCTGGCTTCTGGCTGGTTGTCAGCTGGAGGCCATCCTGAGCTCCTGCCAAGAATCAGGGGTAAGGAACATAGACCCCACATCTGAATAGAAGGGGTATCTGTTACATTATGAGAAGAGCATGTGGGAATGGGTATCCGTTGGCATGGCCATCTTCAAAACTTAGAATCTGCCACTGTTTGCCCTCTGGCCACAACAATTTACAGGCCTCACGTGTGCAAAATACACTTTTTTCCTCTCTCCCAGTCTTGGGTTTGCTTACCAAGCTATGGCACGAGTGAGTGTTGCCATACGTTAAGAGTCAAGTGGAAGAAAATTATAAACACGGTCTGGGAGAAAACCTTTCAAATGGGGGATTTTACATCTGAGGTGAACTTTGAAATGGGAGTTGGTTGGTGCTATGTAGGAGCTTGTTAGATGAATGATATTCCCTTTAACACTGGGTATGTAGAGTCTGGTACTGCTTTCTGCTTTAGGTGTGTCTGTTTTTATCTCCCTGACAAAACTATAATAGAATAGAGACATTGTCTTTTGTGTCTTCTATATTCTGTCAATAGTGCTGGTCCCAAGGGAGAGACTCAGCTCGTCCCTGCTAAATACATGAATTCCTCCTGAGGCCTCTGTGTGTATATTACTGCCAATTCTTGGAAAAGTCTAACCTGAAAATGTCTATTTATCAACCTTGAAGAAAGAATTGTGGATTAGGAGACAACAGACAGGCTGTGTGATATTGGGAAAGTGACTTCATCTCTTTGAGTCTTGGTTTCATCATTTGCAGGATGAAGGGACTAATGCTCTAAGTCCATTTTGGTGTTAATGATCCATATAATAAATGGGAACAGTTACATAATTCTTAAACCTAGTTTTCCCTTCTCATTGGTCCTCCATCTTTACCCATGATGAAGGGAGTGTGTCCCTGACCATAGACTCTATCCTTAGGGATGGAGCAAGTATAAACTCCTGAAGAACAAAGATGACAGCCTTTTACATCAAGAAACACAGTGTAGGAAGGGTAAGCTGGGATGAAGTGAGAGAGTGGCATGGACATATATACACTATCAAATGTAAAATAGATAGCTAGTGGGAAGTAGCCGCATTGCACAGGGAGATCAGCTCGGTGCTTTGTGACCACCTAGAGGGGTGGGATAGGGAGGGTGGCAGGAAGACGCAAAAGGGAGGGGATATGGGGATATATGTATACGTATAGCTGACTCACTTTGTTATACAGCAGAAACTAACACACCATTGTAAAGCAATTATACTCCAATTAAGATGTTAAAAAAAAAAGAAACACAGTGTGATTTTGAGAAGTCGGCTGAATGTCCAATGAAATGTCTTCTTTTTAGGGATCTGTCTCCACAAGGAGTAGCAGGAAAAAGGAAAGAGAAACATCTTAAGGTCTTTGGCTGTGCTCACCTACACATGGACCACCCTATGGAAGGTTTAGTCTTGAAAAATGTCTTCAAGGGCCTCCCCGCCCCCTGACCAACCCCAGGGGAAGTAGTTTCTAGTTGGACGAGTTAAACTGGTGAGGCGGCTTCAAGAGCAGGTCCATGTCCTCATTGCATAGAATCACCTTAAAGGGATTTTTTTTTTTTTGCTTGGGGTTTGTTTTTTTTTTTAGGTTTTATTTTTATGTGACCCTTTTTAAAGTCTTTATTGAATTTGTTACAGTATTGCTTCTGTTTTATGTTTTTTTGGTTTATTGGCTGTGAGGCAAGTGGGATCTTAGCTCCCTGACCAGGGATCGAATCCACACTCTGCATTGGAAGGCGAAGTCTTAACCACTGGACCGCCAGGGAGGTCCCTAAAGGGATGTTTCAATTCTGAGGTATAGAAAAAAAAATGTTTTTTTAATCAAAGCTAACCCTGAGCAGAGCTTTGAGAAAAAGTTTTTTTCCCAGTGCATCTGACCTTTCCATTTCAGTTATTTTTTCCAAGTTTACCTCTCCTCAGAACCATTACAAAATATCATCCCGTATTTAACCACAGTTCTCCTTCCTCTTCCTCTTAAATAAATACAGCCTGCAGTAAGGACAGAAATCAAAATCTATTTACATGAATGTGTGAATGACTGATAATTGCTCAAAGCTGACAGTGTCTTGGAATCACCTAGGAAGCTTGGTGAAACCCCGAGGCCCCTCATTGAGAATATCTGCATGAAGGGATCCATCAGAAGCCTCCCAGCACATTTTTTTCTTGTCTCCATATCCCAGATTTGCCTCTGAGAAGAACAGCTCACAAAGTGTAGGACGAATTGATGCGAATCTTACCTGCTTGAATATCTATGGTTCTATTAATTATTCCTGCCCACAATTCCCAAATGTTCATAGCCTCCCTACAAGATTAGATTTTTCTCTTGAAACCTACCTAGACAAGCCATGTATTTGTTCTAATTTTACAGGTTCTGTTCCCTGTGGAAATGCTTTTGATCAAATCTAATTCCCAACTCAAATTAAAATTTAACATTGGGGATTAAAATAAAAACTAGAGAGGATCCCAAATTTGCTAATTTTCTTCCCTCTTGGGGTCCTTAGCACCATTGCAGCTTTGCTACTAGCACCCTTTCCTGACTCATCTTGCATCCAGGGCTGGCTGAAAACGCCTTTTACTACCCTTCTGGCCAACAGCTTCTGTGCCATCCACTGTAGACCTGCACAACTGCTCCTGGAGCTGCACATGGCCGCACAGAATTTAGTGTTTCTGATTACTTCCTATTGTCCTGTGGTAACACAATCACTCATTCATTCGTTCATTTTTACCAACTATTCAAAGAATGATGGAGGGAAGGATAGAACAAAAGGTACTTTGTTCTTCAGGAGTTTATACTTGCTCCATTCATGAGGATAGCGGGTGTGGTCAAGGACCCACTCCATCACTGGTAAAGATGGAAGACTAATGAGAAGGGAAACCTAGGTTCAAGAATTTTGTAACTGTTTCCACTTAGTATATGGATCATTAGCACCAAAATGGACTTAGAGCATCAGTCCCTTCATCCTGCAGATGATGAAACCAAGACTCAGAGGGATGAAGTCACTTTCCCAGTATCACACAGCCTATCTATTTTCTTCAAATCCACAACTTTTTCTGCTACAGCAATAAGCAAGCTGAGAGAAACCAATACTTAGCTTATATTTTCCAGTCTTTGTCATTAAAATCTTCCTGGTTATCCAAATGGAAAAATGGCTTTCTGTTTCTCTGGCAAAAATTTCCATCACATGTTTTGGGTAGGCAATCTAGATTTAAAAAAAAAAAAAGCTAATTATCACCAACCATAAAACTTTAGAATTTAAGAGACCTCTCAGATCATTTCTTCCAACCACTCCCTTTACAGATGTGGAACTTGAGGCCTAGAGGGTTGAAGTCTAGGCTCACAAGGCTACAGGACAAAGGCAGAGGGAGACTGGAATCCAGGAAACCCAAGTCCAAGTTCATGACCACTTCCATTCTGCTAGCATCTCCGAAAAGTACATCTCAGTGTTGACCTAAATATCTATTTTAAAGACTTGGTCACATTTTTTTCTAACCTTTGTGTGTTTGTGCCAGGACAGTGTTGAGCCTTTAGCTCTCACCCTTTGGACCTTAGTTCTGGTACATAGTGACATGTCTCAACAGTGGGTAGGAATGACATAAAAGGGGAAATGGCTTAAAGATGCTTTAAAAATCTCCCCAAGAGGATGGTCTATAAGTGAATCCCCTAAGCATTATCTCAAAGCACAAGAGCCTGCAGCAGATTCAATATTTGATATAATATCACAACTAGTTCAAAATCCACATAAGATGAGATTTTTTAAAAAGGCACCACCAGTGATGACAGTAATAAGCAGGGCAGAGTGACATGGATCACATAATCATCTACAACCTTATTATTCAGTATGATCATGGACCAACTGCATTGGCACCAGCAGCAGCTTGTTAGAAATGCAAATCTTAGGTCCACCCAGACCTGCTGAATCAAATCTTCAGTTTCACGAGATCCCCAGGGGAATTGCCTGCAGGTAAAGTTTGAGAAGCCTTGGTCTACGGTACTATTTCTCCATTAATGAACAGAGCAGTGGGTAGCATTAAAGGTTATAGAGTAGATGGGAGGCCTGGCAGCTCAGAGCTCTGCTGTTCCTTGCACGGCTCTTGAACGTTTAACCAAACTTTTCTGAGGATCAGCTTCCTCAAGTATCAACTGAAGGTTTGGTTGAAAAGGCTGTTGTAGCGAGCTCCTGGCAGACAGCTTTTTGCAGTCCAAATTGTGTAGGATGGTTTGTGTGATGAGAGTTGAGTGACACGCGTATCCCACGTTTGGTACGCGCGATGAATGCTATTAATAAAAGAGGTGAATCACAAATTTTACTCCCATTTGCTTCCCGTCTCAGGGAAGAAACGGTACACATTGCACAATTCACTGAATTGGGCAGCCAAAGTCTGATTTTCCTTCTGAAAAAATCCCGAGAGCCATGCCGGTGTTTGCGTCGTCAAGAATCCTGACTCAGATTTCCAAAGCAAAAGTGTTGCTGGTCAAAGTCGACGTGTGAGTTTTCAGTTTCCTCATTGCATTGCTTTAGTTCCTCCCTGTCTGAAGCTTTTTTAATCTGCAGGCTTTCAGCTCCACCCTTAAAGTTTTGACTTGCATTTTTGATCCCAAAGTAAACACTGACTAAGGTGGCCTGCAAAATCAACATATTCTTTGAAAGGCGATTAATCTGAGTGTTGAATGAAATCAGATGTCAGCGACCTAGACATTATGATAACAAATTCTACTACACAATAGGGCTTTGAAGAATTCCTGTCTCCAGGTAGTAACTCTTGATACATCACACCAGCTATTCTGGGTGAGGGATGGAATCTAGGTCTGGCAAGGACCGAGGAATATTTGACTTCATAAATCAATAACTATTCTCAAAGCCACTATTGACCTCTGATCAGCAAATCTGATAGCAAGGAGAGGTTATAGTAACTATGCTGCTGGTAAAAAGCAAACCTGTTGGTTAAACATTTGCTGAAAGCCCTGACCTCTGATAAAAGTGAACCTCATTTGGCCACGTATGCTTGCAGTTCTCTGGGATGTCGGGAGACTTAACTGCCTGACTCAACACATCCTGGCTACTGGAGCAAGAGGGTGATCCGGGCTGGTGGTGCTGGCAGAGAGAATGCTTTCCTCAGTTCCTCTTTTCTACCACTGGGCCTCAGGTAGTGGGATCTGTGTTAGGAGATTTTTCAAATAATGACAGTTACTGTCATTAACCCTTCCCAAGAGCCTCAAAAAAAATTCTTCTCAAGCTTGTTCCTACCTCCACACAAAGGATGCAAGAATTGTTCTCTCTCCTTATATCACTGCCTAATATAGTGTTTTGTACACAGTAGGTACTTAATAAATATTTTTAAAACTTTAATTACATTTTTATTTTTAAAGGCTTTGTTTTGTTAAGCAATGTTAGGTTCACAGCAAGATTGAGATGGGTACAGAGATTTCCCATACCCTCCCTCCCACATACACACACACATGCAAAGCCTCCCCCGTTATCAGCATCCTCCATCCCAGTGGTACGTTTGTTACAATCTCTGAACCTACATGGACACATCATTGTCATCTAAAGTCCGTAGTTTACATTAGGTTCACTCTTGATGTTGTATGCTCAATGGGTTTGAACAAATGTATAATATAATGACCTGTCCATCAGCAGATTATCATATGGAGTATTTTCACTGCTCTAAGAATACTCTGTGCTCTGACAATCCATCCCTCCCCTCCCTCCAACACCCCCTGATTTTATTGTCTCCATAGTTTTGCCTTTTCCAGAATACCATATAGTTGGAATCATATAGTATGCAGACTTTTCAGATTGGCTTCTTTTACTTAGTAATATGCTTTTAACTTTCTTCCGTGTCTTTTCATGTCTTGATAGTTCATTTAATTTTAGTGTTGAATAATATTCCATTGTCTGGGTGTAGCACAGTTTATCCATTTACCCACTGAAAGACATCTTCGTTGTTGCCAAGTTTTGGTAAATGTGAATAAAGCTGCTATAAACATTCCTGTGCAAATAAATACTTTAAATAGAATACTTTAAAAAGAAATAAAGACAAAGACATAGAGAATGGACTTGAGGACACAGGGAGGGGGAAGGTTAAGCTGGGACGAAGTGAAGGAGTGGCATGGACATATACACACTACCAAATGTAAAATAGATAGCTAGTGGGAAGCAGCTGCATAGCACAGGAGATCAGCTCGGTGCTTTGTGACCGCCCAGAGGGGTGGGATAGGGAAGATGGGAGGGAGACGCAAGAGGGAAGAGATATGGGGATATATGTATATGTATAGCTGATTCACTTTGTTACACAGCAGAAACTAACACACCATTGTAAAGAAATTATACTACAATGAAGATGTTAAAAAATAAAATAAAATAAAAAGAAATAAATTACTCTCTCCATTGTGCTTCAGCTATATATAATCATCTATTTGAACACTTACCATACTGAATTGCATTATTTATTTATATGTCTATTTCCCTTTCAGTGCTACATCTTTTTAAAGAAAGAGTCTGGGTCTTACTCATCAGTGTTTCTCCATCACTTGGTACAAAATCTAGTGGTCATAGGTTTGGCTCATTCTTTTGTAGATTCTGGGTAAGTGGGGTGGTGGCTGGAAGCAGGATAAACCCTCTTACAAATACCTTAGTGATGAAGTTAACAAGCTCTTCTTTAAAAATATAAATACAAGACCTCAACTAAAAGAGTAAGACTGAGGATTTCCTCATAAAAGGAAAACTAGGAGATTAAGTACTCTCAGATCTATGGTAAAAGAAGAATTGGATTCCCATTAAAGGGATTCTGTGAAAGCCTTTATTAATATTTTCTGTGTTCAGGGAAAGAAAATGAACAGCCAAGAGTACCCTAAATAAGAAAGTCCCAATGATGCATTCATTACACATCTTTTAATTAGTACTAATGGGTGCCATGTAATTAATTCAATTTACCATCCCTTCTTCAGTAGAAACATCTCCCTTCCCTGCAGTTTCCACGAGATACTGTACATTTGTCCTGATTTGCTGCAAATAAGATGGTTTCATTTCCTGATGCTGGTTCTCTGACATACAAATGTTTGTTGTCTTTCTGATTTTATGAATAAGGCTGACCTCCTGGCTCTTTTATCGGAGAGCAGCCCAGACGATTTGGATGTTTGATCTAGCTCAGTAGACATTTCTCAAACCCCTTCCCCAAGATCTAGGACGATGCATATTTAACACTATTCCTGCTCATTTCAACTTCAGAGGGACCCACTCCTTACCCAGATCTCAGCTTCTCCCCGCTAATAGACACCAGAGTGAACTCCAGCCCCCTGCTTTACTTTCCTTCAGTATATTTAGCACCACATTAACTTCTTTCTTTATTTTCTGCCACTAATTCCTATTCTGAGGGTTGTAAACTATCTCAACCCTAATAGTCTCTCTTTTGTAATATTTCAAGTTGAGCCATTTACCACTGTCCCTCATTTACTAAAACACATGTAATATAATGTGTCCGCTTATGAAATATCAAATTGCTCTTTTGACCAATGATTTCAGATAATACACAAGGTCATGAACAGTGATTGCCTTTTGGATATGGACGGTAAAGAAAATAGCTTACACGTTTCAGAATGCAGTGATGCCCATATTACATTACCTATTCCAGGAAAAGAAGATGAAATTCCCCTTTCTAGTCCAAAATGTACTCAGGAGGGATGAGAAGAGAAAAAAACAGCTATGGAGGAAGACAACAGCAGAACTCTGCATAAGGCAGAGTCCAGATCAAGGACAAAATGGCTTTAATTAACCTCACAGGAAACAAATAAATATGGATATGTGTGTTTCTTAGTAGTGTGACCTTTTGGCTGCACATGAAGAAGAAAAGTCTCGAAAGCTGACCTTTGCAGAAATGATGAAAAAACTGATCTGGTGACACTTTTCTTTGGGAAAAGCCATTTTCTACACTACATCCAAAGAGAAAAACTTGAAGCTCATTATGCCAGGGCCAGGACTGTGACTAGCCATATGGTGTCTCTGTCGGCATTAGAAAAATGCTTCCCTTCCTCCAGGCAGATGCAACCCCTCATCAGGCACATGTCCTGGTAAATAGAACACAGGCTCCATTGCAGTCCCTTTGTCCCCTCAGCCAGACACCCTTGAAAAGTGAATAAACATCATCTTTCATAACAACCTGACTCAATGCACTACTTAAAATCTTTTAATGGTCTGTTTTTGCTCTCAAGATAAAATTCATGTTCCATTTTGTAGCCCCAATCTCACTCTCCTGTCCTTCTGAAACTGATTAGGCAAATGTGAGACCTTTTAACTCTGTCTTCTGTATCTTTTAATTTCCCATTTATATTTTCCATCTCTGTGCTATATTCTGCATAATTTCTCCAGACCTGTCTTCCAGTTCATTAATCCTTTCTTCAGTGATGCTTAATATGCCCATTGAGTTTTTAATTTTAGTCATTGAATTTTTTTATTTCTACAAGCTCTAATTTTAAAAATCTGCTATGTTAATTGTTCCCACCACTAGAAGAAATTATATTTATGTGATGTGATAGTGTTAGCTTAATGACAATCATATTGTAATATAAATATATCAAATCGATACAGTAAGTCCCCTATGTATGAACTAGTTCCATTCTGGGAGCATGTTGGTAAGTCCCATTTGTTCATAAGTCCAACAAAGTTAGCCTAAGGACCCAACTAACACAATTGGTTATTAGTACTGTACTATAATAGGTTGATAATACTTTTCATACAAATAATACGTAAAAAACAAACACAAAAAATAAACATTTTGAGTCTTACAGTACAGTACCTTGAAAAGTACAGTAGTACAGTACAACAGCTGGCATATAGGGGCTGACATTGAGTGAACAGGCAAGAAGAGTTACTGACTGGAGGAGGGAGAGGAGGTGGGAGGTGGTAGAGCTGAAGGATCGTCTGCAATAGGAGACAGAGGGTGAGTAGCAATTTCACTCATGCCTGACGTTGATGGCACAGGTTTTGGTTCCTTGCTGGATTCAATTCTATGTCTGGATAGTAGCTCTTTTTTTCTCACCGTAGATGACACGGTAGCACTGGACTGAGTTCTGAATGGCTGCTGCAACCTTCATGAACCGTTCTACGTTCAGGTCCTAACAGTGCCTCCTCAAATAAAGAAAATCCCCTTGCCATTTCCTGCGTCGTGAATCTCTTCAGTTCTTCAGTTACTTCTTCCTCTTGTCTCTCTTCGTCTTTTCTCTGGGCCTCCAATTCCATCAGTACTGCATTAGTAAGCTCCTCATGCTTCAGAGCAAGGAGTTCAATGAAGTCGTCCTCCTGCAGATCTAGCTTGAAATAAAGATACTGTACTACTGTACTCTCTACAGTACTGTGAAGTACACAAAAGCACAACCACTTGTAGAGAATGCATGCACGTGACAATGTACGCCAGACACGTGGACTAACTTGTGTAATTGGACATGCGAACGCATGTTCACATCTTTGAATGTTCACAACTTGAAGGTTCATATGTAGGGACTTACTACTGCATGTTATATACCTTAAACTTATACAATGTTATATGTCAATTATATCTCAATTAAAAAAGAAAACAGGGAATTCCCTGGTGGTCCAGTGGTTAGGATGCTTTCACTGCCGAGGGCCCGGGTTCAATCACTGGTTGGGGAACGAAGATCCCACAAGCTGTACAGCATGGCCAAAAATTTTTAAAAATATTTTTAATTTAAAAAAAGAGAAAACAAAAAATCTGCTATGTCATTTTTTGGTATTGTTTCATATTCCTTGAGGATATAGTCAAGCTTGTCTCTTTGGTTTTGATCTAGTAAGTTTAGTATTTTAAAAAATAATTTCTTTTGGATAATTTCAACATCTGAATTTTTTTTTCCTTTGGTCACACCATGTGGCTTTTGGGATCTTAGTTCCCCCACCAGGGATCTAAGTGGGGCCCTGGCAGTGAGAGTGCCAAGTCCTAATCACTGGACTGCCAGGTTATGCCTGACATCTGAAATTTTGTAGGTCTGTTCTGCTCTGTTTTTTCTATTGTTCTCACTCAGGGTACCTAGTTTGCTTGAATGCTTATTTATTTATTTATCCATTCATTTATTACTGTGAGCTATGCATTTTCCTTAAGAAATTATTTGAGGGAATTGCTTGAGGCCTAGGATGAAAAAGTGGTTCTCTGAGATTTAAATTCGTTTCTGCCAGGTTCCTAAAGATATTAACAGTCTGGGGCAAATTTAAGATAAAGTCATAGCTTAAGCTTTCCTGGATTACCCAGGAAGTGAATTGGGGCCACAAAATCCCCAGGAAGACTTGTTTTCTATTACAGATTCTCTGGGCCAGGGGTTTAATTCCTCCTGATATACTCAGGTCCAAGAAGAATTTCCTTGGGGATGAGGAGGGAGGGTTAGGTTATTTCTGGTTCATCATTAGACATTGAGGGTACAGCTTCAGATTATTTTCCATTATAGGTTATTACAAGATATTGAATATAATTCCCTATGCAATACAGTAAATCCTTGTTGTTTGCCTATTTTATATATAGTGGTGTGTATATATTAATCCCATACTCCTAATTTATCCTTTCCCCTCTCCTCTCCCCTTTAGTAACCATGAGTTTGTTTTCTATATCTGTGAGTCTGTTTTGCAGATAAGTGGATTTGTATTATTATTTTTTGATTCCACACATAAGTGATATCATATGATATTTGTCTTTCTTTGACTTACTTCACATAGTATGATAATCTCTAGGTCCATCCATGTTGCTGCAAATGGCATTATTTCATTCTTTTTTATGGTTGAGTAATAGGATCCCAACTTTATGTGTGAAAGATCTCCTACTAGACTCCTGGTCTTTAGCTTTTGTGGATCTTTATCCAAGAAGCCTTGACAACTGAAGTTCAAGTTCAGAAAACACCCTCGATGAAAGAGCATCCTCACTGTTCTACTTATTTATCTGGGTTTCTGCCTTTACTTGGATTTTAGCCTAATAGTTCTTTATTACCCTATCATGTCAGTTGTTAAATGCTTTCAAGAAGATTTTTAAAAATACATATTTGACCTAGGCTGTTTTTAGTTGTTTTCTGCAGGAAGGCTGGTCAGAACTTCTAGTTAGTCTTAGTACTGGCAATGAAAGTCTGATCTCAGTGTTTGACCTTGGGCAGGTGACTTAACTGATCTCTGCTCAGTTTGCTCCCCTGTAAAATGTAAACAGTAATAGCATTGGGTTGGCCAAAAAGTTCATTTGGCTTTTTCGCAGCATCTCACAGAAAAACCCGAACGAACTTTTCGGCTAACCTAATACCTAGCTCAAAGAACAGTTGTGAAACATACATAAAATAACAAACGTATAGCGCTTAGAACAATGCCTGGCACATAGTAAGTGACCCCTGCTTTTCCAAGCTCCAATAAGCCCGGCCACCACTGTCATCTGTTCTCACTCTACTTCTCTTCTTGGCTTTTTGTCACGGTTGAACTTAAAATCATGATTTCTGTAGCTATTAGGTAACATCTGTCTCCCCAGTTAGACTCATCTCAAAGAGATGGGATATGTCTGTCACTCAACTCTGTATCCTTGGTTTCTAGCATATGACATGGCTTATATTAGGCACTTACCAAACATTTGCTGAACAAATAGATGTGTATTTCTACATTTTTAAGAGAGCACAAACAGAATGTGAACTCTCTCTAGGTGGAGAGGGCTTAATGGATATTCTGCACTCTGGTTAAGCGCACTCTAGAATTGGGTCAGGGGTGAGTATCCTAACCTTTGTATCTCACTTTCCTTTTCTGTGAAAGGGAGATAACAATAGCACCTACTTTGTAGGTTAAATAAAGCACTTCAGTAGGGAGCCTGCAGGTGGTAAGAACTCAGTAGCTGCAATTATTTCCACTATTTTTTTTTTTTTTTTGGTGACTCTCCTGAAAAGAGTCCACTTCAAGAAAGCATAGGCTAAAAAAAATAGGGGCCAGAGATCATCTGGAAAGTGGAGTATGTCGATGTTTTAGCTTTTCTGCTTTCTGAAAATGCGTATGACACGGTGTTTAGATGAAAAGCAGAAAAGAGCTTCTCACCGTGCCTGCACTGTTTTTCTTTTCATTCTCTAGGGTGTTACTGTAGCACTTAACTAGAGAAAATGTACACACATTTATAGAAAGAGCTCGGGTCTCCTATACCCCCGTCAGGTTTTACCATTTGATTTACATTGAGTGAAATAAATTATAAACGTTTATAAATGTCACCAGAGCAAAGTAATGGAGTGTCCTGAGGAATAGGAGGAAGGGAATCAATTTCTTAGGTGAGAAATACATGCCTCCTGGGCCTGTGAGGAATAAAACCCAAGGCATTCCAAATACAGCTGGAAATACTGTGGATGTTTTGGGTATCAGCCTTCTGACAGGCCTTATAAACGTACAAATCTAGGTTATAGTTGATTTCCATTTGTGAGGACCTCATTCATCATCATTTCAAATGTTGCCATCACTATATATTACCAGCTCCCACTGAGGCTTATACATCATATTGCCCAATTCACGGATGTTGTGGAAGTGAGTTTGGTCCTCAGGTATATTTTAGGCCAGCTTTTCTTATCTCATGGTCTAAAGCCCAAAGGAGAAATAATGTTACAGAATGAGTAGCGCTGTATATTGAGGCTAGAGTGTGTTGGTTATCTGAGTTGAAATAAGCAGCCACAAAGCCAAAAAAAAAATTAATGAAAACATGTTTTGTTCCTACTGGAATAATGCCCCTCTACACTCTGGCGGTCAGCAATGGTAACTGCCAATGTGCTGTCAGTCACCTGTGAGGGGAAGAAGCAGCACACTGGTGGTTATTTGCATAAATTAAAAAAAATGCTCATTTAAATGGAGGTATCATCATATTCAAACCAAATGAGAAAAAACTGTCCTTAAAATTAACTGACAGCAGTGCTTCTCACCTTAACTGCACGTGAGGTTAACCTGAGGGATCTTTAAATGTTCTGATGCCCAGGCCCCACCCCTGATTAAAATAAATCAGTATTCTGGAGGTAGGGCCCTGATGCTGGTATTTTTTAAGGCTTTGCAGGTTGTTATAACAGGCTGCCAAGGCTGAGAACTGCTGACCTAGCCTCTTGTTATTAAGGAGGTTATAGTTCTGGATGACAATATCACTATCCTTTAGAAAAGAACCAGCCTATCAAGGAACCTAAAGGAAAGTGAGGATCATATCCTGAGTAGACAAACCCAGTCTTGGCGAGCTGGTGATCTCTCGACATGGAGATGGCAGTCATGGGACAGTACACATTGTGTTACTCATCCTCTAGCATGAACTTCTGGACGTGCTGCCCTGGCGCTGGGAGATAAGTTCTGTGAATTGTTGGGAAGGCGTGCCTCACTGAATGTAGTCACTCCTCTGTCTGGACATAGAGACAGAAACTTTCATGGTGTAAACTGCATAGACGTGGTATTGAGTCAGACGTGCCCAGGCGCTAATCCTGGATGTGTGAACTTGAGCTAGCTTCTTAATTTCTCCAAGCCTCTGTTTCCTTATCTGTAAAATACTACAGACTGTATAGGATAGTTGCTGCTACTATTATTTTTTTGAGATGTAGTAATTGACATTATAATATAATTACATTATATTAGTTCCAGGTATATAACATAATGATTTGATATTATGTATATTGTGAAATGAGGACCAAGTAAGTCTAGTTAACAGCCATCACCATGTATAGTTAAAATTCTTATCTTGTGATGAGAACTTTTAAGATCTACTCTCTTAACTTTTAAATATACAATACAGTATTATTAACTATGGTCACCATGTTGTACATTATATCTCCCGGACTTATTTCATAACTGGAAGTTTGTATCTTTTGACCACCTTCACCCAACTGCTACTGTTACTTTATACAAGAAAACACTCATTACATTCTCTATGCATAGATTTTTGTATTTGGTACTGAGATAAATAAAAGAGATTTACAAAAAAAGACAAAGTGAACTTCCTATTACTCTGTTTCTTATCTGGAATAAGTCCATAATGGAATCTGAAGATAATTAATATTAATTATGAACCCTGAGAGTACCTTCCGAATTGTCAGTACAAAGGGTATTTAGTGTAGTTTATGAATTGATGTATTTCTATTGAACTCTCATTTTTAGAAAATTAATAATCTAAGTATGTTATATGAAGTCTTTCTGCTTATCTGGATATTTAATTAACCAGAAAATCAAAATTTGAAACCATGTTGAAGAAGTCATGGTTGCAGATGTGGTCCCATGTTCTAAATCAGTGAAACATGGGAGTGAAAGCAAGCAATGTAATCAGAGCAAGGATTCTGGGCATCTCCCTGGAAGGATCAGGAAACGTGTGTGTTGTGTCTTTGTGGCTGACAGGTTTTGTGTGTGTGTGTGTGTGTGTATGTGTGTGTGTGTTTGTGTGTGTGTATGTTTCTTAAACTAGGATTCTGGAGATACTGATAAAATCCCTTCAAAATGAACTTATAGTGGCCAAAAGAAAAAAGTTTAGAACTAATAGCTGAAGCCCATAAATTCTAGGCATAATGGGGGGCAAAGTACGCTTTATTTTTATTTATCTATTTATTTATTTTTTTATTTTTTGCGGGCCTCTCTCACTGTTTTGGCCTCTCCTGCTGTGGCGCACAGGCTCCGGACGCGCAGGTTCAGCGGCCATGGCTCACGGGCCCAGCCGCTCCGTGGCATGTGGGATCTTCCCGGACCGGGGCACGAACCTGTGTCCCCGCATCGGCAGGCGGACTCTCAACCACTGCGCCACCAGGGAAGCCCTTATTTATTTTTTAATTGTGATGATGACATTATACATTTTATAATATGTTTCATTTTACTACCTCAAAACACACTTTACAATCATGAGCTAATTAATCTTAAAACTACCCCTCATGACTTTATTTTTATGATCTGTATCCCCTGCAGGAGAATGAAAGGTAGAGTGATTACATGGTCCATGTATTTAAGCAGGAGCCAGGAGTCTTGGATCTCAGTCTTCAATTTTTACCTAATCATTGGAACATTATGTGGCTAAAAAAAACCCTCTTGAATAACCTTTTTGAACCAATTATTTATTTCAGAACAGTTTGATCATAAAAAAGAAATCTAGCATTTCCTTCCCTTTATTAAAAACCGTTGTCATGGAAATATTTCGGTTCCCCATGTCCTCCAGTAGCCTGCATCTGAACAGGTCATAAACAAGCAGATTGACTGAGGTCCAGCAAAGTCTTTTATGATGGAAGTGAGGTTCCTAACGGGCCACCTGACAGAACTTTTCCAAAGTCCATTTCCCAGGATAAGGAGATAATGAAAGAAATCTTCGAGGCTTGGCTGTGCTCCACACCGTGGTTTCTTATCCTAACTGGTTTAGCCCTCTCCTTCCTTCTACACCAGATACACTAAATCCATTGCTCTTTCCCATGCAGAAGTCTTTCTTATTTTATTTCATTTTGATCGACTAATAAAAAGGAAGATCTGTTTACTAGAATTCCCATGGTATCTCTTGGAGACTACTTACGCCAAACGTTGGAAAGTGAAGATATTTCCCCAGCAGTTCAGGTTTGTTTTTTGCTTTTTAACCAAATGATTTCATTAACGGATACAGTCGTTCATTTCATTCTGGCTAGGGAATCTGACCAGTATGTGATTTTATATTCAAAACAAAAACATCCTCCTTACTTACCTCAGTGTAGGAGTTAAGCATCACATTCTGTGAATTTGTTTAAACACAGTGGTGCAAGAGCGATCACAAAATTCAGCTCAGAGCAGGAATGTTTCATAGCCTGGATGGGTAAGAAGAGGGAGATAGAAGGTGCTGTCTTAATTCATGCCTGAACCCATGACACCTACACGTTGTTTTATTTCATTCTGATATAGTGTTCCTCCTAGATCCTGAGCAATCTTTGTCATGGATCTTTCTGTGAAACTGCAGAAAATAAGAAATGAATTTTGTTTTGAGATATCCACAACCATCCTGGAACTGGATGACATGGGGGTAGGGGTGGAGTAAGCGTGAAAAGTGCAAAATTGGCTTTAAAAAAAAATAAATTTATTTATTTAAGTTTTGGTTGCTTTGGGTCCTCGTTGCGTGCAGGCTTTCTCTAGTTGCGGCGAGCAGGGGCTACTCTTTGTTGTGGTGCGTGGGCTTCTCATTGCAGTGGCTTCTCTTGTTGCAGAGCACGGGCTCTGGGCGCACAGGCTTCAATAGTTGTGGCATGTGGGCTCAGTAGTTGTGGCACGTGGGCTCAGTAGTTGTGGCACATGGGCTCTAGAGCGCAGGCTCAGTAGTTGTGGCACATGGGCTTAGTGGCTCCGTGGCATGTGGGGTCTTCCCAGGCCAGGGATTGAACCCGTGTCCCCCGTGTTGGCAGGCGGATTCTTAACCATTGCGCCACCAGGGAAGTCCCCAAAATTGGCTTTTGAGACCATGAATCTAGGAAATGCATCAGACTGCTACCTATATCTTCATGCTTACTTGTGGGAAGAAACAATACACCTACCTCCAGGCACACACATGCATATATGTACACAGAGCCAGTTCAGAGAACCTGGAGCAAAACATGAAAAGGATTGTGTTTATGATCTAAGAGAAAGACCAGGATGGTTTGTGTAGACTTACAGCTTTCATAATAACATGATAAATCGTTCATAAAATATCCTTTATAAAGCCAGAGCTGAAGGGCAAGAACAAATAGCTTATCACACTGGGTCAGATCACTGCCAACCAAGCCCATATCCTGATGGTGGCTTGAGGGGGCTGTATCATGGGACACTGAAATTGCCCTCATGGTGTAAAATTCCAAAGGTTGACGGGTCCTAGTGAGACCCCCCAAAGGTTGTGTCTTTGCTGCGAGGATGGACAGTATGAGCCCTCCCTGAATCTGTTGTCCACTGACTTAACTAAAAACTGTCTTGAATTAATTTTCCTTCTGAGGCTATATCATTTCTGGGGCCAAACTTCACAAGCTTACTGTCCATGGTGTCAAGTCTAAAACCACCTCTGTTAAATTTCAGAGGGTATTCATCTGGGTGTTCCAGAATGTAATGAACAGACTGGGCCTGTTTGAAAGGATCCAGTGGGTTAGAGAGGGGAGGGAATGGGGTCCAGGCCCCCTTGGGATGACTGATCCATAATAGGAGTAGATAGAAGTAGGATGTGGCTGTCGTTGAGGAGATGTTTCTAGGTGTGGTCATGGGAGGCCTTTTTGATGGTTTCTGTTTTCTTCTAGAACCAGGAATCAAAGTCATCCACTGGGAGTGAGGAAGTAGAAGGGGCATCGGGAATATGAGAGCACAGTTGAGTTGGAGACTATGAATTCACAGCGGGCAGAAACTCTTGGGCTTATTTATTCTCTTCAGTGATTTTCAGCTACCCAGGTTCAGGCTCAGATAAAAGAGAAACAGCAGAAGACAGAGATACACAACTGGGGAGTAATTGCAAGAACAGGACTGAAATGAGAGACTGGAATTTGTTAGACCAAGAGGGTGGTGACATGATTACCAAGAGGTCTCAGAATTAGAAGACAGCAGAGAGGATAATGGTCTTGACGATGACAAGGGACATGTGGGATTCTAAATTGGGGTGTGAGAGTCTGTGATCAGAGTTGGCATTTAAACCATTGATTTTGGAGATGGGAGCAATTTGGATGTTGACAAAGTCTGAGATGTAGAGAAGAGGAAAAGGCAATTGGAAATGAGGAGGTCAAGGGCCTGAGAAGCCGGGAGGTTGGATGGACCTCTTTGCATCTGTTCACTATATCCCAGGAATAGAAGTGGATGGAATAATCCACCTCTAAAGAATCAGGCACCAAAGTCTTCACTCAGCATAGGTGTGTGTGGGGAGTGGGGGTCTGACGAGGCGGCAACAGGAAGGAGGAGGTAGGATGCCACAAGCCTCAAAGAAGTGCTTTACAGTTACTAAACTGAAACTTCAATGATAAACTGAAAAATATAACGGAATGTATTTTTAATGTGCTGCAGTTTTAACATAGGGTAGCCAATGCTATAAAATAACACAAGACTTCTGATTATTTTATAAAGAACTTGAGTTTACATGATTATGAGAAATTTCTGTTACTGTAAGAGCATAGGAGCTTTGTTTGTTTTATATTAATTGGAGGTGAGGCTTCATGGGGCAGATCCTGCGGACCATGCAGAGTGAGTGGCCATTAGCTAGCAGGGCTTACTGGAATTATCTATGAGAAGGTAACAAGGCCATTTCCCCAGGCTCTGTTTCACCCATGAGAAGGAGAAGATTCCTTCCCCGTGGTCCAAAGATACTCGGTTCTAGGAGAAAGGAAAAGAGAGGAAGAGAAATTGTTTTTGTGACATTCCCTAAGGGTAGTTAGTAAGAATGGTCTTAGAAATCTTCCTGCTGAAACAGGTGGGGAGGCTTCAGATAATCTGAAATTCTTCACCATCACAGCCTTCGGATGCCCAGAAATTTTGCTTTCACTTGGATGCTTTGCCAGTCTCTGTAAATGCTAAGAATGGGCAGGCAGCCAGTGTGTACAAGGCTTGCTGCTTGTCCCGAAGTGCTTCTCTGGTCACTAGCCTCCTTTCAATAAGTAACACCTGCCCTTTTCTTGCAGCTCTCCATTACGGCTGGCCCCAGAGAATTCCAGAGGCATCCACGCTGCCTGGAGCAGAGGGAGAGTTCTCTGGGCGTGAAACATAACACCAAGAGCTGTTTTGTCCCAGCACAGGTGTGAGTCCTGGTGATCTTATTCCACTTTGACAGTTCAGAATCACCTTCTAAACTCCTGCTTTGTTTCCGCGTGACAGGCTTCAAATTCCCTGAAAAATCTAGTAGGTTAAGTGGAGAGACCAGAAGCAGACTCTGATGCAATCCAAACATGAATTCAGTAAATTGCCCTGAGTTCTTGGATATGAAGTTTTAAGAAATGCTTACAGCTGCTTCCATTTGATACCCCAGAGAAGAAGGCTCCCGATTGTCTACTATCTTACATAGTTCACAGAATTTTGAAATCTGGACAAACTTTGAGATTGTCTCTTCCCATCACCTCATTCTTAAAGGTCTAAACCTGTGTGGGCATCTCTTGCCCTTGTGTGTTCAATGGCCCCATTTCATTCGCGGTCCTTCCCTGCTCTCATGCCATGTGGTCCTCGTAGCACTGTCAACTACTCTACTCTGTCCTCCCCTGCCCCTTGCACTGGGGTGGGACAGTGACCCAGGCTGAACCTACCTTGGTTTGATAGAACAGCTTGGGCTGCAAGCAAGCTTCTCATTTATTATATAGAAAGAACCAGGGCTTCCCTGGTGGCGCAGTGGTTGAGAGTCCGCCTGCCGATGCAGGGGACACGGGTTCGTGCCCCGGTCTGGGAAGATCCCACATGCCGCGGAGCGGCTGGGCCCGGGAGCCATGGTCGCTGAGCCTGCGCGTCCGGAGCCCGTGCTCCACAACGGGAGAGGCCACAACAGTGAGAGGCCCACGTACCGCAAAAAAAAAAAAAAAAAAAAATGAACCAGGCTGTAGAATAAAGCCAAGTACACACAAGCAGAGCCAAGTGCCAGAGCCCTGATGATATTGTCTGTACTTCCGGATTCAGGCATGTTTTCCTATTTGCATCCAAATGGTAGCCCAGGATAAACATGGTTCTGCACTTTGCTTTCTTTGTCTCTTAGTTAAACAATATAACCTTGAGATACTCCGTATCAGTATAGAGAGAGGATCCTCATTTATTTTTACAACTACCTAGTACTTCATTGTGTGGATGGATCAGTAATTGATTCAACCACTTCTCTGTTGAGGGATATCTGGGGTTATTTCCAACCTTCTGATATTTCAAATGCATGTCACTTCATAGTTACCCAATGCTGTTAGCCTTAGAAGTAGGATGACTGGATTAAAAGTATCAGTGTAATTTTTGCCAGATATGGACACATTCTTCTCCACAGGGATTGTTTTGCATTCTTACCAGCAATATGGGAAGGTCTTGTTTCTCCACTATCTTGCTCACAGAGTATGTGGTCAAACCTTTGGGTTTTTTCCTTTCCAGTATTTTAATCCTGTTCTCTTAAGTTTTGCCCTCCTTGGCAAGGCAAAGCAGCTGGCCACCAACATCCATAGTATTGACTTGATAAGACTGGGGAACATTCCATGGGGTTGTTCTGGAGATGCTGGTGAACAGAATCTAGAGTAGGTGGAAGAGTCATCTCTGATGGGGATAAAATTATGACATAATCAGTGACATTGAAAGAATAGCCCATAACACTGGAAGGACGTAGGGGTAGAGGTGGGGGGAACGAAGGCAGTGAGCAGTATGGGGGCTGCGTTCAGAGGTGAGAGACGGGAAAAATTGTAGAGAACACTTAAGGGGTTCGTCCCCTGCTGTTAGCTGTGTGAGTTGGTTTGGTTTATCTCAAGTGCTAACTCATGAAGTGTGAAGCCACTAATAATCAAAGAGGATTTCTAGTGTGTGAAAATCTTTCTCTTTTCCAATCTTTTGGGAACTACATCATCTCAATGCCCCCACCTCCACTTCAGCCCTTCTCCAGCACACAAGTGAAAGCTATGTCAACATTGTTAGGGAAAGCGTCACAACTGTTCGCTGTTTACTAACTTTGCCTCAATCTTCCCATTTTTAATACAAATAATAAAAGTAGAGAAAGTCATTTTAGAAGCATACTTTCGAAATTTTATCAGTGGGGTAAAGGAGTTCTGAAAAGAAAGGACACATTTCACCCTTTAAGTAGAGAGTTTTCAAGTCACTTAGATTATTATTTTTTTAAAAAGTCAGTAAACTTGTCAAAACTGTTAATTAAAGCAGTTGTTTCAGAACTTCTATCAGAGTCGAAGGATATAATTTATTGTTTCTTGCAAATGAAAATGCAATGTGAGGAGGAAAAAAAAATCATTCCCTTTCTACCAAAAAATTGGACTCAAATATTTGAGCATTTGTGGCACCCAGCAAAGTATAGACTGAAATTCACCACACTACTTGTGGTTGGCTGAATAATGGGCTCCAAAAATACCTAGGTCCTAATCCCTGGAACCTGTGAATCTTACCTTATCTGGCAACAGGGTTTGCAGGTGTGATTAAATTAAGGATTTTGAGATGAGGAGATTATCCTGGATTGTCTGGGTGGGCCCTAAATGACCTCACAAGTGTCCTTATAAGAGGGCAGTGGGAGATTTGACTACAGGAAGAGAAGGCGATATGACAACCTCAATGAAGAGAGAGACAGATCTAAAGATAGAGGGAGGGGTCCTGAGCAGAGAAGTACAAGGAATGCAGCTCTAGATGCCAATGGATTCTCCTCTGGAGCCTCCGGAGAGGGCGCTAACGTGTTGATTTCAGCCCAGTGATGCTGCTTTCAGACTTCTGGCCTTCAGAACTGTAAGAGAATACACTTCTATTGTTTTAAGCCATCAAGTGTGTGGCGGTTTGTTACAGTGGCCATAGGAAACTAATTTATACACTTCCAAATTTCTAGGAAATAAGAATTTGGTGTCTGATTTTAAAGTTTACTAAGTTAATGGAGATGAATAAGAATTAAAGGCATTATTTAAAAGAACAAATATGACTGCCTCTTTTAGGTAGAAGAACATAACTGCATTAAATTTCAAGTGCCTCACTTGTAAATAAGGTCAGTCTAGCTACCCTGAAGGGTCTCCCTGCTGTAAACTATCCTGACTTTTAAAATGTATTGTTAGGCTTTTGTTAAGTAACAAATGAAGGCCCGGAGGTTTCATATATTAGTCAGCTTTGGCTTTGGTAATGATAATGATGTGTAGCAAAAATCTCAAAACTTCAGTGGCTACAACAATAAATATCTATCTCTAGTTCACACTGCTTGTTGGCAGCTGTAATTTGGGTGACCTTGCTCCAGGCTGCAGGTCAAGTTCAGGGCTGTTTCTTGTGTGTCCTTATGGTACCCAGGTTTAAGGAGTGACCCTCACCTGGGATGGAATGTTCTCATGGTGTAGGGCAGGAGCACAGAAGAGGTGTCAAAAACTTGCAAAGCCTCTATGACCTCTGTTTTGAACTAGTCACACTGCTATTTCTGCTCATATTCCATTGGACTAAGTACATTACACGGTCAAGTGCATTATCATTGGGGCAGGAACATTTATTCCTCCTGGAGGTGAGGAAGTGTATATCTGTTGAACAGTTATAATGTGTTCCATACCCCTCCACCCTAAAAAAGTTACCTGAAACCAAAGAATGATGCAGTAAGCAGCAAGTAAATGCTGTATCAACACTGTAATTAAGGGGAGACTAATTTGGGGGGCTAGTGACTGAACCTCAGGCTTCTATATGAAACCGAGGCTCCCAAATGGGGCTAAAGTGGTCCCAGGGTGGTAGCGTCCCCTTAGCAGAAACAAACACAAAGCCACTTTGGGTTGCCATAGACAAAGATTAACCAAATAAAATCACAACCAAATGAATTCACATTAAACATACGTGGAATGAAGTCTCAATGAGCAAGGGTCAGCAAAAACTATGGAAGACATATTCCAAACTTTTAGATATGGCTTAGCAAAATATAAAATAATTAGTTATGAAATGTTTAATGAAATAAAATTTGGAAACACAAAATAAAAAACTATAAACAACGACGAGGCTGGGACTCCCTTGGCGGCGCAATGGTTAAGACTCTGTGCTCCCAATGCAGGGAGCCTGGCTTTGATCCCTGGTCAGGGAACTAGATCCCACATGCATGCAGCAACTAACAGTTCACATGCCACAACTAAGGAGCCCACAAACTGCAACTAAGGAGCCTGCCTGCCGCAACTAAGACCCGGCACAACCAAATAAATAAATAAATAAATAAATAAATAAATAAATAATATTTTAAAAAAAGAAATAATGACGAGGCTGATTTGAAAAAATGTCAGTAGAACTTTTGGACATGAAAAATTTGATTATTGAATAAAAAACTCAACTGATGGGTTAAACAGAAGATTAGACTCGACGAAATACTTACCAAAGTGGAAGAGAGAGCTGAAGAAATCACTCAGAGTGCAGCATAGACAGACAAGGACATGCAGTATGTTAAAGAGGTTCGGAGATGTTGACAACAGAATTAGAAGGTCTACATCTGGGTAACTGGAGTCCCAGAAGGACAGATATAGACAATGCAGAAAGGGCAATATTTGATGAGATGACAACTGAGCATTTTCCAGAAAGGATAAAAGATTTAAATCCACAGTGCAAAGTATAATTAGACAGGATAAATAAAAAGAACATCACATATAGACAAATCATAGAAAATTTAGAACATCAAGAACAAAGAGCAGCTAAAGATAAAGCAGATGACCTACACGGGAACAGTAATTAGACTAAAAGCTGCCCATTCATCATCAACAATGGAAGCCAGAAATCAGAAGAACAGCATCTGCAAAGCACTGAGAATGAGACAACCATTTACCCTGGGCAAGACTATTGAGTGGTTTTTCTTAAGGGTGGTTCCATTCCCCCCAAAACCCCCAAATAAATTAATTTCAGACCTACACTTCAGAATGGTAGGGGTGGGTAAAATTAGTGACACTAGTCACATTAACAGCATTGATTTACATCCTTCTACATTCCACAATGGCTTTCAGTCTGCTTCTAATACATAATTTTCACCATCTTGCATGAATGAGGGTAGACATTTTCAGATAAAAAGAAACTGAGTTTATCACCGATGGACTTTTTTACTAAAGGAATTTAAAAGGGTGTCCTTAAAGAAGAAAATGATCTCAAAGGAATGTCTAAGAAGCAACAAGGAATTCTTAGAAACAAAACCACAAAATATATTGGTAAAGCTAAAAAAATTGTATATAACAATAATATCTAATTTGGTGGTTTAAAAAAAGTACAGAAAGAAATTGGACAGTAATACCATGTAAGGAGTTGATGACCGAAAAGAGTGTCTTAAGCTTCTTGTATTGTTCAGATGGGGGATTAAGATATTAACTTTTGATTTGTCAAGTAAGGTATGCATGTAAAATGTCCAAGGTAAACAGGAAAAGAACAGAAAGGCAGTGATTAACATCCCAAATATAATAAGAAAATAAAGAACAATAACAACATAATTCAATAAAAAGATGCATGAAAAATAAGAAAGAAAACAGTAAAAATGTGAAAACAAATCAAACATTTCAGAAATAATAAATGATAAAAGTAAATAGCTAATATAGTCAGATAAAAGGCAGGTATTTTGTTAGATTGGAAAAAACTGGAATCATGTACCTATATCTCAGATATTTTATTATTTTTAGGGTGCTAGAATGAATAGCACACAGGTGTTCAAAATGTGTTTCTTAAAAAGCCTAGCTATTTTTATACAAAATGATTAGCTATTTACAAGTCATTGTAAATTTTGCTACCCACCTCTATATTTGTCAAAAGTTTGAAGTATGGTTTATTTGCCTGTATAATCATACACACCTTAAATCTGTGGGATTCCTCTCTGTGTCAATGAATGTCGCTAAATTCCAAGATGACACCGGGTTTTACAGGTACATGTCCATCTTCAAAATGTTTGCTTCATGAGCTTTCTTTTTCAAGAATACAAAATACCAAAAATTGAAAAGAAAAAAAATACAGTGTTATTTATATGAAACACGCAGAGATATGTGACACTGTGTGTTCTCTTTGGGCACTTCCCAGGCTTAAGACATACATAGCTTGCTAAGCCAACTCAATAATTTGTAGAGGCTTAGCATCAAAACGTTCCCTATTTATGATTACCCATTGTACTTTAAAATTGTTGTTGCTAATTTTTCATTTCTGGTGATCCAAGTGAACAGCATTTGCCAAGCACCCACAGTATGAAATCTAAGATGTTAAAGGCAGCCTCCAAGGGCAACAAAATGGAAGAAATTCCAGAGATGAATCTACAAGTTAGGTTCTATGTAATTGTTAAGTAGACGTGAAACTGATTGGAGGATGAAAGGACAGTTTTGCTTTGGATAAGACTGCAGAAGAGTTTCTCTTAAGGGTTGTGCTCCCTGAACTACCCTCCTGCAAGAAATTGGACTAATCTGAGACTTCAGAGCGGTAGGGGGTGGGTAAAACTGCTTCATGATACTAGTCAAACCAAGTATATTTGTTTACATCCACAAAGGATTTGAGTATGTTTAAAACATGTAATTACCTCTAAACTGAAAAAAAAAAAAAGAAAAGATCATGGAAAACGTAAAGAATATCAGTTTAAGCCAGAGATCCCTAGATTTTGCTGTGCATTAGAATCACCTGGGGAGCTTCTAAAACTTCTGATGCCCACCTGGCACCCGGCAGCAATTAAATGAGATTGTGTAGGGGGTGGGAGGTACAGAGCAGTGATGTTAAACATCCCCAGGTGTTCCTCTGTAGAGCCAAGTTTGGGAACCACTGGTCAGGCCTGCCATTCTCAATCTTGCAGGGACATTAGCATCACCTGGGAAGCTATTGAAATTACCATTGCCTGTGCTCCTATGAAAGTTACATCGGTCCTGTGAACGAAAGAAATCATATTCTCTTAGGCTGGCCACTGGGTGCCTGGTCATTTTAAAGCTCCCCAGATGATAACAATGTGTATCCAGGGGTGAGAACCACTGTACTGGGGGAAAGCTGGTACATAATTACACAGGGGATTGATTTTGTTGTTTATGGGGTTCTTTTATGACTTAGGGCCATAAAATGGGTCCTGAGTTTCCTGGTGGCCAAAGTTAATAGCAAAACAAAATTAGTTGAAATAATTCTTGTCATCCGTCATGGAAAAGCTTACCAGTTCCTTAGAGGAAAGCTTCTCCTCCTAGGTCTGAAATAAATGTCTTGTTTATCTTCTTACAGGAAACACTGAACGTTAAAGATCATGATTTTATTTTTTTATTTTTTTGCTGTGAGGCCGAGATCATTTTTTTTTTTTACATCTTTATTGGAGTATAGTTGCTTTACAATGGTGTGTTAGTTTCTGCTTTATAACAAAGTGAATCAGTTACACATATACATATGTTCCCATATCTCTTCCCTCTTGCGTCTCCCTCCCTCCCACCCCCCATCCCACCCCTCTAGGTGGTCACAAACCACCTAGCTGAAAGATCATGATTATATAAACACCTCTACAATACATGACATAAGGCAAGTTTCATATTGTGGTTTCTCATAATCATCCCTTAGGGAAAGCCAAGGGCATGACCCCAGAGTGCAGGCAGGTGTAGACTGCCCTGGTGGGGTTGTTGGAGCAGAATCATGGCAACAGGACAGGGAGAGGAAGTAGGACACACTCCTACAGCTCCCAGATGATACAGCCTCACCCAAAGATAAAGTCCAGAACTGTGCTCCTCTAGGGCCGTAGGAAGGGTGTCCTGTGTAATTAGAAATCATAATTTTCTATTAGAAAAATTTTAAAAAGATTACCCTCCCTCCCATAATATAAACTGTACAGAACTTGACAAAGACCTGGCTAGCGAGGATAAAGACGCAAGGACTCCTATACTATATAACTCACAGGCACGGTGAAGAGCATATTAGAATTGGGGTGTGTGCCTGCGTGTGTGTGTGTTTGTAAATCTTTATGAAAATAAAAATATTCTAGGCCTGAAAAGGTTGAAAAACTTTGGTCTGGACAGAATGTACAGAGAACTGTGCCTCCCTAAAGATGATTTTTTCCTCAGTTGGGCTTTTGTGGCATCTAAGTACTGTGGACTTAATGGCTCAAGATAGGTGGGGAAGGCTTCTGAGTACGGGGTTGACTCCAAGAGGCTTTGTCTTGAAAGAAAATCCTGAGTACGGCACACATTTAAGCCACAGTAATGTCGTAGGGAGGCAAAGGAGAGCTTACGTTAGAAGATGAGTGTTTCCCTTCTTTCGAAAACGATCTAGATGGGCACAAACAGATACTTAGCAAAGTAGCTGCGGTTTGGATCACGTGAGTTCTGCTTTCTGAAACAACTAACTTGAATGAAAATCCTAAAGGCACCCTGCGAATACCAAAGAGGGCACTTTGATGTTTTTTCAGAGGCAAATGCATGTTGTTTCTGTTTTCTTTTTGAACCCACAACTGTACTTAACATCTAAATTTAAGGAAAGGCTTCCTGAAAAAGTCGAGTGACGAATTTCTCTCTTATTTAAATTAGTCTCTGGCGTTCCTATAAACCTGATGGATTAAATGAACTACTTGCTAGAGAAACAGTAGCTGGGATGTGGGAAGAATCCTACCGTGGCTAATAGGACGTCTTAATGGTTTGCATATGCAGAGGATTACCTTAAACTTGAGTCTGAGATTTCACGTTGCGGCTCACAAAAGAGCTGCCTTTTATTCAAAGAATCACGCTGTTTTCGAGTGGGTGGGTGTGTACTCGGAGCGGGCGCTGTGTTGGCTTTGTTCCGTGTAAGGTTGACAAGGCAGTGGCGACTTGCGGCCACACCGGGGCAGCCTCTTACCGGCTGGCGGCCGGGCCGGGCGGATCGGCTCCGGGGCGCCGACAAAGCACCCAAGTTGGGCTTGCCAACAATTTAAAGGGGTCCAGAAACATCCATCTTCCCCCCCTTTAACAATTAAGGCGAGCTCAGGGGTCTTGGTGAAAAGACCTCGGGGAAGAGAAATGGACTTTCTTGTGGAAAATGCCTTCAGCGGCCCCAAATGCCCAACCCGCCCGCTCCCCAAAGCAGAGGGAAAGCGGGAGCGGGAGGAGAGGGTGGGTCAGCTCCGAGGAGACCCGCTTCACGGCTGGGGAGTCCGCGGGGAGCCCGCGGTGAACCGCAGGGGAGCGAGGGGGTGGAGTGGGCACTGGGGCCGAACTCCACCACCCCCGCGCCCGCGGCCCGCCCCCCAGCCCGGCCTGTGATTGGCTTGGGGGGCGCGTGTGCCCGCCCCGGCGAGGCGGGGAGGATCCCCTCTGAGCGCGGGGCGGGAGGAGGCGTAGGAGGGGGCGGAGAGAGCGGGGGCCGAGAGGGAGCGAGCGTGGGGGCGGGCGAGCCGGGTTCCAGAGATCAGAGAGCAGGCCCGGAGAGGGGCGGAGAGCTGCGGGCGAGCTGGGAGGGAGGGAAAGCCCGGCTGGCGCTGCGCCGCCGCCGCCCGCTGCACGGCGCGCTCTCGGGACCGCCGGCCCGCAAGGCCCCGCAGCCTTCCGGGAGGAAGCGGTGCAGGCAGCGGCCGGGGCGCGCGCGCTCGGGCTCCCTCACCTGCCGGCGCCCGGCGGGACGCGCGCAGGGCCGGACGGCCCCGGAGAAGGAGGGAAGACCTGGCCGCCCGCGCCGCAGCCCAGCAGCCCGGGAGCACGTCTGATCCCGTGCGGGGGGCCGGCTCCATGGCGACCGGGCTTGGGGAGGCGGTCTACGGACTTTCGGAAGACGAGGTGAGCGGCGCCCCCTTCCCGACGGGACTCCCCGGGAGGTTCCTGTCCGACGGCGGCAGGGAGTGGGGAGTGGGACCACCCCTTGGGTGCGCGTTCCCCGCGCCTGCAGGAGGACCCCAAAGGCGGGAGCGTCCGGGAGCGGGGTCCCGGTGGGGTGCTCGCTTCTTCCGCCCTGAGCCTGCCGCCCCTCCCCCCCGGCCTTGCGCATTGTTTGTAAATAAAGCGGCGCGACGCCCAGCGAGCCCGGGGTTCACTCGCCGCTCCCCGCCCTTGGGTGGAAGGAGGGCGCGTGCGCTCCTCAGCCCAAGTGTTCCTTTCTTCCAAGCCGCGTCTCCTGGGGCTGTGGGGCAACTTTCCGCCTTTCGCCCCTGCAGCCCGGGAGTCCATGACGTGTGTCACGTCTGGGTCGCGGCTGGAGACCCGCGCCGCGCGGGGGAGCCCGGGGCCGCGGCAAAACCTGGATTGTCTTCCCCTGGAACTTTCTAATGATGGTGTCAGCAAGTGTTCTGATGAGTGTGTGCTTGTTACGGTGGGAGAGAGTGAAACGTTCTGAGCTGTGCGTGTCCGACCCTCTGTCTTGCAGAGTCTAAAGCCAGGAGTGTGGATTTCGGGGTCTTTTTGGTGGGGGGAGGAGATCTAGGATGGGGGCAGGTGCTGCTGGAAACTTGGGGGAAGCTTGCAGCCCTGCCATTTTTTTTTTTTTCCCCCTCTCTGGGATCCAGCACCTCCGGGGTGGGTGGAGAGAGGAAAGCTCAATTGATCCTTTTTATTGATGAAGCGAATTAAGTAAGCCACGCCCCCGAGGCTGTCGTTTCGCCAGGAAAGCGCTTTGTTTTTACCCTCACTCTCTCCTCGCGGGTTCCCACTCCCCCCTTTTGAGAAGATACTGCTACATCACTGCTTAGACCTCTCCCGACCAGCCACGCTCGGCTCTTATTAGTGTGTTGCTCTGCCAGAAGTGGGGTGGGCAGCTGTCGCTGGCGCGGCGTGACGGGCAGGCTGGATGGAGCAGGTAGGAGGGGTTTGCCATCTGGCGGGGCGCGCGTTCAGGTCTGGCTCCCCTTTCGAGAGGTGAATTTACAACCCAAGAGGCATTACTCAGCGGGGAGGTATTTCCTATCCTGGTTGTGCATTTCATGATAAGTTAACGTCTGGAAATTCAAGGATTTCTGGATTTCTCTTTCTTCCTCTGCTTTCTTTTCTGAGATCCCCTCTTTCTCTGGTGATAGGGGTGGGGTTAATAGAGAGACACGACCACGTTATGGCTTCTCTCCCACCCTGGCTGTGTGTGTGTGTGTGCGTGCGTGCGTGCGCGCTCCGTAAGTGTGTAATGGTATAGGTGTCTTAGGGTGGAGAAGGTGTTGTGGGTATGTTTTTCTTTCCCCCCCTTAATGGTGCTAGGTAAAGCTTGCTGTGGTATTTATTTTATCAAACAATGATCGCAATGCAAATAATGTGATTGGCGTTTCCGATCATTTTGCCATGCTGGGCTCTTGTAAAATGTTTCCCCTCCTTTTGTGCACTTACCTGAGGATGGGTGAAAAGTAACATTGTTTCACTTACTCAGGGGGATCTCCTCTCCCTGTTTTCTCTTTGAGGAGCTTACTCTTTCACTCTCTACTTCTCCATTTAATTAGTAGCGGTAGAGGGCAGGCAGTGAGCTTTTAGAAAGGTGGTGAGATACACATTCCCAAACAAAGGGGCATGAAGACAGCTGCCTTTCATCTTAGGTCTTTTAAAAAAATGACATGATTATTCTTAAAAATCCCTGGAAAAAAAGCGTTTTGGGAAATGCAGCTGGATAAATGAATCACATGCATGTCAGTGTAGTTTCTGCTTTGTCTGCATTTACAGTTAGTGTCAGAATCTACCCAGAGCACATCTTACCACTTTTGTCTAGGTGAGTTAATACTGATGATCTTAATTGGTGTCTAGGGCGAAAGTGAAGGATGGAATGTAAACAGAATCAGGGTGTGTGAGTGTGTGTGTTTGTGTATGACTGGGTTCACTCCTGTATGTTGCTGGAGGAGTATTTAGGGCTGTATAGGGAATGGCAAGAGGTGATGAGGACGTTATATTGATTGATTGATTGAGTGGTGGCCATGTTGGTGGTACTATTTAGTTCCACACACTATTCCAAAAGACAGGTCACATCTGTCTTCCCTTTTCAGCTTGTCCTACCAGTGGTGAGGAAAAAAAAGGCAGGGCTGTTTTGATGACTTCACATTTCTATGGTATTTGCTTTTTATGGGAGGTTTCATGCTGTCAGGTTGCCCTTCGGAAGATCAGGGATGCCTTCGTGGAATATTAACAAGAAATTGTTGAATTTGAACAGCTTGTTTTGTCTTCCTGAATTAGTCTGTGTAAGAAAACAAATGGAAGATTTTAACAGGCTCTTAAAGTAGATGCCTGATGAAACAAACTGCAGGGTTGTTTTCCCAAGGCGTTCACTTCAGCTCATACAGTTGGTGTGCTGTAGATCATCACAAACAAAGATATTTTGCTTGCTGTGTGGAAGAGTCACCTTATAAACCTCTTAGCTAAATAGGCATTCATACCTAGCAAATTTCATAAAAGTTTGTATTTTCATTGCAGGTTGGTGAAAAGCATTATTGTGTGTTTCGCATGCACTTAGTTGTATCCCGTCACAGAAAGACTCTTTAGCTCTAAGTACTGCTGGTGATGAAGCATTGCATTAACCCAGAAAATCGCGGGATGCCAAGACAGAGGGCATTGTTCCTAGGTCTGTCCAGCTTGTCAAATGAAAGGGATTAAATGTGGGCTTTGCGAGTGCATGTGCTGTTTATTTTTTATTGTGCCTTTCTGGCTGGGGTTCCTCTGGTGAATTATAGTTCATATTCACCCGGATTCAAATTAAGTCCATTGAGGTAATCAAATTTGAAATTGCTATCAGACGAAGGGCTTTCGGTATTGGAGGGATTAGCATATTAACCAAATTTCTGATTCAGGGCCCAGGATCAGATTTGATTTGGAATCAGAACAGTTTGGACTAGTTTCTGCATTTGGCTTAGTGCCTTGGTGGTTTTTTGTTTTTGTTTATTTTTTGGCAAGCTGCAGCACATTTTGGCATAGTTTACTCGTGAATGTTGCTGTTACCTTCTGAAATCTTTTATTACAGCATCTCAGAAAGGTATCCTTTATTTACAAGATTTTCTGGTGAGTGCAAGTTCGATAACTTTTTCCTTAGATGCGGCATTTACATTTTTTGGTGGTTAGAATGAAACAAATGGCATAGAGATGAAGGCCAGGCTGACGTGGGATGGTACTTTGACACCCTCCCTCTTTATTTTATGCAAATAAGGATAGTTGGCTAACGTTTCATATGTTTTCTCTACACCTGGCACTGTGTTAAGCCTTTATGCACTTACTGTCTCATTTAATTCTTGTAAGAACCCAGTGAGGTATGCTGTGATTTACAGATGAGGAGTGGAGACTCAGAGAGGTTAAGTGACCTGCATAAGGACCCAGAGTGAGTTAAGTTGTAGAGCCAGGATTTGAACCCAGTTCTGTTGATTCCACAACCCTAGTTTTTAACATGCTCCCTCTCTTCCAAGTACTTGAAAAGTCTTCATAACTAAGTTATTCAGGATAATGTAAGAGATAAATGTCAGGGGTTGTAAACTGATGGCTTCTGGCCACAATTGACCAGGGACTCTGCTCAGTATTATCTCCATAGTGTTTTCAATCTTGGGAATTTTCATGGAAAATGGTAAAAATCTGACTTCATTGGGGCTACATTCTCACCTGGCAAGTTAATGGGTCTGAGTCGTGGCCCTTGAGATGTGGCAGCTGTGCTACAGTTGCCATGGTCTCTTCTTCTCCTATAGCCTTAGGAGTCTTCTTGCTCATTTGCATGTAATTACCCGCTTCATAACAAGCATTTAAGGTTAACCTTTGGCATAGATATAGTATTTTCTTTACTCCAAGATGCTGTCAATTTTAAAATGCACCACTGTTATATCGACCACTAAGAAAAGAAAAGCTGTCAAGCTGTGATAATACTGTTGATTTCATGAAGCATCATTATTTCAGAGATGTTAAAATATGAAAAGAAGGATGTGTTAGAATTCATTAATTACTCTAATTGGAAGCCTGGGATAACCCTGGGTCATCAGTTTCAAACACCACGCGCCATCAGTCAGTAATTTTTTTTTTTTTGACTGTGTTGTGTCTTCGTTACTGTCTGTGGGCTTTCTCTAGTTGCGGTGAGCAGGGGCTACTCTTCTTTGCACTGCACGGGCTTCTCATTTCAGTGTCTTCTCTTTTTGCGGAGCACGGACTCTAGGCGTGTGGGCTTCAGGAGTTGTGGCACATGGGCTCAGTAGTTGTGGCTCACAGGCTCTAGAGTTCAGGCTCAGTAGTTGTGGCGCACGGGCTTAGTTGCTCTGAGGCATATTCCCAAACCAGGGATCGAACCCCATCTGCGGCTTCTTAACAACTGCGCTACCAGGAAAGTCCAGTCAATAATTTAAAGTCAACTGCCAGTCAGATTTCTGCTCTTCTGTCTTAGAGAAAAGGGCTAGAATAAGGGAAATGCTCTTAAGTGGACATCAGCAGAGAAGAAACAGGGAACCTAGCTGCTGGGCCACCTGATTAGCCACATGTGAGTAATTGAGAATAGTCGTTAATTTATGGAATGTGGTCCATGTGTGTTTTCTAGAGATTACTTGAGAAACCCCGCAGGCCATCTTTGCAGCCGTGAAAAAAATGGTCACAAGATTGCTTTCAGAAATTACAGTTTGGGTATTGTTTGGATCTGGAGGAGGATGCTGAGAGGCCACTTCTCAGAGGAACATAAGCCTTGTCCCTTCATTCTAGCTCCAAGTGCCTGCCTGAGTCAGGCCTATCCCTGCTGGTCGGTGAACTCTCTACCTAGGACACGGGCTACCCCCGTTACATCTGTGTCATTACTGCTAACATTTGAGAAACAGACCCTAAAAGGGCCTAGGTTTTATGGTGACATTTGAAAGCAGTTTTTAAAATCGGCCAATATAATGTATTGGTTTTGTTTTGTTTTGTTTTGCGATACGCGGGCCTCTCACTGCTGTGGCCTCTCCCATTGCGGAGCACAGGCTCCGGACGCGCAGGCTCAGCCGCCATGGCTCACGGGCCCAGCCGCTCCGCGGCATGTGGGATCTTCCCGGACTGGGGCACGAACCCGTGTCCCCTGCATCGGCAGGCGGACTCTCAACCACTGCGCCACCAGGGAAGCCCTAATGTATTGTTTTAAATTCTCCTCTCTGTTGGTTTTTCTTTGCTTCAAGGAGTCTATGGAATTTGCAAGATATTGACATTCTAATGTATAGTCTGCTGAATTTTATAGTCAGAATGTTTATTTGAATTATGTCGTCACTGAAAAGTATTTCCTTACGGAATACAATTTTTTGGTCAAAGGCATGAGGAGAGTGGCAAATGGGAATCCTCAGATGACTGCAAGTTCTTTTCCATGTGGAATGCAATTTAATTTTAATTTTTAATTTTATTATATTTTATTTTTTTTTGGCCTCGCCATGAGGCTTGCGGGATCTTAGTTTTCCAACCAGGGATTGAACCCATGCCCCTTTCAGTGGAAGTGCAGAGCCCTAACCACTGGACCACCAGGGAAGTCCCCAGAATGCAATTTAAAGGGAAGTGATTGAATGGGGCCTGGGCACCTGTCTCTTCAATGCAGCGAGTGCCCACATCACCAGGAAACTTCCTTGGAAAGTTGTTTGGGAATTGCGGGAGCATCCATATGCTTGGTATACATTCAGGAGAAATATGAATAATCTCAAGGAAGAAACCTCTGACGTTAAGAATGGTTTTGGAATGTGACATCATCACAGCAGTACTTTAGAATTCCTGCTACATTGCTTCTGCACGCACCCCAAAGGGAAGAAACTGTATGTTCATTGATAATTCATAACCTTTCTGTATTGTGCAGTTATTTATATAATACCATAAAAACATGGTAGTATGTGACTGGTGGAAGAAAAAAATTAATTTCTCTGCGATAGATTGAGATCATATTAAATTTTTAATTTTGAGTTAAGAAGACGTTCAAACAGGTTTTATTGCTGCTCTTGAATTTTGGGTCCTGGACAAGTAGCAGCAGTCAAAAGAGACCCTAACTGGAGTTTTTAAGCATTTTGATGTGGTAGGTCTTTGAATAAGTGTTTCTGTCCTACTGATAGATTTGGGAATTGGTAATACACCTGACTACATAGTGATCTTTTGACAGTCCATGTAAAAGAGGATTAAAATGATAAACGAGTCATATGATGATGATAAGTATTAAGATCTAGGATTAAGGAAGAGCATGAGAAGTGTGACAGTGTTACTTTCTGTTTTTATATTGTTTCTCTTCCAGGTCACAGTATAAACAAATATATTTCATTTTCCGACTACAGGTGGCAACGTTTGTACTGTTTCTGTTTAATGATGTTACTGTTGGCTTGGGAGTTGCTTGTTGGTGGAATATAGAAATGGGAGGATAATTTAGAGATGAGGATAAAGAAACTAGATTTAGAAAACAATATCCTCCTATTAACTAAAAAAAAAGTCAGTTCTTTACTAAAAACACTTAAAGTGATATTTCTCATTGTGGGCAGTATCAGGAATCATCTGTTTTCCAAGTTTTTCAGGGTTCCTCTTATCCAGAACATATTAAAATTTGGGGGAGGGACAAGCATTTGGATTTGGGGGAAAAAGCCCCCAAAACATACAAACACACAGGAAAGGTCCTTTGAGAACCACTGTCACATCCTTTCTTCTTGGATGCGTAAGGACTTCTGAATCATTCTACTTGTGTTGTACAGATCGTTTCATGATTGCTGTCATTGACTTTGAGAGAAACTAGCAATCATCACTACTCCTGGGTATCAAATTGCTGGAGATATTCTTGGTTCCTGAGGCAAGACCGCGGCTCAGGTTGCGGCAGAGAGAAAAGCAGTGCTTAGAGATCTGGGACACTTATTTCATGAAAATATAAGATCTCCTATAGTCATAATGTTTTATTCTGAACCCGTGTGGCCTGAATTAGGCTTTAGGTGAGAAGAGCTGTATTACATAAGCACGTCCCAGGTAATGAGCTTAAATTTGACGTCTTGGTCGACTTTTTGTCCCTGAGTTCAGAGTCCCGTATTGATTCAGAACTGGCCAGGTTTAATGGTGAGGCTATCAGATTCCCTTGCTGTCATCAAATTCACTGTTTGGTGACTTCTTGGCAGGCAAGCATCCACTGAGAGATTTCGTATTCTTTTTATGCTTCCTATTCACCAGGAAAAAAGGGCCATTCAAAAATGACTTTTCTTTTAGTGTAAAATGCTGCGATGTGAAATCCATCCTGTGAAGATGCCCCTTGGCGGGGTTTGTAGGGATGGTGGCCCCATGCAGGGGATGAACACACCCAGGGAATAGTCCCATTGCTGGTTAGGGTGGTGGCCCATCACCCGGGACTTGTCAGGGCTTCCCAGATAATGCTGAAGCGAAATTTTTTTTTTTTTTTTTTTTTTTGCGGTACGCGGGCCTCTCACTGTTGTGGCCTCTCCCGTTGCGGAGCACAGGCTCCAGACGCACAGGCTCAGCGGCCATGACTCATGGGCCCAGCCGCTCCGTGGCATGTGGGATCCTCCCGGACCAGGGCACGAACCCGTGTCCCCTGCATCGGCAGGCGGACTCTCAACCACTGCGCCACCAGGGAAGCCCTGAAGTGAAATTTTGATGGATCACTTGCGTGGCTCAGGTCACCTCTGTGGTCACCTCTGTGGTCACCTTTGTCTTCCAGATGGAGACAGTGTGTTCCATCTGTGTGACTAGGTCCCTCCGGACTGAGGGACCAGACTCGGGTGGGGACCCTGTGGAACAGTGACAAGGGCCTGAGCTGTGCCTCTTGTGATTCTTTTTTTTTCTTTTCTTTTTTGTGCCTCTGATTCTTGGTCTTGCCTTTGTTAATACAGTTTTCATATTTTAATTATATTTCCCATTTTCAGCCTTCTTCAAGGCCGGGCTCTTCCTGGTCTCCTCAGGCGCAGTTCTGGATCACGTTTCGTGTCTTTTAGAGCTCTTTGTAAAGCTGGACTTGCCCTTGTGGGTTGTCATAGGAGTGAGGCAGCTGCAGCGAGAAAGATGGACAATGCGCTCCCACCTGGCTGGGGGTCACATGGAGCTGCCCAAGTTGAGCATCTGTTTCAATGTTTTAAACTTCAAAGTTAAACAGGTTTTTGGCCATCTGTGTGACTTAAAGTTTTTAACGTACATATTGGCCACCACGTTAGGTGTCACCAATGTGGGGACTCCAGGGAAGACAGGCTTGGGTCCCAGGTAATGGAGCAGACGACGAAGATCTTCTCTACTAACTTTTCCTGTTGTTTAACTGAAGATGTTTGTATCGAAAGGGTTCGTTTTTATTTACATGTATCAAGTTTTGTTTTTTAGTGCTGGAAGTCACTTTGGTCTGGTTTTCCCAGAAAATGAAAGCAAGCCGATGCTACTTAGAGACTTATTTTGCTTCATAAGCACTCACTATTAACAATTCATGAGAAAAAGTGGGTGGATGTGTATCCCGCTCAATTAGAAGCTCTACATACTTCCGACTCTCCTAGCTACTTTCAGCTCTTGAAGAATGGGAATCTGTTAAATATCCTGTGCTTTCTTTTCTAAGTCTCCATGTTTTTCCTCTCTCAGTTAATCAGTGGTTTATCTTTGGGTGTCATTAGAGTGCTAACTTCATCTTCATCTTTACTGGCAATTCGGTAAGGAAAGGGGAAGGAGTGTGGGGTTTAAAAAAAAAAAAGCAAAACCGAGCATCAGTTTGCTTCCTTCTATCCTTTCTTCTCATTCCTTTTGTGCTTTGTATACTGTGTGTGATGATTAGGAAGCAGCTGTCATTAACAGTAAGTTGGTTTTTAAACTTGGAACTGGCTGTATTTCCTCCTCGCCTGTTAGCTTCTGAGGATAAATGAACGTGGTTCTTGAATTAAGCTGTAACTAGAGTGAGCTGAGCTCTGTTGATTTTGAGTTCCAGAGTATGTTTTTGCTGATAACTGAGAAGGTGGTATGGGCTGCGCTGCCTGCCTTTGGAATAGAGGTCTTAATTGTCAGTGTGTGTTATTAGTGAAAGAGAACATTTTTTTAATGGAATTTCTTCAGGTTTATTGAGATATAATTGACATATAACATTGTATAAGCTTAAGGTCTACAACATGATGATTTTTTAAAATATATTTTTTAACATTTTTATTGGAGTATAATTGCTTTACAATGGCGTGTTAGTTTCTGCTGTATCACAAAGTGAATCAGCTATCCGTGTACATATATCCCCGTATCTCCTCCCTCTTGCTTCTCCCTCCCACCCTCCCTATCCCACCACTCTAGGTGGACACAAACCACAGAGCTGATCTCCCTGTGTGATGCGGCTGCTTCCCACTAGCTAGCTATTTTACATTTGGTAGTGTATATATGGCCATGCCACTCTCAGTGAAAGAAAACATTTAAGCTGGAACTAAGAGCTTTTCCTCCTTTGCTGGGAGAAGTGAGATGGAGAAGGGTATTTATTATGCAGCCACAGGGGTGGGAGAGGCGGTGGGGAGATATTGAAGAATATTTAATAACATGGAGATGACAGTAATATAATAGTACGTGGGAAAAGTAGGTTACAAAACACTGGGTGTGCTGTTTCTCCAAAACAGTAGAATCCTATTGTGGTTAAAAGTGTTTATGCATAGGAAAAATGACCAGGAATATAACCCATGATGTTAATGGCAGTTATCTTTAAGCAAAGGGATTACAGATACTTTTTCTTGTCTTTTTTGCTTGCTTAATGTTTTCTATATTTCTACAACAAACTTTTTTTTCCTTAACATAAGAATAAGTCTGAAAATGAGGTAGAAAGAAACCTCCCAAATGCATGTACTTCAGGCTTTGGGTAAAAATTAGAGCACTTGTTCCGTCCAGATATTATAGTGTTTGTTCAGTTGAGCACATTTTATCAACGCCCTGCTTTGTGCTTTGTGTCTGAGGACATCAAGGTCATTGCATTGCCACTTGTGCCTTTTAGTAGCCTCCCAAGGTGGGAAGTGGAGGGGAGAGGTAAAAGGTTGGTTATTTTTTCAGAAAAAGTGGCTGGTAAATCCGATCTTTTTTTCACCAGCAGCTTGCAAACTAGATGTTTCATTTTCTCCCCTGTAGACACGTATGATTTGTATTTTCATCATTCAGGGCACTACAGTTGCATTAAAGTCATTTAAATCTTTAGTAGTGTTCTGACTTTTTCCTGTGTGTACTATGAAAATTGTCACCTGTGATCAAACTCAAATTTGTTTCTCTGTATTTTGTTTTCTTGGGTTTTGAGTGAGAGGTCTTGTCGTTACCTAATTGCAGCATTGAGGAGCGCTTAGATATCAAGGTGATAACTATGAATAGCTATAGTCTTAGGGACACATAACAGAGTGGCTGGAAACTCTTCTTTGTTTTACCTTCAAGCTAAGTAACGTCCCTTGAGTAACGTCCCTCGACTGTCAGTGTTTCCCAGGGTATGTTTCATGGCGGTTCCTTCCTAAATGGAAGGACAGAGTTGGCAAATACTAGGTTACATCTAACCTGGGACATGGCTCTATTCCCCTTCCATCAGCCTTTTAGTGTTTCTGAAATAAGGATGCATCTTACAGTTGATAAGTGTGTTTAATGTGGTTGTAGCTTCCTTGCACACTTACCTCCTCCGTATCCCCCATCCTCCCCAAAGTTACAGCTTACAGGTGATGGTATCTTAGAATTGTGGCACTTGAGTTGGCCAATCTCAACTTGTGTGTTATGGTAGATTCTTGATAGTTGTCATGGCGACTCCAACCTCATCTCTCTTGTTCAGTTATGATGTGTCTATTAAGAAGTACCCACCTGGGCTTCCCTGGTGGCGCAGTGGTTGAGAGTCCGCCTGCCGATGCAGGGGACACGGGTTTGTGCCCCGGTCCGGGAAGATCCCACATGCCGCGGAGCGGCTAGGCCCGTGAGCCATGGCCGTGAGCCTTCGCGTCCAGAGCCTGTGCTCCGCAACGGGAGAGGCCACAACAGTGAGAGGCCTGCGTACCGCAAAAAAAAAAAAACAACGAAGTACCCACCTGGACCGTAGGAAAAGTGCCAGCTCAATGATATCATCGAGCAATCAAGTTTGCTTTTCACGACTCCGCCATCTACAGCCTGGCCCTGTTCAGAGGCCTTATTGGTCTGAGGGTGGCTGCCAGTGGCAGTTAGAGCTTTGTTCTCTTTTTCTCCTTGCGGAGGAAAGATAATCGCTTCCTGTGGCTTTCCGCTTAAGATAAAGGAAATCTTATTCCCATAATCACCCAGGAAATCTCTCGCTGTGTCTCACTGGCCCACGGAAGCTTAGATCTGCTCATCCCTCAGCCAGCCAGTGGGAAAGAAGGGGTGGAATTACCTTTATTGCCTTATTGTTTCAGCCCATAGTGCACCTGTTGGATAATTCACCCACCTTCAGAAATGTCCATGACTTCATGAAATCACATGCTCCCTTTCCCCAGGGAGGCAACCCAAATATTCATTTAAGTATTGCAGGGATCTCTGAGTGATATACACTGTCACTTCTCTTCCACCTGAAAGAAGGTTTTTTTTTTTGGTCTAGTGACTATGGCTTAATTGGTTATGTTCCCCCCAAACCATCCAGCCTCCAGTGGTGAGGAAGGAACAGGTTATTACAATAATAAACCTCCCATTTGGAGAGGGAGAAAATAGGGAAGCTCAGGGTATGGTTGCTGGTGGAACAGGAATAATAAGGAGTTCTTGCCTTGATCAGCCAGTCTGGCAGCTTCTGGCTCTGCTGCATTATGTCCAGTGTGAGGATCCTCCTTGGTCCTTGTCTTCTACAGCCACACCTGGATGGATGGGAACTGGCAGAGCATCTCCTCTTGGGTCCTGCTTGGTGTGAGTTTGGGACTTCAGGGTGGTTTGTCTGGGAGTTGAGCAGCCATAGGCTGGCATCATCTGAGCTGAATACGTGGCAGTATTGCTCCCATGAAAACTTAGGTTCCGGGTGTTTTTGCTTCCAGTGAATTCCATGGGCTGGTAGTGACAGCCAGTGATCTTATCTAGATGAAGTCGGTGCTTCTGGGAATTTCTGTGTCTTAGGGACAGGTCTCTATGCCCTACCCATCCCATTGTTTCTGCCTCAGGGTGATTCGAAAAATAGCCTCCAATGAAGAGGCACAAAGTTTGGGTACAACAGACAACAGGGCACTTAAACTCACTCTCCCTTTGCTTTACCTACTCAGAATGACCAACTTCTCCAGCCTGGTATTGTGGGACTCACAGGATCCTCCACCTACCCCAGCCCCCTTCGGGCATTCCAATTTTATTTATAATGCTACTATATCACAAAATCTGTGATAGTTAGGGCTCTTGATTGCAAGCAACAGCGACCAATTCTGATGAATTTGAGCAGAAAGGGATTTATTGAAGGCATTTTGCACAGCACAGAAGTACCTGGAAAGCTGGAAAGCCAAACCTGGGCAGTGGTCAGGGACTAAGGGAGGCTGGACACCCAGAATTGCAGCCAGGGAACCTGCAGGAAGCATCTGACAAGGGCTCCAGGGCTCTTAGACACTGAATGCCACCTCCGACAATGTTCCCCACCCATGTCTGGATGCCATGTGGCAGGGCTCCACCTGCTGTAGCTGCATCAGCTCTCTTATTTCCTACTTGTGTTGCGGGTCCTCACAACCAGTCTGAGTCTCGATGATTCAGCAGAAGGACTCACAAGACCCAGAAATGGGTACACTGACAGTTACAGTTTATTACGCGAAAGGGTAACAAAGCAAAGTCGGTAAAGGGATAAAGATGCCTGGAGTGACATCCGGAGGAAACCAGGCGGGAGCTTCCAGGAGGCCTCCTCCAGGGGTATCACACAGGCTGTGCTTAATTCCTCTAGCAGCTACTGTGACCGCATATAGGAAATGTTGTCTACCAGGGAATCTCATTAGAGACTGAGTGCCCAAGCTTTTTTTGGGGACTGATTGTGTAAGCGCCCTCTGCCTACCATGTACTAAAATTCCCAGCTCCCAGAAGGAAGGCAGGTGTTTGCACAGTCTGGGCACGCTGAGGCACACTTACCATTTAGGGAATGTCTTTATCAGTGGAGGCAAGCCAGCCAGGAGCCAATCTTGCAAGTGGGCTTTCTAAGGATGGCAGCCTCAGGCCCGCTACACTGATTCTTTTCTGCCCCCCATCTCTTTGTGTCCCTAGTGGGAAAACTCGGGCAGGAGCCTCTGATTGGCTCACCACAACCATGGGCTTACACCCTTGCTGCTGGGGGAGGGGTGCGACGAGTCTGTTTCTTCCCCTTTTAAACTTTTGGTTTCTGTAGTGGGAGATGGACCCAGCCTCCTACCAGAACTCACGCTGTGGGAATCCCCAAACACAGGAAGTGGTGTCTGATGCTGGGAAGTGCAGCATCCCTCTTCCCAGAAGCAGACCCCTCTAAGTGTGAATCAGGCCCTTCGTGGTGAATGAAGGGTTGCAGCAGTGAGGCTGGGTGGTGTGAACATTTGCCATCCCGGCATCAGGGAGAGGCTCTGACATGTTTTTGCAAATTTCACGTCCTTGAGGGGGGCAGAGTGCCCCCGCCGGGTGCCATGGGTGTGCACCTGCTCTTCTAGAACCTATAGTATACTATAACAGCAGTTCAGCCGAGATCTGAATGAGGTGTTGACAGCTACTTGAGGTTTGGGGACAGAATATTCCAGACAGTGGGGATAGCAAACACAGAGGCAACAAGCTTGAGGAAGAGAGAGAGAATTAGCCTGGCTGGAGCATGGGGGGTGGGGGTACTGGCAGGCAATGGTCGGGGGTGTGGACAGGGGACCGATCCAGAGGGCTGGGTTTTCTCAGCACAGCTGGGGAGCCATTGGAGGCTTTTAAGCAGAGGAGTAGCAGAATCTGATTTGTGACTTGAAGCACCTCTGGGGAGAAAGGACTGTTGGGGGAAGGACAAGAATGAAAGCAAGGAGACCAGTCCGGAAACTCCAGTACTGGTTGGTTGAGAGGTGGTGGTGGGCTGGGGTCCGAGGAAGGGCACAGCGCAGTGTGGTGACATGGATGGATTTGGCGTGTATTTTGGAGGAATTGCCTGGGTCTTGATAGACAGATATGGAGTTACCACCCAGGATTATGGTGTGAGCAATTAGGTGGTCAGTTACCGAGAGGAAGATCTCGAGAGGAATAAGATTCAGGGGAAATGAGGAAATCCAAAGGTCTGTTTTGATTAGGTTAAGAGTAATATACCTACTCAGCTTCCAGGTGATACCAGCGAGCAGGTAGGTATAAGCCTCTGGAGCCCAGTGGAGCTATCGGGGCAGGGGTGGGACGTTGGGGTTCTCAGCATGTGGTTAGCTTGTGGGGCCTGGGAACTCGGAGAAACGAGGACTAGTGAGAGGAGAGCACAGGCCCTGGGTCTGTCAGCCTTTGGAGCGAGCAGGCGTGGCCTCTAACCACGTGTGGCCTGGGGGGGGAGGGGGAGTGGGAGTTGTCTGCAGCATCCGGTGGCAGGAGGACAGTGAGTGTGTGTGGACGTGGCTAGGTGGATGCCCTGGTGATCGGGATGGGGGGAAGGGATGCCCCAGGCAGGAGAGGAAGGAAATGTGGGCATGCAGAGGCAACTCTTCAAAGGAATTTTGCCGTGAACAGGAGTGAAGAGACGTGGCTGCAGCTAAGCAGGGACCAGGGTCCTGGAGGATGTTTTCTCCAGTTGGAAGATACCAGTGTGTGTGTGTTTGTGGCAGAGAGGGAGAAGGCGATGCAGAAAGGGGATCTGCTCGTGCAGTGAGGTTGGGGTGAAGGCCGAGGGGCCAGCTCTTAGGTGATCACAGCTGTAGAATTTCTGGGCCTGCATTTGACATCATCTTGGTGTCGCCGTAAGTGATTCTTCAGTGTCTCAAGCTAAGGAAATAAGACCAAAATTGACTTAATACACCAGCGATGTCCTGCTGCCCAGTGAATGCCAAATAATTGTGTGCCTGGCCATGTGAACAGAAGTTTCCATTTGCAGTTAAAAAGGTGTGGGAGAGGGCTTCCCTGGTGGCGCAGTGGTTGAGAGTCCGCCTGCCGATGCAGGGGACGCGGGTTCTTGCCCCGGTCTGGGAAGATCCCACATGCCACGGAGCGGCTGGGCCCGTGAGCCATGGCCGCTGGGCCTGCGCGTCCGGAGCCTGTGCTCCGCAACGGGAGAGGCCACAGCAGTGAGAGGCCCACGTACCACAAAAAAAAAAAAAAAAAAAGGCATGGGAGAATTGAGTCGACATCAAACACAGCTGGTAGCAGAGCCGCATGGAACCCCAAGGAACCAGCTCGGTGGCAGCTAGTGCCATAGACCGTAGACCTAGTTTTACACTTCTATAAATGAAATATCAATCAAAGAATTTCAGACAGCACAGAGAGGAGATGTGAGAAATTTTTAACCTTTTAAACTGAGCATCAAGCTTGAGAAGTACTGTTCTAATGAGTGGTTGAGAACCACAGTTCACTTTCTGGGGTCCTCGGACCTTATTTGTCCATTCGAAGCCCTTTTATAGTCTTATATTTTGTATATTGTTGTTATTTTGTAACAGTCAACTTCAGTCTTGTTAGAATGAGGCTGGTCATAATACACAAAAAGAAGATTAAAAAGTACAGGAAGGGGCAGGAGTGACCAATAATGGACAATTCGATGGATGGGATGAGGTGAGTTGGTAACTCCCAAATTTTGTAGCATCCTGTCACTCCAGGGAGGAGAGACTTCTCAGTTTCCCAGTCTTTTCTTTTTTTTTTTAATGATTAAAAAAAAATTGAAGTATAGGGAATTCCCTGGCAGTCCAGTGGTTAGGACTCTGCGCTCTCACTGCCGAGGGCCCGGGTTCAATCTCTGGTTGGGGAACTAAGATCCCATATTCCACAAGCTGTGTGGTGTGGCCAGGAAAAAAAAAAAATAATTGACGTATGGTTAATTTACAATATTGTGTTTCAAGTGTACAGCAAAGTGATTCAGTTACACATACATACATAGATGTGTGTTTATATATATATACACTCTTTCAGATTCTTTTCCATTATAGTTTGTTACAAGATGTTGAGTATAGTTCCTTGTGCTCTACAGTAGTTCCTTGTTTACCTGTTTCATACCCAGTAGTGTGTATATGTTAATCCCAAACTCCTACTTTATCTCAATTTCCCAGTCTTGTTGTAGTGATTTTAACACCTGGGCAACAAAGATATTGCCCTTCTTTGCCAGATGACCTTAATTCTAGAGTCTGCAAAATGATGGTTTCAAGCAGATGCTCTGGTCTGGGCAGTGGCAGTTTCAAGGATTTCTTTGCCCTTTTAAAGAATCTGTGGAAACTAAAAACCAGTGTAAAATGATCGAAGTTGAGTCTGTGCCCTTCTTTGGAATGTGTTTGCCTTTTACAGGGGGCTTAGAGAAGCAGGAGACCTTTTAGAATTTTAGGGAAGGAGGATAGTTAAGAAAATTTTAAGTAAGTAATGATATAGACTAGAAAAATGGAGGGGTAATCTGTATGGCATGAGCAAATAAGGGGTCTTTTTTTTTTTTTTTTTGCGTTACGCGGGCTTCTCACTGCTGTGGCCTCTCCCATCGCGGAGCACAGGCTCCGGACGCGCAGGCTCAGCGGCCACGGCACACGGACCCAGCCGCTCCGCTGCACGCGGGATCCCCCTAGACCGGGGCACGAACCCGCGTCCCCTGCATCGGCAGGCGGACTCCCAACCACTGCGCCACCAGGGAAGCCCAAGGGGTCGTTTTGGACCAGCTGATCTGATGAGATTGTCTAATCTGAGATTCTGTCTTATGTGGAGAAGCCACGCACGGGGCCTAATGTTGTGCTGGGGACTGAGATGGCCAGTGGCACACAGCCCTTGCTCTGAGGGTCTGACCTGTTTGTGACGGGCATGTACACAGCAGTCACTTGTGGTCAGTGAAGTAGTAGCAATAACTGTGCAGGACGGTGCTGTTGAGTCTGGGCTGTGAAGGTGAGTGGAAAACACTGGTGTCCGGCTTCGAACACTGGCATCTGAGCTGAGTTTTAGATTAAAATAAGCTAGTAGTTAAAATTCAGGCACTTTTCACATGCTAGCTGCTGATGTGTATATCTGACGAAAACTCGTGGAATCTTCACAACAGCTCTTGGAGGTGGGTACTTTTATCTCCATCTCACAGATGGGAAAACTGAGGCACAGAGAGGTTAGCTAACTTGCTTGGGGGCCACAGAGCTAGTAAGTGGCAGAGCCAGGACTCGAACCAAGGCACTCTGGCTGCAGAGCCTGTGGGTGGAACCACCACCTCACGGTGTCTCGGAGCAGTTCTCCAGGGAATGGGGAGGAAGGACAGCGGAGGCGTGGGTGGCCCAAGTCACAGCAGGAAGTGGCTGCATGTGAACAGCCTTGTGGACCTTGTCAAGGAACTGGAACTTTATCTTCTGAAGCGCTTGGCGAACCCACGTAGATCTGTGCTTTTCTAATGCTCACCACGCAGCACCGGGAGAATGGATGTGAGGTTGGACCACAGTGGGAGGTCCTGCAGCTGGCTGGGCAGAGTTGGTGGTGATGACAGTGGAACCAACCCAGCCGGAGGGGGGGCGGGGTAAAAGCAGGAGGTATATAGGAGACGGAAGGCATTGGATGTGGTTACTGATTGATTAGGTGAGAAAAAGGGAGCAGTCTAGAATAAATCCGTGCCACTCAGGTTTGTTTCAGAAGACTATTGGATGAGAGGAAGGGAGAAACCCTTTTTAAAATTAAATATTTACTAAATACCTGGTACAGTGGTTTTAAACTGTGGAGTAAGCCCTCTGCCCCCTGAAACACTTGGCAGTGCCTGGAGACATTTTTGGTTGTTACAACTTAGGAGGTGCTACCGGCATCTAGTGGGTAAGGCCAGGGATGCTGCTAAACATCCTACAAGGCACGGGATGGCTGCCACGATAAAGAACTGTCTGGCCCCAAACGCCAGTAGTGCCAAGGTGCAGAAGCCCTGCACTAGTATATACCAGTTTTACGTGGTTATCTAATTTAATCCATTAACCCATCATGTGAGATTATTAAATACTCTTTTCCACGTTTTTCAGATGGCAAAACCAAGGCTTAGAGAGCATGGGTGGCTTGGAGCTAGTAAGTGCCAGAGTTGGAATTTGAACCCGGGTCTTCTGTATGTCCCAGTGTAGACGTGCCCTTTTCAGTTCTCCTGCTGTTTTATTCCTTGCAGAGCTGCGAAGGAAGAGGCACATTGAATTGTGGGGCTCTTTTTTCTGTAGTGCTGGCTCCAGACTGGAGAAGGCAGGAAGGAAGGTGGTTATTTATACGCAGCTCTGCACAGGACTGAATTTTCCAGTCCCGAAGGTCTTACAGCGGGGAGTTCACAGAAGTTATCATTGTCTAGATGTCGGCTTTCTCCTGCAAATATGAATATGTACCATCTTTTCCTTTTAAAAATACTACTGTTAAATTAAGGTAAAATAAAATGTGAAAATGATCATTTTAAGCCCTATTTATTCCCTGGGCATATTAACCATTGCAGCTTCTCAGTAATTTAATTACTGAGTATCCCTTGGGGGAGAAATTGGGAGGGTCATTCGGGACTGCTCTGGATTTAGAGATAGCAGAACTGTTAAAAATACCTTGATTTGCCAGAGGTAAGGAGCCCTTTTGAGAATTAGTTTGTTTTAGTGTGGTCTGAAATGACAAGAGGCCTTTTGATAGCTCAAGAGAGAGTGTGGGGTTTAGAATTCTGTCAGCTGCTGTCTGCTTTTAATGGTTATTATCTGGTTCCCAGGCAGCCTTCCTTGGTGGCCCGTGATAGTAGAGGCTTAGGGACACAGTTTCCACATTTGAACTCTTTGTAATGTCATATTACTGGTATTTTCAAGGTTATGCATTTTAAGATACAGTCTTTCGATGGTCATCTGAATGAGGCTGACCTGCTGAGATAGGTTTTTGTGGGCATGATTTCTCTGCATAAAACAGTCTTTGTGTTGACCCCAAGTCCTGTTTTGTGTCTGGCCTCACAGCGCCCTGGTGCTTGGTTGGGCTGCTGGGACCATTGGGTGAGCGTGCAGTTTCTGTCCTTTACCTGTCGGCGCTTTTGTCCTTAGAGGTGCTGGGACTCCTGCATCCAGGCAATGCTTCTTTGGGGGAAACCTGTTTGCTGCAGCTTCCAATCTGATGCCAATTCTGCTAGAAATTAGAAGCTTAGGAGGGCAGGAGTTTGGTAAGCAAACAGCAGGGCCTTCAGCTTTATGTTAGGAGAGTTCATGTTTTCATAGAAAATCGGAAAAAAAAATGGAGCAAAGGGAGGACTCAGAACTTTACACAGTGTGCTGGTTGCTGGCCTGGATTATACTACATACAACATTGAACTCGAGTGTGTTTTTTTTCTTTTCACATTCCTGGTGTAGATTTACACGTATAACACGAAAGTAGTAATAGGACATTTTGACAAAAAAAATTGAAGGGGTGATCAATTAAAAGACCACTTCTAAATTTAACCCAATATTGAAGAATAATAATAAAAATAACATGTTTTATTCACTATATTAGTGTTACTGTTTACTCAGTGCTTACCTGATTGGGCTTAGGTTTTTTCTTTTTTTTTCCTGCTTCAAGATTTCCCTATGAGGAGTACCTTATTCTAATATTGCTTGCCTTGGGAAGGACAGTTAATCATGGGTTTCCTTTTCTGCAATGGGAAGGCAGCAAGCAAAAATTACATAGTGTTTTTTAAAGGCTGAATAAAGTACACCTCCTTGAGGGAAAGGACATAAATGAGAACTTCACGGGTTGACTTCAATTATTTTTATTATGTTTCTTAAAATATATCCAAACATAAAAGGAGGAATGAATGTGTTTATAATGCATCTATCACCATAACTATCACTGTAGCCAACACACAGATTCATTACAAATCCAGTTCCCCACCTAATTCAGTTCAAATTAACTGTATGGTTTTTAATGTGGCAGGTGATGCTGAGTTGTTGAAGCCGCATCTGTCATCTGTGTTCAGGAAGTACTGGCTGCTGGGCCAGGTTTTCTTCTCAAAGCACGTGCCAGGTGGCGGTTACTCACTCTGTTTTCCTTTACTCCCATTATTCAGACTTCTATCATACCATGTGCTGGAGCACAGACACATCCGTCTCGTTAGCTGGACACACAGTGGAATTACCGATGCCCTCTCGATCATGAATACTAAGACCAGTTTTAGCCCCAGAAATCATAGCAAGCACTCCGTTACTTAAAGTGGTCCTGTGGATGAACTAGAATGTACTTGTATTCATATATTAAGATCGTCATGGCCTGAGGCTTCCTGGACCAGATGCGGTCCTCGCTCTCATCCAGCAGGGAGGGAGTTGCTGTGGTGGGTGGCAGAGGCTCTTTGGACAGCCCATGTATTTTGTCTGTCAGCTCTGTCATCACGCAGCTGTGATTCATCAGAATACGGATGATTCTCACCTGGCCCAGTAACCGTCTACATTGAGAATGTCAATTAGATCTAATACATCTTGTGCCATAGTCGCTATTGGATCTTGCCCTGATCTTCTCTTCGCTTTTAAAGACAGCTTTGTGCTGAACATTCCCCTGGTTAGAGAACACAGTTCAGTCAGGCTCTCACCTTTCCATTCCTTAGCAACCCTCTTTCCATTGCCCCCATCAGATGACCTTGCTGATTTCCCAAGTCAGAAATGCTTTTGTTGTATTGTTTTCAAGGCAAACAGAACTCCATTTTTATTGGCTCTGGAGTCCCCTGGCAAGGAAGGCACCTCTCCGGGTGCTGTGCTCAGTGTTGAGTGGGTGCCTCAGCTACACACTTGGAGTTGTACTTTAGGATTCTTGCTTTTAAAAAAAATGCCTTTTGCCCTTTGCTTATCTTAGCCAGGGTCAACAGTAAAATAAGGAGCAGTTTATTTATTTATTTATTTACCTATTTATCTATTTAGCGGTACGCGGGCCTCTCACTGTTGTGGCCTCTCCTGTTGCGGAGCACAGGCTCCGGACGCGCAGGCTCAGCGGCCATGGCTCACGGGCCCAGCCGATCCGCGGCATGTGGGATCTTCCCGGACCGGGGCACGAACCCGTGTCCCCTGCATCGGCAGGCAGACCCTCAACCACTGCGCCACCAGGGAAGCCCCAGTTTATTTATTTTAACAGACGTGTTGGACGTTGCCCATCCAAAGGAGCATTGCCATTCAAGGTGGTTTCTTGGGGAGGCCTTGCCTGTACTCTTAACAGGGTAACCAGGGGTCAGTGAATTTCTCAGTAATCCTTACTCTGTCAAAGCTGCCTTCTCAGCCAGGTGACTAGACACGTTAGGCTCATTACCTTATAACAACACCTCATTAAAATGGTCTTAACCGGGTTGAGCCCTCCTCTTAGTCACTATGGTTGGCTTTGAAGCTGTTTCTAGAAGTTAAATTTATCCCCTGGGAAGGCACACTTGCCCACCACTCAGGGTGTCAGATGTAATGGACTTCAGTGGCAGCTCCTCCAGCAGACAAAGTCCAGTTCCAGATGTGGAATGATGACTTACTATTGAAATAGGCGCTTAGGGTTCCAAGGTGGCTGTACTGACACGCCACACTTCTTAGTGTTACAGCAAAAGAATCAGCCACGTTCTTTACTATTCATATCTCGTAGAATTAGAATCAGGAGAGAAACTTGGTAAATCTTCTCTATGTTAACAAAAGTAAAAGAGCAGAAATTACTGGTGGGTTTTTATACAGTAGAAATATATACACATTTTCTTATTTTTTCCCCATAGTCTCTTCAGTTGCTTGTCTCTTTCCTGTTACATCTCATATTTTTTGAAGCCTTTTGTGAACGCTTTTTTAGAGCCTCCTTTTTTGTAGACGTTAGGAGGTTCTGGCTTTTACTTTTGACGTTGATTGCCAGGCACTAGGCAATAACTAGTTGGGAGAGCTTTTTCTCCCTGAGTGCTGCAGCTTGTTTGGGGATTGGGTTTATTTGGGGAGGTTTATAAACTTAGATCCCCTCATACACACCCACACTGTAATTCAGAGTTTGTCATCTTTAAATGTTTTTCTAATATGCTTATCAATGTAAGCGCTTAAGGCCCACTCTCTTGAAGTGAATATTTAAATCTAAGTGTATTTTGGTTTCTGCCAAGAAAGGACAAGAGTAGATCAAGTAAGAAGTTGGCATAACAAAATGTAGTTCCACAGAAGCAAATTGACAGTGGAGAATTGTGTTGCTGGCTTTTGGTTCTGATCAAGCACTATGAAGTCCTAGTATAAAACAAGCCTGGGTAAAAGTCCACCTTTGCATATCATACTTGGAAGCGTTTGGACCCAGTTTGGGAGAGCTATATATGTACGTAATACCATGGTGATCTCAGGCTTTGAAGAGTGACAATAAAAGGACATGATAAAATATCTTAATACCACTGCTTAGCTCTCTGATACCCTTTTGCTGTCTGCATTGGAGGAATTATCACAGAATGATTTGACATGTTCTGGTTAAAGCAATGGCTAGGGATAGGGTGGGGTGAACCGCTGCAAGGGCCTGCAGGGCCACACCTGGCTTACCTGGAACACCTAGCATACCTGACTGGGGGGCCCCTGAGGGTATACCTGGATTACCTTTCATACCTATAGTTCTCAGGGAATAGCGTCTTTTAGCTAAGAAATGAAACTCTAAGCGAGGAAGTAAAATGAGTAGCCCTGTGGGAACTGAGCAACACTTTGAGTACTTTTGTGACCGCCCACATATATTGTCCTTTCTGCTGTGTAGTTAGCGTCCCAGTGGAGCTATTTGAGTAGTGGAAGCTGGAGAAAGAGATGTCGCACAGTGTTTTGCAGGTGGGAGGTAAGGTGAGGTGGTTTGGGAAGTTGGCACTCCTTAGCCTGCCTGGGAATGCAAGGATCCCAGAGGGCAGGTGATGGTGGCAGCAGGGGCTGCAGGTGGACTGGGTCAGGGCTGCTTGGGCTTGGGGGTGGACTTACCTGAAGGCGAAACGGGACTGCGCCGTTTGGCAACAGGGCTGCAGAATCCTTAAACCCAAGCAACAGAAGCATCTCTGTCCTCGCTCTTCTCAATCCCAATTTGTTTTTAGTCTCAACAGAGACAGGAATGATCGTTACTTGCAAAGTGAGGGAGGTAGGTGAGGGAAGAGTAAATATGATTCTGGGCCACTCAGACAAGAGTGAGCCAATTCTCTAAATGATCTTGTGTTAGGGGTTATCCCTTGCCTCAAAATTGCTCTGCAGAAGACTGACAGAAGACCTACCAGGGGAAAATGTCAGAATTCCCCACCTACGGTTTCTTTTCTCCTTTTCCATTGTTCATTGAAGAAAGGGAGAAGCTTGAGGGATGTCCCTGAGGTGTGCACGGCCATGGACCGGGCTCGGCCCTCAAGTGATGGGGATGCACTCTGTTAGTAGGGGACAGAATGGGGCCTCTGAAGCACTGCCTCCCTTAATTTTCCTTCTGAAAAGGATGCTTTGCCCTGTGGCTTCTTGTTACATGCTCTTCTCTAGGATGGTTTATCAGAAAATATGACTGTCTCTTCATGCCCTTCCTCAGCAAGTGTGTTAACAGCAGGATAAGCACAGTTGTGAAGCCTTTATTTCCACAACTTTTCAAGTAGCTAAGCACCAGCAATGTTAGAGTTGAAAATGGGGCCACCTTATCAGGAACCAACTTTCAGATGTTGAAGTAAATATAAATTTAGTAATGTGGGAAACTTATTACTAAAAGTACTCCATATTTGAATCATTTTTCTCTTTTGTTAGCTCAGTTTTAGGAAGCAGTCCTAGGGGTTCCCCTGGAAGAAAGTTTGGCTGGAATAGAGGGCAGTGATTGTGAATTTTCCAGATCTTTCTTGGGCATGCTGTTAGAGGAGCAGCAGTCTTTTGGAATACGAATAGGAAGTGTTGATGTTGTAATGCTGACTGACACCGTGATACTGAGTTTAAGATGGTGGTTAATACCTCACTACAATTTCACACAAAAAATACAGGTAAGGGCCTTAGAATTCCACAATGGTGGAGTAAGGACTTCTGAAAATCTACTCCACAAAAGCACTGAAAACACTGGCAAGACATATCAATATCAACTTTTTCAAAACTTTGGAAATTAGCTAAAGACTTGGAACAATCTGAGGAATATTTGTTCAAGAAAAGCCATGTGATCTCAGCAGGAATGGTGAACTTTGTGTGGTGTTTTAACTTGTGCTGATCCCATCCCCCTGCCCCAGCTCCACTGTGGCCTTGGAAGCCAACGGCTTTGCAGCTATGGTAGCTGTGAAAACCAGCAATCTAGTAGCCACTGGATGAGGAAGAACAGAATTGGAGCTCCCCCAAAGGCCCACTTCCAAAGAAGTGTCAACCCGTCTGGCAGCTTGCGTAAAAGCTCCATTCTTAGGGCTTGTCTTTATTTGATCTGACTCAGAGCACGCTTTGTGTAAGGGCCCTGCTCACTGAGCATTTGTTGAGAATGGTCAGTTGCAATTGTTTAATCACGGCTGCCTGAGATGGTTTTGCTGTTTGGGGCCAACAGTAGCTGATCAAAAAAAGACTGAAAGAAAAATCTGGGAATGAAATGGCCATCAGGAGCCTTGTAAAGCTCCACCATTTTTCTGGGAATCTGCAAGACTCTGCAGATGCCCAGGGAAGACTGGAGAAGGCCCTGAATTCTCACCTCTTGCTGACCTTGAGGTTCTACGCAAGCAGAAAGTGAGACTAAGGTAGAGTTATAAACTGGCTGGCAAAACATTGAAACCATGAGCCAACACATACACAGAAGCCCCTGGTAAGGGCTGGAAGATTTATTAGTTCAGACATTTAAGGAAATCTCTGTTCACCTACTACTGACCCACTAAGTGAACTAATCAGGGACTTCAGTGGCCACATATGACCAAAAATACAGACTTTATAGACTTAGTTCAAGAAAATCACTAAACAGTAACAACAAACAACCCTGGGGTCCATAACAATAATTTTGGAATCTGATTTCCACACATTGACACATTATATTATTTTAAACGTCTAGTTTTCAACAGAAACTTGCATGACAGCCAAAGACACAGGAAAATATGGCCCATCCACAGGAAAAAAGTCGATAGAAACTGTCCCTGAGGAAGCCCGGGTGTTGAATGTACTACAGAAAACTTTACATCAGCTTTGATAGACATGTTCAAAGAATCTATAGGAAACCACATCTAAAGAGTTAAAGGAAAATACAGAATGATACATCACCAAATGGAAAATGTGAATAAAGAGATAAAGATTATTAAAAAAAATAAAAATAGAAATTCTGGAGTTGAAAAGTACAGTAACTGAAAAGAAAACATTGACAACATTATGATGGGTGAAAGAAGCCAGACACAAAAGGCCACCTTTTTTAGTTAAAATGTTCAAAACAGGCAAATCCATAGAGACAGAAGGTAGCTTAGTGTTTGCTGGAGGCTGGTGGGAGGAAGGGATAGGGTGTGACTGTAATGGGTATAGAGTTTCTTCTGGGGTGAGGAAAAATTTCTGGCATTATCTAATGGTGATAGATGCACAGCTTGGTAAATATATTAAAAATCAATGAATTGTGTATACTTGAAAAGGGCAAACTTTATGATATATGAATTAAACCTCAATAAAGTTGTTATTTAAAAATAATGTATATAGATAAGGGCACATCCAGATGCATCTGGGGTGTAAGAAAACTGTGCCATAGGCTTCAATATCTGGCTTGTGCACACTTCGGGCATTTTGTGCCTTGAGTTGGATTCTTTTTTTTTTTTTTTTTAAATTAGTTCTTCGGCAGGTCCTGAGGAGACCAGGCTCCTCTGCCCGGGGAGAAATTCCAATGGCAGGTATGGGTGACACATTGTCTTCCTTAGCAGGGAGCAGCCTGGGAACTCCTGCAGAAAGTCCAGCAGAGCCCCACTCACACCGGGCCACCCACAAAGCCATGGCCCCTCCCTCCCTCCCACCAGCCCACTTGAGTTGGATTCTTCACTCTGCATCTCATTTTCCCTATCCACTCTACTGCCCCTGGCAGGGTCTGCTTCCTTGTCACTGGATTGAGGGAGCAGCTTGGCAGTGTTCCTCCATTCTGAGAGGGTGATGTGGGCCATCGGGCCAGTAGTACACTTCTACCTAATTAATGCCTGAACTTAAGCGTTCATCGATGTGGGATGTGTCAGTGTTTCTCCCCATTCTCGCACCTTGTACCTTGGCATTTTGCTCTTATCCTCCCAAGATCAGACTAAGAAAAAGTTAAGTAGCACAAGGGGGAGAAATGCCATAGAGATGATCTTGGCCAGTTTGAGGCGATCAAAAAGCATCTGCCTGATAGATGATGTGCAACCCCAAAGTTGAGCAGGTGATTACAGAGCAAGCAAGAATAAAACCAAACTCTTGTCCTCTGCTGGTTAACTCGAGGGAAGAAATGGTGCTGCACGTTAAGGCAAGGAGACAAAGCCCCAATGACACGCATAGAAGAGAGGACGCTGAGAGATCAGCCAGCGTTGGCTGTACAAGTCTCAGTATGTATTGGATGATTGGCTCAGAGTAAGAGGATGCTGGAAATGATGCAAGAGGTGGGGGTGGGGCACTGGGGGGAAGATATCTCCATAGCTGAAGAGTCGGATGGACAAGCAGTTGTTTGGACAAAATAATAATAACAATAATAATAGTAAAACCTGCATATACTTCAAGTACTTTCTATTATGGATTCATCTCACCCATTCTTCTCTTAGGAGGAGGGAGTATGTTTGCACAGATACAATTTATGAGAAGTGTTTGGACCAGAGAACATCATAGTGGCAGGGATTTCCTGTCCAAGAGAGCAAAAAGGAAGTAAAAAAATAGGAGACTCCAGGAGGCAGTTTGAAGAACTTTTTTTTGGCCTGAGGTCATTGGAGATTATGTGTTTCGTTACAGATTTTCCTCTGGTCTGGCTACACAAAGTGATCATTAGGTTGGCACAAAGTGCTATGGAAAACAGCCGCTGCTGACATCAAGAGAAATGATTATGCCGTTTGGTAAACACAGGCAACTAGATTGCTAAGGAGCCTTTCCCTTGAGTGCTTGAACTGTGGCTCAGTGGGAAGATTACCTGTCTGTTTTCTGTGGTCAGGAGTTTTTATAAATCGAGAAGCCCACAAATAAGTGAGACGGAAGGTGTTGTACTTTAGGCCCAAGCCAGCCTGGCCTGGTGCTAGTAATTGGAGTTGTGTAAACTGCAGTGAAGGGGGCAGAACTGGTGGCTGGTGTCACAGGAAGAGCAAACCCTTAACTTTTATTCCTAACGTATAATAGGACACCCTCCTTTCTGACACTGGGCGCAGTAAGGGATGAAAGACTTCAGCAGCCTGTGAAGAGCTCTACCTCAGGCTTGGGACCATTAATCAGAACAAGTAAAATAAAATTAGGCAAGGTAGTCAGTTTTGTTTTATTTTAATGGAATAATAAGATATAAAACAAGAGGTAGCAGGGCCACAGAGCGGGGAAAGCGCTGGTGGACTTTTTCTTAATCCTGGAGGTTTGGCTCCATTTGCTTGAACTTCTTTGCTTACCTTTGGCTAACTCCATAATGGGTGAAGTGAGACAGCAAGATAAAGCCTGTGTCCTTCCATCAAGAGAGGAGTTAGACTCATTCTTTCTTTCTTTACATCTTTATTGGAGTATAATTGCTTTACAATGGTGTGTTAGTTGCTGCTGTGTAACAAAGTAAATCAGCTATGCATACACATATATCCCCATATCCCCTCCCTCTTGTGTCTCCCTCCCACCCCCCCATCCCACCCCTCTAGGTGGTCACAAAGCACCGAGCTGATCTCCCTGTGCTCTGTGGTGGACTCACTCTTATTTTAGTGGTTTTCAAATCCTGATCATAAGAAGTGCTCCAGTCCCCACCCCCCCCACCCACATTTTATTACGAAAAATTTCAAGCCTATGGAAAAGTTGAAAGAATGTTCAGTGAACATCCATTTACCCACCACCTAGAGTACCTAGAGTCTACAATTAATATTTTGCTGTACTTACTTTATCATCTTTATCCCCTCTCTCCATCTTATTTTTACCTAGGTTTCAGAGTACACAGCAGACATCAGTACACTTCAGTCCTACACGTTGAATGTGAATATCATTAGGTGCAGTTTAATATTTGCTTACGGATCACTTCCGGGAATTTTTTTCAAGATTAAATTCCCAAGCGCCATCGTAGAGTTTCTCCTGGGGGAGAGCCCAGGAACCTCTGCTTTGAAAAGCCCCTAGGCTTGGGGTCCTCTGTTCCAGGGAGAGGTTGATAGGGGTCTTCTTCACAACGTCTCCTTTGACTCCATAGAGAATGGCTTTCCTGGCTCTTGATAAAGATGCGTTTCTAGTGTTGCTCTGGCTACTTATCTACATTTTACTGGTCTTTGGGAAAACAAAATGTAAAAACAGAAAGAGGGCTTAAAAAAGGAGGCGAGAGAGCTTTTCTTGAGGTGAGAATGGTGGGGTCAGTTGGGAGAAAAGGCTTGCGCTGGCCCTGCCCAAGAGGAGGAATATGAAGGTTAAAAGGGAGTTTGGGGGCTTCCCTGGTGGCGCAGTGGTTGAGAGTCCGCCTGCCGATGCAGGGACGCGGGTTCGTGCCCCGGTCCGGGAGGATCCCACATGCCGCAGAGCGGCTGGGCCAGTGAGCCATGGCCGCTGAGCCTGCGTGTCCGGAGCCTGTGCTCCGCAACGGGAGAGGCCACAACAGTGAGAGGCCCGCGTACCGGAAAAAAAAAAAAAAAAAGGGAGCTTGGGTCAGCCCATTCATTTCTTGTTGGGTTCGTTTCAGGGACCTGGAGCAACATGGTGGGAATAAAAAGGCAGCTGGATTGGGTGAAACTGGACTTTGTCTCTGGATGGGTCTGTTCACTTCACCACTTCATGTCTACTGTTGAGGAAAAATAACACCTTATACGACAGTGGTGGATTAAATGAGACCACGAATGGGAGAGTGTTGATAAAGTTTCCTGTGCGGCCCCAAATGCTAGGACTTGTTACTTCTGGGTGGAAGAAGCAGGTGGGGCTGAGTGTGGCAATGTGCTAAGACTCCTATACCTTCAAGGTGTGTGTAAGGTGTGCACGCATAACTCAGGACAAATAACCTGCCGGTTGTGCTGCAAGGAATGCTGATGAAGTCATCTCCATGGGAATGCTGGCTCGGCTTTGGGGTTTAACTACAACGTATCTTTGGGCAAATTACTGAGTGTCTCCCATCTTAACTTCCTTCATTTCTGAAGTGGAGGTACTTGGATGATCTTAAAGATCCAGTCATCTTTAGCATTCTCTGCTACTGAATTCTAGAAGGAAGGCTTCTGGGAACGGGATGACAGTAACGAATGGTAAGCGTGGTGATAGATGGGGGGTGCCTACCCTTTCTCATTTATTTAACAAACACAGCAATCACTGTGTTCCAGGTCCTGTCCTCAGGACCTGGACTGTAATAATACTCATTTTTAGTTTTTGAAACACCCTATAAAGATAGGTACTACTATTATCCCCATTATGTAGATTAGGAAACCGAGGCTCAGAGAAGTTTGTGATTTGCTCCTAATCACAGCTGGAAAGTGGCAGACCTTGATGGCATGCAGGCAGTCTGCCTCTGGGATCTAACCAGCTGGCCAACTCCCCTGCCTGAGGGCTTGAGAAAGGCTGCAAGGGGGTCCCGGGGGGCCGTGGAGTAGGGGGCACTTGCGAGCTTCAGGCATGAGGGTGTGTGTTGTAGAATTGAGAAGTCGTTTTGCTCTGGGTGGGGTTATGGAAGTTATTTTTCTGCTTTAAACTGCTGGGGTGCAAGTGTTTAAATACTGAGAGGATGGGTCAGGGAAGAGGGCGCAGGGGCAATGAGGTGGTCCCTGGGAAAGCTGGGGGGCTGGGATCTGGTGCTTGCGGAGAAGGATTCATTTGGATGGGGAGTCCACCTGGACACCCGGCTCCAGCAGGTGCACAGCTGTCTCAAAGGAGCAGTAGTTGACTCAAGTTTCAGAGTTCCGGAAAAAAAAAACTTCAGGTTTGACTTCAGAATCCTTGAGGTTTTTGGTTCTCACGCTTTGGATACACTGAAGCGGGTGGGTTTGATATGGAGAGTAAAGTGGGATTATTTCTGTTAGCTGGCCCTGTTCCCTTTTTGGTCTAGAAAGATGAGAAGCTGTTCGTTAGTGCAAGCCACCTGATGGATGATTTATGGGAGAAATAACTGTTATGGGGAGAGCATCTGTTGCTCTAGACAGCAGAGCCAGGCAAAGGGGACCAGGGGGATGTTCCTCATTCCTGTCCCTGCTGCTTATTTGGAAAATATCCCCACGTGTTTGTGGAAGTAGCCACACTTGGATGCTATAAATACAGAACTTCCTTCACCTGTGTTGGTGTTACGTCCCAATAAACCCCTTGTAAGTCGAAAATATCGTTAAGTCGAAAATGCATTTAATACACCTACTGAAATGAACATCATAGCTTGGCCTCGCCCTCCTTAGACGTGCTCAGAACACTCCCGGTAGCTTACAGTTGGACAGGATCATCCAACACAAAGCCTATTTTATGATGAAGTGTTGACTATCTCACGTACCTTGTTGAATACGGTATTGAAAGTGCAGAGCAGAATGGTCGTCTGGGTATAGAATGGTTGGAAGCGTATCGGCTGTTTACCCTCGTGATGGTGGGGCTGGCTGGGAGCGTCACAGGAGGATCGTACCGCACATCACTGGGCCGGGGAAAGATCAAAATTCAAAACCCGAGGTACAGTTCCTACTGAATGCTTATCACTTTGGCACCATTGTAAAGTTGAAAAACTGTGTTAAGTTGAACCATTGTAAGTTGGGGGACCATCTGTAGAGAGGGTTTCTGTTTGTTTTTTTTTAACCATCAAGTATAAGCAAACAAGAAAGAAAGAAAAAGAAAGAAGAAAACAGTCATTTACTAGATGACAGGGAGCATGGGCGCTGGGGAGCTGCCTCAGGCTGCCTGGCTTGTGTGAGATGACACAGAAAGTTCTGCTGGTGGCTGGCCAGCCCGGTTGGTGGAGACCAGGGTCAGCTGCTCTTTTCTCAGTCCCCACCCGACCTCTGCCAGGAAGAGAGAGCAACAGTCCCCTAGAGCAGTCAGTCTCTCAAGCTTTAAAGGGAAAAAAAAAAAAAAAAAAAAAAAGCTGCTTCGGGGATGGGGAGAGGTAGGGGTGGGTTGAGGGCAGCCCTTGTCAGAGAAATGTCAGCAGCCAGACTCCTAAGCATGAGAACTCCAGGGGTAAAAAGTTGTCTGGGCCTTTCTGCTCCTGTATGATAATCAGTATCACCATGGCATTGTCCTTTGCTATTGTCCATGAATTAAAAGCCTGTGGTGTTTTAGCTACAGTGCAAGTTAAATCCACAGTTGTGGACTAGCTTCGGAAACTCATTTATGTTTGGGGAGATGGACTCCAAGTTTCCAATAACTGGCTTCCAGATGAAATTCTGGAACTCAGTCCATGTTTTAAAGCAGGAGATTTACTGTCATTTTGTACAAAAGGACATCTGAACACATGCGGAATGACCTGAGTGAAAACAAAATAAAATAACGTATATTAAGCCATTGTATCTTCCTCTGCCCGGATGTGAACTACAAGCTTTGTTAATTTTCCTGTTCCCACCCTCACCTTTGAACCTGTGTGGTACAGGTTCAGAAGTACCTACCTTAATTATTAGGGAAATAATTAAGTGTTGGCCAACTCTGCTGCACTTCCTGCTTTTCCCAGGTAATTTCTCTCTAGCATATGTGTTTTGCATAGAGTTCAAATTGCCCATTTCCCCAATGATCTAATAATCTCTGCTTGTATTTGACAGGCTGTTTATATTTTTGAGTGAAATAATGCATCTCTTTCACTTGAGAAAGGAATGGTACAGAAAATGATTGCAACCCAGGACTAAAAATGCAACACGAAGTCTCAGCTATTTGTTTATCCGGGTTTTGAGAACCGGTTTTAGCTTTAGCTCGGGACATGTATTGTATTTGTCATTTATTGATTTCCTTCCTTATCTTGGTATCATACATTCCATTCTTTCTTGTTTGTGTATATTTGGCTTTTCTTACTTTTTGGTCATTTTTGCTCTGTTACTTGGTGACATCATTTGGGGACATACGACTTTTCCAAGAGTTGGGACTGCAAATTGATCTTTAAATCTTTATAATTTTACACTTTGTAAGATATCAGGTGGTGTTTTCATGGAGGGGGAGTTTGGAACCTGGATTTTTTGCCCATGTCTAAAAGCACTTAACGTCATGACAGAAACAGTCATAATTACATGTCACAGAAGAGTGTTATAATTTTTCAAGGTTAAGAATTGGGGTATAACACATTTATTAAACGTTTATAATAAGTGTCTATTAGGTATATGTAGTAATTATTTAGGAGTAGTTTATGCAAAGGATGTGGGAAATGGAATGATTTAATTTGAGATGATTCCTGCCCTTAAGGAGCATACTTTAAACATTTTCGGATCTTTTTTTTATTGTGAAATATAATATGTGGAAAAGTGCATGAAGCACAAATACCCAGCTCTGGTGAGCCACAGTGGCCCCCTGTGTCCAGTGCCCCCCTCGCATCAATGCTCCTCCCCTTGACTCCTTTGCTCCTAAGCTTTCAGATTTAAGTAGAAACTCCAATTCTTAAACATGCTGATGTTTTAAGGGGTATGTGTTCATAGCTGGAAGTGTGAAGGAAAAAAAAAAAAAGTCTTAAGTAACCCAACCAGAGCCAACTGATGTTATTTTTTTTTAATGCTTCTAGTAGTTTTCTAATATTCTTTTATACAGTGAGATGGTACCCCTGATGGATTTCTTACACTGCCTTTTTAATTTATACAATAAACATTTTCTTTTTTTAAAAAAATAAGGTTTAGTAAACATTTAAAAAAATATTTATTTGGGTGCATCATGTCTTAGTTGTGGCGTGTGAGGTCTTTTGTCGTGGCATGCGAGCTTCTCTCTAGTTGTGGCGCGCAGGCTCCAGAACACGCGGGCTCCATAGTTGCAGCATGTGAGCTCTCTAGTTGTGGCGTGCGGGCTCTAGAGCATGGAGGCTTAGCTGCCCTGTAGCATGTGGGATCTTAATTCTCTGACTAGGGATTGAACCCGGGTCCCCTGCATTGGAAGGCAGATTCTTAACCACTGGACCACCAGGGAAGTCCCAGTACACATTATTATAAATGATTATAAAGTATTCCATTATATGGATGTTCTCTTATTACTTGTCTGTTGCATATTCTTGGACTGTTTTTCCCTCATGTGTCCCATGTTACGAATAGGCTGTGGGAAGCAATTTTATTCATCTTGATCTTTCCTTTTAAATTTACAACTGTTTTCTTTTAGGAGGAACTTAAATTCTAAGTCGGAAGTTAAGTAGCAGCATGCAGTAGATTGAGATTTATAAGGGAAGAGAGGGTATCTGTTTTGCCAGTTGAGGATGTAGATCTACCTTGGTGCCTTAATATAGTAGATGCTCAATTAATGTTTACTGACTGAATGAATGAACATAAAAAGGCAACGATCATAAAGGATCCGGTTAGTGGTATGTACAGGAAGTGCTGCAGTGGTTCATAATAATTAAGATAATAGCTAATGCTTGTGTAACAGTTTGATCGAAGCAGTTTACGTGGTGTCCAGGGGGTTTGGGGAGTGAAGGGAATCTACATCTAATGCTCACACTCTGGGAAGAAAGTTAAGACTTTAAAATTAGGTGGGCTTAAAGAATGGAAACAACTCAAATGTCCATCCACTGATGAATGGGTAAACAAAAATGTGGTATATCCATCCAATAGAATATTATTCAGCAATAAAAAGGAATGAAGTACTGTTACTTGTCATAGCATAGATGGACCTTAAAAACATGCTAAGGGGGCTTCCCTGGTGGCGCAGTGGTTGGGGGTCCGCCTGCTGATGCAGGGGACACGGGTTCGTGCCCCGGTCTGGGAAGATCCCACATGCCGCGGAGCGACTGGACCAGTGAGCCATGGCTGCTGAGCCTGCGCGTCCGGAGCCTGTGCTCCGCAATGGGAGAGGCCACAACAGTGAGAGACACGCGTACCGTAAAAAAACAAACAAACAAAAAAAACAAAACATGCTAAGGGAAGGAAGCAGGTCATAAAAGGCCACATATTATTCTCTTTATATGAGGTGCCTGGAATAGATGCATCCATAGAGACAGGAAGTAGATTAATGGTTGCTTAGGGCTAGGGGAAGAGGGAAATGGGTATGGTTTTTCTTTTTCTTTTTTTTTTTTTCAGGTGGTGACAAAATTTGATGGTTATCTTGGCTGCATAATTCTGTGAATCTATTAAAATCCACTGAATTGGGCTTCCCTGGTGGCGCAGTGGTTGAGAGTCTACCTGCCGATGCAGGGGACACAGGTTCGTGCCCCGGTCTGGGAAGATGCCACATGCCGCTGAGCGGCTGGGCCCGTGAGCCATGGCCGCTGGGCCTGCGCGTCCGGAGCCTGTGCTCCGCAGCGGGAGAGGCCACAGCAGTGAGAGGCCCGCGTACCGCAAAAAAAAAAAAAAAATCCACTGAATTGCACAATTCAACCCATAATAGTGGTTACCAGTTTGAGATGAGGAACCCAGGTGAATGGAGGTGCAGGCATGGGCCATTGAGCTGGCAAATCTTTCTGGAGCCAAAGGATTGACAGCAGTGGGAGGTGTGCATGGGAATGGGGGCTCGGCCAGTTATGGAGGGCTGTGTGTGGCGGTCAGCAGCGTGGATGGACTTGGTCCTCCGGGTAGTGAGGGGGTCCTTGGGGTCAGCTGAGGGTGATGGAGTAAAAGCATCTTCCAGAAAGTTAATCTGGGCTGCTTTGAAGGTGTGCTGCAGAGGGAGGAGGCTGGAAGGAGGGAGATGAGTGTGCAGGATGATGAGGCAAACAGGGGGAAAGTGCAGGGATTGGAGGCCTTGCACAGGCAAAGTTCAGAACTGGAAAATCTGAGGTGACTTCACAGTTTTCAACCTTGATCCTTATAAGCGCGGTAACCTTGACCCTTATTAAGCGCGGTAATGTGAAATAGGGAAATTAGGTAAATGAAAATAGAGGTTCTGCCGTTGGTTAAGTTTTGTAATATGTTATCGATACTCTAGTATGTTGTTTTAGTCAAAGTAAAAGTGTATAACAGCTCGCATAGCTTTCTTCCAAGCTGAATCTTTGCAACCAATCTTTTTTCCCTATTGAAAAAGGAATCTTTTATTCTACGCTAATTAACCACACATTCTCCTACGGGAGTTTTCGGGAACCGGACTCTAGTGGTTGGATAGAGACAAGTGTATTTGATAATCTTTTGCATTATTTCATGTTGTATCATTCAGCAGATTTTACAGTTGGTTCCTTGGCAAGGGATGGTTGAGATTCCTACTGACGAATTATGATTTGGGGTTTTACCTTGTTGATAACTATCCGAGCCTGAGGGGTGTACTCCTTGGTTTGGGTAACTTTTGCTTGTAGATATTGAGGTTTGGGCTATTGAATTTCCTGTGTATTTTATTTTGGCTTTTAATCCTTTAAAACATTTGACTCTGACTTCATTGAGCACCGTAGAATATTCACCATCCAGACCCTTGTGAGGACAAGACCCTTGTCAGAAACCCTTGAATGGGCGACTCTCTAGTTAATTTAAAGCTCCCTGAAATGCAGAACAGTCCGTAAAATAAACTAACTGCTGCGTCAGGAGGGAGAAAATAAGATGTGATTTTAATATTTTTGCTTGTAGCTGCAAAAAAGAACTTTGGAAGGATTCCCAGGAAACCTAGCAATAGAGGTGCCTGTGGTGCTTTGTGTGTGTTGTGGGAAGGCAGTGGAGAATGGTTGGGGGGGGGCTGGCAGGAGGGAGTCAGGGTGAGAGGGATGTTTTTACAGTGTATCATCTGAGGTGTTTTTTTGAGTTATGTGAAGGTATTACAGTTGTCCCTTGGTCTCCTCAGGGGATTGATTCCAGGACCCCAGCAGATACCCAAGTTCCTGAGTGCTCAAGTCTCTTATATAAAATGGCATAGTATTTGCATATAAACTACGCACATCCTCCCATATACTCTAAATCACCTCCAGATTACTTATAATAACCAGTACAATGTAAATGCTGTGTAAACAGTTGTAAATACAATGTAAATAGTAAAACTTTCTGGAATTTTTTGGGAATATTTTTAATCCACGGTCAGTTGAACCTGTGGATGTGGAACCTGCGCAGAGGGCCAGTTGTACTCATTTAGGAAAGCAATTTCACTTTCTAAGAATGTTAGGGAAAAACTCTTGTCCTTGGTTTTTTAGTCTTTTTTTACCCCTTGTTCTGCCATATCATATAGGACAGATTGTCACATGCTTGATTTTTTTTTTTTTGTGTGGTACGCGGGCCTCTCACCGCTACGGCCTCTCCCGCTGCGGAGCACAGGCTCCGGACGCGCAGGCTTAGCAGCCATGGCTCACGGGCCCAGCCGCTCCGCGGCATGTGGGATCCTCCCGGACCGGGGCACGAACCTGCGTCCCGCGCATCGGCAGGCGGACTGTCAACCACTGCGCCACCAGAGAAGCCCTGATATATTTTAAGTATAACCACAGACTTTGGCTGACTTGACTTTTCCCTACTTTTTTCTAATCAAAAAAGCATTTTTAAATCCAAAAGAATTAGAGGAATAACCTTTACTCCATGTTTTGGGGACAAAGTATATTATTTAATTATATTAGTTACCGAATGCTAAGTAACCTCAAAATTTAATCACTTATTTAAAATTAAAAATTTAAAACAATTATTATGTCATAGTCATCCTTCCTTTTCTATGAAAGTTAGCCTTTGTTTCTAGCTGAATAAATTTCTCAGTCAGCTTCTTGCCAAAAGAATTTTATTCTGTACTGTCTCTGTGCCTTTCAGTCCAAGCTGTTGATGTTGCTGCGAATATAATTCTTTTAAAAATGTTGTGAATGTCCTATGAATCTTATTGGGGATTCACTTTATTAGACAAAAGTCGCATCCCCAGATCTCCTCAAGATAAGTAGTCTTCTTCATTGGGCTTGTGCTGAGTCTACCGAGGGACCACACCCTTACTTCTTAGAAGCCTGTTTGTTGGTCTGAATGGTTCTGAGGCAATGCCTTGGAGTTTTTCTGAGTTCTTAACGCAGTCTTTATAGGTGGCACCTTCAACACTCTGCCTGGACATTTCCTTAGGTCAGGCAGTCAGCAATGCTGCTGAACTTTCTGTCGCTAAGTAATAAGGATTCTTTTCATTCCAGCTTGTAATAACATTTCCCTCCCTGAACGCAGTCAGTCACAGCCTCCTGAAAGACCATCAGAGTTCTACTGAGCTTTATCAGAATGCTTCAGCCGTGTCCTTTGCGTCCTTCCAGCTTCTCCCCACTGCCAGGTTTCAAAGCGACTCACACATTTGGGGTTTTTATTATGGCAGCACACCAGTTCCAGTTCCAGAAATCTATACTACTGTTTATTGCTGGAGTATAAGTGAATCCAAAACTCAGTGGCTTAAAACAGAGAACATTATTTTTCAGTTTCTGCAGGTCCAGGGATCCTAGAGCAGCTCAGGTGGGTGATGATGGCTCAGGGTCTCTCCTGAGGTTGTCTTCAGTATATTGGCCTGGGCTGGAGTCCTCTGAAGGCTTGAATGGGGCCGGAGAACCTGCTGCCTGGTGTGTCACATACGTGCTTGGCGAGTTAGTGCTTGTTGGCAGGAAGCCAGTTGCTTGCCATGTGGACCTTCGTCATGGGACTGCTTGAACATCTTCACGGCCTGGCAGTCACCTTTCCTCAGAACTTGGTTCAAAAGACAGGTGAGGGACTTCCCTGGTGGCGCGGTGGTTAGGAATCTGCCTGCCAGTGCAGGGGACACGGGTTTGATCCCTGGTCTGGGAAGATCCCACATGCCACCGAGCAACTAAGCCCGTGTGCCGCAACTACTGAGCCTGTGCTCTAGAGCCCTTGAACCACAATTACTGAAGCTCGCACACCACAACTACTGAAGCCTGTGCTCTAGAGCCCACGAACCACAACTACTGAGCCCATGTGCCACAACGACTGAAGCCTGCGCACCTAGAGCCCGTGCACCACAACGAAGAGTAGCCCCACTCACCACAACTAGAGAAAGCCCGCGAGCAGCAACGAAAACCCAACGCAGCCATAAATGAATAAATAGGTAGATAGGTAAATAAATAGATAAATAAAAATAAATTTATTTTTAAAAAAAGATGTGGGTGAAAGGTGAGATGACCCGGGCTGAAGTCAGGGAGGCTCCATGCCTTGCTGCCAGCACAGCATCTTCCTTTCCGGTTTGAGACACCTTAGTCCGGAGACCAGCTGGAGGATGTCGGCAACACGGGAGGTAAACATGTGGACACGCCAGCTAAAGGTATTACACGGGAGATGGACGATGGGACCGCGGGTCACAGATGATTCAGATCTGCCGGGAGTTGAGAGGTTGGGGTGGAGGGAATTGTGTGCGGGATGCAGGAAAGATTGCCAAGCATCTCTTATTTGGAATCTGGAGGTAGAAGTGGGTCTGGTGGGGCACCACGTGCCAAGGCCCAGGGCACATGAGGGGCGTAGCAGAGATCACAGTGCTGAGCAGGGTAGGTAGACAGCAGTAGGCAGGAGGATTCTGATGGGACGGATATGGGGAACAGGAAGGAGGTGCTGCAGACAGCGCTGCCCCAGACGTCATGGAGAGGAGGAGACAAGTAGAAGGGAAAATTGGGGATCCGGAAGAGCTTGTGGTTTGTTTAGCAGCCTAAAAGCAATAGCATTTTACGTAGGTGCAGTGCAAAGCATCAACATTTCAATTTATGTGGAATATAAGAATTTGCAGATTTTAAAAAGTCCTCTCCCTGGTACTAAAGGGAAAAAGATCCATGCATTCCCTGTTTTGAGTGGAGTTTCAGCAACGTGTGGACTGATTCTGTTCTAAGATACACAGTCAGGGATTCCTGTTATGAGTGTTGCTTAGGCAAGAGGTCATCTCAGTGAAACAGAGATGGTCGTATGTAGGTTCCTTCATAGGCTGCGAGCTCTTGGGAACGTGGATTTTGCCGAGGATGGTGATTTTTAAATTTCACGTTGTCTAGCCTGGTGCTTTCACGTAGGAGTTTTTCAAGAAGTATTCATTCCACAGCGATCTTGAGTAATAGCAAGCTGTTTGGTAAGAAATGCATAAGGCATGGTGGTAAGCACTTCCAATCTCTCATAGTTGGTTAGTAATAGCATTTCATAATGGTCCTTGTCCCTTAGACTAACTGGTATTGCAGCTTAGCAGGTTTTTCTTGAAAAGCAGGAATAACAAAATAGTTATCTCTAGGCTGGGTGGAAAAAAAAAATACCACCCCACCCAGAATGAAGCTGAGTACAGTCAGGTTGCTACAGCCTGCATGTATTCATTTTCTGTGTGAGTATTTTACTTGAGGAAACTTTGCCACATAAAGATGTGTGACACAGTTGGTGGCCCCGCCCTCCTTTGACCCGTGCTCTCCTGTCGTCTGATGACATAACACAGAGGTCAAAGGTTGTACAACCTTTTCTGGGGGCGAATTCTCGCATCCACTCTCCAAACATAGCAAACACTGACGCACTAAGGGAATGGTCTGCGTTTTGTAGAACAGTGACGTAGCAGGTCCGAAGTAGGTTCAGATTGGAGGAATCATACTGTACGTTTTAAATGGGAGCCATTCTTTAAAACTTGCTGCCGACCTCAACCTCGTATGATGTTAGCGGGGGATTTGCAGTCCCCACCCAGGGCGCTTCCAGAACAGTTGAGGCAGGACTGTAGCAAGGTTTCTTGAAGACTGACCCCCTTCTCTCCTCATTCCTCTGCGCTGCTGTGTGGCCGGCCTCCCTGTCCACTTCTTGTAGAATAAAGGCCCAGTTCCCTGGCGCAGCTTGCGAAGCCCTTCTCACCTGCAGGGCAGCCTCACCTGGCCGCCCTGGCCCTACCAGCCTGCTGCTGCTCCCGTATTACCTGGTGCTCTTATGCCCCTGATGTGCTCTGGCCATGTCCTCTGCCTGGAGCACACCTGTTCGTCCCTTGCGTCTCGACTGATCGCACTTCAGCGCCCGTCTTGCTGTCCCCGTCTCCGTGGGCTCCACCCCTGCAGAGCTGACTTTCATCTTTGCGAGTGGATCGCACGGCAGAGGGCCAGACTGGGTACATGGCGGGTTCTTGGAGGGCCCTGGAAACCAGGCAGCTGGGGATGCAGGGGTGAAGGCAGACCCTGCACCTTTGAAGCTGTCTTAGTGACACGTGAGGAACGTGTAGGCTTGTAGGACAGCTCTGTTGCCTCCACCTTGTCCACGAACACCTAGAAAGAACATCTGAAAGAAAACTACAAAGAGCGAATTTGCCTGTTCACAGCCTGGCGTTTAAAAACAAAGGCTTGGTGGTGTTTTTAAATTTGGGCGTCATTGGGGCTTTCCTGACTGCTGGGTTGATAGGTTAGAAGGATCTAGGTATGTCCTTAAGATTTTAGATTATCCATTGATTGCATATATACATAGACTTTAACATTTTTCTAGGTGTGTTGCAAGTTAAGCTGTAGTTCAGGAGGTTATCATTATTTTGTTCCTTGTTCTTTTCCTTCCTCCCAACGTGATGTTGCTGATCTGAGGTCTTCGTCCCCGAGGGGCTGGTTGTCCACTGGTGTTTATTGAGCTGTGAGCTGTGCTTGGCTCCCAGGGCCGTGGATCTGGGTGAAGAGGGCCACGATTACTCAGCAGATTGGTACTGGGGGCGTGGCTGCTAGGTGCTTGCTCAGAAAGGGAGAAAAGGCTGGGACACTGGCTGGTCCTGCAGGAGTGCGCCCTTAGAGGAGGAAACTTAACGGCAGCCCCTCTCCTCTGCCCGCACTGCCCACCCACTCTCTCTTCCCCTCTGACACCTGCTCACTCCCACGCTCACTGATTTATTTGCTCACACCCTCTCTTGTTGCTTCACCCTTTGTCTTGCATGTCTGTTCTCACAGAGCCCAAGGCAATCTGGGGCCTGCGCTGTCCAGGAAAGAGGGAGGCTCTGTCCCTGAAGGCGGGATCGTATTTGAAAGGTGGAAAGATAGAGGGCGGGGTGGGGGTGGGGGAGTTAATCCCAGCCGGCAAGTGTAGCACAGACACGGGTGTGAAGGCCAGAAAGCACCAGGGTCCCGGCAGAAGATGGTGCATACTTGGATGTGCCCCTCGGGGGAGGGGGCAGTGGGGGTGAGGTGAGGTCTGGACAGGTGGGCGGGACTAGATTGCAGATCCCCCCTCCCCCATCCGCCGAGCTCAGTCTGGCCTGAAGGTCAGAAGGGCCAGCCTCCGGGGAGGATCTGGCAGGAGGACTGCCGGTGCCCGCCGCCTCCCAGGATCACATGGACTCGTCACCCATGGGTATTGAGGCTGTAGGGCTGGAAATCCTCAGTTAGGGTTTGAATGTCTCTGTGGGTTCCCTGTGATAATTTCCATATTTTCTTCTATTTCTCATGGGGACGTTTTCTAGTATTTTTATTTGAGCATAAAACAAGGTATGCCCATACACTTGAAATTCTGTCAGAAAGCTTTGACTTGTCGGATTAGAGTTTTAGGCCTTAGGTTTTGGGAATGCCACGTGTTTACATTTTGGGGCTGCTTTTACTGGGATGAGCTTGCCTCTTCCCAATGGGAACTCCTTGGTAGAACCTACTGTTAGTGTGCAAGTCTTTTTATTTAGGTTGTTTTCATCTCTACGGGGGTACTTTATAGTCTATAGCTATGGGAGGATTATTTTTGAATGTTGAATCACCTTTTCAGGGTGATCTGGTGACAAAAGTCATTCTGTGGCTGGCCTTACCTGAAACTCACTGCCCTGGCTTTTGTGTGAATGTAAATTTCACATTGTGACGAGTTTTGTTTAAAACAAGGAGCATCTGTGCATTCAGAAACCAGCTCTGTGCTTCCACTTGCTGTCATGAGTTTCTCCTTTACTAGTGGAACGGTACCATCAGTTTGTCCTGAGGCCTGTCAGTCGTGGAATGTGGTGTGTCCAAACGTGAACTCTTTGCAGCCTTGCAAAATTATTATCAGTGCGGGAAATTGCCATGTGGAAGAACAGCAGGTGGCATTTAGAAGCTTAGGAGTTTTTCTCCTCTGTGGGTTTCACATCAGCCATTTAAGGCTCTAATCTTCAGAGCACTAAGGTCAGTGCTTCGTAAAATTGCAGATCAAACCGTGGCATCTCAAATGACAACCCATTTAGAAATCTTCCTTAAATTACTGGGGGAAAAAAAAGGAAAGAAAAAAGATAGTGAATGAACGATGACTGTTTTGTTTCCAAGACTTAGGACGTAGCCCTCCAGCTCTGTGGCTTTTTATTCTGACGTGAAGGTAATGAGACCATTGTAACTTACCGTCAGGCATGATATGTTAGTGCCAGCTCTGTGCTAAGTGCTGTTTAGAACACAGAGCTGCCGAGTCCTCGGCCAGGCCACTGTCTGCAGTCTGCAAGTAGGCTGTGGAGGCAGAGGCCATTCCAAGTAGGAGAAGTCTTCTGTTCCCGCAGGGAGTAAAGGGAGAACCCAAAATAGACAGATGTGTAGTTGAATGGATACAGCGCCAGGCCAAGTGCCCTGCTTTTCATGCGCAAAGGATGTCAGAGACATGAGGTCAGAGCCCCGAGTTGCATCCTCAGCGCAATAGCAGGAATCCTCGGTTCTTTATCTGGTTGGAGTGAGTCAGGGCGTGTGTGACGTGCTATCTAAAGTTTAAAGTTAGTTGAGCCCGAGGACCTCCACTTCTGAATAGCACACACCGGAATCAGATCTGCAGATGGCAACAGGAAGAGAGGAGTGGTCTCAAGATACTGACCTGGGGTGGTGTCTGCTGGAGGAGGGTGACGGGTGTTAATGTTACTGAGTCCAAGCTCATACTGCTTGCCACACGACAGGCCAGTAAATCGAGAGACAAGTTGTTGGGGTAAGGAATAGTGACTTTATTCGGAAAGCCTGCAGACTGAGAAGATGATGGACTGGTGCCCCAAAGAACCATTGTACCCCAGATAGAATTCAGGCTTCTTTTATACTAAAAGGGGAGGGGCTGTGTTTGGTGGGTGCAGACTTCTTGGAGTCGGCATCCTTTGTTCTTGTGTCGGTCCACCTAGGTCACGTCATGATGTTCCTTTAAACCTCCAAGAAGACTACTTTTTCTCTCTATATGAATGGAAAAGTGTTATATCTTTAAAGGTCAGAGCCTTGAGAATGTGGTATCTTGTATCTTTCAGGATATAGGCAACATTCTTAACTCTAAGCAAAAGCAGTAGAATCCAAAGGTTAACGTTAGATCCAAAATGGAGTCAGATTTGTTCTTCCCTCTTACGTTAAGATAGGACAGTAGCAGAGAGAGGCTTTTCTCCCCCTTAGTTTTATGCAGAAAACGGTCATGGAATGATGGGGAGGAATCTGGCAGGGCCCCAGGAAGGGGAGAGTTCAGGCGTCAGGGCAGCGCCAAGCAGGGGAGGACTGAACTGAGCTGCAGAGAGAATTCTGTCCTGGGCTGAGCAGTGGTTTTGCAAAGGTGGCCCGTGGGAGGGCCGGCAGCAGGGGACAGTCGTGGGGGTCAGGCAGTGTCGCCCCCTCCTGCAGGTTTGGGAAGGGGCAGCCACACACAGGGCACTCCCGGAGCGGCAGATGTCACCCTGGTAACTCCTTTCAGGCCCCATGTTGCCTGTGAGGCTCAGACTCTGCATCTAGAAGGGTCTGTAAGGCCCTCCTGGAGCCTCACCCCCACCTCTGGTCCCCTCTTCAGGTCCTGTTTCCCGTCATTTTCTAAATACATTCAGCCTCCAGGCGTTGATCACAGAGTGCTGTGAATTCAAATACAGAGGCATCGTCCTGAATGTTTAGAAGCAGGGACCCCTGCAGCCCCCCACCATCAGGGTTCCAGTCCTGGCTATGCCACTTGCCAACTGTGTGTGTGTGCGTTGGGGGGTGTCCTCTCTGTGCCTCAGTTTCCTCATCTGTAAAATAGGAATAGTAACAGTACCTATCTTATAGGGATATTGAGCTGTATAGGTGTTAGTTGCTGCTGTATCATCACCATCATCATCATCACCAAGCTCACACATTTCCCCCAAAAGAAATGAGTAATGCCCTTTATTCTAGATTCACTGTCTTAGTCTGTTTAGGCTGCCGTAACAAAAATACCGTAGAATTAGGTGGCTTATCACAGAACTTTCTCACAGTTCTGGAGGCTGGGAAGTCCAAGATTAGGGTCCTGGCAGATTCAGGGTCTGGTGGAGGCCAGCTTCCTGGTTCATGGATCACTGTCTTGCTTTGTCCTCACATGGAGCCAGGGAGCTCTCTGGGATCACATTTATAAGGGCACTAATCCCATTCCTGAGAGCTCCACCCTCATGATCTAATCACCCACCAAAGGCCCACTTCCAAATACATGGGGAATTGGGATTTAACTTGAATTTTGGGGGGAAACAAACAGTCAGTGCCCTTCCCTGTGGAGGCACAGAGGGCAGTAGAGTCAGAAGATGATGATTCACAGTTATCGCTCTGTACTTACTAGGCTTGAAGACTTAATCAAGGTACTCACATTCCTGAGCCTCAGTTTCCCCATGTGTAAAAGAGGGATCGTGACACCCTACCCATCTCACAGGGTTTTGTTAGCAAGTGCCAAGCCACAGTGTAAGCACATGTTCTCAGCAGGTGCCAGGTCCCTATCACTATTCTTATTATGAGTTTTACTTTCCAGCAAGTGTTATAGTTTTCCTGATCTTTTTTCCAACTCCAAATTGGGACCCATGGAGTCAGGTGAACTTATTTGCAGATATTTGAAATTGGGACTGTATTTGACTATCTGGGACCTATTTTTGTCCAGGTTCCAGTTATTTTGACTTCATTATACCCCAGCAGCTCGTAAGGAGGCTTCCTTAAGGCCAGCCCTTGTGTTGTCTTTGTCATCTTTGTTTCCCTGGTGGCTCCTAGCACATGCCTTACTCATGGTAGGCATTCGGCAGATGTTCTTGAATGCGTTTAGTATTAAGTAATAATAAATGTTCAGCTATATTTTATGGAAAAACAAATGCTTGGGTTCACATGTACGTAAGAGACATCTGTTGAATATCTGCTGTGTACCAGCCAGCAACTTGCTTCTTGTAATGTAATTCTCTGTGACAAAGGGATTGTGATATTCCAGGTCACCAAGTGACATTTCAGGACAATTACTCGTTAAAGGAAATGTAAATTTACGCATTAAACAGTGCCACTGAATTGCACAACAACCAGGAGGCCCTGTCCACATCGTAATCGGGAGCCCTGCTTCACTGGTTTCTTGGTACATAGAAGGAGTTGGAGGATCCAGCGTGGGCGTTTGAAGTAGACCTGAAGAGGTGTAAGGTGGTCCTTCAGAGTTTTCAGACTGAAGGACGGTTTGAGCAGTTACATGAGTCACCACACACAATGGAGGAAAGCTATTCAAGGACCCCCAGCCTCAAGTCAGAGAGGTAATATTCCACTTCTGTTGCTTGACACTCTGCCTGCTATAGAAAATAATCTGAGACAGCTTATAATAAAAGTGCAGCCCCCATAAAATGAAAATGATTAACAGAACCAGGAAGGAAAGGATAGGAAATGGATTTCAGGAAGCTCTGAGTCTCCTGGCAGCCAGAACAAAGAGAGCTCTTGCTGGGGTGATGCTTTCTCAGTTGAAGGAAGGAAGGGCCCCATGTCCTGCTGGCAGCTGTGGGTTCGTGGGAATAGATGCTGGAGTGTTTTACCAGCCTGCCACCGGAGCCTCTGGCTGGGGTTGGGTGGAGAGGGGCGCATACTTGCCCGGTAGAGTCATGAAGGCCCCTTAGCATCCTGGTTGATCTTGAAATTCCTCTTGGAAAGTTGAGGATTATAATGTTGGACTGTGGCTTCCTGAAACCAGTTCTTCTGGAGGCCAGAGCAGTGAGCGAGTGTGAATTATCTGCACCTGCTTCTGAGGGGTAATTGGTGGAAGACGGACTTTCTCCAGGTGACCCTGGTGCTTCAGTGAACAGACCTGGAAAGACAGATCGTGTGCTCTTTCCACAGCAGCACGTTATCCTAAACCCAGCTTTTACCGGTGGGACGAACACACTCTTTGGGAGCCCCTCCCACCCTGGGGACATTGCCCAGTACGCCAGTCCTTAGTACCTCCCTGCCCAGGCCCCTTGAGGCTTGGCTAAAATACTACAAATTTCTCCACTGGGGGAGATTTTGAGTCTTGCGTAAACCATATTTTCTGGTGGGGTTAAACCATATTGATGGGGGGAAAGGCCTAACAAAACTTTTTTTTTTTGGCTTACTTTTCTTTTGCTTTCTTTTTTCTTTCTTTTTTCCCCCCAGAACCACCACACCACCTTTATTTATTGAACTTATTCTTTATTGAAGTATAGTTGAATTACAATGTTGTGTTCATTACTGCTGTACAACAGAGTGACTCAGTTATACGTGCATAAACCTTCTTTTTCATATTCTTTTCCACTATGGTTTATCACAGGTTACTGAATATAGTTCCCTGTGCCATACAGTTGGACGTTGTTGTTTACCCATTGTATATATACCAGTTTGCATCATCTGTTAGTCCCAGATTCCCAATCCAAAAGTACTTTGGCTTACTTTTCTCATGAAACCTGAGAAAAGACCTTCCTCTTACCCACCTCGCTGATAATAGGAGTTAATGGAAATGGATGTTAGTGTACGACATTCCTTTCAGGGTGTTTTTAAAAAAAAAAAGAAAAACTTGATTTTAGATCTAAGACGTTTTTCTATAGCTTTAAAAAATACCAGCAGGGAATGCCCATCTTATTCTTTTCGATGAAATGTCTGTCAGTTTTCATCATGATAGAGCCAACCAGGAAAGGAAGACGATTAAGGAGAAAGACTTAGGTAAGTGGAGCCAAACACTTCTGGTTATAAAAGGGGCGTGGCTTCTGGGCGTGTTGAGTGTGGCCCAGCTGTGTTTCTCCCAGGCCATGTCCTCCTTAGGGTCTGTGAATGGCTGAACTCAGAACAAGGCTTTTGCAATCTGTGCCTTCTGAATACGGGTTTTGTTCCGTTGGCTTCATTTGCATTTGGTGTCTGGAGTGCCTGGTCATGGAAAGAGCTGATGCTTTGTTTTGGGTAATGAGGGCTGAGGTTTCAAATCAGTGTTTCTAGGTTTACCCAAGTGTTAAGTGTCATTTAAGTAACAAGCCACCGGGTTGCTCATCGAACTGAGGTCCCACGGGCCTCCATGTGCAAATCAGATTTTTTGTGTATCTCCAAGTCAGTAGCTAACAGAATGACATCATGAAAGAGAGAGCTACATTCAGAATTCGGTTCCCATCATATGCATTTTTATCCCAGGACAGGTGCCTTTTTAAACCTCTTCAGATGCTTGCTTCTGTCGTTGTCAGTTATTTTGTAGCAAGTGTCAAAGTAAAACCAGGAGAAAGGGGAGGAGCTAGTGTGGAAGACTGTTTTCTTTTCTGTTTAATTTGGTGCTTCTTGGAAAGTGCGTGGAATATTCATGAGGAAGTGAATGGGGGCTTTATTTTAAATTAGTGTAGCAGCAAACGGTTAGCCCACGTACTGAGCTGCTGATGTTGATCTGGCCGCCAGGAAGCTTGACGACCACGAAGAGCCTATGTGTTGTGTTGCTGGGTTGGCTGGTTGGTGGGTTCTATAGTGATTTAACTCCAAGCCCAATTTTATCCTTTTTTTTTTTTTTTTTTTGCGGCACGCGGGCCTCTCACTGTTGTGGCCTCTCCCATTGTGGAGCACAGGCTCCGACGCACAGGCTCAGCGGCCATGGCTCACGGGCCCAGCCGCTCCGCGGCATGTGGGATCCTCCCGGACCAGGGCATGAACCCGTGTCCCCTGCATCGGCAGGCGGACTCTCAACCACTGCACCACCAGGGAAGCCCCAATTTTATCCTTTTCTGTTTTTCTTTTCCTACACAGTGTTTTCCAAGCTCTCAATAATTCAGGATGAAATAAAGCTGGACATATGGTTTCCTTTCTCCTCCAGCTCCACCTCTCCCCCCCATCAGTGCACCACCTGGATAACATTCCCCTTGTGTCAGAGGCAGTACCCGTACCAAGGGGAAGGGTAAGCACTTAGCCGACGTGTATACAGAGGCACGGGTTCTATGAAGTCTAACTTAAAAAGAAAAGCCACTATTGTAATAGCTCACCGACCTGAAACTTAATATTTTGTAACCTGAAAATTTTGGACCCTGCAAATATGTGATAAAAACTCTGTACTGTAAGTAGTATGCATTTTTAGAGAGTTCTTGCTCAGGGCCCTCTCGTAGGCCCAATTCTGAGGTCATTTTGTTTTCCTTCTAAAAACATGTACTGTAAAATAAAATAGGTCATACACAGATATAATCCTGAAAGTTTGATCCTATGGTAGGCGCCGTTCCAAGCTGCTCGGCCTTTGTTCCCAGGCTCAGAACCAGCTTGTGATCTCGTGTCTGAGATTGCAGGGAATGAGAAAGGTTGAAGATGCTCTTCGTGAGGGTAGGGCTCAGCTGGCTTGTCCCGCACTGTACTCAGTGGGCGCTCAGTGACTGTGGATCCAGAACCAACGGAATGGAATGGAGAGGAACTACATCTTGAATATTTATTTCTCCATGAAGAAGCGGTGGCACTGATTTCTCGCAGAGCTGCGCATCCTCAAACTATTTACTGTGTGTGATATGAGTTATGCATAAATGTGTGTATATATGTTTATATTACTGTATGCCCACATGTATAGACATTCCTTACTTTGCACAGTTCTGATGATGCAGCAATTTCAGTTACCATGCATTAAATAACACCAGTCCCTTAACACAGTTCAAATTTCAGTTCTCCCGGTGTGTTAACCTGTGAGTAATCGTATAAAGTACACACACTGTAGTACCTGTGCTTCAGTTCACAGATTGCTACATAAATAACAGATGCACCTCATGATCAGTGACCAGTCACACCATTTCTTTTAGCCTCTCGGTGATCAGTCATTGCACCCGCCACTCAGTTCACGCACAGACAACAAAGCGTGTATTTGGGTTGCAGACTTGTCCTCCTGTGATAAACCAGTGTGACATTTTACAGAAATGTCAAAAATTGAGAGGGACTTGGCCAACAAAGATCAAAGTGCAGCAAAGGAGTTAAAAATGATAACGCTGGAAGTGAAATTCAGAGTGGAGTAACTGCTTAATGGGTACAGGGTTTCCTTTTGGAGTGATGAAAATGTTTCAAAACTAGATAGAAGTTGTGCTTGCACAACATTGTGAATGTACTAAAAGCCTCTGAGTTGTTCACTTCAAAACGTTTAATTTGGGCTTCCCTGGTGGCACAGTGGTTACGAATCCACCTGCCGATGCAGGGGACATGGGTTCGAACCCTGCTCCGGGAAGATCCCACATGCCGCGGAGCGACTAAGCCCGTGTGCCACAACTACTGAGCCTGTGTGCCACAAGTACTGATGCCCACACGCCTAGAGCCCGTGCTCCACAACAAGAGAAGCCACTGCAATGAGAAGCCCACGCACCACAATGAGGAGTAGCCCCTGCTCGCTGCAACCAGAGAAAAGCCCGCACACAGCAACGAAGACCCAATGCAGCCAAAAATTAAAAAAAAAAAAAAAGTTTAATTTATGTTATATGAATTCAGTTAAAAAATACAGTTGTCCCTCTGTATCTGTGGGGAATTTGTTCCCGGACCTGTGAGGATACCAAAAGACTGGCATGCTCAAGTCCCTTGTATAAAATGGCATAGTATTTGCGTATAACCTACGTACATCTTCCCATATACTTTACATCATCTCTAGATTACCTATAATACCTAACATAGTGTAAATGCTATGTAAATTGTTGCCATTGCACCGCAAATTCAAGTTTTGCGTTTTGGAACCTTCTGGAATTTTTTTCCCCCAAATAAATGTTTTCAATCTGTGTTTGGCTGAATCCAAGGCTATTGAACCCACAGATGTAGAGGCCCAACTGTATGACATTTGGCCAAGGCGTAGAAAAGATGCTTGCTTTGTATTGTCAATTATGCTTCAAGAAGCTGGCACTTTTAAACTATTCGTGATATGTTTTTAACAAAGAAGTAAAACACTTCAGTTCTCAATGTTTCTGATGTTTTCAATGGCAGGAGTTTTACTATTTTTTGGATAGTAAAACCGTTTCTCTAGTTCTCTGGGTACACTGTGGATCAGTGTGCTTTATTTTTTATTTTTTTACTTAATTTTTTTTTTTTTTTTTCGGTACGCGGGCCTCTCACTGTTGTGGCCTCTCCCGTTGCGGAGCACAGGCTCCAGACGCGCAGGCTCAGCAGCCATGGCCCACGGGCCCAGCCGCTCCACGGCATGTGGGATCTTCCCGGACCGGGGCATGAACCCGTGTCCACTGCATTGGCAGGCGGACTCTCAACCACTGTGCCACCAGGGAAGCCCTACTTAATTCTTTTAAAGAAGATAGAATTTATTAGAGGGAAGGGTCACTTCCAGAACAGCGGGCTGACTTCCTAGTAGGCTGGGAGAGTCGAGCCCGAACATGTGCTAATGATCAGTTTTTATAGCCAGAAAACAAAGGAATGGTCCGAGGTGAAAATTTCGTTTACTGATTGGTCGAGGCACATATACCTTCTTTCTGTAGGGTGGGAGTGGGACAGGGCAGATGCCTTTCCTTATTTGGGACAGGTCCCGTGGCCCAGGTGGGCTCAGGAATTTCGTGACCATTGCAACATGGTGGGGAGGGGATTAAGAGTCCGGTAGGGGGTGTAACCCTGAAACTTTTCCAGGCAGGGTCGTCCTTTGTCCTTGAAGCACCATTGTCCTTGGAGCACCACATTCCCCCCTCTCTTTATTTATAGGGCCAATTCCTTGGCCCTATTGGATACCTTGCTCATATCTACCTAACTGCCTATTCCCTCTCAGGCATTCGGGAACCCCTTTTGTGAGTGCAAAAGATTTCCCTATATACGTTGTAACCTGACAGAGATTTTATGTTTTGACAAAAATAAGGTTATGGAACAATTGGAGTTTTTTCCATTGATAAGATAACCTTGCAGGGTTTCAGTTTGCATGGTCTTTTTTTTTTTAAGATGGTCTTTATTTATTTGTTTGTTTTTGGCTGTGTTGGGTCTTTATTGCTGCGCGCGGGCTTTCTCTAGTTGTGGTGAGCGGGGGCTACTCTTCGTTGTGATGCTCAGGTTTCTCACTGCGGTGGCTTCTCGTTGCAGAGCATGGACTCTAGGCGCGTGGGCTTCAGGCAGCACGTGGGCTCAGTAGTTGTGGTGCACAGGCTTAGTTGCTCCACACCATGTGGGATCTTCCTGGACCAGGGCTGGAATCTGTGTGCCCTGTATTGGCAGGTGGATTCTTAACAACTGCGCCACCAGGGAAGTCCCTGCACGGTCATTTTTATGATCTTGTACTACTGTACAAATTGAGGGCTCCCTGTACACCTAACATACCATATGCACACGTGATAATTGATGTGCATATCCATGACAGCACATCGTGGCTGTAGTAACCACTCACTCTGCTTGTGAGGATTCTGAGATGTGTCTTCTGCAGCAGAAAGGTGTGCTGGACTGCCAGAAAAAAAGCAGAGGAAGGTAGAGGTGGGATAGTAACGGGTAAGTGGGCTGACCCTCATCTCCTTCTAGGAATGGGAAGGTAAAGATCAGCAGATATCAGGAACTGATGGAAAGTCCTGGCTTACAAGGTGTGGGCAAACATCACAGCTGCCCGGGGGGCCTGGTAGCAGCTGTGTGGCCAGCAGCTGGAAGAAACAGTGGCCCTGGATGTGTCTTGGCTTCAGGAAATTTGGTGGCAAAGAGAGCACGGGGTGAGATGCCCGATGCCCAGAAATGCCACAATGGACCGTATTGACACTGGTTAGCATTCATTCATTTGACGTGTTGCTTTTGAGGATCCCTCTGCCATCTCATTCTGCTTCCCCCGCGTTGCAATACAGGCTATGCTTGTGTTAACGATTCAGTTTGCACGTGACCTTCCCCCGCAGACTGAGACTTTTGAGGGTAGGGAAGTGTGTCTTTCTCTCTCTTGAGGCTTCTGGGCCTGGCAGTGCATAGTAGCAGCTTAGTAAATATTGTTCATGAATGTAACCTAAAATCAAGATTGCAATCTCAGTCTTTTAAATTAACAAAGGAGTTTGTTTGTTTGTTTTGCTTAGAGATCACTGGTATTGTTTTCTGGCCAGAGCTGTTTTTTTTTTTTTCTGGGCCATGTGTTTATTTTTTCACTCCTGTTTCCTATTTATATTGTGAAAATGGTTAAGAAAATAGGTGGTATTGGCACTGGGCTCATGTCACAGGTTACTGTGATACTGTGAAGCCGATTCCAGCTTAGTTTATTAACTACGCATAACAGCCCAAACCCTCTCACTACATCTTAGTTTTAATAAACTAAATTGAATGACTCCAGGTTTTTTTTGGTCAATTTCTAGTGTATTTTCAAATGGTGCTTTTTGGAAGGATGAAATACAAAAGGCAACACATGAGAGATTATCTGGTGTGGATCATAGTCTTTGATGTTGACTGACTTCGCTTGTAAAGCAACTTTTTGCATTTTCCAGGGGTCAGCCTTCCAGAGCAGTTAGATAACAGAACTGTCTTGAGAAAAGAAAGCACTAGAATGCCCAGCAATTGATGGCTGCCTCAGCTAGCAGCGAAGCAAAGGCTGTGTTACCCTGTAGAAAGCACCGTCCTTAGGGAGGCTGTGGATGTGTCCAGTGGGAGGAGAGGCCTGCCTTTTCTCAGAGGCCTGGTCCAGGTATCCGGTGAGGCTCACAGGAACGATGTCCCGATGTGGTGATGTCCCTGCTGCAGTGGTGGCCTAGGATCCTGAGATGCTGTCCAGATCAACTTTCTGACCGAGAGCTCATGTCTAGAACTGTGGATGAAATTTATATGGGGTTGTGGAAGTTCCTTTGTATTCACTCTTAAGTCTTGCATCTTCAGCTCCAGCTCAGGTTTTTAAAATCCTAGTGGAAGCTTCATTTAGGTATTTAAGATAACTTTGAATCTGCCGCTCTGTGGAGCGATTACCACAAAAACCCCTAAAAGCTGCCGCTCTTGGGGAGTTTACAGGCTCCCAGTTGTTTAGTCTCCCGAGGGCCAGGCACTGTGGATTCAAGAAGGAGTTAGACGCAGACCCCGCGCTCTGGGTGGATGAGTCTGGGGCAGTGGTCACAAGCCCAGTCGTGGAGCCAGGCTGCCTGGCTAGGGGGCCCGTTTTTACTTCTCACATGTGACTTCGGGCAAATCATCTGTAAAAGAGGCTAATGAAGGACTCATGTCAGGGTTGTTATGAGGATTAAATAATTTTTTTAAATTGAAATTTAGTTGCTAAACAATAATATATGTTACAGGTGTACAGTATAGTGATTCACAATTTTTAAAGGTTGTATCCCATTTCTAGTTATTATAAAATATTTGCTCTATTCCCCGTGTTGTGCAGTATGTCCTTGTGGCTTATTCTGTACCTCATAGTTTAGACCTCTTAACCCCCTCCGCCTCATCTGCCCCTCCCCCTCCGTCTTCCCACTGGTAGCCACTACTTCTCTATGTCTGTTGAGGATTAAGTAATTTAATGTATGTAAAGTGTTGAGAGCAGTGCCTGGCAGATGGTACGTTTTTTAAAACCACAATTATTATTATAGAAATATAGTGCATTAACATTTCTGGTCACATTTAATCCTCAAAACAGTCATGCACAGCAGGTGGTTCTATTGCCTGTTTTTTGTTGAGAATCTCCACCCCTTGCCCCCAAGTCACAGTGTTTGAAAGGGGATCTGAACTTGTCCCCTAAATCCTTCCCTCTCTGTTTCTTGACTGACACAGCAGGAGAATGATAAGGAAAAGTATTATTCTGTTTGTGCTGCCACGACAGGGTACTACAGATTGGGTGGCTTACACAACAGGCACTTATTTTCTCACAATTCTGGAGGCTGGAAGTCCAAGGTCAGGGTGTCAGCACGGTTGATTTCTTCTTTGGCCTCTCTCCTTGGCTTATAGATGGCTGTCTTCTTTTGTGGGTTTTTTTTTTTTTTTTTTTGCGGTACGTGGGCCTCTCACTGTTGTGGCCTCTCCCGTTGCGGAGCACAGGCTCCGGACGCGCAGGCTCAGTGGCCATGGCTCACAGGCCCAGCCACTCCGCGGCATGTGGGATCTTCCCGGACCGGGGCACGAACCCGTGTCCCCTGCATTGGCAGGCGGACTCTCAACCACTGCGCCACCAGGGAAGCCCCAGATGGCTGACTTCTTGCTGTGTCTTCACATGGTCTTTTCTTCGTGCAAATTTGCTGTGTCCAAATTTCCTCTTATAAGGACACCAGTCATGTTGGATCTCAGGGCCTACTCTGATGACTTCATTTTAACATAGTTACCTCTTTAAAGACCCTCTGTCCAAATACAGTCTCCTTCTGAGGTACTGGAAGTTAGGATTTCAACCTGTGAATTTTCAGGAGATGCAATGCAGCCCATAACAGGACATGATTAGTAATCAAAACCAGAAGAATTGAACACCTAGATATTAAGAATCGATGTGAAGGCAGAGTCAGGGAGCAGTGGGGCTGACAGAGGCAGATTTTTGATTTCCGACATGGTTTTCAAAGGAGTTGGTCACGGACAAAGAGGAAAGGACTCTGTGTGATGAGCAGAGCATCCCCAGGATACGGTGATCTGGGGTCGGCAGGCCAGTTGTGGGGTCAGCAGACACATTAAGTGGTTCAAGCTTGGTGCATTAGAAGAGGTACTGAGTAGCTGACCGTGGGTGATAAACCGCAGCCTGTGACCCAGTGTTTTGTTTTGAAAGGCATTGGAGTCATTCATTGAGCAAATCTTGTGTGCTGCAGGCTGGGTCATAGCACAGTCTCACCAGGGGAGATTTTGAGTCCCATGTTAGATCCCTGAAAGTGCCTTCTGACTCCGAAGTTGTTTGAGTCTGTGGTTGGAGAGAAACTGAGTATGTAACTTTTCTAAAATTAAACATCCTAAGTATGCCTTAATTTTATTATTAATAAATGTTATTTTTTTAATCACCAAGTTGTGGTGTAGTAGAGGTTAAATTTCGAGGTAAGACCATCTGGGTTTAATTCCTGGCTTTGCCGCTTATTAGCTTTGTCAGATCTATCACGTGACAAACTGACAGCTTCACTTTCCTCAGCTGTGAAAAGTGGGCAATTATACATATTTCATGGGTTGGCAGAGTGTGTACATGCAGTAATATATGTGAAGGTTCTAGTACTGTGTATTTCCCATGGGGTGCACTCTTTATGATAATCCAAGAAGGCGGAGGGAATTCCCTGGCGGTCCAGGGGTTAGGACTCCACTGCAGGGGGCCCGTTCGATCCAAAGGAGGATATAGTTATGCAAATTAGGGGCTTTTTTTTTTTTTAAAGAGAGGAAAAGAAATGCCGGCTTTGGATTAATACTCTTATTCATTCAATAACAGGAAAAAAAGTCTGACATAGAAAAATTACCATTACCAAAGAGGAAAGGAGGAAGGGATAAATTAGGAGTATAGGGTTATCAAGATACAAACTGCTATACGTAAAATAGACAAGCAACAAGAATTTACTGTATGTCACAGGGAATTATATTCAATGTCTTATAACGGCCTGTAATGGAAAGTAATCTGGAAAAGATATTATATATAACTGAGAAAAAAAAAAAAAAGGTCTGAGAACCAGCCAGTGGTTGGGTGCTGGGGGTTAGAAAAAGACAAGCCCCCGCCCTCAGCAAGCTTCCAGGCCAGGTCGGGGAGACCAGGAGGGCGTGATAAGTACTGCCAGCCAGGTGTGCTCATGTTGCCCTGCTGGTACTGCAGAGGGCTGCTTTGGGAGAAAGGAGTTTTGCAGGAAGGGTTTCACAGGAGAGCAAGTACTTGAATTAAAATCTGAATTCTGGGGAGAAATACATCACCTAGAGCGGAACATTTATTTCAGGCAATGGTAACAGCATGTTCTGAAGTCTAGAGGTATAGGATAGAGGGTACACGGCATGGTTGGCAAGTAGCAGTTTAGGGGTCCATACGACATATGGGGGGGCAGAGGGTGGAGGAGGGCAAGACCAGACATGAAAGGGGGGAAGATCACATAGACAGCGGGGAGCCGCTGAGAGATTTTAACGGGAAAGTGATGCTATTAACAGCTGAGGAAGACTAAACCGATGGTGACACAGGATGGTTTGCAAGGAGGCAAAGTGCCGACTGAAGAAGAGTCTTAGAAAGATTTTGTGATGATCCAGATGAGGCGGAAGGCCTAGACGTGGGCAGCAGCTACAGGAGCCTGGGGAAGAGGACTGAATCCGGAGCTCGTGAGGTGGCTGGTGTCAGGATAGATGCGGCTGGGCTGGGGGTGACGCTGGGTTTTGAGCTTGGGTGTCTGGGTGGATAATGGAGCCATTCATACAGAGGCAGGGGGGAAGGGAAGGTGAGCAGCCACTGTGATGATCTTTGGTTGGGTGAGTTGGAGATGCCTGGGGACGGTGCAGGTCCTTCTTTCCCATAGGTAGCTGGCCAGCCGCTGGGTCTGGAGTTGCGTACATATGAAAGGACAGTGAGTGCAAGTGCCTCTTTCTGGAGGGTTGGCCCCGACAAATAGAGCTTGAGATTTGGTGTCTAGGGTCGTCAAGATTGTTCACAAATGTTTGGACCTTTCCTCTTCAGGCTAGATGGTGGAATTACATCTCTCTGCCCCACTGAGCCCAGGCGTGGTCATGTGACCCCCTTTAATTAGAAAATGAACAGGTGAGGCTCTGGTAGATTTTGTGCCAAAGCAGAACTCACAGGAGTGCTCTCAGCTGGGGTGCCTGGGGATGGTCCAGAGGGCAAGCCAGATGTGCTCTGGGCCTGGGTCCTCACGTGAGGTCAGTGTCAGCATGGACTGGAGTCTGGTCGGCCTGTGATGGACCTACACTGACCACAAAACCTTTGTTTTAGGCTTTTAAGATGATTTTGAGATGTTAGTGGTGGTTTTCTAGCATCATCTAGCCATTCCTGACTGAAGTTGTTTCATAAGAGGAAGAACCTTACTAATTTTAAAACTATAAATCAGTTTTGAACTTACTTTTGTCAGTGTATGCCTATGAATATGTGAGTGCACAAACCAGTAGGTAAATGTAGCTTCGACCAAGAACATTTCTTTTGTCACTGTTAGCCTTCCACTGTAGGTATATTTAATGAATTAAATGACAGAGATGCTCATGTTCTTTTTTTTAAAAACGACTGTATGGAGATAAAATACCCAAACCATACAACTCACCCATTTAGAGCATATTATAATCCCCTGGCTTTTAGTAGATTCGCAGAGTTGTGTGATGGTTATCATCACAGTTGTAAGACATTTTCATTACCCGAAAAGAAACCCCCCCTCTCCAGGCCTCCCATACATCCCCTCCCCAGCCGTTGACAGCTTCTAGTCTGCTTTCTGTTTCTATAGGTTTGCCTGTTCTAGACATTTCATAGCAATTGAACCATACACTATGTGGTCCTTTGTGACTAGCTTCCTTCACTTGGCATGTTCTCAAGGCTCATCCATGTTGTAGCATGTGTCAGTACTTCATTTGTTTTTACTGTCAAATAATATTGCATGGTATGGAATACAGTCTATTGTAAAGCCGTATGCCGACCCCTTTGTCAGTTAATGGACATTTGGGTTGTTTCCACTTTTTGAATTATGGATAATGCTGCTGTGAATGTCCATGTATGTTCTTGTACAGTCTTGTAGAAGCTATTCTGCAAACATGTTTTCGTTTCTCTTGAGCTTATATAAACCCAGGAGTGGAATTGCTGGGTCATGTGGTAATTCTACGTTTAACCTTTTGAAAAACTGCCAGATTTTTCCAAAGCAGCTGTGCTGTTCCACATCCCCCTCAGTGGTGTGTGAGAGTTTGGAATACTCCACGCCTGCACCAACACTTATTATTGTCTGTCTGTGATTATAGCCATCCCAGCAGGTCGCACAGGTTGCTTTAAATCATTTAACACGAAATTTTTTTTTTTTTTTTTTGGGCGGTACGTGGGCCTCTCACTGTTGTGGCCTCTCCCGTCATGGAGCACAGGCTCCGGACGCGCAGGCTCAGCGGCCGTGGCTCACGGGCCCAGCCGCTCCACGGCATATGGGATCTTCCCGGACTGGGGCACGAACCCGTGTCCCCTGCATCGGCAGACGGACTCTCAACCACTGCGCCACCAGGGAAGTCCTGAACACGAAATTTTGATATCACACTTCTGTTCTCTTTGCACATCCTCCCTTTGATTGTCAACTCATGCTTTTCTTACTTTGTACAGGTTTATCAGTGTTATCAACATGTAGGTTTGGTAGGGAAGTGCTTCCCTCCCATTATTGGACCCACATTTGCAGTTTAAAATGTGATATTTTGTTCAGTGTTGGGTTCTTCAGCTTAACCAAGTGGCAAGTCCTATGGCTTTTCTTTGAGAAACGTTCAAGCTTAAACTGGAATGAGAATTAATCATGCTTTGCCACAAAAATCCCATCACTACCACTTCACTTAATTGAGGGACTTTGGTGACGGTTCCTGTTTGTCTTCTTTCTTTAGCCAACTTCAGTTTGTGATGGGTAAAACCAAATGGGATTTTCAGTATATATTTGAATATTTATATTGTAAAACCACATGGTTTCTAAAGATGAGAACCTTCTAGAGTTTACACATTCAGCCAACACGCTTTATCGAGTGACTGGTCTGCCGTGGTGTTCAGACCGGGTCCCTGCCTTCATGGAGTGTGTCTTCTGCTTTGGGAACAGACCTTAAGGAACAAAGGCAGGTGGGGTTACGCATTGAAACAGGGCTCAAAGGAAATCTCTCTGCAGGAGAATGGTAGGGGCTCCCAAGTTGGGTTTGCCTTGTGTTTGGTGGGGGATGTGTTGGGAAAGACCTCAGTGAGGAAGTGACACTTCAGCTGAGACCCAGAGGAAGGGGCTTTCTGAGGTGGGGAAGCTCTGGAAGGTTAGAGGAACTGAAATAGAGTGTGTTGGGGGGGGGCGTGGGAAGAGAGAAGGGCAAGGTAGAGGCCATATTGCGCAGTGCCTTGTGGACATGCTAATAATTTGCACATTATTCAAGATGATGTGAGATGGCATTGAAGGGCTGTAAGTAGGGGAGTAGCGTCGTCTGATTAATAAAAAAAAGACCCCTCTGGTTGCTGTATGTCAGATGGATTGCAGTGGGGGAGTGGGGCGGTCAGGGTGATGGCCTGCAGGGAAGGGATGCAGGGATACACGTTACACATTGAGGCAGGGAGGTCGGGGGTCGGATCTACCTGCCTGGGAGCCCAGGTAGAGGTGTCATCAGAGCTGAGCCTTGAACTTGAGGCTCGAGCCTTGCACTTGGGGCTCTTGCACCATTGCTTTATTCTTCGTTTTCCAAGAGGATATGTGTATTCTTATGCCAGAAGTAGGTCCCATCTGCTTGCTTCTGTTGCAGGGAGATAACCTCCTTTAACATTTGTTGTTGTAAACCCCCTGGCAAAGACAAGGCAGAAGCCACCTTCGAGCTTTTAGGCCCTGCTTTCTCTTAACCAAATATTTGAATGACCCTTCCATAATTAAAATTTATCAGCCAAATTAGAAAATGTGTTTTCACAAGCTTCTAACACTTGGGCAAATTTGTTATTTATTTACGTGGGGAGCTGAAGTGTGGCTCCCAGTGACAGTTTTGCTGTTTGGGCACCCAGTGTTTGTAGGGTAAAGGTGTTTGGCTTTTTTGTTTTTTTTCTGTCGGAATCACTTGGGAAATTTTTTTAAAGCCTTTGTCTTTTTTTCCTCTTGCTTTTTAAAAGCCACTATGTCTTTTTTGCCTACCACTTACCATAGATCAGAAGTCATTTTAGTCCTCGAAAAAGGAGCCATAGACCTTCTGGGCCGTCGAAGAAAGGTTTTCCATGGTTGCTTAGAAAATCAACACATTTAGTGGCTTGAAACAATACACATTTATGATCTTCTAGTTCTGTAGGTTACAAGTCCCACGTGGGTCTCATGGGCTAAAATCAAGGTGTTGTCAGGGCTGCGTTAAGTCCGTGAGCTGCAAGGGTGAAGCCCTTACCCTTTCCAGCTTCCCTGGATAACCTCCACTCATGGGCTCATGGCCTCCTTCTTCCATGTTGAAAGCCGGCAACGTAGCTTCTCTGAACATTCCTCATTCATAGGCACGTCTTCTCACTCTCCTCTCCTGCGTCCCTCTTCCATTTTTAAGAGCCCTTGTGATTACATTGTACTCATCTGAATAATCCAGGATAATCTCTGTATTTTAAGGTCAGTTGATGACCAACCTTAATCCCCCTTTTCTCTATGACTTGAGGTCTTCGTGGATTCCTGAGATTAGGACGTGACCACCTTTGGGGTCCATTAATTTGGGGGTAGACTTACTCTTAAGCCGTCTGACGTTAGGAAATTGGCCCAGTGATCGGCTTTTCTCTTTTCACTGGATTCCTGTTGGTATTTACCTTAGATTTTTTTTTCTGTTCTGGGCATACAGTAGGTACTTTTAAGATCACGGAGTGGAATTACCTTCCGGGAACGTGTATAAGGCCTCACTGGAATTCATCTGTAGCTGGAATGGTAGAGGTTTTTAAAGCAGCATTAGGAGAGATGGAGTCTGCTTAGGTTTGGATTTTTCACACAGGCTATTTTGTTTAGGAAACATGAAAGGTTACCTTTTTCTCCTTAATGCAGGATATTAAAACACTGCAAGAGGAGCCCAGGAGTCCTCCCAAGATTAATTTAAAGGTTTGTCATAATTGTAGAAGTTCTTGAGAAATAATTGGACTCTAATTTCCAGTGCTTGGGTCGGGGAGGCGGCTAACACCGTCCTAATGGAGAACAAGGAATTACGGTACGATTTTAGGAACTTTGAAACAATGGCTTGTGCTTTTATTGTTAGTTCTGTTGAATAGCTCCTTTAATGGAGTGAGTGTGCGTCCTGGCCGGGGGCGTAGAACAATGCAGTTGGGACAGTTGGGACTTGAACCGTGGATAAATGGGGATAGATGCGAGCACAGCTGAGAATATTGCTAATACAAGGTTAGTAAGTTTTGTCTGAACTTCGCGTTTTGTGCACTCTTGACATCACAGGCCTTGGAATATGATTCTTTTGCCTCTGCTAAGAGGTTAGAAAAATCAGTGCGCCGTGTCTGTTTGCCAGGCCCTATTAGACAACACTCTACCCTCCTGAACTTCAGATTTGGGCTGGAGGTTGGGGTTTGTTGGGGGAAAGATGTGTTTAGACCTCAACATTTTTAGATAACTCAATCATACCCAGGATTGCCAAGTTTTCCGCCAATCTGCGGTGTCCCCTCTCAGCAGCCCCTGCCCAGTGTGAGGACCAGGCACCCTCCACGGTGCACCTTCCTTGGGCTGTGGGTGCTTAGGCTGGCATCCGGCTGAACACAGCGATGAACTGACATGTCCGGTGATTTTAGCACACTCAGAGTTGCATTTCCCACCTGTAGTCTTATCCTGTGAGCATTTTCTATGGGTCACTAAATCAGCCATAAAATCATTTCGTTTACAGAAATGGAAAATCACATTTATTGGTAACATGTTGTGTGTCTTAAGCTCCCAAGGCTGTCTCAAAGGGTGGTTTTGGTTAAGCTGTGGTTGTCCCTGGTGCAGATTTCTGAACTCTCCCCAGGCCTGCTTCATCAGAATTCGTGGGCCTAGGGGTCAGGAATTTGCATTTTAAACAGTCCTCTCCAGATGAGTCTTTGCGCTCTAAATTTGGAGCCACTACCCCCCCGGCCCCGAACTCCTCTGCCTTGTACAGCAGCATAGTGCTAGGACTCAAGGGGGCCAGTAAACGCATCCCATCAGAGAAGTAACTGGACAGTTTGGGGGGTGAAGGGGCGGGGTGGAGGACCAAAGCATCATCTTGACCTGCGCCAGAGCTTGGCACAGGAGGACGTGGCATATGGCCAGACCCATGGACTTGATAACATGGAACTAGGCAGACTTAAAGCCCCCTCATGCCCACCGTGCTGAGGACCAGCACGGGCCTGGGCTGCCTCACCAAGTAGAGGGTCCATCCTTGGACAGATCTCTGTATGGTGGGTCAAAAGGAGCCAGAGGAAGGGGCTTGGCTCGGCACAGCCAGTTTCTTATCCAAACTCAAGCCAAAGCTGGCGTTTCTTCTTGCCTTGGGTGGAGGGAGTGGTTTGGAGCTCCCTCCTTCTAGAAAGGAATTCCAGGGGTGGGAAGGAAGCATTGCCCAGCCCCCAATACCTAGGGGGAAATAAGTGCTTAGTAAATATTTGAAGTATGAAGTCAGAGTTAAAACTGGGATTCTCCTAGTCCAGAGCATTTGCAGAACTGCCTCTTTTTTCCGGGTGCATATTTAAGGCCACGGTTCCAGATGCTAATTTAAATCAGCACATATATTATTGAGGATGGAGGCCCTGTTTGCCTTCGAGCGGGAAAAACAGCCTTTCCTTATTACTGCCTAGAATAATTTATGTTCAAGATAATATGCAGTCATTGTATTTTTTTATTGTGTTCAAATTTGATTTAAGTACACGTTTGAGTTTGGATGTCAGCCTCGTTGCTCCTGCACGTTAATCATTATTTATGGGGAAGCAGTTGGCCGTTTTTCACTCTTTCTTGGGGAGCCATATCATAGTGGAAATGGTAAAATTCTAAGCTAATGAGACCAAGTCCGTAGGTATGAAAAATCAGTCCTCTGAACGTGTTTCCCTCCCATCATTTGACGTGGTGTGAGTGTGGCTCTGTTTACCCTGACGCCTTCGCCTGTGACCCACACAGAACGTTTCCTGTCTCTCATTTATTCAGGTGTTTTTCTCACCCTTTTTCTTTCTTTCTTTCTTTCTTTTTTTTTTTTTTTTTTAAGAATAGCTCCTCCAAACTTACTTACCGGGAGTGACGACCCCTCAGAAAGAACGTACTTGATGCTTGAGGCTGCACAGCCCACAATCCTTTGTGTCCTTCCAACATTGATAATTAGTTCCCTTTACTTCCCTTCTCAGTCATGACATATTCCCCGAAGCTCGAACAAGAATTACCAAAACGTTCCAATAAGCCTAAAATTTTACATGAGGCATAGAACACATCTGCTCTTTTAAGTGATCCCACAAATCACTCTATGGAACATGTTGTTATCAACATGGACATACCCTTCTGTGTGCTGCGTCATTCACTTAACATTTCCTGCATGTTTAACATTTATTTATTTTTTGGCCGCGCCATGCGACATGTGGGATCTTAGTTCCCCGACCAGGGATCGAACCCGTGCCCCCTGCGGTGGAAGCGCTGAGTCCTAACCACTGGACCGCCAGGGAAGTCCCATTTCCTGAATGTTAATCATTGCTTTTCAGGGGCCCTTAAAGCTGCTGACCCAGTGTTCACTGTTGAAAAAAATTTATGAATAGATCAGAACCGAGGTGGTGAAGCAAACTTGGGGCTCTTCATAGTTTTTTCATCGCATTTACTTGTATAACTAGCAGTTCTGCTTCATCAATGACTATGCTAAATTTGTTTGTAGGTAGAAAATCATATTTTCTTGTTATGACAGATTAATTTAAAATCTTCCCTCCCTTTGATTTAAAAAAAAAAAAAAAACCAAAAACCCAAACAACTAGTTCTAAGAACTGCCCTGCCCCTTTCCAGGCCTGTTCACGACTCTGGGAACTTGTATTCCTTCTGTTTTATTGCTGTTTTCTGGCTAACTCATCTTTTGCACCAGATCTTTCAAAATTTCCTGAGATAGTTATCAAGCTGTAGATCGTTAGGGCTGAAGGGAAGCCTGTCTGATTTGCTCATTTTCCAGCCAAGGAAGCTACTGCTCTTTCACCTACAATAACTGTGGCCCCAGGACCTCTCTCTCTCTCTCTCTCTCTCTCTCTCTCTCTCTCTCTCCCCCATGAAGGCTCCTCTTCCAGCTCCAGGGCGCTGATTCCAGATGACCTTTGGCCCCCAATACAAGCGGGATGTCTTTTGAAGATCCTGACCTCGGCTCACACCACCTGCTACCACTCTCCTGGGGCCATACTTCCACATCTCTTGGTTTTCATCCGTACCCAGGCCTCTGCATCATCCTAAGGGTCTTTGATATCCCTGTGGATGGGCTAATACACTGGTCTCGTCATTTCTTTTTTTTTTTTTTTTTTTTTTGCGGTACGCGGGCCTCTCACCGTTGTGGCCTCTCCCGTTGCGGAGCACAGGCTCCGGACGCACAGGCTGAGCGGCCATGGCTCACGGGCCCAGCCGCTCCGCCTCCCAGACCGGGGCACGAACCCGTGTCCCCTGCATCGGCAGGCGGACTCTCAACCACTGCGCCACCAGGGAAGCCCTCGTCATTTCTTATGGAAGAAAATTCAATAGTATTTCTCTTTAATCCAAGCCGCTGCTTCTGTTGAAGATGCTTGACCTCTGAGCTCTTGAATTCTGCAGTCTTCTCTCTCTGACGTTACTTCTCTGTTTCATTTTTCTCCTGTCTACACCTTCTGCTGTCCCAGTGGTCTCAGTGGGACAGAGGTACCAGACATACCTGGGAGGACCAGAATAGCGGGGATGTAGGGGGAAGGTGTCACACTCATATCCATCCGTATGTTGAAAAGGTATCCAAGCCATGCTGACATCCCTGCCTGTCCCTAGCCTGGTCCCTTGGCCTCCCTGGATTCTCCCTGCCTGGCAGCTATATTCTGGCCTCGGCTCTGTATTCAGCCTGGTCTCCTTTATCAGCTGCTGCCACAGTACCTGTGTACCCACTGCACTCCCTTTTACCCCTGACCCACTGACCTGTCCTGGAAGACCTTGCTGTGCTGTTCTTTCTGCTCCCTGCTGCAGAAGATTGTTGGTGAATGTCACCCAGCTAAGTTGTGTAGCTGCTCCTATTGGCTGGACTTCTGAGAGTTCTCAGTCCTGCCTCCCTACCCCTTGTTCCTGCCCAAGTTTAGTCCTCTCAGATGTTGGTTTGGCCCAGTGGTTCTTAATTCTGGCCACACCTTAGAATTACCTGGGAGAGGTTTGAAACTTTTACGGAGGCCCTGTTCATGCCCAGAGATCCCTATTTCATGGGTTCAGGGCAGGCCTGGGCACTGGTGGGTGTGTTTTAAAGCTACACAGGTGAGTCTTAGAAGCAGCAGGTGTTGAGAACCAAGGTCTTTTCTGTTCCCCAGTCCTGAGTCACAGTTTACAGCAGAGCGTCGGCTACTGTTTCATCCAACATCTGACAATCTTCCTTCATTCTCTACCTGCTGATCCTTTGAGGAAGAAACACTCTTCTTGCCAAGGTCTGACCCTGCCTGTCTCTGGATCCTTCCTTCACCTGCTCTCTTTAGGACCCAGGCCCATGAACCATCTTTCTGCCTGCATTGATGTTGGCCAAATTGGACAACGCAAATAAAAATGTCAGAATATTGTGAAAACCAGACAGCAGGGGCAGAGAGGGGCTAAGGATGGAAGGAGATTCATGTCAGAAGTAAAGAAAATGCCATCTGATCCACTTGCCAAAGGCTGCAGTTAGAGAAGGCACAGATTAGACAGACCTCAGTTTGAATCCTGGCTCTGCTACTTGCTGGCCAGCTGTGTTTCCCCTCCCTCTATAAGGAAATTCATGGTAAAGTAGTCCTTCCTTAGGCGTGTGGGATGCCTCCCAAGACCCCCGTGGATGCCTGAAACCGTGGGTAATAGTGAACCCTATACAGTTGACCCTTGAACAACACAGGGGTTAGGGGTGCCGACCCTCTGGCCAGTCAAAAATCCACGAATAATTTAGAGTTGTCCCTCTGTATCCATGGTTCCTGCATATCTGTGGATTCAACCAACCGCAGATCATGCAGAACTATGGTCTTTACTATTGAAAAAATTTTATATATAAGTGGACCCACACGGTTTAAACCTATGTTGTTCAAGCGTCAATTGTATATACTGTTTTTTCCTATGCATATATACCTATGATAAAGTTTAATTTATAAATTAGGCACAGTAAGAGATTTAACAACACTAATACTGAAAAAGTATTATAACAATATGCTGTGATAAATGTTATGTGAGTGTGGTGTCTCAGAATGTCTTATTGTCCTGTACTCAGTCTTCTTCTGATGAAGTGAGATGATAGAATGCCGAAGTGAGTGAATGATGTAGGCGTTGTAAGGTAGTGTTAGGCAATGATTGCCCTTCTGACCATACTTCAGAAGGACAGTCCTCTGGTTTGAGTGATCCTGGAGCCACGGTGATGTCCATGTTGATGGTTGGATGCTGGGAGCAGACAATATTGTTGGCGGTGGGGTATCCCAGGTGGGATGGCTTGAGATTTCATCATGCTACTCCTGATGGCAAACTATTTCAAACTTAGGAATTGTTTACTTCTGGAATTTTCCATTTAATATTTTCGGAACTCGGTTGACTGCAGGTAACTGAAACAGCGAAAAGCCCAGCAGCAGATGGCGGGGGCAGTGGGAGGATGGGGGGTTCTGTAGTTACTGCATAGGATTTTGTGAGGATGGAATTTGGTAACAGAAACTACTCATAGCCCAATGCTCAGCCCATAGTAAGCACTCAGCAAATATTCACCCTTTAAAAAATGTCCTTTCCTACCTTTCACCTCAGGACAATTTTTCTCAGTCCAGCAGATGTAATATTTTACCGCCTGTTGAATCCCTTGGTACTTGGATGATCATTACCCTATTCCCCTTGTACTGTTTTAATAAACTGCAGGTGATTTGAAGATAAGGACTAATTGAGTGATTATTATGTTTTTCATCAAGAGATGAAAATGTCAACCAATATTTGTTAAAGTATAATTTAACTTAAGAAAGCCATGCTGTTTCAGGTGCACAATTTCTAAGTGTTTCCCCACGGCCCCTATTTTTTTTTGGCGGCGGGTGGGGGGAGTGGAGAGGAGAGAAGGGAGGTGGGAAAGATCCTGGAGAAGTAGAGAATTGACGAATAAACGCTAACGTTTTAATAGAGGATGAAACACAGAAAGGAGTCCCATGTATTAGGATCTGGGATGAGAGCTGGGTGTTATTTAAATTTTGCCACTGTTATCTGAGCAAATTACTTAATCTTTTGAGGGCTTATTTTCCTTTGGGAAAAAACATAGAATTAGATGTGATGGATTTTCGATCCCTGCTGAACGAACGCTATTTGGGAGTCTCTCTGTAGTTACTTTGCTCAAGGTTTTGTTTAATGTGATACATTTTCTATCTATATATCGTATCATTACATTTTTAATGCATTTTAAAGTTATACAAATAAGATGTGAATGCATTCTTGAAAAATACTCAGACAACACAGCACATAGACTGAAAAGTGAAAAGTAAGGCTTTTTTTGCGCATCAGCCCCTCCTACCCCCATATCTTACGTTGCCAGAGGTTGACCAGTTTGATGTCAGGCCTTTGAGACCTTTTTATGTACATATCCATACACATGGCCTCTCTGTATTCTTATAGTAGTCCATCTTCAAAATTCAAGTAAGTGAATTATGAATTTGAGTGAAATTCCAACCAGTGTCTGCTTCTGCTTAGAACTTTACTAAAATTAGTGCCTGGGAGTTGCTTAAGTCTTGGGGCTGTGTCGCCCTCTAGTGGTGGCTGACTTTGGTGTCAAGCGGCTGTCCTGCTGTAGGGCTGGAGTGGAGGTGATGGCTATGTCCCAAAGAGCTGGTGACAGGCTTGGCTGTATTCAGTCACCGACACGTGAGCTCTGCAGTTGCCATCGCCTTTATACCTCCAGCTTGCCCTTCGTAAGAGGCTTAAAATTGGTGGTAGCTCCCCCACCCCCACCCCCGGCTGTGCCGTGTGTCTTGTGAGATCTTAGTTCCCTGACCAGGGATCGAACCTGGGCCCTCAGCAGTGAGAGCGCAGAGTCCTAACCACTGGGCCACCAGGGAATTCCCTGTGGTGACGTTTCACATGAGGCGTGCAGAGGTATTGCTTATACCCAGCTGATTTATTTATTTTTCTCCACCAAACCAGTTTCAAAGGGGGGCCCACCCATTACAGTATGTGCATTGGCTACACCGTTCTTTCGCCTGTTCCCTTTTGGGTCCTGTCATCGGCAGAGTCCCCACGTCCTCTGCCTCCTGAATGTTCCCAGGCCTCTTCGCTCTTGTGAAAGCCTGGCTGGCTGTCCCTGGAGGACACTGCTTCCCTTACAGTCTCCTCAAGGAGTACATTTTCCCTATTGCCATTAACAGCTAACCTACCTCTCCCCGTTTTTTTTTTTGTTTTTTTTTTTGCGGTACGCGGGCCTCTCACTGCTGTGGCCTCTCCCGTTGCGGAGCACAGGCTCTGGACGCGCAGGCTCAGCGGCCATGGCTCACGGGCCCAGCCGCTCCGCGGCATGTGGGATCTTCCCGGACCGGGGCACGAACCCGTGTCCCCTGCATCGGCAGGCGGACTCTCAACCACTGCGCCACCAGGGAAGCCCCGTTTCCCCGTTTTAAGCCTCAGCTCCCGCTGAAATTTGTACCCTCGTTTGTAGCTCCCCTTCCCCCCATCGTTCTGGCATCGTCTCCTGATCACCTTCTCCTCTGATGTCTCCACCCACCATTGTCTGTCCATCCTCCCGGCAACCTGGCCTCTCAATTCTTGACCTCCCCGGCTCCAGTGACCTTTCTGCACCTCATTTTTGACCCTCTTTAGATCTTGTTGTCTTGATTAACCTCCAGAATCCGGAATCATGATTGAAGGCATTCGCCTCCCAGATCTCCATGCCCGTCCTTCCTACGTGAGACTCTCCCTTCAGAATTCAGAGTTCTGCGAGTCTATGGACCTCCATCTCCTTTTCACTCCCCGTCGCCACCGTGGTGCCCTGAGATGGCAGCCTTAGACGTCATGGGTCCCTCCTGAGAACAGCCACACCACTTGGGTCCTCTTATTCCTTTGGACTGCCTGATGGGACCCCAGCCAGCCCCAGTTAGACTCCCCACCCTGGTTAAAATCATTTTTCCAACTATTGCAAGACTGTGTGAACCGGACTCATCACATCTGTGACCACCCACCTCTGATGGGCATCTGTCTTACTCCACTTTTGGGGTAATTTCACCAGTTGCAAGAAAACTGTTGGACACCTTCTGATCGGTCATCCATTCTCCCACATCTCCCTCCTCCCTTTCTTAGCTGATGACTTTGCTTCTTGTCTCATTGAAAGAAGCCATGCAGTCAGTCTTTCTTACCACCAGCTGCATCCTCTTCTGCTGCCTTGGCCCCTACAAGAGCTGAAGCACTGGCTGGTTCTTGTCTAAGGTCACTCCTCTCCCCGCAAGGAACTTTCTGTCACCTCCTCAAGGATATCTCTCCTGCAGCTCACTCTTTTTGCTCCTGGAGTCTTCATTTCTTCTGGATTCTTCCAAACGGCCTAAAAACTAGGCCTTGTAATGTTTCTCTTTGAAAATTTCCTTAAAAATCCTATGTTCCTCTCCAGCCGTTGCCCTCTTGTGCTTCACTGGATAGCAGGTACCCTTTTACCTAGATTTTACTCTCCACTGTCTACTCTCTTAGCTTTTTTCAAGCTTGTAACTGTGTCTCTTTCTACTCCAGTGACTAGGGTGACCAGTGGCTGCTACCTGGTTGGGACGCCGGCCATCGGTGCCCACCTGCACCGTCCTGGGAAAGCCTGCCCATGTGTGGTCTGCCCTTGTCTTCCTTAACCTTCAGCTGCCTTTGAAACCACTGGTTCTCTTCCTTGAAAGCCTTTCTCGTCCCCCGTGTTGCCCACCGGCTCTGTTCTTCCCTTGCCTCATGGGTCATTCCTTCTAAGCCTCCCTCTGGTTCTTCCTCTGTTTCCAGGCCTCCAAATCTTTCAGGCTCCAGGGGTCGGCCCCCATCCTCTTTTTTCCCTTATTCGCCCTGTTCCCTGATGTGTCATCCAGGCCAAAGCTTTAAGCCCTCCCTCTAAGCTGATGTGTCTCAAACTGTATTGCCAGCCTGGACGCCTCCTTGCCTCTGAGCTCACACTTAGAGACCCAACTTCCCATCGGACAGGTCCACCTGATGGCCCATGAGAAGCTCAAATGTAACCTGGCCAAAGCAGAACTAATTCCTTTCCTTCTCAAACCTGCCCCCACCCCCAAAGTCTTGCCCACCATCTCTTACCCAGTTTTTCAGTTAAAAAACCCAGTTTACCATCTTCCTTCATATTCCTCATCCAGTGATAGTAATCACAAGGCACCTGTTGAGGGCTTACTACATACGAGCCAGGCACTGTCCTAAGCATTTGAAAAAGCATGTCTTAAACTGTAGAGGAAGGCTATTGGCATCCTGTTTTGCAGATGAGGACGTTGACACAGAGAGGTTAAGTGGTCTCTCCACAGTCACAAATTTTCTAAGTGTAGGAATTAAGATTCGAGTCCAAGCAATGTGACTGTAAGCCTGGGCTCTTAGCAAGAACCCAGCGGGAAGGGTGGCCAGCCTTGTCTCCAGCCGGGACTCCTCCCTCCCTCCCCATCTTCCCCCACCTCCTGTCCAGAAGGATCCTCCAAAGTAGAAATGAGATTGCGTCACTCCCCCATCAGACTTGGGTCCCAAAGCCCAGGCCTGGCTCTAAGCCCCTACGTGATCCGCCCGAGTCCCCAGCCCCGCCTCTCCCCTCTCTCTGCTCTCTAGCGCTGCCGAGAAAAGATGCTGCGAGCCGTGAGTGCAAGCCACGTGTGTACCGTTCCTTTTCTAGTAGTCTCATGACAGAGTAAACAACAGGTGACATGACTTTTAATGTTTTAGTTAACCCATTCTGTCAAAAAGATTATGTCAACATGGAATCAATACTCACAGAAAAACTTAATGAGGTCTTTTACATGCTTTTCTTTTCATGCTGGGTGTTTGGACTGTGGTGGGTATGTCACCCTCGGAGCATGTCTCAATTTGGGCCAGCCCCGTTTTGGGGGCTCAGTAGCTGCTAGGGGACACCCCCTTCCACGGGGCTCACCAGCCCTTCTGCTTGCAGGTCTCAGGAACTTGGCCCCTGCTGTTCCTTTTGCTCAGAACAGTCTTCCCCTAGATCTTCACGACCTGCCTCCCTTTAGCCTGGGAAGGTCTGCTGCTCGGAGAAGCCTTCCCCCAAAACTGCAAGTTTTTCCCCTGAGTCATTCCATCCTTTTCAGGTTTCTGTGTAGCATTGACCCAACCTGAAATTAGCTTATTTCCTTGTGGGTGCCTGTCTCCCTTCTCAGGAATCTCAGCCGCCTGAGGGTGCTTGCGCACCCCACCGCAGCCCCTTAAGTGTGGCTCCCGCCCACCCAGCCTGTCTGTCCTCCCTTCCTGTTGACTGTGAGTTTCTGCCCATTTCCCTTCTGGTGGGGGTGAGACCTGGTGACTGACTACTTTCGCTGCTCACATTTGTGACCTTTTTCTCTGTTCATCGCCTGATGCTGTTGTGCTTTTTCTCTGATAACACCATGTATTCTGGCCTCCGCTGCCACTTCCTGGGAATGAGAGCTGCACCTGCCGATCAGGAAGCACTAGCTGTGTGAGGCTAGTCAAGTTAAGATTAATTAAAGCCAAATAAAAGTTAAAATTTAGGTCTTCAGTTGGTGTCCGCCACATTTCAGATGCTCAGTAGCTGCACATGGCTGATAGCTTCCATGTTGGACATTCCCGGCATCGTAGAAAGTTCTGCTGGGTGGTGCTGTTTTAGTATTAAATACAGTTATTTGATTGCATGAAGGTTCAAGATGCTGTTACCTTTCCCATCATAATTCACTTATTCAGCATCCCTGGTTGTGGTTCGTTGTAAAATTCTTCTTATCCCAGGAAACTTAATGGGGTAAAGAACCTGAACTCTGAAATGGTTTCTATGGGGGTGGATGGGAATTTATATGTCCAGCTGCCTCTGAGTAAATAATACTGACAAGGGTCTGGACAACTTGAGTCCAAAATGATAGATTCCATTTTGAGTCCAAAAAAATGGTAGATTTCATAATATAAATGACAGATTGTAACCTAAGCCCTTTTGCCTTTTCCTCCTTCACCGAATCCCCCCCTTTTTTTTGGTTCTGTCATCTTACCGCTTGACCGGAGACCTGATCTGACCTTTCCAGGTCTGCAGGCAGGTATGGCTCAATAGCACTTGCTGTTACCGTTGTATAAAGTTGGGATTCGGTGAATTAAAAACCTTCTCTGCTTAACACACTGTGGTCGAACAGCCCATTGAGATGCCTGGAGCGTAAAATGCAGTCTCTCTCGTGGCTGTTGAGGGCAGTGATGCTTTTGTTTTTCCTGGCTGAGTTCGGCCTTTGGATTACTGGGCACACATGCTCACCGTACTCGGTTAATGATTTCCCACCTACAGTAACCCGCTCGGCTGCGTGCGCCCAATACAGTGCGGTTAGTTCCAAGCTATGAAGCGCCTGTCATGCATGTAGAAGATTTCTCTTATTAAAAGAGGGTGTTGGGCAGGGGGTAAGCTTTTCTGGCATGTGTTTTCAAAATAGTAAAAAAAAAACCCAAACAAAACAAAAAAACCCAGATTTACAAGGGAGAGATTTAAAAAAAAAAAGAGCCTTGTGCTTTATCACCTTGTTGAACATGAATTCGTGCTGCTGGCTGAGCTCGGGTTGCTGATGGAGGGTGTCCTGAGAAAGTTGTCTAGACAGTTGTTGTGCCTCACTGCACAGAGTCTAACCGAGAAGTTCACGACCAGCCTTGGCTGTCACTCCTCGGCCTTCTTGGGCCTTGTCCGTGTTCAGTTGTCAACAGTGACGGGGAAACGGGACAGTTGATTCAGGAGGAGTAACAACGTCCTCCACACTTGGCTTCCATATGTGTACGTATTGCCCGGGAATTTGAGTATAACTCTGTGCATCACGTCCCGGGATCAGATAAAAGAATGGAGACACATAGTGCATCCAGCTCATCCTTTCACTTGGTCATTGTCTGCCCTGCCATTCTAGAAGCTTCTCCACTAAAACAGAGGACCCAACTCGGTTTCCACTTTCTCTTTTGGGCCCATCTCAGTTGGAGGAATTAAGCGTTAGGGTCTTAAATCTCTTGCAGCTGCAGGGAGAGTGGATCCACAGATGATTTCATTAAGCTCTATGAGTATGTGTTCTTCATAGAGCTCTTGAAAGATGCATCACAGACAAACCCAAATGTGGATCCTGTGATCCCAGTTGTCCGGGATTCATTTCCTGCGTCCGTGGCCTCATTGTGACTTGCTTGGCACTGTTAGCAGAACTGCTGATGGCAGAGCAGTGGCCTGATGCTTTTCACCAGGTCGTGCTCTTTGAACTTTCGTTTCGTATTTCACGTACAGCTGCTTCTTGGACCCTTGCGTTGAGGGGCACGTGGAGAGTTCTGGAAAGAGCAACTGAGAATTTTGAACCAGTTTCTCAACACATTTGATCATATCATTTGAGACATGTTCTTGTATAAATATATTCTGAAAAGGTAGGAGAAAACATCCACTTTCTATTCTAAGAAGCCCGCCTGCCTTTTTTCTGCCAGCAGAGCCTGCATCGGCCCTGCGTCCTTGTCTGGCTTCCTTTCCTCATTTCTGGAGCAGAGGGATTAAGCCTCCAGGACTCTAAAAGCTCCACGTTAACTGGAGGAAATGGAAACCACAGCGTCAGGGCTGATTGGACAAGTCTTCTAAGTGCTGTTCTCCCTTCGCTAGGGTTAGCTAACCCTAGACGTTCTAAAGCCTTTTAGCCTTATCCCGGCTCTCACCAGTGTTTGTTTCTTTGCCACCCACTGGAAAGCGGATTAGGAGAGGAAGACCTGTGGAACTTCCTTAGGATGAGTTCAATGTGAGGCAGCCACATGGGAACGGGTCCAAGGGATGTTGTATTTAAACAATTAGGTTATTTTGCAGATGTGAATTAACTCACATACAGTACTGCCGTGGAGCCAGCGTTCTCCTGTTTGGTTGCTGCATAACAAATAACACTTGAATAATTTAGGGTCTTTACTTGTGAACCCTCAACAGTCAGGTTGGGTAGTGGTTAGGTTATGTTAACCGAAGGTGGGGTCCGGCAGCTTGCCACTCAAAAGCCGATAAAGAGGCACGGTTGGTGGAAAGGAATGTTTGCTTTATTTGGGGTGCTGGCAACGGGGGGTAGGAGGGGGAGAGAGGAGGGTGGACTCCTGTCCAAAAGCCTCCTCCGCCCACCCCGCCCCCCAATCAGTGGGCAAGAGCTTCTATAGGTGGAGGGAGGGAGCTACAGGCAGAAACAGCACAGTCGGCTCTGACAGTCATCTTGATATTGGTCATGCATTGGTCTGACCAGAGCCATCTTGATTGTTTTAAGTACAATTAATCTTCAATTCCAGGGTCAGTTTGTTCCCATTCCTTTGAGGCCAGTTCTCGGAATTGTGGCAGCTTATGTCAAGGCTACAGTCTAGTCATCAGTCATCATGTAGTTAACTTCTTCCACCTAGTGGGCATTTCAGTATCTACAAGGTAGCTCACAGGAGACGGCTCAGAATATTATCTGTAGCCCTTGAGAAGGAACTAAAGGTTCTTGACTATGCTTAAGGACTAAACTATTACTATTTCGTCTTGTCGGACTGTTCCCCTTTGTTTCTGCATTTTATCACTTCTCTGATTAAACTTATTCTTTGGTTAAAGTTTTTGTATGGACAAAAGGCAGGTAAGGACATTGTGGGGGGGCAAGGGAGGAGGCGTAAGGACCATAGCGTCTTGCTCTGTTTCAGTTACCCTGTTCCAGAATGCTCTTAGCAAGGTAATTAATCTACTGTATATTCCCCAGTTTCCTCATCCATAAGGTGGCATAATCATATGACGTAGAGTCATGCAATTTAAGGAGTTAATAAATATATGGTGCTTGGCATACGGCCAGTCCTCAAGCTGATCCCAGGTGCCTTTCTGAGTGTCGAGAACTGTGAGCTGTTGGTGTTATTCTCTGGTTTGGGGGCTTTGTTTTGATTTGATTTGTTTCATGAAGGTGATGAGAGTATCTGTGATTTACTTTTGATTAAAAGCTTTTTGTTTGTGGACAATGTCAAAGTTACAAGGCAGTCTGTGAAAAGTGATTCTAATACGTGTGGTAGGTAGAGGTTTGAGATCCTTAATGTATCGAGAGATCGGACAAATTGAGCAGGAAACCATTCAACTCAAATAGTGAAATGTTGGTTGACTCCTATTTAGGAGGTTAATACTTTAATAGTGGGCTTAAAAACCATGGTGCGTATCCCAAAACCAGGTGGAGGGGCCTCTTTCTCCGCAGATTTCAGTTATTCATGGTGCTGAGTGGCTTCGTCTTCTTATATGCCTGGCACGTGGTACTCAGTAAACGTCTGTCGAATGAAGCATGGAAAGAACACGAGTGACAGTTGAGGGTTGGGTGTCTTTTCTGATTTATTTGGGAGATCCTGGGGTTTTGACCCCAATAGAATTCTTATGGTTTTATATGCTTAAATGTTTACTGTTTATTTAATGTTTTGAAGCTTTGAGCAAAGGGTTCTCCAATGAGCTCCTGAAGTTTCTAGGCCAACTGTTTTCATTTGTCTAGCATTTGCAGAGCTGCAGGGTTTAGAAAGAGTTTTCCGCAGTCCCACCTTGACTCTAGCCCCTGGGGTGGATGTCACTTCCCTTTTATAGATGAGGTCAGAGCTTGAGGCATGTAAAGAAACGTGTTCACAGCTGATTTGCCAGGACTTGAACGCAAATCTTTTTACTTTGGATCACATGCTCTTAGCATTAATGAGTGTGTGTGTGTGTACATACGTGGGAAAAAGTATGTGTATTTAAATGAGGAGCTAAACTCCTAAATTGCAAATTGATTTTTTTCTTAATATACTAATGTTCATAATGAAGCAAAGGTATAATTTCCCTTTCATCTACACTAGACTGCCTTATCTGTGTTTCACCCTGAAGATGGAAAAGCCAGTGTATTAAACACATTTTTGACCGGAGACGTATTACGGCCACAGGCATTAGTTTCTGCAAAAATCCCCCGGTTGATAATGTGTTAGGCGTGCCCTCTGTGCTTGTCCATGTCCTAATCGCTTTATGAGTAGAGTATGAGCTCATTTAATCCTTATAATGAGTCTCCGAGAAAGGTATTAATTTTTATCTGCCTTTTGGGTATGAGGTTGTGAGGTAGAGAGAATTGAGCTCCATATTCTTAATTCTGCTGTCATTTGTCACCCCAATCAAGCAAAGGAATTCCACTTCCTAAGTGAAATCTCAGAATTACCTTTTTGTTTTTTTTCTTCCTTTCAGAACTAGGGTTGCTGTGATGGTAGTGTGCCCTTTGTATCCTCAATTCAAGGGTTTCACATTTTATTGGGATTGCCTGCTTCTGCATTTCTGTTTCCTCAAAGGCAGTGACGGGCCTTCTTATTTGTCTAATACCAGCCTCCGCCGTGACGCCCATCCAGAGTAAAAGCCCATTGCAGTGCAGTGAATGAGTACGTGAAAGAAGGCAGGAGTGAACGTTGAGGAAAGGAATGATGATTTGGCAAACGTTCCCAGCATCTTGAAATCTGCAGCGACTCTGGCCTCATGCTGTAGTGTAATGACATCTCTCTTATTCAGGGAATGCGCTTTCTAAACTGCAGTCTGTCGTGAGCATGAGTGTGTACATCTCCTCTTGGAGACAGGGCAGAGCTGTGTTATTGGTGCCTTCTTTTTCGGTTTGCTCTTCTGATTGTAAATTCCCATTGAGATGGAGGCCATCTGACCTTGAACTGAGAGATAAAAATCAGACTGTGAAATTACAAGTTGTTATCTCAGGCATTCTGCAAAAACTAACCTTTGGCATACTTGGCTGCGGCCAACCTCTTTCTAGTAAATTCCCCACTGGTTCTTGGCTTTTCTTGTGGAATTACCACATTGACAAAGTTTTCTTCATTGGTATTCCTGGTGCGTGGGCTTGAATATCCTTCACCCCTTGACTGGTGGGATCGTTTTGTTTTGTCTTTGATGAGAGTTTTAATGAGAGAGAAGCCAGAAGCCACACCGAGTATGGGAAGAACGGAAGTCTGTCTCTGGCAGGGAGACCCCAGGTTATTCAAACGGTCGTTGCCTGGGTTTCCTGAAGAAGACACCGGATTTTCATTTTGCTCATTGATGTAAATACCCCTGGAGTGATTGGCGAGGAAGCTAGATGCCTGCTCCCCCTGGTGGCTGAATATAGTAGTCCCTGCATCCACTAGGGAATCAAAGGGAGATTATAAGTGTAAACTCAGAAATTTTTGTGTGTTAGGGGTAAACCAAGGAGATAATGAAGATAACAGCTCATCTGCTGAGGGTGTTTCCTGTGTTTTTATTGTGGTTGTTAGTAACAGTTTTGGCTCTCCGTGGGAAGCCGCTTCCTAACTTAATCAGTTGGCAAAGAAAGTGCTTCAGGGATGATTGTTCTCCATAGGCAGAGAAAGTGGGGTTTCAAGTAAGAGCCGAGTCCGAGTGGAGATGGTCTCCTTCTGACTAAGTTACTGATAAAGTGGTTTTAATGACAAATGGTCTGCTTTCTTGGGGGCTGGTGTGGACCCTTGTTTATTTACTAAGTGTCCTCCCTTCCCAAAGTTCAAGCTGGGTTGGCGGTGAGGCAAAGATGACACAAAGAGGTCCAAGTCGGGAAATGGCAGGAGAACAAAGGGGTGGGAACCTTGGGGCTCCTGACTGGGGTTACAGGGGTCTTTCAGGGAGGGAGACTTTGAGTCTGGTTTGAAGTAGTGAGGGAAGGGTTTACAAAGTAGGAGAGGTTTGGGTAAACTCCTCAGGTTTAAGGTAGATGGAAAGCAGAAGATCAAGGGCATTCCAGAAGGACCCAGAGAAGCCCAGGGAATTGGGCATTGAGAGGTTGAGGATGTGAGGAGAGGCTGTTCCAGACCCAGCACTGGTCTAGTACTTTCCTGCAGGCAAGTTTTTCTGTTTCATCAACTGCCTTGAAATGTACAACCCCAAACTGAACATGTTAACCCCCAAGCAGACCAGCCAGTGCTGTGTGCACTGGCTGATGGGTTTTGCCACTAAAATGGAATCATAGTCTGATTTTTACTAATTCACAGAGAGGGGAAAAAAAAAAAAGTAAAGAAATGGAGGAGATTTTTTAAAAAATTTAAAGAATTTCTCCCACATTGTTTTTCTTAAACATTTGGTCCCCGCTACTGTGTATTTATGTTGAAATCAAGGTTAGAATGATGTCTGATCTGGCAAAAACGTAGTTATTTTAAGTGGGAGCAATATTTAGTGGCTTTCACAAAGCAAAGAGAAGGATTCGCTTTCTTCGACCCACACACCTCTCTCCTTGCCACATGTTGGTGAGGTCGGTTTTCTGTGTTTACCTTGTGATGAATCTGGAAATGCTCTTGACATGTGTCCTGGGTAGTACACAAGGATTACTTTCTCTGCCTTTTCCTGTCTTATACCTTGTTTGCTTCAACATTCCCCAGCTCTTCTCCAGCTGGGTAAATCCCACACGCATTAGGTGGTCTGTCTTGTCGGCCTGTGTTCGTGAAAAGTCTTTCCCAGAGCCCTCTGATGTGGCTGATCCTGGTTGGGGGCCCTCTGCCCGAGCCTGAACTGGTGTTCCTGCCGCGGCCTTGAAGAGTGCGTTTACTTTACTCTCATAGCCGGGTCTCCGTTGGATGGCTCTTTTCTCTCTCTTGGCTTCTGGTCTTTTCTAGTTCAGTGGTGCTAGTTTCCTCTGTTCTATTTTAATTTTATTTTAGTAAATAAGTAGGATCACTAGGTTGATTTCATAACCGTGGGTTGTGTGAAATCACAGGGGAAGTAAAACAGTGGGCGGGTGTCACCCCCAGCAGTGTTGCCGTCGTGGTATTGGTGACAGGTGCTTGGTGCTCCGGGGGCAGAGCAGGGTGCTGGGGGGCCTGTGCTGGGTGGCTTGGGGGGGAAGGTGCTCCAAGCTGAGGGCTCAGCATGTGCCCACTGATGCTGTGATATGATACTTAACCCAGCTTGAGAAACAAGCCATTTTCCTTAGTTTGTGGATAAATTAGTAGAATGTGGGAAATAAGCACTTTCACCCTATCCCTTCTCCCTCCTTGGCTGAGGGACCGGACTGGGCACCGTGTGGCTGACAGCAGGATGCCAGAGTCCCCGGAGCACCTCGCTGGCTCGTTTCACAGGGGCCGAGAGTCACCGTGGCCCAGTGTCCACTGGTTCTCTGGCCGTTCTTCTGAGCCTGGGTGTTCTGCCTTCCGACAGCCTAATGGAGCCCTTAAAGCTGACATGCTCCGTACTTACCACATTCACCTAGTACACTTGGCCGGTTTACAATGCAAATTCGGCTCTGTTATTCTGTTTGAAAGATGGGAGGTTGTGTTTTGTAGTCCTTGTATGATTGCTACAGATTTCCTAGGGCTGAGCTGGGAGGAGAGGATGATAAGATTCCTCATCATCTCCCCCGCTCTGAACAGCAGACCCTCAATGACATTCCTCTCAGTACCCTCGGCTGTTTATCTTGGGGGTGGAATCCTTCATGAACTGAAACTTTGTCTGGATGACATGGGGAGAATGGGGCTGATATATTCAGAGGATAATCCATTCTATCAATTTTATAATCAGAAAAGTATATTTAAACCAATGCATGTTTGTCTTTAAAAAATCAAATACAAAAAAAAAAAAAAGCCCCAACAAAGTAGAAAGTGAAAAATCCCCTCTATCTGGTGGTTGTTAGGAACAGATTAAGGGTCAAGGGTGTCTTTCGTCTGTGTTGCTTGATAATAAATAAAGTCACTCTGCTTTCTGGTCGAGCCGTATAGATCTGGCTGATTGGAGACGTGTCGGGAGAGCTCAGCTTCGGAACAGCTGTGTTCATACATCTGCTTCCTTGCTAACCTCTGGAAGGGGGGAGCCTCTGACACGACTGTAGAGCTCCCCCAGCCCCCAAGAGTGGGGTGTGGCTGAGGCGGAGTGTCAGGTGGGAGGCATGGAGAGGGCTGAGGCCGGCGAGGTAAAGGTCAGGGGTCAGGGCCCCTGGAGTTGGAGAGTTTTCTGGAGGGTGTCGACATCAGATTTATATTTTGGTTCCATCGCGCTGGTTCAGCCTTTATTGTACCGGAAGAGGGCGAGGGTAGACAGCGGCTGGGACGTGAGGTAGGAGCTGTCCAGGTCACCCAGGTGAGAGCTGTTGGTGGCTTGGGTAGGGTTGGAGCACCCAGAAGGTGGACGGGGCGATGAGGCACCCACACCTGGTCTCAGGCGGCTTCCCTCCGGTTAAGAACATAGCGCCCAGCCTGCAGTCCTACTGCAGATTATGCACATGAAGTGTGAAGGGTGAAAGTTCAGCTGCAAAGATCAAGGAACCTCTCAAGTTGGGGTTGATGAATTTTTTTGCTTAATTAGAATCAAAATTCCCAAAGCTTATAAAACCCCACTGTTTGGGACTTCGCTGGTGGCGCAGTGGTTGAGAATCCGCCTGCCTGTGCAGGGAACACGGGTTTGATCCCTGGTCCAGGAAGATCCCACATGCCGCAGAGCAGCTAAGCCCGCGAGCCACAGCTACTGAGCCCGTGTGCCACAGCTACTGAAGCCTGCGTGCCTAGAGCCCATGCTGCGCAACAAGAGAAGTCACCACGAGGAGAAGCCCGCGCACCGCAAGGAAGAGCAGCCCGCGCTCGCCGCAACTAGAGAAAGCCCGCTTGCAGCAATGAAATAAATATATAAATAAATAAGTTAATTTTTAAAAAAAGCCCACTGTTTGCCCCACAAAGGACCACGAGCACGAGGAAATACATTTTGTTCCCTCGTCATATGACAAAAATGCAGATTGGTGCCGTGTGCTGTAAAATGTCCAATCAGATTGGTTCCTTTGTAATCAATGGATTCTTTTGTCCATTTCTGAGCCCAGGATTCCTTTCCCCTTCAGTGGTGTATTTGAAGTGTTTTTTCTCAGAGGAGGAATGCCTCCCTCGTGTAATCCATCCATTCCCCCCCCTTTGCAGCAAAGTTTTGATGAATGAATCCTTTGTGCAGCCCTCAGTCACCTGCAAGTCTCCACTGGAGATAAAACAGGTGCCACTGCCTTTGCTCGGAGTTGTCAATTATTTTGTGAGATTATTGGAGGCCTGAGAGGAAGTGTTCAGGATTTCATTCTGCTACAGACGACCGTCACTTGGCGGTCCATGATTCTGATGAGAGTGCCGTGGGGAAGAGAGACCTGGGTTTGACTGAGGCCCGGCTCCTCCACCATGAGCCGTCCTTAGGCTTGTGGCCACCCCACTCCAGGCCTCGGTTTCATCCTCTGTGGGAGGAAGACAGTAACGCTGTTCTCGTGGGCTGCTTGGGAAGATGACCTTGGCCAGGTGTATCACATCTCTGGCCTCCAACAAAGGGCCGATGGTCTGGTTGGTGTTGATCAGCATGAGTGGTCACCCGCAGGTTAGGGATTAACAGGGCCTTTACCTTACAGGGAACTTTGCAGTGTGTTCTAAAGGCACCTTTTATTGTCTCTCAACCGTGAGGCTAGGAGAGAAAGCAATACGAATTATACAGATTAGAGAAAATACAGACGCTTGCACAGTATTGTCACAGAGAGACAAGTATGGTTTTGGGGAGAGGATGAAGTGAGTAATCCTGAATTAGAGAAGAAAATACAATTCCTCTACAGCATCAGGGGTGAGGTGGAAATGAGGCAATAGATTGACCTTCTCTTGGAGGGAGTCTGGCTAAAGTCTTTTTTTTTTTTTTTTAACTTTTAAGTGCTAGATCATTTGGCAATGGTTTACTCAGGTTTCCTGATTGTATGTACAAGTCATTGAAATTCATATAATGAAATTCTGTTTTTCCCTCTAGACTGGTGTTATGAATGTGTGTCATGTGTGTAGTGTTATGAGTGTGTCATGTGACTAGTGTTATGAATATATCCATGTGTTTGTATATGTATATATCACTTAGATTGAGTGTAGCTAATATGAATATTGGAAAAATTTCCATCGCTTATCCCCAATTTCCAAATTAAAAACGTGAAATAATCCTAGAACCCATGCCTGTGGTTAGAAAACCTGGCTGGCTGCTGTCTGATGAAACTTGCAGGGGCTGTGAACACCAGTGCAGCCCTGTTCTGTGAAAGCAAGTGTGAGGCTATGGTCATGGCAGATTTCAGCTAAATGTCATGCTGGCAGGCAGGCACCTGGTTTATCTTTTCCCCCTACCAAAATTTCTAATTGAATTTGAATCAACCGCTTTAAAATTCTGATTCTAATGTAATGTCTGTGATTCTCTTCGGTTTTCAGAAGGAATAATCTTGTGTCCTCCGATTGGCGTGTTTAGGGAGCTGATATTGACCGTTTCCCGTGATTTGTTATAGCCTAACAGATGGGCTCCAATGTAGTAACCCTTAGAGGATGTCTGAATGGCAGAGTTTGAAACTCAAGCTATAAAAAAGGGAGTTTTGGGAATCTTAACCTTGTACTCTGTTTTGTAGTGACAACTGTACTGAATGTATTTCTCATTACTGGCTCAACCAAGTCTGTGTGTTGAGGAAAAGATCTTCCCACTTACCATTTTAATGCCAGATATTTAAGGGATGTTGAGGCCCAGATAATGAGGTCTCTTGAAATGAGAATTTAATTTCACATCTCCTTGAAAAGGAGCTTGAAAGGGAAGCTTGAAAATGACAAGCCTCACCTTTCCTTATTTTTCTAATTGTTTCTAACTCCATTTAAGAGGACCCTCTAGCTCAGGTGTTGATTGACTATCAAGCCACCAGTATGTGGATACCGGCAGAGTCTTTAGAAATGGAGGTTGGAAGAGGGGAGACCAGACTACCCGATGGGGTCAGAGAGATGTAAAGCAGGGAAGTACCTGGTTAGCGCTCAGGAAACCTGGCTCCTGGTTGTGAGTTGGAAATGACATATATTGCTGTCCTCCTGTGTGCTAGGCACTGTCCTAGCTACTTTGTGTCATATCATCCCTCCTAGCAGCCCTTCCAGATAAAGGAGTCTATCTCTGTCCGCTGATAGGGAAATTGAGGCTTTGAAAAGGACCCCTCCTCTCTTGACCTTGCAACGCTTGACTCAACCTCACGAGAGAGATCACAGCTGCCTCTTCTCTCCAGAGCGTTGGGCTGTATCATCAGTAGTATCTCTTGAGCTAGAAGTTTCCGTAGTTTTCATAATCATTCTTGAAAAAGGGCAGTTTACTTCCATATTTCTTCCTTATTGGCAGTGACGACAGCTGGCTCTGGAACAGGCTCTGAGGGTCTCTGGGTTACGGTATTTTACAGACCCAATGCCAGGAATGATGCGGTGCTGTTTGAAAGTCATACAGTAAAGCTAACCAGAGACGAGGGGCAGAAGTTCAGCGGGATATTTATGCTCTAGGGCAGAGGTCCCCAACCTTTTTGGCACTAGGGACCGGTTTCGTGGAAGGTGATTTTTCCATGGGGCGGGGGGCGCGGTGTGGTGCAGGCGGTAATGCGAGCGCTGGGCAGCGGCAGACGAAGCTTTGCTCGCCCACCGCTCACCTCCTGCTCTGCGGCCCGGTTCCTAACAGGCCTTGGACTGCTACCGGTCCGAGGCCCAGGGGTTGGGAAGCCCTGCTCTAGGGACTCCGATGGGCTAGGCCGGCCTGTGTTCTGCATTCACGTCCTCAGAGGCTGTGACGGACGAAGGCATCATCGAGGAGGGGAATCAATCCTTCCTGCCAGTGGTCCTTACAGAGAAGTCACAGCAGTGGGCTGTGGGGCAGGCAGGCCAAAGGACTTCTACAGCTGTCCAGGGACGGGAGGAGAGAGAGCCTGAGGGCCAGCTCTGGGGTTTTACAGATACCGGTCCTAGTAGTGTGAGGCTTTGTGCTGTTTCCACTTAGGTAAACGGGGAATTAGTTACCATTGTCTAGAATTGGTCTTCTCCCTGTCGTGGGAGAGTAGACACCTAAAATAGTACTTGATGTGTTAGTAAGTGATAGCTTTCCATTTAGAAATACACCAGGTGCTTCAGTAGGTTTTTTTTTTTTGCTGTCGGAATTGTATCTGGGATGGATCTCTTTTGATTTTATTTTTTGGGGGGGGCAGGACAGAGAATATTCTGCCCCAAACATCATCTCATGACTGTGTATTAAGAGCAGCATCTTTTTTATTTTCCAGGTTATTCTTCAGCTCCTCTTACTGATCTCTTTGAAGCATTATGGAGTTCGGAGAGGCCGCTAGTGTGTCTACTTTATTTTAAAATTATTTATTGGCTTTTCTGATTATAAAAGTATATAGCCACTGAAAAAAAATGTTAAAAACCATAGGAAAGGATAAAAAAAGAAATAAAAATGACCCACCATCTCACTAGACTGAGGTAAGAGCAATCACTGTTGTAGCATCTGGACCTCGTTCTCTGCAGATCAGCATCTCGGTTGGGAGACAGGTGCTCTAAGGGCAGAGCTGAGCCCGTCGTGGTGGTGCTGTGTTCTCGGCACCTGGGGGCGGCCCTGGTGCACGGCAGGAGCTCAGTCATTACGTGTTGAGTCGTATGTGCAGTGCTGTCAGTCAGGGTCCAACAGAGGGGACCTCACCCTGGGAACTGCCCACACAGGTGGAGCCTGAAAGAACAGAAGGGCTCACCCAGCGATAACCCAGAGATAATATCTGCAGGAAACGGGGCTCACCCAGAGATAACATCTGCAGGAAACGGGGCTCACCCCTGGGGGCTGGGGGAACCCAGGGAAGAACTGGGGTGGCCTGAACCGGGGGCCGTGGGAGACCCAGCGGGGATGGTGCTGAGCCCCCATGGAGGGGATGTTGTCCAGCTGCGGTGGAACCTCCGTGGGCTGGGGTCTGGTGGGGACGCCAAAGGACTGGGCCTGGGAGAAGCTGGGGTCGACTGGTAATACCAGGGCGACGCCGACCAAGACAGGAAGGAAGTCTGTCCCTCTCCTCCCAGGAGGAAGTTGGCCAGAAAGGGAGCCAGGAAATGTGGTTCATAGGGTGCTGGTCCCAGCAGCCCAGGGCACAGAGGGGAAGGTTGGGTTTGGAGTTGAGAAGACAGTAAACAACCAGCACTGTCTGTCATTTTAAAGAATTAGATCTGGAATCCAACTGTGCTCTGTTCTAATGTAATTTACATTTTTTACTGCGAGTAATACATCATGGGCATCTCTCTGTATCAATAGATACAGCTCTACATCCTCTTTCTCTGTGGCGCAGATTCCGGAGTCAGGTTCCAGCTGAACTACTCATTAAATGTATGACTGGCCAGCTTATTTAATGATTTAGGCAACATTTCCCTCATTGGTAAACTCTACCAAGTTGTGAGGATTTAATGAGATTATGTCAATATGCTAGCGCTTTACCCTGGCTGTGACAGTACCTGATGATGAGGATGCTGATAGCAATAATGAGAGTTATTCAGCTCAGTCAGTCCCAGATGATGTTCAATGAATTATTTGTGTTGTTTTTGCCTTCATGAATATTCGTGGAAATACATCTGTGCCCAGTTGTCTGGGTCTTGCCGCAAAAAGTGGACTGTTCTCATCGAAGTCTGTGCTATTCGAGGTTGGGCTGTTCATATACTTTAGCAAATGGCTCTCTGGAACTCTTACCTCAGTTTTTAATCCTCCTTCTGTCAGTACCTGTGTCCCCATCACTCTCACCAGTCTGGGTGTGGTTATTCTTTTTGCGCTTTGTCCATCTGCTGGATTGAAACCATATACTCTTGTGGGTTTTTTAAATTAATTAATTAATTAATTTTTTATTTTTAAATTTTATTTATTTATTTTTGGCAGCATTGGGTCTTTGTTGCTATGTGCAGGTTTTTCTCTAGTTGTGGCAAGTGGGGCTACTCTTCATTGTTGTGCATGGGCTTCTCATTGCGGTGGCTTCTCTTGTTGAGGAGCACGGGCTCTAGGCGCGTGGGCTTCAGCAGTTGTGGTGCATGGGCTCAGTAGTTGTGGCTCTCGGGCTCTAGAGCGCAGGCTTAGTAGTTGTGGCTCACGGGCTTAGTTGCTCCGCAGCATGTGGGATCTTCCTGGACCGGGGCTCGAACCTGTGTCCCCTGCATTGACAGGCGGATTCTTAACCACTGCACCACCAAAAAGTCCCAGAATATTATAATTTAAAAAATATTTGCCAACTTAATAAACTAGAAATAAAGTACCTTTCTTAAAATTGCACTTAGGTTGTTACAGGAAAGTTGGACATTTTACTAATATTAATTGGTCGTTTGTATTTCTTATTTTAAGAATCCTTAACCTATTTGTCATTCCAAGTATCTTTTTATATTGATTTGCAAAATAATAAACATATTAGTCTTTTGTTGTATATGTTGTAACTACTTTTTTTCAACTTGAATAATCTGGTGATTTGGAATGCCACATTTATCATAGACAAAATGCTTATACATGCTTGGGTCTGTTTCTATTTTGTTGATTTCTCTTTATTCTAGTACAGATACAGTTTTTATTGATTAGTGTAACTTTAAAATACATCTTTTTGTTTTTTGGCCGCACCACACGGCTTGCGGAATCTTAGTTCCCCTACCAGAGATTGAACCCAGGCCCCGGCAGTGAAAGCGCCTAGTCCTAACCACTGGACTACCAGGGAATTCCCTAAAATACATCTTAATACCTGGTGTAGAATTTTTTTTTTTTTTTTTTTTTTTGCGGTACGCGGGCCTCTCACTGTTGTGGCCTCTCCCATTGCAGAGTACAGGCTCTGGACTCGCAGGCTCAGCGGCCATGGCTCACGGGCCCAGCCGCTCCGCAGCATGTGGGATCTTCCCGGACCGGGGCACGAACCCGTGTCCCCTGCATCGGCAGGCGGACTCTCAACCACTGCGCCACCAGGGAAGCCCACTCTTGTTTTTTATTTGCATTCTTTTGGTTATTGATGAGTGTGAAGGTTTTTCCCAGACTCAGGTGGCAACAGTTCTGCTTTGTGATCAAGCACCTCAGGCCTGGACTGCTCGCTGGCTGGTCCACCAAGATCAGTTTCCTCACACTCTCAGCATCGTTTTTCTCTCTGGAAAACAGGACTGTAGGAGTAGCGCCCGTCTCACGGGGTTATGGTGAGGACTAAGAACGTATGAGTGTTGAGTCAGTGCCAGACTTTTGGTAGTTCACCTTCTAGCTTCCTGTTGAGTTAACCTCAGCTCCCACCCCACTGTTGGTCTGTTGATCTCAGAAAGGTGAGCTGGAGAGACCCTGAAGGTTGGGGAGGGGACCCCGGGGTCAGGGTTTTCAGAGACAGAGCATTCCTGAGTAGGGGTGAAGTCCGTCATGGCGATGGGTGGCTGAGGTAGAATGTGGGTGGGGATGCTTGGGGTTCATGAGGCCATTTGGGAACGGAGGGCGTCTGTGGGCCCGGGCCCTGACGTCATGCAGGATCATGGAGGATTTGAGCCAGGGAGGAAGGTGGTGACCCAAGTTCCAGGGTCACCTTTGAAGAGGGGAGGTGGGTACAGGGACGGTGGGTGACTGGCCAGGTGGGCTGTGGACAGCATGGCAAGGAGGGCTCTCCATGATGAGTGGAAGCACCAGGGGTGTGGAGGCTGTGGTGGGAAGTTCCAGCGTAGGACTGAGTCCTGGCCTCCCCGGGCCTGTCCTCTGTGCTGAGCCACGCTTCAGGTGTGACAGGGACGTGGTGGGAGCACTTTGGAAAAGAATGCAGGTGAAGGGGGTCCCAGTGGGCCTGCTGCAGAGGTGGGGGAAGGGTGAGGAGTTGGTGCAGGGTTGCTGTAGCCACACGGGGCCCCGCCCTTCTGACTGGGTGATGCCCTGTGCTTGGTGTAATGCGCTCGAAATTTCGCCATCTTGAACATTTCGGACAAAGGGCCCACATTTCCATTTTCCACTGGACCCCACAGATTGTGTAAGCGTCCAGAAAGATGTGTGGGGGGTGGGGGGGAGAGTTGACCAAGTGGGCGTGGTCGGAGGCTGGGATTCACTGTCTCAGGATCCAGGTGGAGCCCCTGTGAGCTTAGTCTGGTGCCAGAAGCCCGAGGACTGGGTTTCTCTTGGTTGAAAACGGAATGTTTTGCATTGTGATCGACAGCTTTGACTTCGTGCCTCTCTGTCTCTCTCTAATGCCTTGGTGTGCGTTGGTAACATTCATTCATTCATTCATTCATTCATTTATTTATGGCTGTGTTGGGTCTTCATTGCTGCACACGGGCTTTCTCTAGTTGCGGCGAGTGGGGTCTACTGTTCGTTGTGGTGCTCGGGGCTTCTCATTGCAGTGGCTTCTCTTGTTGCGGAGCATGGGCTCTAGGCGGGTGGGCTTCAGTAATTGTGGCAAGCGGGCTTAGGAGTTGTGGCTTACGGGCGTAGTTGCTCTGCGGCATGTGGGATCTTCCTAGACCAGGGCTCGAACCCATGTCCCGCAGGCAGATTCTTAACCACTGCGCCACCAGGGAAGTCCAGTTGGTAACTTTTTTAAAAAAATCATCTCAAACTTAGGGAAAGGTTGCAAGACTGTAGTTGCACTGGCTTGGGTTCTAGAACACGGCTTCCTCAGGGTGGCACTGTCAACTGTTGGGCTGGGCAATTCTTTGTTTTCGGGGGCAGACCTGTGCGTTGTGGGATGTTTGCAGCATCCCTGGCCTCTATCCAGTAGAGAGTAGTGGCACCTCCACGCGTGGTGACAATCAAAAATGTCTACACATTGCCGAATTTCCCTTTTATGGCCGTCACCCCAGTTGAGAAGCACTGTTCCAGGAAGACCTGAGTTTCTGCCTGACCTCTGCTTCTCACAGCCCCATGACCTTGGTCAGGTCAGGTCACTTCTCTCTCCCACTGACCCCCAAGCGTCAGCGCTCCTGTTTGCGAATTATCATGCTCTGAATGTGCTGTGTTTGCATAAACAGCATTGAGTGTTAAAATTTTGAATTTCTCCTAATTTAAGAGATTAAATCACATACTTTAACTTGACTATGGTGATGAGGAAGATGGGCCAGTATTTCACATGTGAGTTTGCTGATTCTGTGTTGCCGGGTTGATTCCTCTTGCCCTTTGTTCCATTGTTGTTGTTGTTGTTGTTTTCTCAGTTGGGGTTTTGAACGCAGGTGGCCTCTCCTTGCTACCCTTTCTTCTCTGCCAGCCAATCTCACCCATCCTGCCGGGCCCACCGCACCTGCCAGATCCTGTCTACAGGGCGGGGATGCTGCCCTCTGGCCGCGCGCTGCCGGAGGGGCCAGGCTGAGAATGTGGTTTGTGGGTCACCCCATGTGCCCCCGGGGACGGACCCAGGACCCACGGGGTTCATCCTCTTTTCTCCCCTAGAATCGCCCATCTGAAGATCGTTTTCCCTGCTGTTCTGTCTTGTACTGGTGTCTTGCTTAATTCATTGGTCATTGAACTCCAATTTTCTCTTTCCAACTCTGTGAGTTTGCTTGGGCTGCTGTATCGAAATAGCACAGACAGCATGGTTTCAACGACAGAGATGTATTGCTCGTAGTTCTGGAGGCCAGAAGCACGTGATCTTTCCTCTGTGTGTGGGTGCCTGGAGTCTCTTCACGTCCAGATTTCCTCTTAAAAGGACGCCAGTGAGACTGGAGAAGGGCCCGCCCCTCAAGGCCTCATTTTGACTTAATCACCTCTTTAAAGGCCTTATTTCCAAACAGAGTCACATCCTGAGGGGCGGAGAGTTAGGGCTTCAACCTGTGGATTTGGGGGCAGGGGTGGAGGAGGAGGAGCACACTCAATTCAGCCCGTAACACCGACTTAATTTTATGCTTTTTGTGACAGTAGACCAATGTGCAGCAGCTTGTTAGATCTTTCTTAGAAGAAAGGTGAATCCATATTTTGGGTATTTTGAAGATCTCGTCATCTGATTCATTGCTTTAAGAAGTTGCTAAGAGTGTAAATGTCCCTTGACCGGATGATAACACTGCTGATGGTCTCGCATGTACAAGGAGACTAACATTTATCCTGAGTGAAACCATGCAGATGCTTTCTGAGAAACCTCCGTCCAGCTGTATCATTACATACATGGGAGGGGTCAGAAGAGGAGCGTTTGCACAGGGAAGGGATGACACTAAAAGGGTTACTTGAGGACAGGGTGTACCCCTAAGCATTAACCCAAGGTGGAGGGGCGCGGACCATGGAGTTTTCTGCGTCTGAGTCATTACGTTTCCTAAAGCGGTCACGGGTGGGGCTCTGAAAATCTGAATGGTGGTGTCGAGGGCGCAGGTTCCTTAGGTGATGTGACATGAGATGGGACTAGAGCAGGGCTCCTCAGCGAGGCCCACACCTGGGCTGCACTTTGCTGGGAGGGAAGTTAAAGCCACTGTCCTGTTCCCTGTTACCTGGCAGTGGAAAGTTACCCTTGGTGGCAGCCAGCACTTCCGCATACTCTTCAGAACTGCCCATTCCCTTGAGTTTTCCAGCTAACCTCACCTTTAATGTTTAGTTATGCGCCTAAACAAGACGTCTTGCGTTTAAGGAATTAATGCCACTTGGTGAGACTTTTTTTGGAGGGGTAAGGCATTTTACCTTCCTGGGGCATTTTTAAATTCTGAGGATTCATCCAGAGTCATAGTAGTTTGACATTACCTTGAGATTCTTCAGCCAGTAATTCAACTCTTAACATAGTTGACCTAGTTTACTTCTCTCTGGAAGGATTTTGTTCAAACTCAGGGTTGTGAACTTTTGTTTAGAAGCAAGTCTCAAGGGGCCTGATAGGTTTTCTTAAAGGAGAAGTTGCTTTGGGGAAAAAAATCAAGAAAATGAATGGCTTTAAAATGTATGAACATTATGAAAGTTATGACTTTTGTTTTCTCGAAGGAAAAAGAAATGGGCATCTGTGAAATGTTTCTCTTAAATTGTATAGTGAGAAATGAAGCTTTACTGGGGATGGTAATTTATTTCTATGCCGTTTACCCGGGTAAGGCTCTTTCTGATGCTGAATATTGAGTACAAATGTTAAATCATTTTGGGGAAGAAAGAGGAGTTTTCTTTTAGGTTTTGTGATGCTTCATTATTTGCCCGTTAAAAGGATTTGATGAAGATTTAAATATAAGTAGCTGAATTACGTAGCATTCTGTGGGAAGGGATAGTGCCTTTTAATTCTGGAATCAGTGCGTCCATTTACCTGTTACTTGCCCTGCTGGCCTGTGCCACCTTGCTTTACGTTTCTGATAAATTTTAACGAATTTGAAATCTTTGTTCCTAGTGCTTAGAAGGAGAACATTAAGAGCACCAGTTACTCGGGCTGACAATGCATTTTAGACTTCAGATGGTTAGATTGCTTTGAGTGTTTGCTTACGGAGGGGTGGGAGTGAGGGTGCCCAGACAGCTCCTTTCCTGAGGCGGGCACAAGGCATTCATTCCTTCAGGTAACCGGCGACTTACGAGCTGGCCTGCCTGCACTTGCTGGCCGTCGTTGCCTGGTGCCTGGAGCTGGCAGGCGCCAAGGCCACTGTTTTCCATACGGGGGGACCTTGGTTCAGTGGGGGTGGGAGTCGGAGTGACTCCCTGTCTACTGTGACCTTGCCCCGTCCCTTGCCCTCTCCTCTCCTTCCCCCAAGTAAGTTACTGTAAATCCCCACCTCCTCCAGCAGCAAAAGGACTTTGAACTTGAACTCTGTGAGGGAGCGCAGGCCCCGCCTCAACCAGGCAGAGAGTTTGGAATCTCATCTCCTTTTTCAAAACCTCCCCAGGGGATTTCATAACTTGCCTGAGGGTCGTTTTCTGGTGACTAAGGACGTTGGTTCTGGGGAGCCCTTCCTTTGCCAGAGGCGCATCCCTCATGTGCTCTCCTAAAACGATTCTGAAAATGATGCCTGTCTGCACACACCGCTGGGACCCGGGCTGTGGGAAAGGAACTGCTCCTTCTGCCCCAGAGAAAACACGGGAGGGGAGAAACCCTTGTGAGAACTGCTCTGCAGGTTTCCGTCCGCCTGGCCCACCTGTTTTCTTCCTGTTTCTTTCTCCGCAGAGTTTGTCCAGGCTCCATTGTTTTTACCCATATATATATATTTTTTATGCGGTATGCAGGCCTCTCACTGTTGTGGCTTCTTCCGTTGCAGAGCACAGCCTCCGGACGCGCAGGCCCAGCAGCCATGGCTCATGGGCCCAGCCGCTCCGCGGCATGTGGGATCCTCCCAGACCGGGGCACGAACCCGTGTCCCCTGCATCGGCAGGCGGACTCTCAACCACTGCGCCACCAGGGAAGCCCTACCCATATATTTTGATTTTTTTTTTTTTGCATCATGGTTTGTTGCAGGAGGTCAGGGGTGAGTTGCGGTAATTCACAATGTAAATTTCTGGCACATAGTAGGTGCCCAATGAGGGTCACTAAATATGAAGGTTTCTGTGTGTGAAAATACAGAAATCACCACAGCATGGTCATGTATGGGATGGTTGTGAAAGGGAAGGCTGTAGACTGGTGACGGGACTCACAGTTGTGTGTGTGTGTGTGTGTGTGTGTGTGTGTGTGTAGGTGTGGGGGGGCCGCCTGGACTAGGCTGATTAGTATTTTGAGTCATATTGGACACACAGGGTCAAGTGTTAATAGTAATGGAGTTGAGTCTGGGATTAGAGAACAGAGAGGGTGGAATGGGGGTCCATGGTCACAAGAGAGTCCTAGACTGATGGTGACCAGGGCTGCCTGAGTGTTGATGCGTCAGCACAGGAAGAGAATGAGATCCTTCAGTAGGTGGAGGGAGGGGGAGGTCGATTCAAATATATTATTTATATATATATGGTGAACTTGAGTATCAAACCATCTATAACACAGGATAGAAAGAACCGGCAAGATTGGGTGAACGTGGGATGACAGAAAAAGAAACTGTTGTGACATAAAGTGCTTCTGCCTCCTCAGGAAAACAGTTTAATTTCTCATTTTGAAAGTAAAATGAATGCTCTTTGGAGAAATTAAAAAAAGATAAACAGAACAACTCAGGCATGGTGGCGAATTACACTCAAAGTGAAACAGTCACTTCTTCCGCCATGCCAGAGGAACCGTTGGAAATGTTTTGGTGTCTGTTCTCTCCCACAGAGTGATTCTTGGTAAGAGTCATTGGGAAGCTTCGCGGCGTCGGGACAGAGGGACGAGGTGAGCGCTGAGGATCTGTTCACTTGTGGGTGAGATCCCAGCTCCTCTTCCCGGCATTGCTGGCTCAGAGAGAGACTCAGGGCTGGGATGCGGGAGGAGGGCTTAGGGTTGCAGGTGCAGGTCTGGGGTCCCTGCATTTAGAAATTTTGTTGGCGCTTCTCACACGTTTCTGTCCAAGTTTTCCCTGGGAGAGAGGACTAAGCTTGTCCCCGCAAATGGGAGATCTTAAAAACGGGTGCAAATTGCCGATTTTGCTGCATGATGCTTTGTTTAGTATAATATTCTTTCGCAAACTTTATTGCACTTCAGGATCACCTGGGAGCTTGTAAACACAGGTCACTGGACCCCAGCCCCAGAGATTCTGGTTCTGGAGTGTTGGGTGGGGCCTGAGAACCAGCATGTCCACCAAGTTGCCAGGTGATGCTGTTGCTGATAGTTGGGGGTCCACACCCTGAGAACCACTGTCCTATTCATCAAGACTTCCAGAAAAATTGGTACTCCAAGAAGATGCTCCATGCCGGCCCTGTGGGTTCTTGGCACCTCTTCCTGCATAGACTCTTGCAGGGAAGTAGCACCGGTCCAGTGTGGGAAATGCACAAATTCCATGGTTGTGAACGGCCACTTGAAGAGTGGGTGGCTGATGCTCTCTGCATCCTCAGGGTTTTGGGGAGAGAGGAGGTGAAATGAGCCGGTCCAGGCTGTGGAAGGGATCTGGCTCAAAGGCTCCTTTGAGTGGACCGGTTATATATCATGAGCTTTATCATCCTCTGGATGGATGGTTGGTTCCTGTCTTTCTACAGTCTCTCATTTGATAATAATTTTAAAAACTTTAAAATCACCCTTATAAACATAACAGGCTCTTTATAGATGGTCCTGAAGGACAGCAGAGGCCTTGTGAAAGGTATAAAATGTGTCGCTGCAGGGGAGGGGGTAGCACTTGGAAGTGGGAAGAGGTTGACGTGGCGTCCCCTAGGCTGGCATGTTGGTAGATTCAAAGGAGAAACAAGTCGGTAAAAACTTGGTGAAATATTGACCGTCAAAACCAAGTTCAGAGAGCTTGGCGTTAAAATTAAACCTGAATTTTGGGCTTCCCTGGTGGCGCAGTGATTAAGAATCCGCCTGCCAGTGCAGGGCACACGGGTTTGAGCCCTAGTCCGGGAAGATCCCACATGCCGCGGTGCAACTAAGCCCGTGCTCCACAACTACTGAGCCTGCGCTCTAGAGCCCGTGAGCTGCAACTACTGAGCCTGCGAGCCACAACTACTGAAGCCTGCGCACCTGGAGCCTGTGGTCCACAACAAGAGAAGCCACTGCAATGAGAAGCACACACACTGCAAGTAAGAGTAGCCCCCGCTCGCTGCAGCTAGAGAAAGCCCACGCTCAGCAACGAAGACCCAATGCAGCCGAAAAAAAAAAATTAAACATGAATTTCAAAATATAGAAAGAAATAGCATCAGATAGAAATTGATCAATAAAATGAATGCAGTATTCAATAGAAAACTCTTAGGAAGTAAGAAATGGACATGAGACGTGGGCCTTAAAAAAGGCCCTAAGTCCAAGAAAAAAGTTCCCTAAAATGAAAACACTGTACACAGGTGGCCCTCACCTTGCCCGGTTCTGTGGTAACTGAACTCAGTTCTCTGTAGACCGAGGCCTGCCCGTGAACTCTGTTTCAGAGAGCAAGGACGGGGCGGGGGTGGGGGGGTCGCGCAGAGGAAGATGGGGGATTGTGTGCTGTAACCACAAGGGGCCTAACTAGGTGATGATCACAGCTCTAACTCTGAATACCCGCTGAGTCCCAGCCCCCATCTGGAACCGGGAAGCTCCGAACAGTTTGCCAAATGTTCAGAAGCTGCTGCCAGTGTAACACCCAAATATTATTCATGATACCCAGTTACCCATCACATATTGATGAGGGCCTCCTATGTTTCAGATGCTGTTCAGATACAGGGAGATGTGTGTGTGTACATTTGTAGGTAGAAAAAAAAATGAAAGCAGTTTTGAAGGTATCACTTCCTTTTGGAATTTTTCCCCTCCTATATTATGTGAAATCCATATTAGGACCATTCGAAAGGAATCAAACTTCATAAAATATTACCGTGAAAGGAATAAATATTTTAAAATGTATTTCACATGGTCTTTCAGAGAACTCGCTCCGTAACACCATCTAGCCTCCTGCAGCTGTCTGAAAAAAGTTTCCTGAACCTTCTTGTTTTCTTTTTCCTCCGAAATCATTCTTTTGGAAGTAACACATTTGTAATTTTAGTTCTGGTATTACTTCACTATACCTCTCTTTCGAAGCAGCACACACCCATGTAGTAGTTGAGATTATTTTGTAGTTTGAAAAAGGGCTAGAAAACTTGATTTTTTTTTTTTTTTTTTTGCGGTACGTGGGCCTCTCACTGTTGTGGCCTCTCCCGTCGTGGAGCACAGGCTCCGGACGCGCAGGCTCAGCGGCCATGGCTCACGGGCCCAGCCGCTCCGCGGCATGTGGGATCCTCCCGGACCGGGGCACGAACCCCTGTCCCCTGCATTGGCAGGCGGACTCTCAACCACTGCGCCACCAGGGAAGCCCGAAAACTTGATTTTGATAGTTTTAAATTTAAAAAAAGTCCAAGTTAGCACTGATTTGAAAATTATCTTATATATTTTTAGGAAGGAACTGGAAAAAAAATTTAGCACAATTCTGATAAATTAGGAAATAGAATTTTTGAGTCACTATCTCATTAATGAGTTGCTGATATGAGTTATGTCTTTGTAATAAAGTGGCATTGCTGGGTAATGAGGCTCAGCTGAAATATGAAATCTGATAACGCACATTTGCACATTTTAAGGAAGTACAGCTATTAGAAACAGTGGTTCTGCCTGACATGAGATCATTACAGCCAGTATGCTTGTCTCCTTTTAAACGTGAAGCCAGTGACTCTGAAGGTTTTGCCTCAGGTGTCCAGATACCTGGTAGATAAATTACAGGTGAGCATCACTCAACGGTGTACTGCTGGCTTTCAGCCACAGACGATGGTAGAAGGGGAGTGAGGAGGGAGGGATGGGTTGGAAGTAAGGGTTGCTATCTGGGCCTCTGGTCCCGATGGTCGCACAAGTCCCATTATCCTCGTCCCCCCGCAGGATCTGCTGTCCTGTGGTTGACGCCTGCAGCTCTCCTAGGTTTGTGGCACCGGGTGCCGTGGCTTCTTGAAGTTCTGATGGGACAGCTCAGTTCTGTTGGCAGCTTTTCCCTGGGTGAGATTTATCTTGACTCTCCCCTTGGAGCTGATGACTGTGCTCCTCCGTGGTGTTTGAGTTTAGCTTTTCCTGCAGCCTTCAAGCTAACTTCAGCCACTCCTTGAATCAGTGACCTCCTGCCCTCTTACCTAGTCCCTGCCTTGTGTTAACTCTTGAAATGATTCTGAGACCAGCCCATCGTAGAAGAGTTGCCATTCTTCATAAAGGGATTTTAAACATCACATATAGAGCCAGTTAGCCACCATAAATCCTTTATGGAATAAGAACAACAACAAACAAACCAAAAAAAATACTGTTGACAAACGCTCTTAGTTCATTTCTAATGGTTATTTCGTTCGTGATGTTTTGAAACTGGCTGAGAGTCAGGAAGCATCCTGATTTATGAATAGTCTTGTGTTTCACTGTGTGGTGGATGGGGGTTGTGATTCCTACTCCTTTGTTTTGTCTTAGAGAAGTTGCACGTATCCATTCTGCTGGCGGGGTGTGATCTCGCATAAATTTCAGACGAGGTCTTCATCCCCACCCCCCATATGCCTGTCTTCTAAAATCGCGGCATCTCAGAGTTGGGAAGGGGCGCCAGGGACCATCTGCTTCATTTTCTTCCTCCCTGGTGATACTTCTGGCAGGTGCCGATCTTTTCTCTCGCTCTGGGGCTAACCGGCCATCTCTCTGCCTCGGGAGGCCACCTGCTCCGTGTTTGACCAGGGTTAACAGCTGGAAGTTCCTTCCCTCAATGAGGCGCATCTGTCTTCCTGCAGCTTTCACTCCTGGGGTTGGGGTTTGTCCTCCGCGGGCTCATAAGAGAAGATGACTTGGTTTCTGCCAACCCACCCACTTCCTGCAGAAAGAATCTGCTCTTAGAAATGTGTTTAACCCGTTTTTCTTTCTTTCTTTTTTTTTTCAGTCTTCCAGTGATGTTTGTTTATTAACTATCCTGGCTACTTAAAAACAATTTTTTTTGAGTTAATACATGTAAATGGTTTTAAATTAAAAGCGTAAAGAAGGCCACACAGTGATATATGTGTGTGTGTCTGTTTCTCTCTCATACCTGTCCCTAACCAACTAATTTCTGTCCTCAGCATCAGCCAGTGGTACCAGTTTCTGATGTCCTTGCAAAGTTTACTTTATGACACGCAAACACATAATCCTTGTGTATCCACATACACACGTGTCCGTCCATCTCCTTTGTATGTAAAGGATGGCGTTACCCCACATCTCCACCTAGCTGTTTCATGTGACAGTACATCTTGGATTTTCAAATCTGTCCGTAGAGAACATCCTCATTCTTATGGTTGCTTAGTGTTCTATTATATAGATTTTGTCCTATTTACTTAAAAAATCAAAGCAAAACGACCACCTCCCTCCCAAGTCATGCCTCTTGGGTTTGCACATAATGCTGGTCCAGGGCACAGTGTGATGACGTTCCCTGCTCTGGACTGGGAATAATTATACTGTCACAGAGTTGAGTCATATTGCACCAAAGATGAAATAAAACCCCAAGAATTCCCCCCCCCTTTTGATGCTCTCCCATTCTGTTTCTTCCATCCCTCGGCATTGACTCAGGCAGCTAAACACACACAGCGCTCACCACTATAAAACTCCATTCTATGAGATTTGGCCTATCACCCATTCTGATGAAATCTTGTTGGATTCTGATCCAGTTATCTGACATTTTATCTGGTTGTGTGTATCAACTACAAATTGGTTTAGCCTGCCATCAATAACCCCCTCCAGATTTTCCTGGCTCACAATGTGGCCCAGGATGGAGCTAATCATAGAGCCCCGTGACAGAACCCCCGGAGGACCCCTGGAGTTTTCTAATGATTAGGCTTTGGATAAGAGTGAGCAGCTGGGTGCAGCCAAGCCCCACCTCGCTTTAGCATCACTTCACCTTCACATCATCATCTTGTCTAGAAGAATACACTGTTTTGGTTGTAAGCTGGCCAGGGTCCACGTCCACTAGTATGCAACATGCCCTTGAACTTTTCACCTTCTCAGAAAAGGGAATAAGTGTGCATGTCTTTTATTCTTAGCAAACCTTTGCTGGAGATGTTTCTTTTCTAAATGTTCATAAAACATTTAGTGATCCACTCTAGAACATTGCTTTGGATGAATATCATTTGTTCATTCCCCCTGAAACATGGGGTGCCCAGCTCTTTGCTAGAGTCTAGGAGAACAGTCCTGAGCAAGGGGAGTGGTTGCCTTGTGTCTCTCTGGCGTTGGGCGGCTGCCCGTGGACCATTCTTCTTGTCAGTTCCCGAGATCTGTCTAGCCTCTGCCCTCTGAGAGCTTCGTCTTTGGCCACGATAGCTAATTAAAAAAGCCAGTGACCAAAAAGACTGAGAGGAGAAATACAGGGTCCTGTGGGAACTTATTGCAGGAAAACTTAACGAATCTAGGAGCCCTGGAAAGACATTTTCAGAAAACATGATACTTAAACTGACACCTAAAGACAAGTAAGGAAGAGATCTGAGCAAAAACAGCCAATTGGTGGTGCTGGTGGAGGGATGAACTGCCATAAGCCCCGTCCGTATAATTTATAATGTGATTCGTAGCTTCTTTCAACCCTGGGACCTTTGCCCATCTCTGATATTTGTCTGTAATTTCTCTGAGATGACTGGCAGTTTCTCTCAGCCATGGGGAATTCACCTGGGGAATGTCTTCTTGGGGACCCTTGGGAGTCCCTGCCTCCTGAAACTCAGACCTCTTCCAGTTCCTTCCGGCCAAACTACACACTCCCCCCAGAAACCTAGATTTCATTTTATTGCGAGAGGTCAGAGTTATGACTGCCATGAAAAATACAGAATTTTAGGGACTTCCCTGGCGGTCCAGTGGTTAGGACTCCGCACTCTCATTGCCGAGGGCCCGGGTTTGATCCCTGGTTGGGGAACTAAAATCCTGCAAGTGGCATGGCCAAAAAAAATAAAATAAAATAAAAATATATGTAATTTTAGATTCGGAGCTATGATTTTTGGCTTTCAACAAAGTGCAGCTGTTTATTATCATTTTTAGAACTAGAAACACAAGATAATTCTTGTCTTAGCCATCTCAAAGGAATTTAAAAATGTTTCCTGTCTTATGATTAGCTTTGGAACAAAAAGACCATTGATAAATGGATTCTTTGAAGACCTTTTACATGGAGTCTTACCAACTCTTAGGGTAAGAAGAGAATTTTGAATTAGTGGAGGAGAGTGACGATGTCCTGGAAGCTGGGACTCTTGCCAGCACAGCCGTCTCGTGGGCATCATTCACTGGTACCCTCCCTGCCCCTCCCCATCGTCACTGAATTGCTATGGATTCTTGGCATTTGAGGATTTAACATTTCTAATTGAGAGCCCGTCTGAAAACCTGTCCATACGTGGAAGAATCTGCATTCTTGCCGAGGCGTCTGTTTGAGTCATGTTAGGTGTGAGGCCTGTGGAAACGCAGATGCCACTTAGCCTGTGACTGACCTTGGCCTCCACCCATCGCTAACTCCTCAGCCTACCGCCGACCCCTAAGGCCACCTGCTGCTCCATCGCTTGTTCAGGGGTGTATTTCCAGGTGGAAGGATATAGAATAGTGATAACCGCAAAGGACTCGTGGTGACCTCTGGGAATGCCATGGTTCTGTTCCATTTGAGAGTCAGAAACAGAGACATCCAGTGCTGTCACCAAAAGAAAGAAGTGTAATGCCAGCACTTTGTAGGCGAAACGGTCAAAACAGTATTTGGTCGGAGGGGTGGAAAGGAGAGGATGAGACAGACCTGCGTGGTTCGGGGCAAGCCGTGCAGCACCGACATTAGAAGTGACAGAAATCGTATGCGTGCTCGAATGCGATTCTCGTGGAATTTGTCTTCTGTGACAGCCGTGCTTTTCTGGAGCAGGTAGACGTGGTCGCAGCCAGTCTGCCTAGTTAGAACTGTTCCATCCCATGCGCTTGCGGTCTCCTCCTGCGGGTCATCCTCTGGGCCTGGTCTGGCTTCCCTCTGGGTAGTTTTCTAGGTCATCGGCCACCCCCACTCCTTCAGCTGTTTTCAGTTCCACCAGCCCTTTGCCTCTATTGTCCAGGAGGTCCATAATTCTCTGAAAGGGACCAAGAATCCCTGTTGGAATTTTACCTCTTTTCTTTCCTCCTGAATGCTTTCTCTGTGAATATTTTGCAAGACTTAGCAACCTTGTTAGGATACTGGCCTCATCAGCGAAAACTCCCAGATCTTTATCACACCCGCTGTGAAGTCACTATCTCTGCAGTTCTCCTATGTATAGAACGATTTTTTAAATGTCTAGATGCAGGAAGACCCTGCTCTACTACATAGTATTTGCTTTATTAGTCTTCACAGCTCTTAATTTATAGGTACATAACTTGCATGCTGGTCTTTAATCTTTGAGAAGAAATCTTGATCCTAGAACATGTGATTACCATAATGCCTGTCTCATTTCCAGATAGCTGTGTTCCATAGTTTAACTCTTCTGCACTGTTCTAAGTTATAATTGGGGTCCTTTCCTCCCTCCTGCCCTTCTTTCGAATCTTCCCTCTCACGAGACATAATTCAAATCCTGCTACCTTCTTGCATTGAGTTGGTGCCCTTAGAGCAGCACCGTCCAGTAGAACTTTCTGTGATTATGGAAACGTTCTCTGTGTTGTCCAGTATAGTAGCCATTAGGCATATGAGGTCGTTGAACACTTAAAAGTGTGACTAGTGTTACCAAGGAACTGAATTTTAATTGATTTTAATTAAATTTAAATAGCTTCTTGTAGGTAGTGGCCACCCTATTGGACCGTGCAACCATGGGGTTTAGTTGAGAAAATAAGACTTACCTAACAAGAAAAGAAAAAGGACGACAGTGATTTATGACTTAAGTACCATAATAAATGGTCAGTCTGAAGGCAGGCTCAGAGGCAGGGCCTCCCACACTGGGGGTCCACTTCTGACCTCTGGACTGAGCTCTGGTTTCTGACCCCTGACAGCCTCTTGGAGACCTCTACCTGCACACTGGGAAGATAACCCCAGATCAAGAAACCCAAGTCCTTTCATTTCCCTGAGCCTCAGACCCGCTCTTCTTCCTTTGTCTTCTATCCTCTGACAGCATCTTCCCCCACTAGCACCGAAACTGGAACCTTGACTTGTTGCCGTCTCCTTGTCTTGCAGAGCCAGTCTGTCACCAATCCATGCTGCTCCCCCCGCAATAGCTTTGGAACCAGTCCCGTATCCTCCATGCAGGGCCACTGGGCTGCTCACCTGTCAGGCAGTGTAGCAGCGCATGTCATTGTTGCCCCTGTCCTCCTCTCTGGACCCACGTCCCTCCATTCTGTCCTCCGCTTGTCACCTGGCGACCCTGTCCCTCACCTGCTAACCGTGTTTGCCTTGCACAGCACAGAGGAGGAAACGAGGCCGGGACAGCGCTCCCCTCCCCCATCGCTCTGCTCACTAAGCTTCTTTCCACCTGGAGGTGCCCTCATGCCTCCCTTTGTCTGAAGGGATGCTTTTCCCTTCTCCTCATTCTTACTCATCTGGGGCTTTACTCAGCCTTCTCGTCTACTTCGCTCTGCCCACCCGTCACACGAACACTAATTTCTTCCTCCTCTGAGTCCCCGCAGAACACCCTCCATTGCTTTGATTAAACTTACCATGTCGTCTTGTAATTACATGTGTACATTGTTCTCCTGATACATAGACAGTGAATTTCTGTGGGTGTGAACTGTCTTCTTGATTCCTTATTCCTTGTACTTTTTTCACGGCAGAGTAAGCACTGTTGGTTGAATAACCACATGGACCTGAGCAGACCATAGGGCGTGAATAGGTGCTGTCTGGGCAGGTGCAGAGGGGAGGGCAGTCAGGTCCCCATGAAGAGCACAGGTAGGTTGGGGATAGAGCAGGTTGTGGTGACCCTTCAGGGAGGAGTTTTAATTGGGCCCGTTTGTCCATGGGGAGGTCCCACTGGAGCAAGGGAGAACAGACATTTTAGAAGGATCGGGCTAGTGAGGCGGCAGGTGAATTAGGACGAGAGACGCTGCCACACATCAATGGCAAGGACATAGAGTAGGGCACGTAACAGGCACCCGGTAACTATTAGAAGAAGGAACAGTTGAGGCTATGTTAGTTGGTTGATGGACCATCCCGCTGTTAGTGATAACTCAAATCGAGGCTGCCGAATGAAGAAAACGGGATGAATTTAAATGAGTGTTGGTTTTTTTTGTTGTTGTTTTTGTTTGTTTGTTTGTTTTATGGTACGCGGGCCTCTCATTGTCGCGGCCTCTCCCGTTGCGGAGCACAGGCTCCAGACGCGCAGGCTCAGCGGCAATGGCTCACGGGCCCAGCCGCTCCGTGGCATGTGGGATCTTCCCAGACCGGGGCACGAACCCGTGTCCCCTGCATCGGCAGGCAGAGACTCAACCACTGCGCCACCAGGGAAGCCCTGAGTGTTGGTTTTTAAAGGCAAATGTAAATTTCACAGCTACACTCATGTTATCACCATTCTTTCTGGAATTTTTTTTTTCATGTCATACTTATGATCATATATCTGAAATCTTCTGGAGTTGTCCCAGTTTCAGATTTTGACTGTACTAACAGGGCATGGGGTTCCATACTACTTAAAATAACATAGCCTATGCGCTTATATTGAGCAAGTCAACCAAATTCTGTTAATCCTGCCTTAAAAATGCCACTGCTTTTTACGTGATAGAAAATACAGGCAGTAGTCTTTCTTCTCACTGGTGTTTTTTTCCTTGTATTGAAACATTGTCCTAATGCACAGGAAAATCTCAATTTAGCAAAGAGAGAAATCAGACTCCCATTATTGCATGGGATTCTCCACATGCCTTAGTTCTTTATTGCTGTGTAACAGATTATCCCTAAACTCAGCAGCTTAAAACAACAAGCGTGTGTTATCTCACAGTTTCTGTGCGTCAGGAGATCAAAAATGGCTTAGCTGGGTGGCTCTGATTCATGCCTTGATGGCACATAGCATGCAAAGATCTGTCATGAGGTTGAAGTATGATGTCAGCCAGGAATGCTGTCATCAGAAGGCTTAACTGGGGCTGGAGGACCCACTTCCAAGACGGTTCACTCACATGGCTGTTGGCAGGAGGACTCAGTTCCTCGCTACATGGACCTTTCTTCTCATCGGGCTGCCTGAGCGTCCTCACAGCATGGCAGCATCTGGTTCCCACCAGAGTGAGTGATCTGAGAGGGGGAATGAGACACAATGCTTTGCTTTTTATGAGCCAGTCTTCAAAGTTACACACCGTCACTTCCTCCACAGTCTGTTAGAAGTCACCAAATCCACCCCCAGCAGGGGAGAGAAATTAAGCCCTGCCTCTTGAAGAATGGAATTTCAAGAATTCATGGACCTATTTTAAAGCCACACAACATAATTTCTGAAAGTCAGTCACCTTGTGCATTAAAATTGACTCTGCTCTGGAGGGCCATCCTTTCACTTCTTCCCATTTGTTAACTTTTCCATTTGACATTAAGAATGGCTGTAATCTAGTAGAGGTTAAGAAATTTAGGTTGCACAGAACCCTATATTTCTGTAGCTTTTTCCGGAACTGATATCCTTGGGACTTCCACTAGTTTCAAATGTTGTGTGTTGGGCTGACAGTGGTGAACAACTACAGTGGATGGTCTCGTAGGTGCGGGCTGTTTGCTGTCATTGGTATTATCTGAGCTTGAGCTGGATGTGTAGTCTTGGTATTGGGTTGCTCTCATTTTCCATCCTCTCCTCTATCTTTGTTCTCCCCACACGTATCTCACACCTGTTTCACCCCTGTATTATAGGCATATTTCAGGTATGTGCGTACTAACCTCTGCAGCTGACTGTAAGGCCCTGAGGGGCAGAGAAGAATGCATGTTGTTCAGTTTTGTGCTCCTCCTTCCTGCAGCAAAAATTCCTTGAACATAAATCACTCAACACATTTTTTTGGTTGAATGTGTCATTAGGTCAAAGTGGAGAACACACACACACACACACACACACACAGAGAGAGAGAGAGAGAGAGAGAGAAGTTACCAGCAGTGTAAGGTTGGGAAACCCCTCAAGAGAGTGAAGAGGGAAAAAGGTTTAGGGGGCAGGAATTGGGGTAGAAAAGGCAGAAAGAAGATAAAGAGGACAGGATATAACAAGAGTTGGAGATGACAGGAATGTGGGGTGATTTGGGGAAGATGGGTCGGGGTAGGAAATTTTAAAAAATGTATGGAACAGGATCTTGTCTCCTAGTTAGGGCAAGAGCCAGGTAGGAATGGGGAGATTAACAATATCTCTTGGGTAGCAGGCCCTATGTGGACACTTCCCATATGTTGTTTTATTTTTTAAAGCAACTAAAATTAGTTGACTTATATAGAACTTAGATATTTCAGTGGTACAAAGAATATCAGTTATCTCTTTTAATCTAGAGAGTGGTTACTGCAAGTGTCATGGGTAATAACTAGAACTATAAATATACTGTAGAATTTGGAAGGTAAAGACATAAATTAATTTAGGGGAGAATAATCAAGATGTAAGTCCCTGGCTTAGGACTTCCTCATCCACAGGGACAGCTGGTGTGTGTATGATACATGGGGTCACAGCGGATCCCTATGGAGTAAGAACACTAGTTCCCAACCCAGATATCAACTTTCTTTTTTGGGGGTGGGGGGAATCTGCCGTTGTTAAGAATAGGGAATAAAATATCAATATAAAAGTTATCTTCTCAAGGCAGAGTCACAGGAGACAGGGTAAATTCTAGTGTCTTGTGTTGAGTTGCACTTCAGATTTATTTTACCAAAGGAACGATTTTGATAGATTATGTATTTAATAGGTTTTGTGGGTGGGCATGGGAATCTGGTAACCACTTGCACACAGTTTATATGAGCAGGCTGCCGAGTTGCAAACAGCTGACTTACAAAATGAGCCTTTGGAATACCACCCGGCTTACGGACTTCCTCTGTGCCACTCATTTATGGTTTGAGCACCTTATCTTGTTTCATGTCTTGATGAAGAATTAGAAAGTTAAGTGGGAAAGAAAAACACCTGTCAAGTGCAGAGAATCCTCCCTGTTACACAATAACAATGCAGGGCAGTTGATGAATAGAATGGGAGGCGCCCCTGAAAGTCATGGGAAAGAAAGCCTGTGGTTATCTGGCCTCACCTCTTCTCTGCCTTGCTTTCTCTGCCTCATACAGTCCGTTGCCAAATAATATTTTCATTGTCATAAGCCACCTTAGTTAAATATTTAATTCTACAGAGTCATAACCAGGGACCAAAATGTCATGCATAGATTTTATGAAAGTAATAAAATGCTTCAGAGAGTACAGTTGCTCCGCGTGGGGCCCGTTGCATCTGATAAATGAGTCACATACCTGGTCATGAGTTTCCTTACAGAGTGACGATGGCTGCTTATCTGTGTACAGCCTTGTTATTTGGAGGAAACAAAGATAAGAAGTTTTTGCTGTATGTCTGAAACCCATGTGTAAAAAACTATTTTTATAGAGTAGCCTTCTCTTTCCTGCTCTCCTGGCCCTAAACATTGGAGCAAAGTGAAATTTCCTGCAACAGCTGCTTGTAAATAGTAAGTGCTCAATAAAGGCCCTCTCTACCTTTTATCTCCCAGCCGTTGCCTCCGTATTACATAAGAGGACCCTTTTCACATCCTCCAAATAGACAGCTCTATACCTTTGTGAGTTGGCTAAAATACAACATGTAGCTGTGTTTTCTTATGACAAAAGGTTTATTCATTTTAGAAGTACGGAAGCCTGTTTGCCTAAGCCCGTGATTTTAAATTTTTCCTTTTTTTCTTACATTATTTCCTGAAGTTTCTACAAAAATGTAGTTTCCAAACAAAAATATTTAATGTTTCAAAAGGAAAATAATGCAAATATGCAGAAAGATGTTATCCATTATCCAGAGGTAATCACTATTATCATCATCCTTTCTAGGGCTTTTCCTGTACATACATGTAATTGATATTTATTTTAAAATGAGACTGTATTGTATGCGAGGGCAGGCCAACTGCTAAAGCAGCCTTCCGTTTTCGGTGGGAATAAACTGTACCGGTCTGTTTCCGCGTCACTGTCTGGGAAGGGGCACTAGGTGGTGGTGGGCGGGGCAGGGTGAGGCAGGGGTTACTGTGTTCCACTCCCCTCCTTTCATGGGGTTCCCCCTTCTTGGCCTTCAGGATTTTCTCCATTGAGCGGGGGAACAGGGAAGAGAATGGAGGGGCGTGAGTGGGAGGACCTTGTCTGGAAAATGCGTCCATCATTTTTGTCCACATCTCATTGGCCAGAAGTTGGTCACATGACTGCAATTTATGCTCGGAACCGTAGTCTAGTTGCAGGTCCGAGTCAAAAAGGGAAGCAGTCTGTTGAACCACGTGCTGCTCTCTAACTCAGTTGTGTAAACCGTTTTGAAACGTTCCAAAAAACCCAAACCGTTTATTTCGAACATGTTTTTGTGTGCAAAATCTGGTCCCCTCTCCATCTCTACCCTATGTGAAGCCCCACCATCTCTTGCCAGATCTTCTTATAATTGGTCTTCCTGCCTCTGTTCTTGTTCCCCTGTAGTTGCTGACCCCCAGCAACTGAAGGGGTCTTTTAAAAGCTGAAGTCAAGATTTATCACTCTCCTGCTTGAAACCTTCCAAAGATGGTTGCATGAATGCCCACCCTCTAATGAGGCTGGCGCCTCGGCTCTCTGACCCCACCAGCCATACTGCCCTCCCTCCCTCTGCTGTCCCTCTGGCCTCTCCCCTTGGACTTGCCCTCTGCAGGCGGTGGGGCTTGCCAGCATCCCTGAGTGAAACTCCCCCCACCCCATCACCCGTCAGCTTCAGTGTCACCTCTCCAACCACCAGTCATACATAGCCTCCCCTCTCGCTCTACTTACTTCTATTTAACTGTCATGTTGTTGTCAAAGCACTCAACCACCATCATCAATCATCTGGCTTGTTTGTTTGTATATGCTTGTAATCCATCTTTCTGTTTTCTAGATTGTGGGTTCCTTGAGGCGGGAGGAATACCATCTTGCTCCCATCTGTGCCCCCAGATAATGAGTCCTGCACGCGGTGGCTACTTAGTACATACTTGTGGGATGAGTGAAGGTCTTGACGGATTCTCACGTATTTTTTTTTCCCCAAGGACCTCTGCTTCATTTTTTTTTAATTTTTAAATTTTATTTATTTTTGTATACAACAAGGTCTTATTAGTCATCAATTTTATACACATCATTGTATACATGTCAGTCCCAATCGCCCAATTCAGCACACCACCACCCCACCCCCCCGCGGTTTCCCCGCCTTGGTGTCCATACGTTTGTTCTCTACATCTGTATCTCAACTTCTGCCCTGCAAACAGGTTCATCTGTACCGTTTTTCTAGGTTCCACATACATGCGTTAATATACGATATTTGTTTTTCGCTTTCTGACTTACTTCACTCTGTATGGCAGTCTCCAGATCCATCCATGTCTCAACAAATGACTCAATTTCGTTCCTTTTTATGGCTGAATAATATTCCACTGTATATATGTATCACATCTTCTTTATCCATTCATCTGTCAATGGACATTTAGGTTGCTTCCATGACCTGGCTATTATAAATAGTGCTGCAATGAACATTGGGGTGCATGTGTCTTTTTGAATTATGGTTTTCTCTGGGTATATGCCCAGTAGTGGGATTGCTGGATCATATGGTAATTCTATTTTTAGTTTTTTAAAGAACCTCCATACTGTTCTCCATAGTGGCTGTATCAATTTACATTCCCACCAACAGTGCAAGAGGGTTCCCTTTTCTCCACACCCTCTCCAGCATTTGTTGTTTGTAGATTTTCTGATGATGCCCATTCTAACTGGTGTGAGGTGATACCTCATTGTAGTTTTGATTTGCGTTTCTCTAATAATTAGTGATGTTGAGCAGCTTTTCATGTGCTTCTTGGCCATCTGTATGTCTTCTTTGGAGAAATGTCTATTTAGGTCTTCTGCCCATTTTTGTATTGGGTTGTTTGTTTCTTTAATATTGAGCTGCATGAGCTGTTTATATATTTTGGAGATTAATCCTTTGTCCATTGACTCATTTGCAAATATTTTCTCCCATTCTGAGGGTTGTCTTTTCATCTTGTTTATGGTTTCTCACGTATTTTTAATGACAGTGTTATAGCCCATTGCACAGAATTGCCGTGAATATTTAACTGTCTACTTTTGTGGCTTTTTACTTTTTTTAAAAAAATAAATTTATTTATTTATTTATTTGGCTGCATTGGGTCTTCGTTGCTGAGCACAGGTTTTCTCTAGTTGAGGCGAGCAGGGGCGACTCTTCCTTGCGGTGCGCAGGCTTCTCATTGCGGTGGCTTCTCTTGTTGCGGAGCATGGGCTCTAGGCATGCGGGCTTCAGTAGCTGTGGCTCACGGGCTCTAGAGCGCAGGCTCAGTAGTTGTGGTGCATGGGTCAGTTGCTCCGTGGCATGTGGGATCCTCCTGGCCCAGGGCTCGAACCCATGTCCCCTGCATTGGCAGGCGGATTCTTAACCACTGCACCACCAGGGAAAACCCTACATTTTTAAATTAAAAAGATGCTTTGATGACTCTGTTTAGCTAGTTTTGGGGGGGGGGGATTTTTTTTTTTCTTTTTTTTTTTTCCGGTACGCGGGCCTCTCACTGCTGTGGCCTCTCCCGTTGTGAAGCACAGGCTCCGGACGCACAGGCTCAGCGGCCATGGCTCACGGGCCCAGCCGCTCCATGGCATGTGGGATCCTCCTGGAACCAGGGCACGAACCTGTGTCCCCTGCATCGGCAGGTGGACTCTCAACCACTGCACAACCAGGGAAGCCTTTGGGGGATTTTTATGGATTTTTTATTTTATTTTTACTTTCTTAGGATTGATTCCTAGGTGAGAATTTGTTTACTGAATGGGTGTATGTACAGAATATTAAGGTGTTTAGACCCTCCTGGTTTGTTTCCCCATGTAGTTGAGGGGTCTGGTATAGCACACTCTCAATAATACTGGAAGGTGGGCTGGGAGGGGTAGGGGGTAGGAGTTTTGTCTGTCTTCATTGCTGTATCCCTGGATCTTAGAACAGATGTTCATGTTTACTAAATGAATAAATCAGTTTCCATAAAAAATTCTAGGTATCCCTTCATTTTAATTTATTTTTATTCATTTATTTGTATAAATGTTCCCTGATTTTTAAAATGTATGCTTTTGCAGAGTAGGTCTGTCCAATTTAAGAACATTCACCCAACGTTAAACCTAAGGGAACTGGGTGTTAGCTGGGCTCATCCTATTCCTTAGAATCCAGACAAGGTTCCTTTGAGCCCCCTATGGAGTTGGTGGAAAGTCCAGGATTCTGCCCAGGATTTCTGAGAATCCCAAGGGCTGTGAGACAAAGAGACAGTTTCTAACCAGAATTCTTGTCTTCTTCTCCGTGACTTGTGATTGACTGTAGTTTGGTTTTCATCACACCGTCCCTTCTTTATTGCTCCCACATCAGTCACAAGTGCAAGACTAGGTGTGTGTCACTCTGAGCTGGTCATTGGAAGAGTTACTGCTTTGTAGACCCTCCATCCTCCTCCTCCTCAAAGGTCCTTTCACCCTTCTGCCGCCAGATCACACATCTGTTTCAGCCAGCATCAAGGACGGCCCTGGAGATGTAGCGCTTTCCTTTAACAGTATCCACCCTCCGGGGGTTCCAGCCGTTGTCCCCGCCTCTGCACAGTGGTGTCGGGGAGAATTGCTGATTTGCAATATTTGTCGTTGGTGAGAGAGGCAGAGAGTTGGGATGGGGGAGGCATGGAGACAGAAAAAAATAAGCTCCTCTCCAGCTGTTCCTTGTCCTCGTTTCTTCTTTTGAATGATTCCTTATTCCCCCAAGTAAAGTCTTAACCTCTTCGCCTTGCAGATGAGGATTTCATTTTAACCCATGGCTCTCAATTGGTATGCTACGGGCACTAGTGGGTCATAAGCTCTTCCCAGGTGTACTAGGAACGGTCCACAGGCGTGTTGCCAAATTTTGATCCACGTGTAAAAATACTTCAACTGTGGCATTCCTTGAGCTGAGTAGGCCATAGGAGCTGTCAAATGATGGCTGTGGGGTACAGCCTGCTATGAGAAACAGAAAAGAGCCTTAGCCTAGATAACGTGCCAAGAAAGAATCCCTGGTGATGGGTGGTGAGCTGACTGTGTAAGAGAAAGGGGAGGGCACTCAGCACCTGCTTAAAGGACCAAGGGAAGAGCATGTAACCCTGGGAGCTTTGGTAAACCATGTAGTAGGGTCCTGTTTTGGTTATCTCTGGCTTGGCTGAATCTTTTCATGAAGGTTGCCAAACATATTAAATCCTGCCAGAGTTGAATGCAGGCCTCCTTTGAAAGGGAATTATAAACACACACGTTTGTGTCCCTTGCTGTGTTTGCATGTGGGCAGCCTTGTGTCGGGGGTGGATGGTTGGAAGGATGAAGGATTGAAGGATCCTGGAAAGTAAAGGTTCTCAAACATGGGTTCCGATTGCCTGTACGTGTGCTTGATCTGGGCAGCTAATTGCTAAGGTTCAGCACCCTTTTCGCTCCATGTTTTATTTCACCCTGCCTTTATCTCCTTTGACAGGACGTAACCTACAGATCATTTAGGGTTTCTTTCCCTCACCTATGTCTTGACTAAACACATTGGGAAGATGAATTTCATATTACTTCTCTCTTGCCCCTCAGCACTTGGATCCCCAAGGGCTCCATCGCTAGCCACTTTTTCTTCTCACTCGTCTTGGATAACTTCTCACAGATCTTGAACTCTACCTACCAACTGTCAGCTCTACACTGGTAACTCCCAAGTCTCTAGCCCAGACTAGATCTCTCTCCCATTTATCTGTTTAGTCATCTCTTTTTTTTCCCCACCTGGTTGTTTCACAGGGCACCTTGAATTCAACTGAATTCTCTGTTTCAATTTATGTTAAGACTTAGTGACCCAAACTGGAAATCTGAGAGTTATCCTGGACTTCTGCCTGCCCTTCCCCCTAAGCCATCTCATCTCTCCTGAATGTCTTAGCCCTTAGACTAGACTTCTCCTGGCATGGCACCATCACAGGGTCCTGTAGCCCTTAGACTAGACTTCTCCTGGCGTGGCACCATCACAGGGTCCTGTAGCCCTTAGACTAGACTTCTCCTGGCGTGGCACCATCACAGGGTCCTGTAGCCCTTAGACTAGACTTCTCCTGGCGTGGCACCATCACAGGGTCCTGTAGCCCTTAGACTAGGCTTCTCCTGGCGTGGCACCATCACAGGGTCCTGTAGCCCTTAGACTAGGCTTCTCCTGGTGTGACACCATCACAGGGTCCTGTAGCCCTTAGACTAGACTTCTCCTGGCGTGGCACCATCACAGGGTCCTGTAGCCCTTAGACTAGACTTCTCCTGGCATGGCACCATCACAGGGTCCTGTGCTATCGTCTGCGCATCACTCTCAGTAGACCATCAGCATATTCATGTCTGTATTTCACGTCCAAGCTCAATGCCCATAGGAGCTGCTTAGAAAATATTGGAATGAATAAATAAGCAGGTGGATGGGATGAATGAATGAATGAATGAATGGTTTCTGAGATGTTTTTGGGGTGATTTCCATTTAGGATGATGCTTTTTATTTCTTTTTACTGGAATGAGACATTATTTTTGTTTGCCAGCACCAACATTTTGAAACCGTAATTTTGAGGAAATATTTTACCACGTGAAATTCCTCTCTCTCAGGCCACACACACAAATATATTAACTTCAAAGGAAGAATTATTTATGAAATTTATGGAATGTTATTGCACTTGGGCATTTATCTAGGTGGTTTCCTGTGTGCGGTTGTGTTCTTGGTACAGCTGGGAAATATTTCCTGTCTGTGGCAGGAATCATTGATCTGCATGACCTAGTTTGAATTAAACTTGAGCTTAATTAACTCGGATGCTCTAAATGTCTAGGGTTGTAGGATTTCAGAGCTGGAATGTTGCTTTCTGAACTTCAGCGTAAGGAAGGATCGCCTGTGCGTAAAGAGTAATCATTGACTTTGCGTATTGGCTGAGAGAACCATCGATTGAAAGTCCATTTTGTAAACTATTTTTTTCCCTCTCCAACAGGGAGAGTCCCGTATCCTCAGAGTGAAGGTTGTTTCTGGAATTGACCTCGCCAAAAAGGACATCTTCGGAGCCAGGTATGTTTGCTTTGTTATCTGGTTGGCTTCTGAAGAGAGTTTAAGCAAGCGCTTTTCAAGTTCAGGTGCATCGGAATGACCCGGATGGGGCGGGGGCGGGGCGGTGCTTCTTAAAGCAGAGATTGAGTTTCTGATTGAGTAGGTGATGCTCATGCTGCAGCTGGTTCAGGGACCACATTCTTGCAGGGGTGTAGACCTTGTGTAACAGCGGCAGTTAGCAGGCTTGGCCTTCCTACGGGTTGATTTCATGAGGAAATTAGATTCAGATGTTTCTGTTTTTCTGCAGTAGAAAAATAAGTTTGAGAACATGTCCGTGTTCATTTTAATACATTCCTGGTTTTTGTTTTTTTGTTTTTTAAAAAAAACAACCCTAGCTGAGGGAAACAAAGTATTGTTTTGTTCCTGGGAGAACTGGATATTTCTTGGCACGTGTAATTTTGGAATGAAGAGACTTGGTGATTTCTGTGGCATTTACAGAAGCACTCGCAGCCTAATCATTCTGGCTGTTTTAGCTTTTTTATTTTGAGTGTAGCACCTGGTATCCCTGTATCTTTCAGTCAGCCCTACTGGCTCTTGACAGTGTGTTGCCTTAAGTTGCTGGGCCGGTAGCAGAGTGAGGATTAGAGCTACTTGGAACTAGGATTTGAACCAGATTTCGGAGAAGAAAGCCCTTTTGAACTTTTGACCTAAAGGATATATTAGAGATGTTGTAGTCCCACTTCCCTGTTGAATGGAAACAGGAAAGGTTACTATTTAAATCCAGTCACATATGAGGCCCCCGGTCCCTGCTCAGCGCCCTCTTCCAGTTGGGTACCTGATGGGGTTGAACCAGAGGGCCATGCTGGCCGCTAGAGTCACCACATAGGAACACTGGGTCATCCCGTGAGTCTCTGGGACCATTGCCCGTAGTGACGCTCGGGTTCAGGGCCTCAGCCTGACACTGTCCAGTGTTCTGTCCAGCTAACCTCGTCCTCCCCCCACCGCGCAGAAGCCCTTGTCTGCCATTGGTCGGCACACTTTTATATTCTGTCCTGTTACCATGCCCGTTTTGGGTTTTGTCTAGCAAAGAAATCAGTAAGCTACTAATGTGATTTGCGTTAACGAGCAAAAGTAAATCCAGGCATATCTCACTTTGTTGCGCTTCCCAGGTGCTGCTTTTTAACAAATGGAGGGTTTGGGGCAATCCTGGGTTGTCAGACGACGGTTGACATTTTTTAGCAAGAAAGTATTTCTAAGTTAAGGTATTTACCCTTTTTAAAAAAGGACATAATGCTATTGCACATCTAACAGATTATGGTATAGTGTAAGCATAACTTGTATATGCACTGGGAACCCAAAATTCGTGTGACTCGTTTTATGGGGATATTCGATTTATTGCGGGACTCTGGAACTGAGCCTGCACTATCTCCGAGGTCTGCCTGTAACTAAGTAAAATTGATGCACGTTCAATATCAGGGAAATTTTTTTTTAAATTTCTGATGCTTACGTGTACCCCACATGACTTAACAGGGTTAGCTTTCTGAGTTGTATCACTGGGAAACCGCATGCTTTGGGGCACTGCCATCAGCCTGAGCTGCGGGTGATGGGGTGGGGAGGGGCAGGGAGGCACATCCCACCTGCAGCTTCTTTCTCATTTGACCTGAAGCCACCCTGAGCAGTTTACCATGCGCCTGCGCTAATGCTCTAGCATTTCACTTGCCTCTTACTAAATTAGACGTTTATTGGAGACAGAGACATCTTACTTTTTAGCATCTTTCTTCTACTGCTTAACACACAGAGCACTAAGAACAGGACTGGGTCAGTTAGTTTTAAATTTCAGTGTTTGCACGCGGGCTAGTAGCTTGTGCTCTTATGTCAGAAATGCCTGTTGCTCTGACTGGCTCTTTGCAACAAATATTAGAGTTTGGAAGGAAGGAGTTGGATTTGGAATATTACAGTCACTTTTCGTTTGATTCATTTTTGTTTTATCCAAAACTCTTCCTTAAAAAAATGAAATTGATTCAGATTGTTTTTTAGCCTGTTCAGAAGCCCTGAGCTTAAGATTGGTAGCGGAATTGGGCTCCAAATCGTAAAAGAGCCAAGCAGATCTGAATTGTTAACCATTTATATGAAAAGAGGAAGAGTCATTTCTTCGGGGCAGGGTTGAGAGGAATTATAGGTAATGCCTCAGGATGTTCAGTGGAAAGAGAAACAGTGTCGTGGCCTCAGGAACCGAGGGCCCGAAAATGAGCCAGAAGCTCTGAATCTGCGTCCTGCGCTTCACTGCCTTAGTTTAATAAATTCAACACACACCCCTGCCTGCCTGCCTGCCTCCCTCCTTCCCTCTCCCCCCGTCTCAGGGGCCAGAGTGCTCAAAGGACCCGTTTGCCAGTGAGTGGGCGCCAGTTGGAGGGTTAGGTGACCATGCAGCGTCCCGCCGCACTGGCATCTCCCTGGAGGGTGGCGCCGGTTCTTGCCTCATTATTTTGCCTAGTGACCTGCGGTCTCTTCCACGTTGTCTCATGCACATCCTTTCAACCCACCTCTGTCACAGTACGTCAGCAGAAAGCAAGGAGAGCACTTTCCTCGTCACCGGGGCGCTGGGGTCAGGGAGAACCCCAAGGTGACTCTGGTTGGCTGGCAGCACTCACGTGTCCTGGGGGAGTAGCCGTGAGTGCGGCAGGTGTTGTAATGTCTTCTGCGCTGTCCCCTGGAGTGAGACCCTTTTCTCCGTGTCCTTCCGAACTGCAGGCCGGCAGGCCCCTCTTCTCCCCCAGCCTGTCACTGAACCTTCCCTCCACCTCTGCGTCTTCCAGGACCCTGATTCTCCCTTCACAGAAGGAGGGCTGTGTAGGCACTGGGAGTCCTGATGGATGGAGGAGGAAGGACAGTCTTCCTCAGCAGCAGCGTCAGGCACTTGGAAGTGGTAGAAATCATACAGGCTTGGATGGGTTGGAAGACGGATTGACAGTCTCTGGAGTCGAAGGAGGCTGCCTGGGTCACGTGGCCTGTGAGGGTGGGGGAGGGCCGGGCGTGTTGGTCGGAGTAGGTGATGCTGGAGGGTAGAGCAGTGCACTCCTGGGTGGCTCCTTGTCCCGCAGAGGCTGCCTGAGGCTCCTGCTCTGAGGACTGGCATCGGCAGGGCCCTGGCCTCTAGGCCTACCTCTCAGCTTGGTCTCACGGAGACCACCCTTTTCCAAAACAGAAGTGGGTGCCATCCGTATGCAGTGTTTGTAATATGATATTACTTCCCTTTTGACGTATTATTGGCATTTTACACATGGCCTACCTTTTGAAAGAGGCTGATTTTCTTTTGCCCAAGCTTTAAAAAAAGAAAGAAACTTTCCGCTCGCCGTGCACCTGAAATGCCCTTCTCCTTACCTGCTCTCTCCGTCCCAATCCAGGGCTGAGGACACAGGATCACTTTCCAGCTTCCATCCAGCAAAGTCTCACTTTATTAAAAGAGTCTTTATTGTTGGGAATGTCCTGGCGGTCCCATGGTTAGCACTTGGCGCTTTCACTGCTGGGGCCTGGGTTCGATCCCTGGTCGGGCAACTAGGATCCCACAAGCCTCGCAGTGCAGCTATTTAAAAAAAAAAAAAAAAAAAGGGCTTCCCTGGTGGCGCAGTGGTTGAGAGTCCGCCTGCCGATGCAGGGGACACGGGTTCGTGCCCCGGTCTGGGAAGATCCCACATGCCGTGGAGCGGCTGGGCCCGTGAGCCATGGCCACTGAGCCTGTGCTCCGGAGCCTGTGCTCCGCAAGGGGAGAGGCCACAACAGTGAGAGGCCCGCCTACCGCAAAAAAAAAAAAAAAAGAGCCTTTATTGGAAGAAGATTTGATAATTGAGCTCTTGCTCCCCTGGAACTTCTCAGCAGTTGGTCTGTGTGGAGAATTGCCGCAGTAGAGAAAGATGTTATCTTTTGGACCCTACCTTCAGGTGGAGAAGGTCAATCCTATAATCTGTCATCTAAACAAGGGACACTTTTGTTTGCAACAAATGCTGAATCAAATGGGATGTCAGGACATGGGATGTAGATGGAGACGGTGGTCACCTTGGGTCAGAGGCACCCAACTGTTAAGATCCATACTGTGAAAAAAAAATGCTGTGCAAGGGTTTTGAGCATTTGTTGTTGTTGCTGTCTTAAGCTTGGCCAAAAGAAAATCAGACTCTTTCAAAAAGTGGGCCATGTGTAAAATGCCAATAACACACCAGAAGGGAAGTAAAATCATGCTGGAAACACCGCATACAAGAGGGTACCCACTTCTCTTTTGGAAACAGGCTGTCTTCGTGAGACAAAGTGCAGCGTTAGGGGATCAAGGTGACACCGCCCCCTGGGAGGTCCCTTGGATGCTGTGCTGGTGGATGGTTTGTCGCGACTCGCTTTCTGAAGTGACCCACCGACATGTCCACACCTCCCACCCTCCAGCCTGCTGCAGAGCGTTTGAGCTGAGGCGCAGACCGAGCCAGTTGAATCCCCTCCTGGCCTGGTTTGATCTGCATTCGCCTGTGGGCTGAAATCCCCGTTTCCCGTTAAGGTGGAGGTCTCACGTCCCTTTGTAACGCAGTGTGCCACGGCCTCTCTGTTTGGTCTGCCTCCCGCTCTGGTCCCACCCTGGCCGCTGCCTGCTCTTGCCTGCTCACCCCTACACACAGCACACTCTGTCTTTGCTCCCTCCTCCCCTCTGCACCCCTGTCCTCACCCTCACCTGCCAGGCAGCTCGGCCGGTCATCTCCTCTGCTGGTCCCTCCCAGTCCCCCGGCAGATCACTTCCTGTCTTTCATGTGCCCTACAACCCGGAAGTATTAGGTGTCCCTCTGTTGTTGTTTTATGATTATAACTATTTCTCTCTCCCAGACTACCTTTTTGGCTTCTGACAGCTAGGGTTTATTTTATTTATTTTTTACTCTCCCCGCCTTACACGATACCAGCACACAGTAGATTCTCAAGAAGTATTTAGGGAAGGAGGGAACGGTGACCTCCTCTCTTCCCCGCTTCCCTCCTATTCCTGCCTCTTCACTGGAAACTCACCTTCCTCTAAGTGCGCCGTGGGACGTGCTGCTGCTTGCCTTGCGGGTGTCTCCCCCTCTGCCCGGAGTCTGCTTGCATCCTTTCTGGCACTGCTCGCCCAGCTCTTCTCCAGGTCCAGTTCATGTGGCAGCACCTCTGCTGGGCTCCCCAGCCCAAGAGGAGAAAACAACTCTTGTGCCTAGGCTGTCGTGGTTCCACAAGTTTCCCCCTCCCTCCAGCCCTGGTCTCAGCTCGGAGGCTGTAGCTCTTATTCCTGTTTGTAAGCCCAGAGAGATCCTGGCACATGGCAGTTGCTTGACTTGACTTCACTAGTAGAATCTAGTAATAGAACCTAAGCTGTGGTGCAGGGTCGCCAGCCTGGAGGAAGGGTCACTTTTTTCTAATTCTCAGAGGTGCCCTTAGCTCATCAGGCATCTCCCTCACCCCGACCCTGCCATCCAGGGCAGGTGCTTTTTGTAATTCTCACAAAGGGTCAGTGTAGACCAGTGGAGGAGGCCCGCCTAGGACTCTGATAAAAGGTGAGCGTGGAGGAGGGCTTGAGGGAAGCGAGCACGAAGGCTGGTGTCAGTAAAGCGTCTCGGGGGGCCAGCGGGATGGCAGGCAGGCAGGGTCTCCGTTTGATGCTGATGTCTTTGCAGAATCACTGCTTCAAAGCCCACAGAAGGGAACACACTTGCTTGTGGTGGTGGCTATAGAAACTTCTGCTTGGGGGGCATGAGGCTGAGCTGGGGCTGCAATGGAAGGTCAAGCCCCTGCACCAACCACTTAGTCTTAGGGTCAGGATGGAGCCATTGGCACGAGTCATGGGTTGGGGAGCACGTGGCTATCATTCCAGACAGGGGAAGTAGAGGCAGCGGGCCGGGCTCTTGACGGGCAGTTACAGGTGGGGTCGGTGGGACCACTCTGACTTCCCAGGGAGCCTTTTAGGTACTTTCTGATGTGGCAGCGATGAGTCCTGCTGTTTGGCCACAGTGATGTGTGCAGTTTGCGGTCCGGGAGTCATGCTTTCCTCACATGGGGGATAAGGAAGGAGAGGAGCAAGTCACGATAGCTCACGTTTAGTGAGTGCGTCCTACGTGCCAGGCACGGCCTGACCTGTCTACACAGGAGCTCGTTCGATTCTCCCAAAAGCCCTTATGCCGCAGGCCCTGTTCTCCTTTCCATTTTGCAGGTAAGGAAAACACGGCAGGAAAGAGAAGTTGCAGAAAGAAGGAACTCATAAGGATGGTAGTGGGAGTAAGTTAAATAGGAAACAGAAAAACGTAGAGAAAATGAATAAAACCAAAAGTTAGTTCGTTGATAACATTTTTAAAAACGGACAAACCTTTAGCCATGTTAATCAAGAAAAATGAGAGAAGACACAAATGGATAAAGTCAGAAATGAAAGAGGGACTATCACTACCACCCTTACAGAAATCAAAAGGATTATAAGGGAGTGGTATAAACAACTTCATGCCAACATATTAGACTACTAAGATGAAATGGAAAATTCTTAGAAAAAAAGACACAAGTTACCAGAACTGAATCCAGAAGAAACAGAAAACCTAAATCTTCTTGTAAGGAATATTGATAATAACTAAAAATCTTCTCAAAGCAGTGAGTGTAGATGTGGTTATTAAGGGTAGCATTAGAGGGCCTTGTGGTGATGGTAGAGTTCTGAATCTCGGTTGTGTTGGTTATGTGAATCTACACGTGATAAAATCGCATAGAGGTACACACACACACGCGTGCACATCACCATTTGGGGAAACTGGTACATGGAATATTCCTGTATATATATATTTTTTTGCTGTGAATGTATAATTATTTGAAAAGAAAAAGTTAAAAAAATTTCCACAATAAAAAAGCACAGCCCCCCCCCAAAAAAAAAAAAGAAAGAGAAGTTGCAAAGTCTATATACCACTAGTAAGTTTCAGAGCTGTGAGCTGAGTGAGAGCCTAGGCTCTTAAGTTACTTACAGACTCTTTTGAGTACTTCCAGGTTGGCTGGCCCAGTGCATGGAACGTGATATGAAGCCATCAGAGTCTGCCTTTATGAAGAGGGAATGATTATCTCCATTTTTAGGTGAGGAAGTTGAGGTTCAGAGAGATTGTCATCAGCCCAAGATGAAACCACTCTGTAGTGAGTGGTGGGACCAGCTGAGTCCAGATTTATCTGACTTCAGAGCTCTTTCCCGTGGTACGTTAATACTCATCTTGAACGGCCAAGGTTCAGCCATTGGATGGGCCACTGGACTAGGTGACTGTTAGATTTGATGACTAGGCATTTTTTAAAAAGCAGATTTAAAGAACTAGCCAGTGTGTGTGATGGCAGCTAATCAAGTGCCTAGACTTGTGAGTGAATATCATCAAGTATTAGATTTCGAATAGATAAGATCTTTTTTTTTTTTTTAACTTAAAATACCTTTTCGCGTTTCAAACTGTATTCTTTTTCAGTTAAGCTTGTATCTTTTTTTTTTTTTCTTTTTTTCTTAGTTTCTGCTTTATAACAAAGTGAATCAGTCATACATACACATCTGTTCCCACATCCCCTCCCTCATGCATCTCCCTCCCTCCCACCCTCCCCATCCCACCCCTCCAGGCGGTCACAAAGCACCGAGCTGATCTCCCTGTGCTCTGCGGCTGCTTCCCACTAGCTATCTACCTTACGTTTGGTAGTGTATATATGTCCATGCCTCTCTTTCGCTTTGTCACAGCTTACCCTTCCCCCTCCCCATATCCTCAAGTCCATTCTCAAGGAGGTCTGTGTCTTTATTCCCGTCTTACCCCTAGGTTCTTCATGACATTGTTTTTTAATTCCATATATATGTGTTCTAAGCTTGTATCGTACGACATCTAACCTTTTGTCATAGGCGTCAGTGGTGGCCGAATAGGATCATTTTAATGCAAGTGTTAGGTCTACCCTCCTCCCTCTTCCCACTTAATTCTGATCAGAGTCTTTATTCGAGGTTACAGTGGGTGGAATGCTTTTGAGACTGTAAAGCTGCTCCTTAAAATTGAGCAATGCTGGCGAAGACAGACCAACTCCAGAATTTTATGCGTTTGTGCAGAAGGTTTCAGGACCCAGATTTCACAGTTGCTTCTTTTATTGCGTGGGTTGAGCCTCAAGTTAGACCTGTTTGGGTTGTTCTCATTTTTTCTTTTGGCAGCTGGCGATTTAAAATTTAAAACACATACGACATTGGAGGGATGTGGTCAAAAAATCCTTCTGTCTTCCAGTAATTGAGACTGATGGGGACTTAATGCCACCTAATGATAGCTCTGTGGCACCAGGTCACTCCAGTCCCCACTGTCTAGATTTAAGTCGTTAACATTTTGCCACATTGGCTGCATCTATCTTTTTTTCCCTGAAGTATTCAAAAGTGAATTACAGACCTCATGGCACTTAGCCCCTAAATACTTCAGCCTGTGTCTCTAGGAGAAAAAAAACAAACAAACATATTCCTTCAGAACCATCAGGCAGTTTTCACAAAATGAACAATAATTGCCTGCTGGACTCTATTACCTAGTCCATTATCTGAATTCCCCCAGCTGGCCCTGAAATGCCTTTTACAAGTGGGCTGTTTAAACCAGAATTCAGTTGAGAATCATGTATTGCAGTTAGCTGTGAGGTCTCTTAAGACCCTGTTAATCTAGAACAGTCTTCGCTCCCCTTTTTGAATGACCTTGAGGGGTCAGTAGGTCGTCTCTCTGACCACATTTGATTGTTTCCTGTGGTATCATATAATATGTTCTTCTTTCTCCTGGGTTTCCTGTACCTTAGGAGTTGGATCTAAAAGGTTGATCAAATTCAGTTTAAACTTGTAAGACAGGAATGGGGGATGCTATTTGATCAGGAGGGACCCAACATCTGGTTGTCCCATAACTGATGATGCTAAAATTCATCCCTGGGTTAAAGTCTGTTCCCTCCACTGTTAAATTACATTTGCCCCCAGGGGACCAGCAGGAAATGGGCGAGGTGATAGTTTGGCACTAGATACATGTAAATTTTAAACACGAATTTGCTTTTTCTCCCAAAGGATTAGAAATTGTTTTTTCTTTTGCCCCTTTTGGAAAACAGCGCACAAAAGAACTCTCCTCCTTTTACAGATTGAGAAACCTTGAGGCCATAAGGACCTTGGGGGTCCCCTTGCTAACTGTCAGCACTTCTAGGACACGGTGAGGCCAGGGTTTGTATAGTGGCAGGGTTTGTATATTGTGGGTTCTAAACTGAACCCACAGGTGTGTCTCTTTGGCCCGTGGAACACTAAAAGAAATAAAAAATTTGAGCCAGCGTTTGGGAGATTTCGTATTAAAAAACCAGATTTCTAGGTTTCTGGAGAATCTCGACGACCTAGACATCCTGGCCCGTGTTCCTGTGAGGCCGCGTGGCTGGAGCTGTGTGCTGGTGGCGCCCTTTGGGTAGGGCCATGCCCTTGGGGCCACCATGGACCCCCACCTCCTGCTGTTTTATGTGTGGCTGATGTCCCCCACTGACCTGGCCCTGAGGCCCCTGGAGGGCCCACCTGCGTTTGGTGCTGACCCTGCCCTGGGTGGTCTTCGGCGTGTTGAGCTGACCTCCCTGCGGCCCACCTGGCCCCTTACGCTCTGCTGACACTGTGTTTGTGACCTGCCAGCTCTGTGCAAAGCTCCCTCTCCCTCTGGAGGCCTGTTGGAGCAGCCTTAGCTATCTAGGGCATTGCTGAGAATCACAACAGCAACACTAATGGCCTCTGGGCCAAAAAGTATTTGTCTTAAAATCCTTGCACCTAAGAACCCTTACAGTTAGTCATGTGAGAGCACAGAGTACCCAGCTCTCAGACTGTTTATTCTAATTGTTCTCCCCTGACCCCCAAACCCTGAAATGACGTTAAAAGGTATGAACCCTTTCCTCCCAAATAAAGACCTAATTCCGCAGCAGGCACACAGCTTTTTATGTATTTGCGCTTATCTCCTGGTCTTTGAATGGATGAACAGATGAAACATCCTTTTTCAAAAAAAATAATTTTTAATGTTTTTTTTTTTTTGCCCACGCCATGTGGCATTTGGGATCTTAGTTCCCTGACCAGAGATTGAACCCATGCCCCCTGCAGTGGAAGCGCGGAGTCCTAACCACTGGACCGCCAGGGAAGTCCCTGCAACATCCTTTTAAAATATGTCGATCACCGTTTGCACACGATTCAGGCCACCAGGTTTCCCAGACAGGAACGTGAGGAGTGGCAGATGGGTCAGTGCGCAGGGCAAGCACGTCTCCATCCTGCCTTAAGCCCCAGGCTTGCTGTCCTAGAGCCAGTGCTGGAAGAATGGATGTTAAGAATGATCTGGACTCCCTGAAGAGGCTGTGCTGGAGTATGCACTGATTCAGAATTCAGGGACTGTCTGAACAGTTTAAAACTATACCCATATAGGGCTTCCCTGGTGGCGCAGTGATTGGGAGTCCACCTGCCAATGCAGGGGACACGGGTTCGTGCCCCGGTCCGGGAGGATCCCACGTGCTGCGGAGCGGCTGGGCCCGTGAGCCATGGCCGTTGGGCCTGCGCGTCCGGAGCCTGTGCTCTGCAATGGGAGAGGCCGCAACAGTGAGAGACCCATATACAGCAAAAAAAAAAAAAAAAAAAAAAAACTATACCCATATAGACTGGCCTTTGTGTCTTTCCAGTTTTGGTAAATAAGGGCGTGAAGTAGATGGGCCACATTCACGTACCATTCCCTGCTGTTATGTTCATGAGAATCCCGTGTTCAGAATCCCCTCCTTTGCCTCAACTCCTGACACATGAATGTGTTGGCATCTGTCACCTAAAGGGCCTGGGCTCTGCCACTTGCTTTAACACAGAGAGGAGGGAAAATTGCAGGATGTCTTGCCCTTACCTTCATCAGTGATGGATGATGCTCTGGTCCCTGAGTCTCTAGGGCAGGGAATTTGATGCATTTTAGGAAGATGAGGGCGCCCCGCACGTAGCAGATGCTTGATAAATTTTGTTCATCTGGTCACAGTGGAGCCTGAGAGACTGGAAAAATTAAAAAGCAGCTGAAGAGCCGTGGGCAGTATTTTAATCCACGAACATAATTAATTACAGAGGGCACCAGTGGGGGTTGGAAGTCTGAGGATGCCTCTGGGGAGTGGTGAGGCTGGACCCTCTCCCTGACATCGCCGTGTCCCGGGACCCCAGCATCCTTCCTCTGGCTCTCGCCCCGCCTACCCACCCACCCAACCCCCGGCCAGGCTGCCTCCCTCCCCTCCTTCCTTCCTTCCTCTCTTTCATTCCTCAGCGGCCTGTGTCCCCCCAGCTCACCCCGATAGCCTTACTCTTGCTTGATCCTAAAGTTTATTCTATATTTGTCTCCCAGAAGTTCCCCTTTTGGTGATGGGAAAGGATGGGAGGAGCTAAAGTATTATAAGGAAGGGAATGTTGCCAACCTGAGATGAGTCAGAAGTGAAAGCATTTTGGAATGTGGAAGACAATGAAGACAATATTTATTTTACAGAAATGGAGCTAACAACCCAGCCTTCAGGAGCACAGCCAGTAGGTATTGCATGGAGAGAGGTCTGACGTTCGGATGGCGGAGGGTGCATGCTATAGTTTCACCACCAAAGGAGTAAGGGAGACGTTCCTCTCTCTGTTAATGGTTCCCCAGTGTTTTAGGTAAGGGCTGACTCTCCAGCTCATTCTCAGTGGTAAAGCCTGGAGGAGGCCTTGAGGGTGGGGCTCACTGTGCACCTGCACTGACAAAAATGGCATCATTGAAGGTGAAAAACTTTGTTATACCTAAAAGAAATTTGCATTTCAAAATTTCAAAATTTTCAAAATTACATTTCCATTTGCTTTTCAAAACGCACACCCCACAATCCATTTTGGTTTGCAAGGCAGAAATAGAGACACAGATGTAGAGAACAAATGTATGGACACCAAGGGGGGAAGGCGGGGGGTGGGATGAACTGGGAGATTGGGATTGACATGTATACACTAATATGTATAAAATAGATAACTAATAAGAACCTGCTGGATAGCACAGGGAACTCCACTTGGCTGTACAGTAGAAACTAACACAACATTGTAAAACAACAACTATACCCCAATTAAAAAAAAAATCCATTTGGGATGTATCTCTCTGGAACCCCAAAATATTATTTTTCAGATCCAAATCTCATATGTTGGATTATTGCATCTTCTAAGAAACATTCATAGAGTTATTTCTATTTAATGTTTATATTTAGGGCAGGAACCTGGAAAATTAAGTTTTTAAGATGCCTTAGAAGTTTAACCAAGCTGTCAGGTTCTTCAGTGGTAAAGACAACCTTTCTAAGAGCTGCTGCAGGCAGTCTGAATCGGGGCCAGCAAACCTTTTCTGTAAAGGGCCAGAGGGTAAATAGTTGAGGCTTTGCAGGACTTACAGTCTCTCAAGATAGTACTAAAGCAGCCAGGACAGTGTCTAAATGAATGGGCTTGGCTATGTACCAGTGGCCTGTGGGCCATAGTTTGCCCGCCCCTGAGAGTATAAGCTATTGATTCTCTATAACATATGTATTTAGAACTGGGGGTGCCAGTATTATTTGGTCATGATTTCCAGATTAAACTACTGTTGGTTGGTCAGTGACAGACAGGAATTTAGCCAGTATTGACTTTTTGGGCATGAGGGAGTGGGGTTCCTAGATGCAGCAGTAGCTTTTAATTTTTTTCCTTTGCTCTCCAAGGGCTGCATGCTTACAGTACAGCTTATGAAACGTTTTACATAGGCGCTATGGATTTTAAAGTCCGCAAATGAATACAACTGAAAAATGTTTTTGTCTTAGAGAAAATGATTTCTCAGTGCTTTGTATATAACTACACGAGTAAGAAATAAAGTTGAATTTATGTGCATCCCAGCAGGTGCAGACACATCGTTTAACTTAGGGTGTGGCCATTAAAATATTGCCTCTTTTCTCTACCGAATATTTCTTAAACTTATGACCTTACTGCCAGTAATGTTTAATAAGGAATCTGCAATGTGTAACTCCTCAGTAAATTATTAAAAGAACTGGCATTCCTACTGTATAATATCAACACGAGTGATGCAAAGTATGCCTTGCCCCAATGGGTATGTGCTAACATTCCTTCTGGCTTGCCGAGAGGGATGGGGCATAAATAAACTGCAAGATTTGTTTCCAAGTCTGTCTTTGGTTGTTATAGGTACATTGTTGTGCTTCCCCTTTTGAAGAACTGATTATTGTTTCAAAGTCTCTGCTATTTTTAGATGCTCGAAATTAGGCATTCAAGATTGGAAGGTAGAGAAGCAGTTGAAAGAAATACTGTTTTTCAAGTTTGACGGCAACTGGTTGCAAAATCAAAATGGATGAATCATAACTTTACCACAGTTTCTTTTTCTTTTTGCTGGTGAGAAAATGATAGTGTTGGTTATATAGCCTCACTCTCACTTGTCAACTCTTGGGAGTTCATTGCACACAGTGGCTTTAATTTTGTTGAAGTGATTTTCAATGTTATCTGCAGTTTGGACAGCAGAAGAAAACATGCAAATTCCTTTCTTCCAAAATGGATTACTGGCTCCCTGCAGTGTGATTTCATTTCCTCTCTGTTATTAAGTATGTAGTCGAACCATCGTGTGCTAGAAATGAGATTTGAGTGACTGTATACCTCAGTCAGGCTCTTTTGTTTGCAAAAACAACAACAAAACCAGTTTCTTGGCCTGAAATGTCAAAATATTCTTTCTCTGGACTAATCTTTCCCAGCCGGGGACTCCACCGTCTGTCTGGGCATCCAGGTTAGGGACCCGGGAGTTGTCCTTGGCCGTCTCATCCCTCCAGCTCTGCCTGGTCTCCGTGTTTGTGCCGAGGGCTTCCTGAGCGGGGTTCACACCTTCACGTCTGTCGTCTGCATACAGAGAATGCTCCCTCTCAAACAGACCGTATTCCGCTCCTGGCCGACCCTCCAGCGGCCACTCGTTGCGGTGGATCAAGGTCCTGGCTCCTTAGCCCCGAACTCCACCGCTCTCCTGGGCAGCCGTTGGCCTCGGCCTCCCCCAGCAGCCGTGTTCAGTCCGTGCCTCCCAGTGAGATCTCCCGCAGGCAGCTTTCCCTGTCTCTGCACCCACCTTGCCCAGGTGTGCAGCCTCAGCTTCGTTTGCACATCACTGTGCTCAGTGGTCACACTGCACGGTGTTGGGACTTTGCTAGACCGTCATCTCCGCACCCCTCTGTGGTCCCACACTGGGCACCAAATCCCTGACAGCCGTCGCCACTCCCACCCCTTTTAACGCACCTGGCAAACTATGGCGCATGCGCATTCCTCACGGCCTGAGCCCTCCCTGTCACTAGGCTGAATTTATTTTTCCTGCTTTTGTACCCTCCCAGTGATTTGTACATGCCCCTATTTTCCTTACCCTCTCATCTCATAATTTTTAATTTTATTTTTCTCTATGTATTGTTAAGCCCCTCATTCTTTGCAATACTCAGGTTATACATTTTAATAATATAAAAAGTCTCTACCAGCACATACCACATTACTTTTAGCTCCTTCCTACTTTGAAGTTACCACAATTGCCTTTAACTTTAAGGAGTGCCTCACCCTTAACCCCTCTGTCCATGTAAAGTTCACTGGAGGAGAGGAATTGTGAAGCATCCCTAACCATCAAGGCTTCTGAAGGGCTCTTTCTTGTGTTAAGGGTCCACTCGGGTGTATGGGGGATTATAGCTCCCTCTGGTGGCCAGATCATCAGGTGCATTTTTGTTCTGGACTCTTAAAATGGTATTCAAATCTAATAATTCTTTGGAGTTCTTTTTTAATTTTTAAAATAATTCAAATCTTGTTTGTTTTGGCAGGTATTTAAATCATTCTCAAGTAGTGACACTTACACAGAGGAGTGAATAATTTTACTTTAAGCATCCCATACTTTTTACACAGTTGGGTTTTAAAGTAGACAGTACATAGCATTTAAACTTTATTTCCTCCCTTTTTCCTTCCCTTCCCCTGCCAAATAATTTCCTAAACTTGTAGAATCATCAAAATAAAATGCCACGAACTACAAAGGAATAATTTACTAATATTGGGAAGAAATGAAATTCTTCCAGTGAGGGTCCAGTATGGGCCCAAAGACAAAATGAATTTAATGCATTTTTAGTGTCACGTTTTAATGGATCAGAGTTTCAAAACACATTTCGTTTTCTTTATGAAAGGAACTTCCAGACTGACATTCTTAATATGGAAAAATATTATAAAGAGTTAGCTATATCCACGCTAATATGGGAAACAGGTATGGATGGTCTCAAAAATAATTGTATTTGGCTTTGGAAATTAAAAAATATCCTTTAATATGGTTCTGTCTGAGGTTGTGGGAGTTTTTAGCATTACAGAGAAGTTAATGAAAGCAATCCATGACGTGAAAAACAGACTCAGGAAGACTAGAGAGGTTTTAACATTTTTCTCTTGTCATCTCTTCTGTGTAGCTAAATTTTTAAAGATGCATGTAGACAGCAGTGCTTTTCAGATTGATGACAGTGACCCTCAAAGGACAATAGCAGCAGCAATTTAAATTGTCTTAAATGCAAGATTGGCTAATTGTCTCTCAGGTATGCTTGGGGTGTTTTGGATAAAATCCTCTTGGGAGCAGGGGAAGGGGTCCTAAGTCTTCGTGGGCAGCCTGCCTGAGTGGGTAGGTTACAGTCAAGGGCTTATTTAAACAGCAGGGAGTGGCTCAGACACCCCCAGAGGAAAACAGCACGGGTCATTTCTGTACTCATTTTGCAATAATGTTCTTTTCTCCCTTTGCCATTTCTCCATGTCTGCAAATACTGACAAAACACCATGAGGGCTTTCAGTGGGACAGAAAAATCGGGGAGTTACTAGGGAGAAAAAGGTGTGTGTCCGTTTGCGATGGTGTTAAAATAGTTTAATTTCTTTTCAGTTGAAGACATTCGGATTTAGTAGGGCTGTCAGGAGGGTTCTCATGAGATAATGTTCTCATGTGACAGCTCGTGAGTGCTGAGACATGAGACAAATACAAGGTCTATTGTGTGACACCTCCCCCTGAAAAGAGCCAGCCTCCAAAGCAAAGAGGTGAATCAACAACAGCAATGAAAAATCCTAGAATCATCTCAGCTGAGGAGAAGATGCTGCTTAAGTGGAATGGTACTTCTTTTCAGTCCAGAAGCATCAGAGGTGTGATGTGAGCTCCATGGGCTGCAGAGAGAGAGGTTCAGCCGTCCGGAGGGTGTTAACTGTTATCACAGGAGACGCTTTTTGGTCCCCATGGGTCACAGCCTCACTCAGCTTTCCCTGCCTTTTGCCTCCCTCTGGCTTCATTTTATCCTCCTGGGCATTTGTGGTGAATTGGAGGCTTTCTTTGTGGAGTGGACTAAGTAGAGTATCCCTGCTGACAGTGAGGATGGCAAAATAAACATCGCCGTGCCTGAGTGGCTGTAAGTCCTGTAAGCAGGGCCTGAAGTTGGGTTGAAATGATAAGAATGTACAGATTAAGGAAAAGCGTGGCAGTCCATCAGAGAGAGATGGATCAATTCTGTTCCATCTTTTTTTTTTCCAAAAAAGAGGGCTTCCCTGGTGGCGCAGTGGTTGAGGGTCCGCCTGCCGATGCAGGGGACACGGGTTCGTGCCCCGGTCCGGGAAGATCCCACATGCCGCGGAGCGGCTGGGCCCGTGAGCCATGGCCGCTGAGCCTGCGCGTCCGGAGCCTGTGCTCCGCAATGGGAGAGGCCACAACAGTGAGAGGCCCGCGTACCGCAAAACAAAAAAAAAAGAAAAAAAAGAAATCCCGCAGTGCTAATGGGCAGCACATGATAAATAGTTTTCCAGTTTGATAATGAGAAAGACAGATGGGGGGGTTGCTTTGGTTTACTTTCAAATTTACATATTGAAGTGGTATAGAAAACGGTGTGTATTTATCGTGGAAATCTCAGTAGACACGTAAGAGAGGAAATTAAAAGCTCCTCTCTGCCTTCTGCCCCAGGCTTACCCTTTGACCCTTTGAGCATAGCCTCCCCGTCCCCCCATCTTGGTGTGTGTGATGGGGGAGGGAGGGCATGAGAGTCACACTGTACAATCCTATTACCTTGTTTTTAACTCCCCAGTACACTGTGGGAGTGTTTCCGGGTCATCATAAGTATCTCTATCTTAGCCAAGTAGAGTCTGAGAATGCTGCAGAGCCAGTCAGTGGAAGGGCAGGTCACCATCTCTTCAGGTCCAGAGCAGCCAGGACTTGGCTTGGAAATGGCCTCCTCGTTCATTTGGCCAGAAGTGACAGCAGTGGCCCTTACTGTTGTTGTAGCCGGACTCTTGTAGTTTGTACCTTGATTTTTCAGGTTTTTTTTTGAGTGCCTCCAATGTTCCATGTACTGTGAAAGGCACTGGGTAGGAGGAGAACTTAGGGTCCCTGCCCGCTCAGAGCTTAAATTCCACACTCCCTTCATCATCGAAGTCTTTGGCCAACTGCAGAGGAAGCCACTGTGAAAGATGCCCCCACCTCCCCACCTTCACCCCTGGACCCCTTGCCACTGGGAGTCCTGGCTGGAGGACTCTTATTCCTGGTAACCTGGTTGCTACTGGTTATAAATGATGCTCCAGCTGGAGGTCACCTGTTAGGCATCCTTCACCCTTGGTGTGAACACTTGCCCAGACAGGTGTGCCTATGTTAGGACTTAGTGAATCCTTAGCTGGGAATCCCCGGCGGTGCCGTCCTCCAGCAAGCTCTCTAGGTAGGAGGAACGCCATCACCTGCACCCTGAGCCACAGCTTCTCACCCCGCTGTGGCCCCTCCTTGCTGAGAGCTCTTTCTGGAGCATCCTTTTTAGCTGATTGAGTTGAGTATTTCCTTTAAAGCTCTTTACTGCACTCATGGGCCTGTTAGCTACAGCTGACTATTTTATGCCCTTTTGGGTATTATTTAAGCTTGTTTCTTCAAATGGGAATGACCTAAGTTTTACTTTGGCTCCCTCTGAGTTTGCAAAAACTTTTTTAACCTAAAAACTTCCTTTAAAAAAAAAAAGTTTGCTTCTACCCTCTTCCCTTTTCACCATCTGTTTTAGTCATTTCAACTTCGGATGTCAAAGGAGTTCATTTACAGAAAGAAACAATGAGTTATACGAGAGTTATAAAAGAAGAAACCACAACCGAAGGGAAGGAGGCTTGTGCTCTGCGGCCTTCAGGATTGAGTATGCTGGTAGTAGACTGTCGGACTTTTAGCTGGGGGGTAGGTGTGCCTGGCCTTGGTGTCACCATCTCTGAGGACCTGCCCTGTTGCAGAGTTGCCTCTTGTGGGAGAAGGTTCTGAGGTCAGGTGTGGTTTTCCCTCTCACAGGGCTTCCTGACTCTGATTTCCAGCCAGCAGCCTCCTGGGTGGTTTTGAATGTGGAGCTGAGGCCTCGCTGGGGATGCTGCCCGGACCATCTCGGAGGCCTTGGTGGGGCATGTGGGACGGTGGCTCACAGTTTTCTAGAGGAGCAGAGGGTCAATCTTTAAAGTTTCTCTCAAGGATTAGCACGTGTCTTCCAGAAGTGTTTTTCAGAGTCTGGTTTTTTGGGTCCAAGAAGGCGTCCTTTTCTTAAGCCCTGCTCACCCATCTCCCGCAACAGGAAATCAGCCCTGAGTAGTGGTCGCTAATCAGTGATGCTAATTAATGATGGTCCTTGGTCTCAAGGCGCCTGCGTTGGAGGGCAGTACGTGTGTGCAGCTGGGCAAGGAGCACAGGTTCATGCTGGCGCCATGGGAGTGACGGGGAGGCCTGTTGTGAGAGGACCCTGGAGTGAGGTTACTCGAGTCTGTGGCCCAAATGTGATTCACTTCCCTGGAAGTTTCTGCTCTGGGCCTTGGAGTTAGGAAGAGTCGCTGGGACCAGATTTCAAAGGGAATGATCCGTTTCCCATAATACACACTTTAAAGCTAACAGTATCCACAAATCTTAAGATTTTTTTTTTCAAAAGAGGCTCAAAGGGGTTTCATGTCAGTGACAACAAAAAAATTAGAGAAGCTATGAACGACCAGACCGAATTATGTCTAGAGTATGCATGGCCAAAAATACGCCAGAAAGATGAAAGAAAGATTAACTGGGGATAATACTGCCAGTTTCTAAGAACAGAGAAAGAGCTAATTTTCTTAATATAAAATGACAACCTACAAACCAATATAAAGACCTTAACCTAATTGAAAAATGATCATCAGAGAGTACAAATAGAGAAGAGGGGATACCAGTGACAAACGTATTGAGGTAGTTAACTTCACTTACAATAAAAGAAATGGCCATTCAAGCTCTAATGAAAAACCTTTGTCAGCCATCATGTTGTCAAAAAGTAAAAGTTTTAATTGCAATATGTTGATATGAGTGTGAGGAAATGGCTCCCCTTTGACCTGTTACTGTAGGGTGTTGAAGTGGGTACAACCTCTGGCAATTTGGAAATGCTGATCAGAGTGACAAGGGCCGTAGAGCCAGCACTCCCAGTTCTGCTAGTTTATCCAAAAGATACACTTGCACATGTGTGAAGTGATCGGGATACAAGAATGCACATTCCCTTGTTGATACAATCAGAAAAGATTAGAAATAACTGAAGTGTCTGTTAAAAAAACAGCCGATCCCGGTGTTCCAGCCTCAGCCTCAGCTGTGCTTTCCCACCCTCCCTCTTCTTTTTTTTTCTTTTTTGCCGGTTTTATTCTCAGCAAGGTTTTCTCTCTTTGATGGCAGCTCTGGGCTCACATTCACAGCAGAGAGAGGGTGGCCCCGGCAAAGTTTAGGACTTGCCTTTTATTGGGTCACCCCCGACCTGTGAGCTGTTGAGTGGAATGTTCTTTAAAGTGACGTGTTGTGGAGTAAATCACTCCTTGATATTAAAGAAAAAATCCAGCCCAGTGAGTCACATCCCCTCCTGTCTTCATTTCCTCTTCGTGTCCCTAGGAGGTCTCTCTGTCCCTTGTTGTTATCATTTACAGATGAAGCAACAGAGTCCGAGACGTACTGTATGTTGAGACATTGTGGTTTTATGCATTATAATGAAATCGTCATCCTCACGTCAACCTTAGGAGGTAGAAACGATTCTTTGCGGTTTCCAGATGAGAAAAATCGAGGCTCAGAAAGGTTAATAAGCAACTTGCCTAAAGCAGGGAAGTGGCACAGCTGGGTTCCACCCCAGTTTGCACAGACCCTGTTCTCAGCCTCACTGCCTGTGTAGCACCTGGGGCGCCCTGGCCTGGCTCCCAGACAGTCTGATTCACCTGGTCTGAGGGGAGGCCTGGGCATCGGTGTGTACAGCCCCCAGGGGATTGGAATGAGCTGGGAACCACGGGTCTACGCCACGAGCAAAGGATGAAGGTCCCTGATGGTCTTCACGTGGCAAAGGGCTCAGACCCCTTGTTCTCTGCTTCCAGGCAGAAAACTCTTGTTCACACTGCCAGGCCTGTCTTTATGCAAGAAAGTAAAATCGGAGGCAGGAAGGACTGGGCATAGTGCCCAGTGCTGTGAGGGTTCTAGAAAAAGCTCTCTTCCCTGTGTGTGTGGCTGGCGGCCTTCACAGGTCAGCCTTTGTCAGTTTCACGTGAGGTGGCTCCAGACGGGCCTGGGGAACCCGGAGGAACTTTGTGACGTCCTCACATTTGTCCTCTTCTGGGCATTACGTTTCTGCACTCATTCCTAGAAAAGTTACTGAACCACACTGGCGGGTGGCGGACAGGAAACTGGGAGAGAAGTGCAGCTTCTGGATGGAAAGTCAGACACACGGGGTGAGGACTGGGGGAAGGGTTAGGAAGGGAAAAAGTCTTTTCTTAGGGTTCTTGTTGTCAATTGAAAAAAAACGCACATGAGAGCTGTGAGTTTCAGTTTTTGGGGGGGCTTACTGAGGCCCATGTAGCCCTGGAGACAGCCTCTCAGATAGGTCTGAGCAGCTGTTCTGAAGAGGCAAGGGGGAAGGTCCGTATGTATGTGATTTTGGTGAAGGGGGCATGTGCAGCCAAGCCCACATCTGGGTAGAAGGTTGTCACGGGGAGCAGGTGTCTCCATTAATGATTTTAGTACTTTTCTGGGTAGGAGAAGATGCAAGAAATTGGGTTCATAAAATCTTCTCCTGAAAATATCTAAAGGCCTGTTCGGCCAGGTTTCCCAGAGCACAGAGTGTCCCGTCCTGAGCTCCTTTCAGGGTGTGTGAAGGTCAGGGATGGCAGAGGCTAGTGACTTCATTCCTGGAGGACCAGATGGCGAGCGACATTTTTTTAGTTGTCACTGTAAACCAGAAGAGGAATAAAGAGGAAATTTAGAAAACTACATGATTAGGATTTAAGTTGAATGACCTTCATGACGTACAAACGTTGTACTTAATACTTTCCGTAGGTGGGTGCTCACAGAGGCTATGTGGTCCAGTCAAGGCCAGGACCTGCATCCGATGAGTATCATTCTCTCCTCTCTTCAGACAGGGCTTCACTAACCTACTGGGGAAAAAGAGATGTAAGTCAAAATACACGTACAGAAGTTTAGAGCTGAAAGAAACTTTAGAACCAGGGGTTCTTCAGCCTGGCTGTACCTTAGAGGAGCTCCAAAAATGTAGTGGTGTCAGGACTCACTGGAGACATTCGTTCAGTTGGCCTGGAATTGCAGGTAGAGGCAGGATGAGGGCTTGTGCCTCCTGACCGTGCCCGGTCTGTATTCCAGTGACCACAGCAGGCATAGCGTCCAGCCCCAGGGCCCTCTCCAGGTCTGTGTCGCTCAAGTCCCACAGTCTCTGCTCTTGACCTTCCAAACGGCATCCCACTCCTGGGCAGGTGTGTGCACAAGCCTACCATCCTCTCACACCTACTCTTTTTTTCCCCCCCGGTACGCGGGCCTCTCACTGTTGTGGCCTCTCCCGCTGCGGAGCACAGGCTCCGGACGCGCAAGCCCAGCGGCCATGGCTCATGGGCCCAGCCGCTCCGCGGCATGTGGGATCTTCCCGGACCAGGGCACGAACCCGTGTCCCCTGCATCGGCAGGCGGACCCTCAACCACTGCGCCACGAGGGAAGCCCACACACCTACTCTTGAATGGTGGAAATTGAGTAAAGGCACGCTTAGACCTGTACTGAGGAGAAGATGGTCTCTCTTCACAAGTAATCTGGATGTGTTAGTCTTGCACGCGGGTTAATTCATGCATTGTCTTTCTAATGAAAATGGTCGCACAGCCTGATACTCTTCCAGTCGGTCTGTGTGGCCAGATAGAAGCAGGGAGTTAGTTCTTTCTCTGAACTGCTCTCCAGTATGAGAAACCAAGCCCTGACCTTCCCTCCCAGGCTCCTTTGTTATGCAGCAGGGCTGGGAAAAAAGACTTTTCTTTCAGCTGTCCAGGGCGCCAGGCAGAGGAGACCGGACCAGGGCTTTGTACACCCCCAGTGGCTCACAGAGCCTTTATTCTCGTCTGATATTTACTCAACACCCGATACCTCCTGGGAATCTTTAAAATTGTCGTGGAAAGAAACCATTCTGCCTCAGGTGCCTATTTTTAGACTGTATATAAAGCCCACGTTGGATTTCTGCTACCTTTATCTCTCTCTGCTAAGCCTGCTGTTTGAAAGGCAACGGGATCTTTTGTCTTTAAAAGTTCAGCACCTCTGGCTAGTTCCCCATCTGAACCCCAAAGCCCTGGAATGCTCTGGGGTATCTCTCTTCTTTCTTCATTCTGGCCAAAACCGAAACCACAGGTGATGACCTTTACACCAGAGCAGTTGAAATAATACAACTGAGGGGAAGGAAACTACTTCAAAACCATGAACCTTGAGTTAAAATGAGTATGAGTTGGTCTGTCTTGATCAGCCCCGGCTGTATTTAACCTGTCCAGTGAGACCGGTTTGAGCTTTGGGCTCTTCGGTGGGCTGTCCAAGTTCAAGACAGGTCCATCCGATGGTTATGAGCTGAAGGAGTGTTGCCTGTCATATCATTAAAGGATGTTGTGACCATCAAGCCCTGGGCCACTGCAGCCGCCCTGACTGTGCACCCTGAGGGGATTCAGGATGGAGAAAAGCAGGATACCGGCCCTAGATAGTTAAGGTGCATGTCAAAGGAATGATTTCAGTGAGTCCAGCCTCTTGTATCTTCCCATACGTAAACATCTCAAGTTAAATTCATTAACTTTTTTCTTTAATTAACAGTAATCTTTTGATGTCCTCTGTGGTTTTTGTTGCAAAAACTCTTATATATAATCCCAGCTCCCCGCTTACCTCTTCGGAGCAGCCCCTCAGGAGTTATGTGAGAGGCTGCCCCTCGGGCTTGTGTCCTCAGCAAAGTCCACCGAATAAAACACAATTCTCAACTTTTAGGTTGTGCATTATTTTTTAGTGGAGTTCAGTGATGAACTGTATACAAAACAGGATTAAGGTGTTGAGGGGGGAATCTTGACCGCATTCTCATCAGCCTGGGGTGAATTCCTCCTTGGCCAGGGGTTTTGGCTTTTTTCTTTACGTGAAGGTCCCTGTGTGACTTTCAAGGCAGTGATGATTCGGAGTGAAGCCCGCAACCCAAGGGCAGTGGTGGGGGCAGTTTTACATCGTCTCTCCTCTTTCTGCCTTTTCTTCCGGTTTTTCTACCTTTTCCCCGTCCGTGCTTCCTTCTTCCGCATCTCCATAGGGGGCCATACAGGAGAACTCAGTATCTTTTGTATTTCCTATCGAATACACATTTTATGATTCATGTTACTAAATTTAAAGGAGACGAATTGAATATTTTATATGGAATTCTCTCTAAAAAAATCAAAACCTCAGTAAAACCAAACTGAGTGTTCCTTTAGGAAAAAAAAATTGTTTTAATTGTTTTTAAAAAAGGATATACGGGCTTCCCTGGTGGTGCAGTGGTTGGGAGTCTGCCTACCGATGCAGGGGACACGGGTTCGAGCCCTGGTCTGGGAGGATCGCACATGCCGCGGTGCGGCTAGGCCCATGAGCCACAATTACTGAGCCTGCGCGTCTGGAGCCTGTGCTCCGCAACAGGAGAGGCCGCGAAAGTGAGAGGCCTGCGCGCCGCGATGAGGAGTGGCCCCCGCTCGCCGCAACTGGAGAAAGCCCTCACACAGGAACGAAGACCCAACACAGCCATAAATAAACAAACAAACAAACAAATAAATAAATTTATTTAAAAAAATTAAAAAAATAAAAAAGGATATACGTATAGACATAGAAAAGACTGGAAAGGGTGCATAACAAAATCCCAACACCGTATCAAGGTGGTTAAGATTATCGGTTATTTTTGCTTTTTTCATTTCCTAAATTTTCTTCTATAAATGTATTAATGTTATCAAATTCAGAGAAAGAAAAATGCGTGGGCCTGATGATCCTAGCTCACATACTTGAAAGGAACTCATCCTGAGAGAATACTGAAGAATTTATTATATCCTTATAGAGTCGAAGGATGTATGTTTATATATATCCTCATATATTCATAGGTTTAGCTATAAGGATGAAGCATTGTTTATCATAATGAAAGAGTTAAAGCAACCTAAATTAATTATAGTAAATGTCTAAAATGGAATAGTATGAAGCCATTAAAAGTGATGTTGCCTGGAAATATTTACTGATATGGAAACATTTTATAACATTGAGTGGAAAAGTAAGTTGGATTGGTTTGTATCATTTGATTCCATGTCTTTTGTAAGAGATCTTACACATATGCTCTACACATACGTAGAAATATAGAAGATCTAAAATATAAAAGATCTATTAATAGTGTTCAGAGAATGGGATCCCTGTGTGTTTATTTTATTCCTTTGCGTGTGTGTGTGTGTGTGTGTGTGTGTGTGTGTGTGATTTTTCTGTAAAGAATCAATATAGCTGTCATAAAGATTGGGAAAGTGTATTTCAGTTTTAGAAAATTGCCTCTTTACCTGAGTGAGAACCTGTGGTTTAAACTCATAGTCAACCTTTTACCCCCATTGTTAAATCCATCTTCTTCTACCTTCAAGAGAATTAAAGCAGTGAGCTTAAATTGGCAGATGGATTTCTGAATGGATTATTGATAATTATAATGGCTGAGATTTTTAATTGCTATTTGTATCAATGAATAGTTTTTTTTCTTCTCTGTTGTGTTTGGGATTTTCCAGGAGAGACAACAGTGCTGTTTATCATACTTTACTGCAGATTAGAAGCTTCATCGTAATGGGAAGCTAAATAATGAAGCTTGTTCAGAATGGTGTTACAGTAAGTGAAGCTCTGAGCCTACGGGCCTGGCGATGGTGCCTGTGATTTCAGAATTCAGAAGCTAGTTCTGTGTTTATTGAGGTTTTGCAGTTAAGTTGCCTGGGCCAAGGCTGTCTCCAAGAAGGCTGGCTCCAAAGTAATTGGTAAATTACTGAAGAAGACATTGGCCTTGCTCTGTAGCAGCTTAAAATTTTACTGGTGCAGTAAGCTCATTACAAAACAATTACATTAAGCTTGAGCTTCGTGCGTAAGCAGTGGTAAAAGCTGCACACAGGTGACATTTATTTCAGAAAAATAAGACCTGGATGGGCAGTGAGAGGCCGTCTCCAAGAAGCCCTTCCACCCTGGAAACCCCAGAGCCAACACGGTACTCGGCACAGGGTAGGAGCTTGAAAAATTCTTGCTGAGTGAACTGCTGACTTGGCTTTTCAGACCTGGGCTCCTAGGTACATAAGCCTGGATCATGTAACTGCAGGATGAGAAGGTGTTCCTTACGTAGAAGCGTTTTGAGACTGAGATTAAATGAATGGTCCAGGATCACAGATGATTCCTGACTCTCAACAGTGCTGACTACGCGTCAGGTGCACCATTGATTCAGTACCAAGAGGAGAAAGTGGCAGGCACGTTCCTTGATGACTTTCCTGTGAGAGGCTTGCTGACTTGGGAAAGGTTAAGATGTTGAGTTGCCTTAAATATAGGGGCTTCCCTGGTGGCACAGTGGTTGAGAGTCTGCCTGCTGATGCAGGGGACACGGGTTCGTGCCCCGGTCCCAGAGGATCCCACATGCCACGGAGCGGCTAGGCCCGTGAACCATGGCCGCTGAGCCTGTGCGTCCGGAGCCTGTGTTTTGCAACGGGAGAGGCCACAACAGTGAGAGGCCCGCGTACCGCAAAAAAAAAAAAAAAAAAAAGATGTTGAGTTGCCTTAAATAGAGCAGAGAAGGTCATTGGTAGCATCACTAGGGCTGATTCTCAGGTCTCCTGACTCCCCCAGTTTAGTTTAGTGATTCTGGTTAGTCCTCTGACAGTTGACCACCCGCTGTGCTGTCTTTTTTTTTTTTTTTTTTTTTCTAGGCTGCCTTGATGGGCTTTGACGTGTCCACCTGGGTCCTTTGTCCCCCTGCCTAGCCCAGTGCAGACATCAGGGCTTTCTGCTCAGTTGGTTTGTGGGGAGGCAGCCCACAGGAGCTTGTATCTGCCTTTCACTGGAGTTCTGCCACCGTCTTTTCGTGCTGCAAGGTGCTGTGCTGGCAGCAGGAGAACACAGCAGCTTGGACCTCCAGAAACCTAGCATCCGTTACTAATTTGAGCTCAGCCTGGCCCTTGAACGTGGGCCGTAGATTTCTAGATTGGGGGTCGGGGCAAGGGAGATCCTTTAGTGTATAGAGTTGTCTTTCTGCCTGCTTGCCTAATTTCTGATTGTTTCAAGGAATTGGCGTCCAAGTCGGATATTATCATGTTCCAGTACGACATACCAGCCTGTGTGGCCTTGGCGGTGTGCTTGAGTTGTTTGCAGAGGTTTTTAAAGTAAAGGACCTAAGAAGAGAGCAAGGCCAGTGTGTGGGGTAGAGGGGGTGGGACGCTCCCGTGTGGCCTGTATTTTTTTTTTTTTGCGGTACGCGGGCCTCTCACTGCCGTGGCCTCTCCCGTTGCGGAGCACAGGCTCCGGACACGCAGGCCCAGCGGCCATGGCTCACGGGCCCAGCCGCTCCGCGGCATGTGGGATCTTCCTGGACTGGGGCATGAACCCGTGTCCCCTGTATCGGCAGGCGGACTCTCAACCACTGCGCCACCAGGGAAGCCCCCTGGGCTGTATTTTTTGATACAAGCTATTTCATGTATGAGCCATTTCACATACGAAAGTGTACATCTGATGGAAAGACAGAATGTACTAAAATTTACCGCTTTAAAAAATAAAATGTACCTCTTGAATGAGTCTAGTGTAAAACTGAACTAAATAGCAATCAGATACTTAATTTTATAGTTGTTGCAAATATCATCTTGGGGTAATATGGGTGAAAAAGGCAGGACGTTTTATGTAGGATAGAGTCCTGAAATTTCGTATGTTCTTTTGTTACTGAAAGAGGCATCTTCTTCTCTTATATGCCAAGCAGATGCTGCTACTACATGCAGAAAAATTTGCCAGCTGTGGTACGGCTGGTCACTCAGGCCTTTTCACAGCTGCCTGTAAAACCCACGTGTGTTGCCTTCCCCCTCAGTACTTGCTTGGAAATCGCTAGCAGCGTCGTAGGGCGTATCCCAGTGACGCCGCTTACCTATGAATTGTCCCGTTTCTTCTTTCTCCATGACCTTCACTTCCTCTGGCAAATTCTTCCCAAGGTTGGTTGCTGCTCTTCGGGGCCTCCTGGACTTAGATGTATTTGCCCAAGATTGATGAAGGTTTTGGAGGCGCGAAGTGGTTAAGGGCATTTCATGGCAGTGTCACCTGCTTGGTAGCTCTTTGTTTGTGACCTGATTTCCAGCATATTCTGTCCTCCAGCTGCAGAGATCCTCTTCCCGGAGCCCACCCACATCTTGCTCACCGGTCAGGGCTGTCTTTTCTTTGATACATCCCGGATCTTCCACTGGTCTGTTCACTTAGTAGTGGAGGTGCCTTCCTCCTCATTTTTCATGAGAATTGGCTCTTGGCTGTTATGTTTTGGGGACATACTGGTGTTTTGCTTCCCTTTTTTCCACCTGAATCACTGGGTGTTGGATGCGGGAATGAGGTGGTAGTGAATGAGGAAGGTTGGGAAGATGATTCGGGTTGGCAAGAACAAAGGGGGTCCTAGAGCGGCCAGAGCAGCTGGGATTCAGATGGGCTGCCTCTTGGAGAATGGACCAGGGACGTGTGGGTCTCACAACTGCAGTGTGCATGAGCCACCACCAGAGGGTGATGGCGGCTTTTTGGCCCAGCGGGGCTCTGCACTCCCCCTCCCCCGAGGTCTCTGAAAGCATAGCCTTGAACAGGTGCTCCTGCCATTGTCGCTCAGATTAAAGAGGGATCTTACAAGGAACCTGGGGATTCCATTTTGAGAAATAATTGCCTTTTTAAAGGGAACATTGAAGAAGAAAAGACCTTTGGGCTCAATTAAGAGCCTATTCTTTTCCTAACTACTCTTTGCTCTCAAACGTGGGCATGCTCTTGGCCTTGAAGTGGGAAGTTAGAGGGAATTGGGGACAGAAACCTGCTCTAATGTGGGCTGCAACTTGGTGTCCCCGGCAGGATGGGGGCTGGGGGCCTACATGACCTATCTTTGACTGTTGCCTGCAAAAGTGATTTTAAAATTGGCCCCCCTAACTTATTGGAGACATCGGTTTAAAATAGTAGGAGAAACATCATTTGCTGTTGGCCGTGCGTTGGATCAGTTTTTCAGCGGAGGGAGGGTGATGGGGTGTCTGTGGTTGATTTAGGACAGCCTTTTAGGACCTCTGCTGCTGAGGGCTGATCAGATACCTCACAGATCCAGGAAGGATCCTTTCCGCCCAGGATCTCACTGATACCTCACAGTCCAGGAAGGACGTTTCAAGGCTCCATTTCTGTAGATGAGGAAGCCAGAGGTGTGTTAGGCCAGGAACGTGCCCAGTGTCCCCCAGCTAGTAAGGTGGTGGAGGTGGAATCCAAAGTTAGTTTTGTCTGTTGAAAATATATGCTCATTCCGTATATATAATGACAGTGGAGCAATTATTTAAACAGTAGCATCCAGAGGGGTTTCTTCTCTCCTGGAATGCCCTTCCTTTCAACATTGGCATGAACATTTGGGGCGGGGAGGAAATGCCATTAATTTTCAGGAAGGGACATTCTGTGTGCCTTGGGGTTCCAAAGGTTCCAGGGTCACCTGTGAGTTGGCTGTTAAAGTTCCTGTTTTGCTGCGGGGGCAGCGTTGTAGGGTGCGGTTTGAGCTGTTTCTGGCATTGCTTGAACCCACAAAGTTCCCCCTCTAGTCTCTAGTTCTGCTGCCTCGGATGAGCCGCTTCTATCTCCCCCGCATCTGAATCTGCTGCCCATTTGAGCGAGGCGGCGGCAGCAGCAGCTCCCAGACAAGACCGGCTGCAGCACGACACTGGCACCGACCGGTACAGCTCTGGGGCGTCTGGGGTGGGCGGCTCTCAGCAGGGCCCTACCTGGGCGGTAGCTGCCGCAGAGCCGTCCCCTCGCTCCTCCCTGGGACGCGGCACCTCCTGTTCCAGGCTGTTGATCACCTGTCGACAGGGGGACCGGGCTGAGTCCAGGATTTCTCCTCGCTGCTGCTGTTGTCAGGGGAAACCAACAGCCAGTCTGCATCTAGACCAGCCTGGCTCTATCCCTCTCCCCTTTAAAGTGAGGTCATCCTGCCTGGCATCTGGTAAGTGCCACAAAGGATTGTTTTCCTTGGTTAAACATCAAGAAAATGTTCTCTTATAATAGATCCATTAGCTTTAATCTAAGTGTGCCGGGGTTTGGGGAATTGTTTGATCCTTCTTTCCTTGTCTTTCTCTCTCTCTCCCTCCCTCCCTTCCTTCTCTTTTCCTTTCTTTTTTCTCTCTCTTTCTGTTTCTTTTTCTTTCACTTTTTCTCTTTCCCACTCTCTTTCTCTGTTTCTTTTTCTTTCACTCTTTTTCTCTTTCTCTCTCTGTCTCTCGTGTCCATTACACATTTTTTTTGGCATGATTCAGAAATCAAAATACAGACAGTGAAAACTTATTTATGTTTAACCTGTGTCATCTTGTTTGACACCTATTTTCTTTTCAGTGCACTGAAACATTATTATGCAGCCACTGCTCTGCTGCCTCCCTCCCCCGTCACCCCTTCATGGATAAATTACTGCGTTTGTCATCACTGTGTTCCTGAAATGTCGAAAATAGACGCAGTGGAAGGGATCTGTCATGCACAGTTTGGAAATTTGGTACAAAACCCCAGGTGAAATGAGGACAGATCTTTTATTTAAAAACAGTTCTTTAGACTTCATTGTGTATCAAGTTCAATGTAAAGCACAGCGAATGCAGTCAATGAGGTCGAGGTAGGACAGGTGTCCGCCTCTTTATTGGTTTAGATTTACCTCCTGGGATACAATCACCTTCCTTGTTTGTTTTATAACCTTCACAGGAAGTGCTTGAGGATGTCACATGACTCCTAACTTTAGTTTTCACTTGTGTTCAGAGATTACATGCTTTTGCTCTTATATGGATAGATACTCAGCTATGAACTTTAAAAAATTGTAGATGAGGTGCTTGACGATTAGATCATGGTTCATTGTCTTTTCCCCACGTTCCTCAGCCTCCAGGCATAGAAACTGGTATTCCCTTTAAGAGAAAAGAAAAGCAGCCCTACGTTTTCTAGACCCTGAGTTAAAGAGTACTCGGGTTTAACGTCATTAAAAGAAATGAATCTCCAGGAAGCTATTGTCTTTCCACTTGAGGTCAATCTCACTAGCAGGAATTAGTGTGGTTATACATTTTTACTCTTCAGTCACAAATAAGGCTCTGTGGCGAATATGTAATTGCATTATGTAATACTGGAATGGAAAACCAGTGCAGTGGTTGCTCTTTTAGGGTGAGTCCATCCATAAACGACGAGAAACTCGGGCTGCCTTAGACAAAGGAAGAGCGAGGGGCTGGTGCTGATTGTTATGAGTCATGAAAGGAAGAAGGAGCACGTACAGAAGCTGGAGGCATGTCAGAAGGAACACTTGTCAGAAATCTGCAACTGAACTTCTTGTTGTACCTGAGAGCTGAGTGGCATTGGGTCCCTGGATGTGGGAGAAGCAGCACAGCCACTCTAATGGAGAGGGACCTGCCATCCTTTTGGTGTGGGACTTGCAACTCTACAGTCAAAACCATCAGCTTAAAAGGAGATGTTTCCCTGGAGAAATGGGAAATCACAGACACAGACCCCGCAGACTTCACCTGCGTATACTTCCTCGCCTGTACTCCCCCTTGAATGTGAGGGGACAGTTGCACCTCGTGAGGGGTAAGGAAGAACAGGAAGTAAACCCTAGAGACTTAGCTGTGGCTCTGGATGGAGAACGGTGGTGGAAGAAAGGCAAGAAATGCCCCCCTCCCTCCCGAGACGCCCCCGTTGGGCTTTGCCCCTCCCGTGCTATTGCGGTGCCCTTCTCCTGAAATGACCCAAACCGGGTGTTTGGCAACAGAGGCTGTAACTTTATCTAAATGAATTTTTGCGGCTTGTGAACTCTCCTCCCTGCCAAGGGGCCCGGGCGCCTGGTTAATGATCTTTAATGGGAATGATTCTGTGCCACGATTAGCATTTAGCTTGGTTAGTGCCCCACGGGCTGAACTCTGTGGTCCTCCTGTGTGATTGAGTCTCTGCCCGCCGTCTGCCCACCTGGGGGAGCTGGGCGCAGCCGGTTCTCCCTTGATGTGTGCTCTTTCCATGGGGGTGGGGACTTGGTGGGAGCCAGAAGAGGTGGGACCAAAGATCTCGAGCAGAAGGATCAGCTGCAGAGCGCCCTGCGGGGCGGAGGACTCCCGGCTGGCTCTCGGGCTCTGGGATCCAGAGCTGACCTTGTGAGCCTTTCCACGGAGCCTGCCTTAGGGACTTCTGTCCAGGTGGTGGTGATGTTGGGTGGTCAGCATCTCCCAGCCGCAGGTGGTGACTGCCTGGGTCTCTTTCAAGTCACCTTGGCAACCATCTGTGCTTCCCAGCTTCTTTCTGTTAAGACACCCGTTGGCATCCTTCCATGAGGGAAGGAGGCATTTGGATGCAGTTTACAGGGTGGATAGAGTTAGCCCTTTTCTTCTGACCTAAATAGGTTGTGGAGGTGACTTTTACATGGTCACACAGAAAGAGAAGAAATCAGCTTTCATAATCACAAAAATGAGAAATGACCTTTTTTATTATAAGAAACAAGTTTTTAAACCAGTTATTATAAATCCAGTAGCAGCAACCCGCAGTCTCTCAGGTTTCCCTTAAGAACTTACTCATCCTGTCCCTCTGTTGCTTATAAAATATTCCTCTCCAGCCCACCCCTAAATTAAGCAGAGTGACATATAAAAAATCCTCGACACTTGCTGAAAGCATTTATAAGGAAAGCACCTACTCCCATTGGATCTTTCTTCTCTCCCTGGCCTTAATTTTCTTCTAGGGAGTGGGGTGTGTTTTAATTGCTGGTGGCAAAATGATCCTTGGGCAGCGTGTCCCCTTGGTCCTCGGAGGCGGAATGTGGGTGGGTTGGGTGGCACACAGTGGTCATGAGTTGTCCGTTTTGGCCTCCTTCCGAGACCAACTTCTGCCTTGTGCTTGGCTGGTCTGGCTGCTGGTTGTAGAATCTGATGTTTACTTTAGAATCCTGGGATGGAGAGGATGAAGAATGATCTCTAACCCTTGTTTCTTCTGATCCTTGTTTCTAGGGAATTATCAAATCCTTCCTTTTTTTTTTTTTTTTTTTTTTTGGTTTTAAAAGTACTAACTCATAACAGTTGAGGGGGAAAAACATAATTTTGCTTCTTTGGTCATCCACAGTGATAATATTTTCTGAGACAAATAGTGGTTTATATGGTCTAATAAAAGATTCTTTAGAAGCCATTTAATTCACATTGAAATCTTACATTGCTTTTGAAATAATATTACATTTATTTATTTATATGTATCATGAATTGCTTCAAGGCAGTGCTTCTCAGCCAGGGTTGATTTGGCCTCCTCCCACCCAGGGGACATTTGGCAGTGTTTTGCAGACATTCTTGACTGTCCTTGAATGAGGACAGGCCAGGGATGCTGCTCAACCTTCTGCAGTGCACAGGACAGCCCTCTACGACAAACAGGTATCCAGCCAGCCTCAGCAGTGGCAAGGTTGTCAAACCTTGCTTTAAGGAATGTGCAAAATTAGAAATGCCATGGAAAATCTGAGAGCTCTGAGTAGCCTTACCCATAAAGAGTAAAAGTTTGATTTTTGCGAAAGTGCTCAGTTGAATTAACAAAGTAGTGGAGCATGTGAATTATATAACATAGCAGTAATGTAGTACATTTCTTTCAAGTTCAAATTATTGGCCCAGTGTCTTATTTTAACATAATTTATTTAGTAGTTGCTTGGTAGTTTGCTAATATGAACGACCTGAACAGAGGGTTAGTTTTCATTGTCAGGCAGGAAAAGCGCTCTCCATTTGTGGTGGAAGTCACTCCGTGGCAGCTGGTGGGAAGACCCTGTTGTGGTCATGTTGTCTGAGTCCCTCTGTGGCCAGTGACGGTATAGGGATATCCCTGGCATTAACCTCGCTGTAGAGACTGAAATAAGAAAGGATTGTGGAATTTTAGATACAGAAGGGGATCTTAAGAGTCAGTTTAGTCTAATACCTTGTATTTCAAGATAAACTCTAGCCCAGAAAGATTAACTTCCCTTTTCGAATCATTCTGATGCGGCTTCTCCCTCAATTCAGTTCTTGGGGAAATTTTTGCCTGTTTATTGAATTCACTTTCCATTAGTCGTGTTCATTTTTGACATCTTTTGTTGTCATCCTGCCTTGCTGTTTGAAAACTGCAAGGTTAACTTTTTATGTGTTTACTTCTTGATGCCTTAATTAGATTAAACTAACCTTAGGAATGGGACAATGGCTTACTTACTCAGAGAAGTGTTTTGTAAATTTCAGTCCCCAAGAAGCTATTTGTTGTCCTGAGTTATATGACACCCAGCTTAGCACGACTGAACCAGTCTTAGTACCTAGAACTCACTTGCAGGTTGGTGTTTTTCATATAACAACTCACTTTTCATACATGGAAACTCATGTATTTGATAAATGTAGGTTCTCTTAAGATGGTGGTTACTGTAGCTATAGATCAGGATTGGTCTGTTGAAGAGCTGAGTCTTGATGGTGATTTCATCCAATATTTGCATTTTTCTTGGGCTTAGCATTCCTTGAGAAGCATCATTTTAGTCTTTTATGCTTGTATTTATTATATTTGCTTAAATAGCCTTCCTATGGTTGAATTTTTAATTGAAAGAAAACCAAAATTGCATCGTGGAACAGGAAAAGGACATTAGGGAAAAACAGGACATTATGGAATAAAGTATGGACTTTAATGATGATATATTAACCTTGATTCATTAATTATGACAAATGTACCAGGCTAATGTAACCTGTTAATAATGGGAGAAACCAGATATGGGATATATGGGAACTCTGTGTACTATCTTTGCAATAATTCTGTAAGTCTAAAACATTCTAAGGTTAAAAGTTTATCTTTAAAAAATTGCTGTCATTTTGTTAAAGGATAAACAATTTTATTGTTTCGTTTTTCTTTGGGATAGACTGCCGCTACAAAGTTGAATTCCTTGTTTGCCTCTTAGCTTTTTGCTTAGGATAGCCATGAAGTGCCCCTTTCCAAAATGTGCCCAAATCAGTTTGAGCAACTTTTCAAACCATGTCATGTGATTTTAATTTGCCGGCCATTGCACTGACTCATTTCTAGGTGGTATATTTAAAAGACTAGACAGAATTTTCAGGTTAAAAAATTACGTCAACAGAAAGTGTATTTGTAGGTGCCAATTGAATTAATATTGGCTGGGAATGCTACCAGCAATGTGCTTACTTGGACAATGGGACGTGTCCTCTTTTTTTGCCGGGCCTCCAAAGGCTTCTGGGTGACAGATGGCCCTGTCTCATTGCAGCCTCATGTAACTCAATGCCTCTAAAACTGGAATAAGGAATCATGGGTACATCAAGCCATAAAATATATAAGTGGGTCTATTATTGTATTTGATAAGTCACTAAAAATGTTATTTTCGTGTTAAAACCCAACATGGGTATATTGTGGAGTAAATAAAAATTAGAATGAATTTTTAAAGTTCTGCCTGAAATTGGTGGCAGCGTCCTCAGGCCCTCAGGTGGTAACCACCACCCCACTGCTCTGTTGTGTGGGTGCTGGGGACAGTACAGAAAGCAATGGATGTGGAGATAGACGGACTTGACTTTGAATCAGTTTGAGGCAATTCCTCAGCTATAAGTGGGCATAATTGTCATCCTGCAATTTTGGTGTGAAAACAGAATGAGATAAAATACATTTGCATAAAGTAAGATCTGTACAGATGCTGAATATGTTACTTTATACAATAGTAAGAGGCAGCCTCCCTCTGCACTTGTAGGTAGAGGTCATATTAAGAACGTTGACATTCACTTTGGTGGACAAAGGTTGGCTTTGGTGCCAACCCATGCTCTCTCTCGTTCTTGCTTGGTGTGCATGTGTTAATAATGCTGGATAAAGAAGCTTACTTAGAAAGTTGATTTTTAAAAAATTATTCAAACATATACAATAATGGAGAAAATTACATGATGGCAAACAGCATAATGAAATCCCATCACCCAACTTTAACAGTTATTAACACTTTGCCGTTTTTATTGCTATGGAATGCAGTTTAATATTTCTTCGCAATTCTTTTAACCTTAGCATTATATCCCATTAGGGATGTAGGATTAAAAACATATTTCAAAGGCAAGTAAAATAATATTTCTCTGTATGATTGCACCACCAACTTGATACATTGTTGGTTTTATTTGTTCCACTTTGTTTTTTTCTAAATTTAATTTTCTTTTTTAATTGACTGAGTCATAACTATAATATTCGTTGTATTAAGTCAACCTTCCATCCCTATCCCCCTACAGGTAACCATTTTTTGTTAGATTTGGGGTTGTCCCTCCCTGGTCCTTTTTGGAAATGTAAGCAAATATATGAGTATATTTTGTATTCCTTAGTACTCAGAAAGTAGCAGAATATATATACTGTTCTGAACCCTAATTTATTTACTTTTTAACTTAGAGGTATATCCTAGAGCTCACTCAGTATATAGAGAACTTCCTGTGTTTTTCCCAGCTGGGGTTGTACGCCCTCATATGGATGTACCAGAGCTTATGCAGTCAGTCCCCTACTGATGGACATTCGGGTTGTTCCTAGACTTGTCCATTGTTTTGCAATAAATAGCCTTGTGTGCACGTCATTCTGTATTTTTGTCTAAACATTCCAGTAGGGATAAGGGGATAAGACGAAAGAGGCAAGCAAGTACATAAATTCCTTTCGTCTTGTAGAAGCATAGCTCCTCAACAGCCCTTCATCCCCTCCAGCTCTGGCCTCCCCTTTGAGACCAGATTTAACAGGTGAAGCTCTTCAGGCTATAAACCTCCCTTCCTGCTCCAAGTTTTTAAAGCTAGAAAGAGACCTTGGGGATGGGCCCATCTTCCTTGCGTTAATAGATGAAGAACCAGAGACCCAGAAAGCAAGGGGAGAGCTTGGAGCCCAGCTCTCCTGTGCCCCCTCTCCTCCCCTCTGCCCTCCATTGGCCAGGCTGTCCTTGGAGGCGGTGTTCCTCAAAGCTTGGTCCACGGACCAGCAGCATCACTGGGGAGCTTGCTAGAGATGCAGAATCTCGGGCCCTGTCCCAGATGTACTGAATCAGAGTCTACTTTTTTTTTTTTTTATGCTGTACGCGGGCCTCTCACTGTTGTGGCCTCTCCCGCTGCGGAGCACAGGCTCCGGACGCACAGGCTCAGCGGCCATGGCTCACGGGCCCAGCCGCTCCGCGGCATGTGGGATCTTCCCGGACCGGGGCACGAACCCGCGTCCCCTGCATCGGCAGGCGGACTCCCAACCACTGCGCCACCAGGGAAGCCCTAGAGTCTACTTTTAATTGGATTGACTAGCAGTCAAGTTTGAGAATGCTGATGTGGTAGCTGCCTTCAGACACAGCTGTGGTTTATCAACAGGGATGGTCCAGGTCATTTCCAACAAGTGCACTCACCCCCTCCTCCTGGTGCACCCCTCCCGTCTGCCTGTCCCTGCCCTACAGTGACCCCCCCAGCCCCCCATAAGGGGATCAGCATTGATCTCTTCAGGGGCGGGGTCTTTTCTGGTTATTCAGCTTCCATTTCCCCTTCACATGCAACCTTTGTCCTTCTGGATTTACCTCTGTTCTCTCATGCTCCTCATGTCAGGAAACTGCTCTTACTTTCGTTTCATGCCTCTCTTCCTGCTAATTTGTGTATTTATTGAGTTTAGTGTGCATCTGATCACCACTGATGTTAAGGGCTTTAAAATGCTTGCTATTGTAAGAGTTCCATTATTTTTATTGTTATTGTTACTAATATTAGTTCCATTTCTTCACTTTACTACTGCTGTGGGGTGTGTGTATCTATATCCATACCTATAACTATAGCTGATATTTGGCCTCAATGCATACTTGATACACTTAATTGGAAATTACTCCTTAAATTATCCACAAACTGAGTTGGCAGCTACAGTGACTACAAGTGGTGAAATCATTGTCTCAATAAAAATAAGATCCTTCGGGCTTCCCTGGTGGCGCAGTGATTGAGAGTCCGCCTGCCGATGCAGGGGACACGGGTTCGTGCCCCGGTCCGGGAAGATCCCACATGCTGCGGAGCGGCTGGGCCCGTGAGCCATGGCCACTGAGCCTGCTCGTCCGGAGCCTGTGCTCCGCAGCAGGAGAGGCCACTACAGTGAGAGGCCCGTGTACCGCAAAAAAAAAAAAAAAAAAAAAAAAAAGATCCTTCTACTGTTGGATTCACTGTTTCCAGTCTCTGTTACATTTGAGTTTTGGAAGGTCAGTTTTTGGAAAGTGGAAGTAATAATTTATCTGGATTCAGTGCTGAGGTTTAGTACACTGGAGGAAAGATTTTAATATAATAATATGCAGTGTTGGTAAATGTACAAGAATAAGTAATTTTTTTTTAAAGGCAGCTTTTTATACTAAGAAACAGATGATCTTTTTTTCTAAACTATGTCAGCTGCACTCAAATTAGTAAATGTTAAAATAACTATGACTGGTAAAAACATTTTTCAAATTCTTTTTACTTTTTATATAATTAAATGAAATTCTCCATTTAGTAGTTGATCTCTCAGATAAATTGTCTTGCCAGACTGTCTGAGGAGTTAGTGAATCAGACCCTAAAATCTTGTAGCATTTGAAAAATAACAACTATGTACTGCAGTTTATAAGGGCATAATTAAAGGAAATTTTTCAGTATTTTAAAATTTGTACTAGTAAATTTTATCCTGGTTTAGGTGAATCCAGTTCAAGTCAGCTGCTGTGTAAAAAAAAGTCATTGCTTCTAGTCACAGACAGTAACCAGTGTCAAAGAGTGACTTTTAATTTTTAAAAAAATTCAACCTTTTTTGAATTCTAAGGCCTACTTGACCTTATTAACACCCGCACTCCACTTTTTAGGTACTAATACATTTATGAAATAGTTCAGGATGATTCATTTTTTTCACAAGCGTTTTTTTGCTTTTGGTGTGACAGGTGATTATCTGGAATACAAAGAGGGTTAAGCCCTTTGACTTCTAGATACTTAGACTAATAGAAACCTTAAAATCTTCACTGGGCAAGGTATCTTGGGATCACTCTAGCCAAGTAAATGAATAGGCATCTAAATAGATGAAAGTTACTCTTGTTACGATATTTGACATTATGTTGACTGGCAGGTTGTGATGTATGAGAATTGCATGTTTCTGAGCTTTAGCTAGTGTTTTGAAAATTAGGTTAAGAATTTCCATAACGTTGATAGCATTAAACATTCATCACATAAAAGGTTTCATGAGTATTGTACATCTTTGTGAGTGTCAATTATGTAAAATTTGAAAAAAGGAAGAAGGTACTAAAACACTAGAAAGGAGATCAAATTCAAATAGTTTGTGAGATGAAATGAAACTCTCCAGCTGTAAAATCTGACAGAGTACAATGAAGAAAGAAAAGAAAAAATAGATTAAAAAATAAAAAGTAGGAAAGAGAGGAACTCAACATTATATCAAGTAGAATGTGTATCAGATGCAAATATCCAATAGCCTATGAGCTCTTTGATACAAGATATTTGGGTTGAGAGTTAAACTGTTTGAATAAGTATTATCTTATGAGTAATCTCAAGATACTCTAAGATGATCTAAGATCCAGTATAGTAAGTAATGTAGAATCAATGGTAGGTATCCTCATTCACTATGACCCATTTGTGCTTTCTGCTAGTTAGATCATTAGTCCTCTTTAACTGCTAGTGAACTAAGGTGGTTTTATGGTCACCAGCATCTAGCTAGTACTTAAAACACTGAGCTAACTAACCCTTCTGGTAATCTGTTATGTTCACAAATGGCCAGAGGAATAACAGAGATTAAAGAAAGATAAATGCAGTCATCTGGCAAGCCTTTCTCAAAATGATGGAAGTTGTATTTAGGAGAAGTGTTTTTGGTAAAAATATTTGAAAGTTTGTTTTATCGTCATAAGTAGCTTTGGGTTATTTTGCGTAGAAGGAGGGGTGTGTGTAAGAGAGGAACGGGGAGAGACGGAGAGGCGCTGCTGTTACAGGCACTGTGGCATTTGTCAGCTGGGAGAAGGAAACGAGAAGATTACGTTAATTGGTGTCGAATAAGAATAGAAAACAACGTGGGAAGTAAAATCTTGAAATTTCAGGGCTTTGCATTAGTCATTAGTTGAAGACAGAAGAAAATAATGGAAACCACCAGTAATTCAGAAAAGAAAGAAAATTATTGCAAAAAAACGTCCCATATCCTTTTCCTGGTGTTCAGGTAGAATGTAGTTCTGGTCCAGCCCAATTCCCCTCTCACTTCCTTTTCCACTCACTCTGTCCTTGAGCGGCCTGCGTTCCCTGTGTATGTCCTGAGTTTCTTTTCCTCTGTGCCGTTCTTCAGGCTACGCCCCAGGTCCTCCTCCTCCTGTGTGTCTGAGCCCAGCTCACCTGGTGAGCCCCAGTTCCCATACCAACTTCTGTATGAAGAATTATGAGGAATTCTTTTCATTACTCATAATTGAAATAGGGCGATTCTCAGAGGAATCAATGATGCTCCCCTATGCTCTGAGTGTGGGATTCCTTGAAACTTGGAGCATAAGCGTGGTTAGTTGAGTTTGGTGAAATCAGTTTAAAGGTTACACCAAGTTTTCCACTTGGACAGAACCTCCTGTCTTCAGACCTCAGTCCTTAGAGGAGGGGATGAATCCAGCTCTGCCTGACGGAGTAATTCGAGAGTGGAGAGCTGGTGTTATGGTTTAAGATTTGTGGGAGAAGTAATACCAAAAAGTGGAGAGAAGACAGTGAGAGTAGAGGCAAGGGAACAGGCTATACCACTGAAGTGACAGCAGAACTGCTGGCTAGTGTGGAGGCGTTACGGGTGTATATGTTTGTGGGGAAGCCTTGGGGTGGGGGGTCCGTCTCTCCTTGACCTCATTAGGCACGTGCAGCAGCACTAACAAGCCTGCAGGAAGCAATCACGTTCCCACATGGGCACCTCGTACATCATCACCACGGTACCCATTGATGGGATGGGAGGATGGGGTGACCCTCAAATACAGTCCTCCCACCCCTCCCTGCCCAAGAAAAAGCCCCTCCAAGTGCCTTTCTTCCCTCTTGCCCTTTGCCCTATGAAAATACACTCTAGCTCTGTTGTCTCCTCTCTTCTTTTTAAGCTTTAGCATTTAATTGTTTGCTAAGAATAGAAACAGAACTATTTCCGCCAGAAAGTGAATTTTAAGTACTTCAAAAGATAATACGAGAATATCTGGAAATTCCAACACGCTCAGCCAGATTATTCCTTGACCACAAGTAGCTGGTTGCCATTGAACTTTGGCAAACACAGATTACTCCATTTCCTTTTGACCGATGAAAACCAGAATGCCATGCAGAAAAGAGCCAGCCAACCAAAGACCTCATTTTAAAGATTTTTTTCTGGAGAACTGAAAACAATTGCTTGATTATAGCCAGTACTGGGCCTTAAATATGAATCTATGACTGATAGTTCTGGAGTAGTATCCCCTCCTGAAGGATGGGTTAAGGCAGGCAAGGTTATGTGCATACAGGACAGGTATGTAGACTTGATAGCTTAGGGCCCCCAAGACCTACTGCACTTTTTATTTATTTATTTATTTGTTTTTTTGTTTATTTATGGCTGTGTTGGGTCTTCATTGCTGTGCATGGGCTTTCTCTAGAGTGGGCTTCTCACTGCGGTGGCTTCTCTTGTTGAGGAGCACGGGCTCTAGGCGCACGGGCTTCAGTAGTTGTGGCACGTGGGCTCAGTAGGTGCGGCTCGCGGGCTCTAGGGCACAGGCTTAGTAGTTGTGGCGCGTGGGCTTAGTTGCTCCGCGGCATGTGGGATCTTCCCGGACCAGGGATCGAACCCGTGTGCCCTGCATTGGCAGGCGGATTCTTAACCACTGCGCCACCGGGGAAGTCCCTACTGCACCTTTTTAACACATCTGAGACTTAGTAGCAGTGGTTCCCATGCCAACCCCCCTGTAATATTCTCAGGGACCCAGGCACACCCTTGACTTTGCCTCTGTACTCATACAGGCACTGGTGTCTTGACACCTGGCTGTTCATCAGGATATGCAGATCGCTTAGACAGGTTGTTATATGCGGTGAAATTGTGGTCCGTTCCCTGAAAGCAGTGCATAGGGAAGGGATGTATTATTTCCTCACTGGTTTCAGAGACCCTCGGGAACATTAAATGGTTCCTGTTACCAAAGAGTTCCTGTTCTAATGGGGCTTTAATAGTAACGTTTTATTTACTGGGATTCACTGGGGAAAACATCTAGGAACAAAGAAAAAGATTAAACAGAGAACATGTTAAAAACTTCTTTTGGGTTTTGGTCCTTACCAGGACTTAGGGGTAGCAACCCAAATAGAAGTATTTGCTTTAACCAACAGATAAATTATTAGCACATTGGTCGTTTACACGAGTCAGAGCTTCTAAAATTTGTTCCCATAAGTAGGTTGAGCCTCCTTCTCTGCCTGTTGTCCTAGGGTCTAAAAACGGAAACATGAGTCCAAACTCTTTCCAGATCATAAAAATAATTTTGAATTAGTAGAGCATAAATGAATGTGGTTTTATCTGAGTGTCATCTTCAAGTTCCCCCAGCCATGTTGGGACCTTGTAAGTCTTCTAAAGTTCCCTGTAGTGACGATTAAGGAAATGGTAGCTGCTTTGCTTCTGGCCTCAGACAGTTTTCTAATTAGGTCAGAGCTGCTCACCCTGGGATAAGCAGACACTTTCTCTGTGCCTTCGGCATTGATTTTTAAGAGTTGCTGTCTGAAGCAGTCACAAAGACAGTTCGCTTCTTACATTGCTGAACCTGGGCACAGAGTGGGTTGTGAATAATTAGCTCTGATCACCTGAGAGTTTTGTATCAACCTGTCCTGAAGATGCAGCTCAAATGTGTTAGGCCGCATTCTTGCATTACTCAAGTTCGCTATCATGACAAATCTTTGTTGATTCAGGATCTTGTGGTGCCCTAGATTTGGAACATTGTTCTGACTACAGATAGAAGTTTTAGTATTAGGCTAAATGTATACTGACTGCAACGTTTATTCTGGTCGTAATTTTTTTTTAAAAAACCTGTATATGAATCAAATCACTTTCCCCAAAATGTGAAATGCAGGGTGAAAACCTGCCGGTAAGGGAGATGATAGAATTTTGTTTAAACTTGGCCTCTGTTAAGGAAATGGTGATGACGCTTCCTCTTCCTTCACTGGTTTATTAACCCTCTGCTCGTCAAATGTCAACTAGTGGATTCGTTCCATTGCCTGCTTGTACTATGGCTCTTAAAATTTTCATCTTAGCTATTTTTCTTTCTTGTTCTTCATGAATGTTCTAAATATTGTAGAACATGTCACCTAGAAAGGGAAAGCTACCTTCATTATTAAAGAAGACGAAAAATAAAAGAAATGCATCATAGGAAATTTGGGGGGAAAGAATCCCAACTAAAAAACCAAAAATGCAGAACTAGGAAGGAAGAATTAAGAGGTGACAAAGATAAAAGTTAGAATTAATAAAAGAGAAGTTAAGATTTTAAAGGATAAGTAAATCCAGTAGCTGCTTATTTGAAAGGACCAATACACTAAACTCCCATCATCCTAACTGAGGTAAAGGGAAGGCAAAAATAGCTAACAGGCATGAGAAGGGAGACACAGGAGGGATTAATTGACTGTATAGGAAAACGCTACATGTAGCCCTCTGGAAACACATTTGAAAATGTCGAGTTGACTTCTCAGTAAAATACAAATTACCAGAATTGATTCAAGAAGCATGGAAGATGTGAAAAGACCAATTAATATAGAAGAGGTAGGAAAGGTGGTTAAAATTACTATTGAAAAAGGCACTAGGATTCCATGGGTTTCGAGCTGAGTTTTATCTGACCTTTAAAAAACAGAAAATGTTACAGACCAATATTTGTGAAAGCAAATGCAAAAATTCAAAATAATTTATTGACAAATAGACTCAATAGTGTATTCCAATAATGCTAGTATGATTAAGTGTTAAGAATGCTTATCACCATCATCCACTTTTGTACCCCAGCATTTTAAAGGAGAGAGTTTATGACCAGGTCAGTAGAGGCTGAAGAGCCACTTGATAATTTAAGCAGCCATACCTAATATATTATAATCTAAAAAACCAATAGGAAGGGCTTCCCTGGTGGCACAGTGGTTAAGAATCTGCCTGCCAATGCAGGGGACATGGGTTCGAGCCCTGGTCCGGGAAAATCCAAAATGCTGTGGAGCAACTAAGCCCGTGCACCACAACTACTGAGCCTGCGCTCTAGAGCCTGCGAGCCACAACTAGTGAGCCCGCAAACCACAAATACTGAGCCCACGTGCCACAACTACTGAAGCCTGTGCACACCTAGAGCCCGTTCTGCACAAGAGAAGCCACCACAAAGAGAAGCCTGCGCACCACAACGAAGAGTAGCCCCCACTCGCCGCAACTAGAGAAAGCCCGTCCGTGCATAGCAACGAAGACTCAACGCAGCCAAAAATAAACAAACAAATAAATAAGTAAAACCAATAGGAATAAAAATAAATTACTTAAAGGCTATTTATTACCCCCCCCAAAACCAACCAACGATAGATATTTTCTACAAGGCAAAAAGCACTGTTTCAGTTAAAATTAGGAATTATAAAAGGATGTCTGCTTTTACAATTATTTGACATTGTCTTAGAGGTTCTAGTAAATGTTGTAAGACAGTGAAATGTTTGCATGTCTAGAAAATGCAAGAGCCTATGGTGGGAAAAAAATCTAAAGTCAATTGGAAAAATTGTCATGGTAGCTGGATAAAAATAAGTCTCTAAAATTGATCGTTTCTCTGTTTTGAAAACAAGCACCTGGAAATGGAAGTTAAGCTTTTCTTTTCCCAATAGCAGCAAATAACCTAGGAAGAAATTAACCAAGAATGGTGCCTATATCCTTTTCAGTGAAGGATTTGAAATAAAAATATATACCATATATACATCAGTTATCCCCAAATTAATACATTTATTGCCATTCCCTTTAGAGTTTCCAAAGCAGTAAGTTTTTCCTGTTTTTCTTTTTTTTTAACTAAATGAAATAATCCTAAAGTGTATGTAGAAAAATAAATGCATAATACCTGTGAAGAGCACATTCAAATATGGAAAATAAAACCAGGGAAGGGGGGGCAAACTTGATTGACAAGTGACCACAATATGCTAATAAGAAAGTCTGTGATCAGATCAGTGTGTTATTGATACAGGATTACATAAATGGTCCAGTGGGACACAGCAGAGGATCCAGGACTGTGTATCCGTAAGCAAGAGAAGTTAATCCATAATAAGATAGACAGTTCAATACTGTTGAGGAAAGAATGCACGAGTTATTCAATGGTGTTGGCACAGTCGTCTCTTTATGGAGTGGGGGGAGATGGGCCTCTATCTTATAGTATAATCAGACACAAATTACAGAATCTTCAAAACCTTAAATGTAAACAAGCAATTCAAATTTACAAGGAAATATAAGAAACGACTTGTATGATCTTGGAATGAGGGAGAACTTCTTCAGCAAGACAGTACCTGCAGGCTAGACAGTTGGAGAGGGGAATGTATAACAGGTATGACAGGCAAGGGGTTACTGTCTATAACTGTTGTGAATTAGCAAGACAAACACGACTCGGGGAAAATGGACAAACAATATAAACATGCGATTCCCGGAGAGCAAATGCAGACAGCCAGGAAGCTGTGAAAAGCAATCCATATTTGCTAGGGAACTGCAGATTAAAACAACAGTAGAAGTTACTTTAAACTCATCAGACTGGTTTAAAAAAAAAAAGAGAGAAGAAACACTTCTTGCTGGCAAGGATGTAGTAGAAGTGGTATTCTCATAATAGTGACAGAAATGTGAATGATCATGCTTTATTTGGAAAGTAAAGTGGTAATGCATATTAAAATCAAACATTAAGGAGAAATGAAGCATTTCTCCTTAGCAGCCTTTCTCCTGGATACCTATCTGTCTTCTAAAAATAGAAGTGTCTAGGGACTTCCCTGGTGGCACAGTGGTTAAGACCCCGAGCTTCCAATGCAGGGGGCCCGGGTTCTATCCCTGGTCAGGGAACTAGATCCCACATGCACACTGCAACTAAGAGTTTACATGCTTCAACTAAGGAGCCCGCCAGCCGCAACTAACACCCAGCATGACCAAATAAATAAAATATTTTTAAAAATTAAAAAATTTAAAAAACAAAGGCACATGTAAAAGGCTGTTTATTGTACCACGATAGTGGCAAGATTTGAAAACACAAATGCCCATTGCTTGAAAAATGGCTAGCTTTATGGAACATTTGTACGATGTCATATTATGCGGCCATTGAATGGGAAGCCGTTGAAAGCACTCCTTCTCCAAGTCAAGAGGGGCTGAGTGGAGGTTGGTGTGGATGACGGTGGGTTGGGAGGAAGCAGGGAAAAAATCCCACCTGTGGTTAAGTGTTGACCACATTTCATATTTTTCCTTGTGGGGCAAGCTGAACCGTACTGCGGTCTGAAGTTAAAAATCCTGGTTCCTTCTCTTAGACCTCTAATTCTTTTTCTTCCTCATACCAGCCTGTGTTTGTTTTGATGCCCCGGTGCCCTGTCGGATTTTATGAGGATATTAATTATGCATCTTTAAAATTCTTCTTTTTCCGACTCTGTTTGCGTGCTCCCTATGCAAGCTCGTGCCCTTGGTGTTTCATGGCCTGGTTTTCTTCACATGTTTGACGATTCTGGGTTGTCTGTTGGTCTTGGCATTTGTGAGTCCTGTTGGCCCCGTTTGCATCTGAGGAGCCTGGCACTGGTGTGTGTCAGGTTGAGGCCCCGGCTAGGACTTGGTGGGCTGCCGCAGGTGGCCTCTTACGTATGGCTGCTGCATGGCCTTCCTGGCCCTCTTTAGCTACCTGCACTTTCCAGACTTAGGACCACTGTCCTGCTTTCACCTGCATTAAGAAGGCAGTGACCATAGAAGCTAGAGGAAGCCAAGTTTCCTGATTAATCACCCTGATTGTTGCCCAGCGTCTCTCCAGTCCCTTGTATCAACTGACTCCTGAATTTCTGGCACCCAGAAATATTTCCATCAGTTTGGCTGTCTCCTATGCACTCCATGGCTCTGATTTTGTTTTTCTGTCCATTCAACCCATCCCATTTATGTTCAACTGATGATAGTCTTTCTGGGGGAATTCCCTGGTGGTCCAGTGGTCAGGACTCTGCGCTTCCACTGCAGGGGACTGGGGTTCCATCCCTGGTGGGGGAACTAAGGTATCCTGCAAGCCACGTGGTGCGGGAAAAAAAAAATACTGATGGCAGTCTTTCCTCCTTCCCCAGAACTTTTGTGTTTGTGGTATTTAGTCTGGATGGAAGAGGGGGAGGTAGGAATGTGCGGTCAGAGGGCCATCTGGATACTAACTTCTATGTAATCTCTCTAAGCCTTAGTTTTCTCATCTGTAGAGCAGGGATAATACCAGTACCTATCTCCATAGGTTATTGTTAAGATTAAAATAAGTGATGCTCCTAAAGGGCTTAAAGCAGTGCCTGTCCTGTAGTAACAATTGCATCAAAGTTAGCTGCTGCTATTTTCAAAAAATGGGATCATGATAGAGATACCAGATTGCAGTATGTTTTTTTCTTCCCAGTTAATATATCCATGATGCCATCCAACACCACGTTTTAAAAGCTCTGTGGTGTCTATGGATGTATCTATGTGTGCGTGTTTCTGTAAATAAATCCCTACGTTGAATTTCTGGATGAAAGGACATGAACATATACAGTATGACGTTCAACAATATTGAGGAATTGCCCTCCGAAGTATTATCCCAGTTTCCCTGTGGCTCCAGTAGTTGATGAGAGCACCAGTTTTCCCCATCCTCAGTGTTACTCCATTTTATCCATCATTTAATCTTTGCCAATATGGAAGGTAGAAATATTTTATGTCTTTAATCAGTGAGGTCGAGTATCTCTTCATATGTTTGTATTTCCTCTTTTATTCAGTGCTAATTTGCAGTCCTAGTCCATTTTTCCTTAAGGTTGTTAATTTTTCATTGATTTGTAAGAAGTCTTTGAAGAATAGGGGGTTTAACTCCGTATCTGTGATATGTTACACGTTTTTGAAATATTGTATACCTTATATAGAAGCTTTCCATTTTAACATTGTGCTTTTAAATGCCTTTTTTGTGGTTTCTTGGAAAGCTAACAACTGTTTATACAGCATTATTTCTTTGTTAAAAATAAGGGGTATTCTCCCTATCATTGTGAAAGTTACACATACACATTTTCCTCAATCTGAAAAAAGAAATCAGAAGGAAACAGTTACCAGCAACAGAAAGGACATCACTCTTAATATTTTGGCAGTTTCCTTTTAGTTGTCTTTTGGTAGGGAATGTGTATTTTTACACAATTAGCATCATAATGTAGGTAGACATTATAGCCCTTTTTTTGGTCGCCTAACATCCCCATATGTGGTATACAACATTCCAGTTTCTCAATGTGCAATATCTTAATCATTTCTGTCCTGTTTAAATTTCTCATTTCTCTTATAAAAGAAGAAAGGTGCAGTGAATATCTGTGCAAAAATTTTTAAGCTGGATTAAGTTCTATACCTCCCTGGAAATGGAATTACTGAATCAAAGAATGTTAGGATTTAAGTACTTTGGTATGTATTACCAGTTTGCTTTCCCAAAGCGTGGTACCAGTTGATGCTTCTTTCAACATAAAGACTGTCACTTCACCTTAATCAGAAGATGAGAACCAGCCTGGACACCTAGGGGAAGAGCCTTCAGAAAGAGGCACAGCCAATGTGATGCAAGGCCCCACGTGGAAGTGAGTTTTTTCAGAGATTGAGGAAGAGCAATATGGCCGGTGGGGCTTCGGAGAGGAACGGAGTGGGCGGGAGCCATGGCTCTCGAGGGCTTTGTGGGCCACCGTGAGGAATTTGCGTTTTATGCTTAAGGTTGTGGAAAGCCAGCAGAGAGAGCTGCCAGACAGACAGGGGAGTGGCTTGGTGTGACTGTCTGTTGCAGGTAAGAGTGGCCCTTGAGGCCAGTGTGGAGGCAGTTGCAATAGCCTGTGTGAGAGAGGATGGCTGGAACACCTGGGTGGTAACTAACACCCAGGATGGAGAGAAGGGGATGTTTGGGGATTTTTTTTGGCCATTGCGTCCTTAGGGCCTGCCAATGGGCTGGTGTGTGAGGGACACACAGAGGAAGAGAATCAAGGAAGTGTGGGCTTGATCAGCTGGCTGGATGGTGGCCACCGAGATGTGAAGGGTTAGCTGGGAACAGATGTGGAGGCTGAATCAGAAGCTCATTATGTCTCTTCGCCCTCCGAGTGGACATGTGAAGGAGATGATGGTAAATGAGAATGGAGCTCAAGAGAGAGATCAGGGTTGCATAGGTTTTGGGGGGAGTCATTTGCATTTAGATGGTCTTTACAGCAAAGGACCTGGACCGTATTGCTTCCATGTGAAAATGTGTTCAGTTTCCTGAGTAACTGCCCTAAAATAATGAACATTAGGAACCACAAGCGCTTCGTGAATTGGGCATCTGTGTCTGTAAGCTGTCAGGTTATAAAATGCTTGGAAGATACAAATCACTGGGTCCTGGCTAATGCCTTGAGCAGAGTAGATGCAGGATATGATGTTTACTGAGTGATGTTTAAAGATTCAAGAGACCTTTCCCCTTCTTGATGAGCCAATTTTCTTTTCAGATGTTTTGATAAAGTCACTAGCAACTTGATTGCTTGTGTTAATGGTTAATTAATTGTGTTAATGCTTGCTTCACAGCATTAACCTGTGAAGCATGTAAACCCACATCATCCTTTTTTTGTAAGGCGTTGGAAGAAAAGTCTAATCCAAGTTAGGAGGATTTAAGACCTTGTGAGGAAATTCAAGACTGTGTTTTAACCACCAAACCTTGCCTGTGTTATGTAAAGATTTTTGCCTGTGTCATGTCATCCTTGTTTGGTTCAATTTATTCCTCCCCCTCCAAGTGTCCTAGTTTCTCTTCTAACTGTAGCTGGATTTCAACAAAACAGAAACTTGGTGGTTTTTTTTTTCCCCCCAGCATTTGGAGTCTTCATTTGGTTACTCATTCTTTATAAATGAGTGATAGTATATTCTTAGCAATTTTTAAATAATTCTTTTTTTCCCTGATTATAAAAGAATTAGACATTGGAAAAGATGAAGTATAAAGCAATATCTACCTGTAATCTGAATAGCCCAAGAGAGATCGTTGGTTACCATTTTGTTTTATTTCCTTCTAGTCCTTTGGCTGTATTTATATGTGCATATGGAAATAGTTTATGTATTTGGAATAATGCTATAGTATTGTTTAGAATGAAGCTTTTTAACAAATATTTTATAGTGAACATTTTATGAAAACTTGTAATATTATTTTTAGAAGCATGTTTTTATTTTTTTAACATCTTTATTGGAGTATAATTGCTTTACATTGTTGTGTTAGTTTCTGCTGTAAAACAAAGTGAATCAGCTATACGTATACATATATCCCCGTATCCCTTCCCTTTTGCGTCTCCCTCCCACTCTCCCTATCCCACTCTTCTAGGTGGTCACAAAGCACCAAGCTGATCTCTCTGTGCTATGTGGCTGCTTCCCACTAGCTATCTATTTTACATGTGGTAGTGTATATATGTCAGTGCCACTCTCTCACTTTGTCCCAGCTTACCCTTCCCCCTCCCCGTGTCAAGTGCATTCTCTACATCTGCATCTTTATTCCTGTCCTGTCCCTTTTTTTTTTTTTTTAGATTCCATATATATGTGTTAGCATACGGTATTTGTTTTTCTCTTTCTGACTTACTTCACTCTGTATGACAGACTCTAGGTCCATCCACCTCAGTACAAATAACTCAGTTTAGTTTCTTTTTATGGCTGAGTAATATCCAAAGGCTGCAGAGTATGGGTAAATTTATACTGGCTTTTATGGGGAAAAAAAAATCTCTAGATGATCTCAGTAATTGACAGATCCTCCTAAGGTTAAAACCAAAAGGCAAACAAAATAGAAACTCTGACGTTTTTGGAATGCTACTCTGAAATTCAGGTTTTCTGTTCTTAATAAGATCTTGTTCTGAAGGAAGTCAGTCTTCGTACTTTTTAAAAATTCTTTTTGCTTATGTGAACTTAAAATTTAATTACCTTTTATGTATTTCCTCTCCTTTCCATTGGAACATACTGATCCAAGGTGACCCTTTGCGGTGGTTCATAAAATCCCGTCTTATAAACCGTCCCAGTCTTCTAAGTGTAGTCAGCAATAGTGAGCAAAATTTGGGGGTAATATATCAGAAGTGCTAGGAGCCATATGAAGGTTATGCATTTAATTGTGTAAGTAATATAGAATTAAAGAATTGCCATGAAGTTTTAACATTATTTCAAATTTTAAATTAAAAAAAATAAACGTCAAGGGATGGAAGCAGCCTTTCCTCTTGGCAGACTTCTGGTAGACCCACACCTGGTCATTCACAGGTGTGCCTTCCGTGGCCTCTCCTTGTCAATAAGGACTGTGGGGAATTCCGAGAAAGACTGCTGTCCCTTCCACTCCCTTTGCTAACTGCATTCTGCCAACACTGTGAAAGTCACGTATCTGTCTTAAGATACCAGCACCTTCCTGTTCATCAAATCCAGACAGGCCTGATTTGCTCAGCACACTCCCCTTTAACCTTATGTAGCCCTTGACTCTTGTCTTTCTTGGGTCCTGGTTCCCCTCCTTTGCTCTCTGACCACTCCTTCTGTTGCACCACCTTCTCCAAGACTGCAATCCCATTTTCTCGTGATTTTTTGTTAACCTTGGAAATCTCATAATGACTTCTATTGCTTTGGTGGAGACTGACTCAGGTGCTTTAAAAATGTGTACATGTAAATATGAACAGTTTCTAAATTGGGCTATGTCATATATAGTTTTATAGCTCACATGTTTAAACATTATCCTGTGAATGTTTTCCCGTGTCTTAAAATATTCCTTGAGGACGTGAGCAGATAGATATCTGTCATTTATTTTCTCTGTGGTTGGACATTAAGGTTGCTTAGTGTGTTTATTTTTGTAGTGAACTTCTTGACGCTCAACTTACACCCCTGATTGTTTCCTTGGCAAAGATTCTGTGGATTGGAATTAAGTCAAAGAGGATGAGTTTATTTAGCCCTCTAGATCGTCAGTAGGCTCTTTATTTCTTTTTCAGTGATACTCCGTCTTTAGGCTTTCTATTGCAACAGATTCTAGCTGGTTTCCTTGTTTTCAGCTTCAGCTGATGCTGGGTTACTCTGCGCCACTGCTGACCACAGTGATCTTGGAAACTACAGCACATCTGCGGCACTGTGTCCGTAACCCTTGAGCTCCAGTTACGTTCATCTAGCCAGCCTCCACACCTTCTTCCTGGATCCTCTGACTGCCGTCGGAGCCTTCAGTTTTGTGCCTGCTGGGCCACTCTGTTTATGGTATTGTCTTCCCTTAGACAGCCTTGCCTCGGCCCACCTCTGCACCTTTCTGCTCTCCGGTGGTCCCAGACTTGGATATTCCCAACTCAATCCCCTTACCGTCGGCTTATGACCCAGTCTTCTGCTCCTTTGGAAAAAACAAAACAATAAAACACAAAAAAGACCCTCAGTTGGGGAAATACTACACCCTGCCTTCCCTCTTCCTTTTTCCTGGTGTGTCTACAGCAGCACTTGTCCTTTTGTTCCTCCGTATCACCTCAGATGCTACTTCCCCCTGCTTCTTTCTCCAAGGCCACAACTCCTTCGCTCTGCACAGAGTTCTGTCCTTTTATTTATTTTTATTTGTTTATTTATTTGATTGTTTGTTTGTTTCTTTTGTGGTACGCGGGCCTCTCACTGTTGTGGCCTCTCCCGTTGCGGAGCACAGGCTCCGGACGCGCAGGCCCAGCGGCCATGGCTCATGGGCCCAGCCGCTCTGTGGCATGTGGGATCTTCCCGGACCGGGGCACGAACCCATGTCCCCTGCATCGGCAGGCGGATTCTCAACCACTGTGCCACCAGGCAAGCCCAGTTCTGTCCTTTTAAACCAGTGGTTCTCAACTAGGGATGACTTTGCCTCCCAGGACACACTTAGCTATGTCTAGAGGTATTTTTGGCTGTCACACTGGGGAGAGCTTCCATCTAGTGTGCAGAGGCCAGGGATGCTGTTAAACATCCTACGATGCACAGAACAGCTTCCTGCAGTGGAGAGTTACCCCAAACGTCAGGGGAGCCCAGGTTAAGAAAGCCTGTAGCCTTAGCCTCTGACCTTGGTCATACTCCATCTTGTCATCCAGCGTCTGCATCCTTGTCTGCATCCTCTTTACTACAGCTGCTCCGTGGAGCACTGGTTTTTCTTTGTGGGACGGGAGAGATTTGATCATTTCAGGCTATCCTTGGTGAATAGCATAGCAGAAGCAGGGCTAGTAACACTGGATTAGGACTGCGCGTCTGGGTTGAATCTGCTTTAGCGTTTATTCCGAGATCCTAGTGCTGCTCTGGCTGGGTCCTCACTTCCTTCTGTAGACAGAGGGACTTGAACTAAAGAGACTTCTAGCATTTCCTTCATTGTTAGCCTTTCCTACTTCAGTGCTAGGATTGTAGTTGCCGAGGTTTGGTTGCGTTGTCAGTGGAGATTGGGCAGAAGCTGACAAGTAAGATGTGGATGGAGACCGCTTCGTCGGTGAGCCTGACTGTAAATTGAGGAGGCAAGAGTGGAGTCTGAAGGGTGTGTAGGCTTTTTACCCACTTTGTCCAGAATAAGGTTTTTCTACGCATTTTTCAAGGCAGAGCCTCTGTGGACGGGGAGGGAGTAAACACACTAAAAGGAGAATGGTCGTTAATCAGAAATCTGAATTCTGTCTTCATTTTTTTGTATGAATACTTGGAATGCAATCATCATTGCTGATTGCTGCCATAACAGAGTGCCACGGACTGAGTGGCTTTAAACAATAGAAATGTATTGTCTCACTGTTCTGGAGGCTGAAAGTCTGAGATCAAGGTGTCAGCAGGGTTGGTTGGCTCTGAGGTCTCTCTCCTTGGCTTGCAGACGGCCGCCTTGTCTCTTCCCTGTCCCTTCACGTTGTCTTCCTGCTGTACCTCTCTGCCCAAGTTTTTTGTTATAAGGACACCAGTCACACTGGGTCAGGACCCATGCCCATGACCTCATTTTAGCTCAGTTATCTCTTTAGAGCCTCCAAACATAGTCACATTCTGAGGTACTGGGGTTAGGACTTCAATATAAGAATTTGTGGGTGGACGGTTCAGCCCATAACAGTTGGGTAATATTTCATGGGAAGTATAGGTGCCTTTTATCTTTAAGGCATCAGGAAAATTGTTATTCAGCTTGCTTAGGTATATTTTTGTATACTGTATTGCGGTTCTTATTTTTTTCTAACCTCCCAGTCAGTGTGTGAATGTAAAACCTCTTAATTTTATAATTTTAGATACTAATTTTGGTCAAGGAAGGTAGAGTTCCTGCTCTGAAATTACACTGTTTTGCACTTGTGTGTCCTCACCTGCTCAGTACTAAAAACTCGGGGTATTTCTCTCGTTGTTTAGAAAGTTCTACAGAAAATGGTTGGACCTGTCTGCCTGCGTCTCTGACGGTGTGTTTGGGGACAGGGTTTCTGGATGACCAGGTGTGGACTTTCTCCAGTAAGCCTTCAGTGGTCCTTCCAGCCACTAGAGGTCACTGGCTCCCCTGGTGACCTGTTTTGTTGTCCCAGCATCTCTGGGAATCCCAGCCTTCCAACACCTGTGGGAACTTGAAAGTCTAGATTATCGTTTCTCAACTGACATGCCAGGAACGTGTGGGTTCATGTGGAAGGTTAGCTTTTTTGCTACAAGTGGGAGCACTTCCTGTTGCAGCCGCACCTGCTGGGGTTGTAGAGTGGGAGTTGACTTGCTTCAAGTAAGAGCCAAGAGGTGTAACTGGTGCCGGTCACTAGCCAAGGAAAGAAGACACGTCTTACTTGGCCTCGGGAGTTCAGTAAAGGGTGGTCAGGTGGCTGAGCTGTACCCCTTAAGGAGGACACAGTGCTGAAGAGTATCCAGGTGAGCTCCGACGACCTCACGTTGCCCTTGACCTATACCGTAGGGCACCCAATGAATGCATCTGAAAATGTGCCTGCACACCAGAGATGGTGGATTTACAGAGTGGTGCTGTCTCTCATGACACCAAATGCCCCCAACCTGTCAGTTCTGTTTGGTGTTGTCGTTTGCATCATAGTTACCTTTATTCTGCCCTGCTTTTCCCCCCTCCCCCACGAAGACTTTAAGTTCTTGGTGGGCAGGGTAGGGCTGGCAGCAGGTTGTGCTCTCAGCCTGCTTGGTGTGCAGCCTCCCACGCAGGAACTGGAGAGAAGCCGAGTTCACTGTAAAAGGTGAAGGACAGACCTCTACCGCCTGTCTTCCCAGAAAACTCGGAAACAGCTTTAAATGAGCAGCTCTAAACAGTCTAGCCCAAGTTACAGTTATTCACGAAACCGTGTGCACGCTGGTTATTGCCCATCCTGTTTGGTAGCCCTGGGTTCCTTTCCCTGCCCACTGAGAACTGCCACTGGGAGAAGCAGCGCTGCAGGGAACCTCACGTTAGGGCACCTGGAGGCTGTTTAAGCTAATTGCTGAGCTGCGTGGAGTTACTTAATCCTTACGGTAGGGGCGGAGTTGACTCAACTGCTTTTCCACCAACAAGTATTTCTTTCTAGCTGTCGTTGAAGTGAATCATCATTATAAGTAGCCAGCTCGGGGCATTCTTCGTCAGTTGTGTAAAAACTTACTGGTGGTGGTTCCCGAGGATCAGCAGAGGTGTGAGTGGGCAGCACTTCAAAACCGGGAAGGAAGCTGGGGCTGGGAGCCCAGGGGTCGTGGAGGTAGAGTCCCAACGGTGACTGCAGCGCGAGCCCCCCAGACGCTTTCCGGCAGGAGAGGTGGCTTGCTTTTCATGAGCCTTGAGGACAGCTATAGGTAAGGACAAAGACTCCACTGTCTGCTTTTATTATATGAATGCATAACATCTACTGCTGGCACAGAGTTTGCTTTTGATGTAGTACTTTTTGTATCGGTGGCATTATTCTAGCCCAAGATTTCCCTTTGTAAATTACTTCTTTCTGGTGTTCAGAGTTCGCTGTAGTTGATCAGCTTTGCTCTCCGTATACATAGACAGGATGGCAGCCACAAATGAAACTTGAAAAGAACTGCGGTCTGGATTCTCCTGATTCTCTGCTCTCAGCTTTCTTATCTGTGTCTTGGCTATTTAGAGAAACGTACACTTTTGATTCCGAAGATGAAAGCACAGTGGATACTCTTGTTTTCTTTTTGAAATAATGGAAAATGTCGACCACTTAAGTTCTGTGAATGTCGTTCTCTGATTTAGAAATCAGTGGTTGGGTAGGAAACAGTTATGTTTTTCTTCCTGTTTTGTTCTGGATCTCTGTCTTCTCTGAGTATTTCTGACTTAACAATCTCACTGGAGAAGAGGGAGACACCAGCTGTACTTGGCCTCAGATGAAATAACATCTTAGGTCATGAAATGGTTTGCTTGGAGAATGATGTATGGTTTATATCTGAAGCTTTGGTTGGTAGTGATAGAAATCTTTCTTCCCCTTAATGTTTGACTTACATGACTTATTCTAAATGCATTTATTATTATTGTTATTTTTGATTGGACAGAGCAAAAGTTTAAGCCCAGAACATATTCAACTGGTTTCCTTTTAGGTTTTCTTATCATTTTCCCACCCTTACTACTCATACGTATGGATATGCGTTACGATTAACACGTGATGTTTGTTTCTTTACTGTCTCATTTGATGATGATTCATAAACTGTTAACTAGTTAGTGTATGTCTGTGTGTTGCTAAAATGGATTGGAGTGCAGGTCACACCTTTATGTTAGCGAGCCAGGTTACGTTCAAAAAAGTGTTCCTAATGTCGACGAAAAGGTATCAGCAAGGTGAAGTAGCCAAGCCTGTAGTCAAATCCGAGTTATTCTTTATTTCACATTGTGAAGTATGTTGTTTACATGTGTTCAAGTTAGATGGTGCCCATTGAAGAAAAAGCAAGCAACTAAACTATAAGAGGGAGTTTAAAGGACTTACGTGGTAGTGCCTCCCTCCCCCCTCCTTTTCTAAATGTTTGTGAGGAAGAGGTGAACTTTCATTCCCATGGGAATTTGAGGAAGATGATGGTGAAATTTTTAAGAAGACAGGAAAAGGAAATGCTTTCTATTCAGACAGGAGAAAAGCAGTGGGAATGACTCTCATGTATAGTTGTTGCAGGTTTTTTTTTTTTTTTTTAATTTAAAAAGGCTTTTTTTTTTTGCCTGTGGGGGGAGTCTTGTAGTGCAACTAAATGTTGATTTTAGAAAACACATTTAGGACATTCTCTTTATCACCGTGGACTATAACTTAAAGATATCAAATGAAGGCAGGAACAGAATGATGGGAATTTGTCACTTGAGGAATATAAGAGTTTTATTCTGAAGTGGTTTGTTCGGTGGGTATGGGGAGCCCTGTGTACTTACTGACAGCATCTTAGAGGCAGTTGATAAGACTTTGGGGGTTATGAAGGTTGCGTTGGGGCGGGAGGGTTGTTCTGATTTTTTGTAGTTCGTTCGAGGCAGTACATCAGCCTGTACTTCTGAGGGCGTTTCCAAATCGATTTTCAGGAGCTGTCACTCTTCTCACCTTGGCAGAAGTCTGTTCCGCCTTGTGATTTCCCTCCTGTGTGTTTTGAGTTAATGATGATTTAATGCACTAGCAACGTCCAGGGCTTCTCGTTGTACAGGTGGGCTCGTAGCCTGCCTGCCGGCCTCTCCCCTCGGATCCCGGGGGCATCTGAGTTCATTCACCTTCACGGTGATGCCAGAAGCACAAGTTCCCAGGTGTTTTCAAAACCTATCTCAACTATGTTTTCAGTGGCTCAGAATTCCACCGAGGGTCACTTGGCATGCCTTCACCTACAGTCAATATTTGTGTGCCCTCCACCCTTGGCTGGGTTTTCTCTGTATCCAGGTAGATGGGGTCACAGGTAGGCAGCTCCCCGTGCCATCCTGCCCGCTGGCCAGGACTTGGGGGTCAGGCCTGGCTGAGACCCCCAGCTGCCCTCCTGGAGCCAAAGATGGCTGGCTTTGTTTCTGGCTCCTCTAAAGGCCTGAGGTCTAGATCGTAGAGAAAATCCTTCCTGCTTCACTGTTGTCGCCAAAACAGTATCAGCCAAAATAATCACGAGATCTTTCCAGATAACCACCAGCTGTACTCTCAGCTGTTGAGAGAGTTGTGAGCTGCTTATTCATCTTAGAAGTAGTTACTGGGGAAAAAGGTTAAAATTCCAGCTCCCGATTTGACATTATCCCTGAAAACAAAGGGTTGATTTTCCTTCTCCTAGAGAACGGACACGTCCATGGAAATTTTTGGAACAGCACATGGACACGTGACAGAGCATCACCTCCCAGAGGCAGTTAGCGGTGTCACTTCAGACTAAGTGGAAACTCAGAGATGATAGATTCCAGTGGGGTAAATGGAGTTGAATAGAAGCACATTAAAAAAGCACCACCTGCAGTGATGTAAGCTGTCCTGCTCACTTCACTGTTACTCATCCTTCCGCTGCAGGCAGCCGGGTCACATGTGATCGTAAAGCGCCTCTGACTCAGGTCAGTGACTGGAAACCCCGTCACATTATAGAGGGCATTTGGTCACAGGTTCTGGACCAGAGGCCAGGTGCAGTCCTGGGGCTGTGATCTGTGGGAACATTTTCCAGTGCAGGGATTTGAACGTGCAGCTCAATTAACAGGGTTGGCGAGTTGATTTTGGCCGAGATCTGCCATGCTAAGTAGACTAGCCTGAGACTCAAGGAAGTCTCTGGCTTCGTTAAAGGAAATGGTGTGGCGGGCTTTAAGGCATTTTAATATGTCCCACTTTTTCTTACTTGCCCTGTTGTGTTGAGGTTTTTCAAGGGCAAATTGTATGTGAAGTTAGTGAGTGATATGTCTGAAGGACACTGTCCTGTCTGATAATATAGTTGTGTGACTATTTTAACTCATTGACAAGGCTATTGAGGACATTTGTAATACTGTGTTCGTTACTTTGAAATAATTCATCTTCTCCTTATTCTTTGAGTCTGTCAGTGACTGAATATTTATTATCTTTGTGCTAGACATTGAGGGGTACCTGTTTTTCACTTATGCTTGGCAGCTTTTGTGGACCTAAAATTCTTTTAAAAGGTTGATTGTTTCTTCCCCTGTCTCTTATTGTTTTCACTTGATTGATTTTATTTTTAAATACATACTTTAACAGCCCTTAAGCATGGGGCTGAGTGAGGATGGCAATCAAAGACAATTATGATTTAATTGATGGGTAAGATTAATCCAACTGGCAAAAATATGTCCCCTAATTTCGCTAGCTAGTTAAAAACATTTTTTTTTCTTTTAAATTTTTTGTTCATTAACGGGAGGCCGCACACTGAAGATGGAGTGATTTTCCCTGTGCGTGTGTGTGTGTGCCAGTGGAACTCTGTTTCCGAAGGAGATAAAGAATTTAATGGCTAGAAAGATTATGTCAGCTGAAAGGTATGCCTGTCAGAGAAAGAGAGAGTGAGTGAGAATGAGAAGACCAAACCAGGGCCCTGTCACTTACACGGAACTGCAAATCCCAGGAGATGAGGCATCACCCACTGCAGGGCTGTTGCCATGAAAATTAGATTTTGAGCATGACACAGTACAGAAAGCTTTGATGACAAGCCAGCAATAACCACTAGTTTAAGGCTGAGACCCACAGACTCCCCAGTGAGACTCAGCGGAGCACTTGTGGGTGAGGCACCCCAGCCCTCCCTGGCATCTGCCCTGAGCTGCAGGCCTCCTGCAGTTGCCCCATCCTAGGTATCGCCCGCATCATAATTAAATCACCCTTTTGTCATGCTTGTGAACAATCTATATTTGGCTTGGCTGCTTTTTGTGGGGGAGGGGAGAAGTGTGGGCAGAGAACAAAATAAAAAGCAGTTTGTGAGCTCCAGATGAAGAGCACACCAGTAAGGGTCTAAACGGCCTCCCATTCTTGAGGCGAAGCTTGGTTATTCAACAGATGTGCCCTGGAGCCCCTCGGGGGCCATTTGGGAGCTGGGTGCTGGGGAGGCCAAGTGCCTATCGGTGCCCGGGCCCTCGGGCCGCATAGCATCTACAGGGAGCTTCAGCCGATAGTAACCAAGGGAGTGTATAATAACCAAGCATGGGAATAACAACTGCATGGGTGGACAAGCCTTCTTTCTTTTTCTTTCATATGGTAGTTTCTAACATTTTCCAGTATGGCTGTTTTTGGTTAATTTGAAAGTTGTGGCCGACTCTAGGACAGTGGTTAGAAAACCTGCTTTAAAAAACCCTTTAGGGGCTTCCCTGGTGGCGCAGTGGTTGAGAGTCCGTCTGCCGATGCAGGCAACACGGGTTCGTGCCCCGGTCTGGGAAGATCCCACATGCCGCGGAGCGGCGGGGCCCGTGAGCCAAGGCCGTTGAGCCTGCGCATCTGGAGCCTGTGCTCTGCAATGGGAGAGGCCACAACAGTGAGAGGCCCGCGTACCGCAAAAAAACCCAAAAAAAACCCTTTAAAACATCTTTCCCGTAGAAAGCTATGCATTATTGTGCCTAGAAGGGTAAAAATCCGCCACTGATCTATTAGAGCAGAATGAAAAGATGTTTCCTGGAAAAAAATATTTCCGCCCATCAGACATGTTTATTTCATCTCATGCATGTTGGAAGCCAGGCACATGCTCATCTATGGAGTAGCCCAGAATGAACGAATTATTCCACCTTCTAAGCGGTGTGGCAGCCTAGATACAGAGGCAAAGGGTTGAACTTGGGGCTGTACCGTTGACATGACACAAGTTCTGTCAATTGCCCAGTGGAGTCATGTTAAGTTACGTGACCTCCAACATTAAGCTCTCATTTTCCAAGTCAAAATTTATTTTAGCAACGTATGGATCCAAGCTTTGGAAAGGCTTGTTACTCTTTTGAAAGTATACGTGCAATCCTGAGAGGGACGGGTGAAGGTGAACACGCGCGGAACAGTACATTTATGAGACGCCGCCCATACTTCCTGCACTTAACCCAGCATCCCTGAGAACGAGGCATTGTGTTCCGGGTTTCTCAGGTCATCGCGGCCACAAGTTCCCGTGCTGTGCTCGGGGGCAGGGAAGCTGTGGGACGACTGCAGACACCTGCAGCTCACCAAGTGCTGAAGTAAAGGGTTGGAGGCCTCCCTTACCATTTGATGAGATTAGCTGATAGCCATCATGACATCCGATTATTTCCAGTTTCAGGTGGCGGAACTAGAAAACAAACTTGGTGTGTCTTACTCCAGGGGTGCATGCCCTCAATGACGTTGCTGTGTTACCCTAAATCAAGTAAACCAAAGCAGCCATTAAAGAAGGGAAAAAATCCTATATTTGTCAAATGTGCAACTGTTAAATTGCACATAATTGTTTATGAACATCTTCCACTTAATGATTTCTCATTTCCTGCAAGTTATTCAAACATCACTGTTTCAGACAGGTCCCGGGACCATCCTAATAAACAGCAACCAGTGCCTCCTTCCACCTTCCAATGTCAGTCCCCTTTGCCTGCTATGTTTCTTTTCTCTTTAGTATTTGTCATCTGTATGTTTACCACCTGATTCCCCTTGCTAGAGGGGAAAGTCCACAAAGGTAGGGGGTTCACATGTTTTCTTCCCTGGTGTATCTCAGGTGCCTAGGCCAGGGTCTGTGACATAGTAGGTGCTTCTGAATGTACTGAGTGAAGGAGCAGCAGAGGAAACCAGACACTTGAGCCTTAAGGGGCCATGAGGGGAGCCACCGGGTGCCCTTGTGGTCCTGACGTGGGTCATCAGGAGGCTGTGATTTCTTCTGAGTCGTCCATACTTTGAGGTGAGTTGTCTGGAGGTGGCCTCGCCCCACCTTTAAGCATTAGTAGAATGGAATTGGCTGGGTGGCTCTCACGACCCTGAGGGGACAGTCTCACTGCCAGCCTTTCTTACAGACTTTTCCCACAGGTCAGGGTCGAGCTTCCGTCTTCGGTCACACGGAGAGCTCTGCTCACCGGGGACTGGCTCCGTGGGGCTCTTGCAAGCTGTTCCTCGACGTGGCGAGGGTTTTACCCGTCGTGGGTTTTCCCTGCCTGATTGCCACTCTGATTTTCAGCATCCAGCATGCTGTGGTTGCATGTTCCACTGTGGTCTTACTTAGCCTTAATCCTTTACTCATTGCCTCTCATTCAGACTCCCTCAGAGCAGATAAGCCTTCACTTTTGGCTTCCGCTCCATTACTATTGGATTTCTTGGTTTCAGCCACGACATGAGAAAAAGAACCAAGAAATTGAGAGTGAGGCTGTTGTATTTCCATCCGATTTACCCCTCTCTTAGAGGTATTACTTAGCGGTATTATGCTTGAAAATAATAGAGACGGCCATTGCCCAGCATGTGAATTCTGGGTGTTCCGTGATTCGTCTAGTGATATTTTCCAGTCTTTGTTTACCACGGAGCTGGAGGTTTACCCACCGCACCACACATCACCAGCACACCCCCCGTGCCTAACCTGCCCTTGGGCCATCACCGTACCCTGTAAAGCAGTTACTTGTGGGAACCTGCTGTGTGACCGAATGTCGTGTACGCAAGTGACCGGGACATGGCCCTGTTCTCAAGGAGCTTCTAGGCCAGTCGCAGAAGTGGACACATAAGTAAACGACGGCTGTACTGGGCGGATTCTGCCAGCGGGCGTGGGGTTTGGCATTAAGAAGCCCTTCTCAGAGACAGTTGAGCTGCTCTTTCAGGTCGAGTGAGGGTCAAGTGCAGACCGGGTGGGATCAGGGTATTTCCAGCAGAGGAGAAAGGTCATGGTGTGCTCAGAAAACTAAACGAAGTTCCCCCTTGGCTAAGTGTGGAAGGCACGTGGAAGATGACCTCGGAGGGGCAAGCAGAGGCTAGAGCTGGGCAGACCTTGGATGCCACGGTCGTCTGGACTCTATCTTTGAGGTTACAAAGAACCAGTTCAGAGTGCGTGATTCCCATGTGTTTGGCTTGGGTGATTAGGTTAATACTTGGCTGCATTAAGAAGATGTGGAACGGAGGAGGTGAGGGCTTGCGGCTGGGGTGCATCATCACCGGGTTGGGATCGCCAGAAGGGTCCCCTCTTTGCTTTTCTGGCGCTCAAGCTTAGGGTCCTGGCTGGAGTCAACTTGGCTGCCACCTAGCAGTTCATAGTCATGGAAGAGGAGCGGGATGTGAGCCACCCAGTGAGCACTGTAGAATGAAAAGGGGTCAAAGATAAGGCCTTGGGGAGCACCAACATATACACTTGTATTTCTCTGGTCTGGACGTCCCAGTCTGAGCTCTCTATGTGAGATCCGTGCACTTTTCCACACCTGCGGTTCTCTCCTGAATGAGCTGTATTCTAATCACCCTTAGAGCCTTGCTACACCCACCTGCAGTATCACCTGGGAGCTTGTTAGGAATGCAAATTAATCAGAATGCATTTAAACAGAATCCTCAGGTGATTGCTATGCGTGGCAAAGTGCTGGAAGCTGTGCTGTAGAACATCTTTACCAATCACATAAAATCAGGGGGCTTGTTTCTTCTGTGTTCTCCATAGGAGGACCTAGTTGCCTTTAAAAATTTTCTCAAAATTACAGACTATCGAATATATAGAGTGTAAATCTAATTAGCAGCTAATAAGCGGCATTTGGCTAGGATGCAGAGCTTTCCCTCCGCAGGCTGTTTCTCGCATTCTGATCGCTTTGTGTTCATTTATAAGGAGGCTCGCTGCAAACAGGCATGCTGCCTGCATGCTCACTTGCTTGGGGTCATCTAACATGCTTTCCCCCCAATGACCAGTGAAGAGAGAGATTGCATCTCACTTTTGTGGTGACACCGGCCACATCCCCAAGTAGCTTATATTTGATGTAATTATGATCACTGCTGGATGGTACCTCCATCCATGTCAGCTGCACAGAAATTATATTCAATATCTTGTAATAACGTATAATGGAAAAGAGTCTGCAAAAGGACATGTATATACATATGCATTATATATATAACTGCATCACTTTGCTGTACACCTGAAACTAACACAGTATTATAAGTCAACTGTACTTCAATAAAAAATTTTGAGGTTAATTACAATGAATGTTTTCTCAATAATGTGCCTTTATTAAGGGCTGTTTAAGAGTTTGTTTGGTGTGTGAAAATTCACATCTACGATGAAGTTTACACGTCTTTATTTTGAAAGGAAACCTTTTCAGGCTTGGGGAAAAGATCAGCGACAGACGACAAAAGCATGAAAAAAGACACTGAGAACTTGTACAGTTGGAATAAAAGTTTATAGTGGTGCATAATGAGCTAGTGATACATTTTTTTTAAATTTATTTATTTTTCATTAATTTTTATTGGAGTGTAGTTGCTTTACTATGTTGTGTTAGTTCCTACTGTTACAGCAAAGTGAATCAGCTATATGTATACTTACATCCCCTCTCTTCTGGGTTTCCTTCCCATTTAGGTCACCGCAGAGCATTGAGTACAGTTCCTGGTGCTGTCCAGTAGGTTCTCCTTAGTTATCTATTTTATACATAGTATCAATAGTGTATATATGTCAACCCCAGTCTCCCATTTCATCCCAACCCCCTTTGCCCCTTGGGGTCCATACGTTTGTTCTCTACATCTGTGTCTCTATTTCTGCTTTGCAAATAAAATCATCTGTACCATTTTTCTAGATTCCACACATATGCGTTATTATACGATATTTACTTTTCTCTTTCTGACTTATTTCACTCTGTACGACAGTCTCTAGGTCCATTCACGTCTCTGCAAGTGACCCAATTTCGTTCCTTTTTATGGCTGAGTAATATTCCACTGTATATGTGTATCACATCTTCTTTATCCAGTCCTCTGTTGATGGACATTTAGGTGGCTTCCATGTCCTGGCTATTGTAAATAGTGCTGCAGTGAACACTGGGGTGCATGTGTCTTTTTCAAGTATGGTTTTCTCAGGGTATGTGCACAGTAGTGGTATTGCTAGGTCATATGGTAGTTCTATTTTTAGTTTTTTAAGGAACCTCCATACTGTTCTCCATAGTGGCTGTATCAATTTACATGCCCACCAACAGTGCAAGAGGGCTCCCTTTTCTCCACACCCTCTCCAGCATTTATTGTTTGTAGATTTTTTGATGATGGCCATTCTGACCCGTGTGAGGTGATACCTCACGGTAGTTTTGATTTGCATTTCTCTAATAATTAGTGATGTTGAGCATCCTTTCATGTGTTTGTTGGCCATCTGTATATCTTCTTTGGAGAAATGTCTATTTAGGTCTTCTGCCCATTTTTGAATTGGGTTGTTTGTTTTTGTTTTGATATTGAGCTGCATGAGCTGTTTGTATATTTTGGAGATTAATCCTTTGTCCGTTGACTCATTTGCAAATATTTTCTCCCATTCTGAGGGTTGTCTTTTCATCGTGTTTATGATATCCTTTGCTGTGCAAAAGGTTTTAGTTTTAATTAGGTGCCATTTATTTATTTTTGTTTTTATTTTCATTACTCTAGGAGGTGGGTCAAAAAAGATCTTACTGTGATTTATGTCAAACAGTGTTCTTCCTGTGTTTTCCTCTAAGAGTTTTATAGTGTGTAGCCTTAAATTTAGGTCTTTAATCCATTTTGAGTTTATTTCTGTGTATGGTGATAGGGAGTGTTCTAATTTCATTCTTTTACATGTAGCTGACCAGTTTTCCCAGCACCACTTATTGAAGAGGCCGTCTTTTCTCCATTGTATATTTTTGCTTCCTTTGTCATAGATTAGGTGACTATAGGTGCATGGGTTTATCTCTGGGCTTTCTGTCCTGTTCCATTGATCTATATTTCTGTTTTTGTGTCGGTACCATACTGCCTTGATTACTGTAGCTTTGTAGTATAGTCTGAAGTCAGGGAGCCTGATTCCTCCAGCTCCGTTTTTCTTTCTCAATATTGCTTTGGCTATTTGGGGATTTTTGTATTTCCACACAAATTGTAAAAATTTTTGTTCTAATTCTGTGAAAAATGCCATTGGTAATTTGATAGGGATTCCATTGAATCTGTAGATTGCTTTGGGGAGTATAGTCATTTTCACAGTATTGATTCTTCCAATCCAAGAATATGGTATATCTCTCCATCTGTTTGGGTCATCTTTGCTTTCTTTCATCAGTATCTTTTATAGTTTTCTGTGTACAGGTCTTTTGCCTCCTTAGGTAGGTTTATTCCTAGGTGTTTTATTCTTGTTGCAATGGTAAATGGGATTGTTTCCTCGATTTCTCTTTCTGATCTTTCATTGTTAGAGTATAGGAATGCAAGAGATTTCTGTGTATTGATTTTGTATCCTGTGACTTTACTAAATTCATTAATTAGCTCTAGTTGTTTTCTGGTGACATCTTTAGAATTTTCTATGCATAGTATCATGTCATCTGCAAACAGTGACAGTTTTATTTCTTCTTTTCCAATTTGGATTCCTTTTATTTCTTTTTCTTCTCTGATTGCCGTGGCTAGGACTTCCAAAATTATGTTGAATAATAGTGGTGAGAGTGGACATCCTTGTTTTGTTCCTGATCTTAGAGGAAATGCTTTCAGTTTTTCACCATTGAGAATGATGTTTGCTGTGGGTTTGTCATATATGGCCTTTATTATGTTGAGGTAGGTTCCCTCTATGCCCACTTTCTGGAGAGTTTTTATCATAAATGGGTGTTGAATTAATGATACATTTTAGAAGTATGAACTCCCTTTCCTGTTTATAAGTGGTTATCAACAGTGTAATCAGGTATCTGGAATTAACTGTTCTGTTATTTTCTCCCTTAGTCCTCAAACATTAATATTTTTTGTGTCCTTTAGATTTGAATATTTAAGTTTCTCACACAAGAGTGTGTCAATTCCATAAGTCATTTGTTAAAAAGTTTTTGCTTTTGTTAATCAGAAGTGACTTATAATGTTAGTTTGGGGTATTAGGTAATATTGCTGAAAATGAGGTTCGCTGTGAGGCTTTTTTTTTTCATTTTCTTATTTCTTTGCATTTACTTGAGCTCATAACTCAGAACAGTTTAGGAAATGACCCTGTGGCTCCCACCCTGTGGAAAAGTGAAGAAAATGAAGGACATATAAGAAAATGAGATTTGCACAGAAAATACATTCTGTGTCTAATTGATCAGTATCAGGTATGTGTTGAGAATTCCATGTTTTGGCAACTCAGACAAGACAAAGTTTCCAAATGTGTGACCCTGGGAAGAAGTTACCCTATCATATGATGAGTAGGAAGTCAAACAATGAAGAAATACTTATTGAGGGCGTGTTCTCTGCCCAGTTCTATGGAGAATGCAGACTTGCCCAAGAAGTAGACAGTGGCTATAAGTGACTTGCAGCTAGTTTAAGAGTATAATATTAAGATTTACACACTTGAAAAAGGACAAACAATACAGAAAGGCACGTGAGTCAACAGCAGAGGAGTGGCCTCAGTAGTCACGACTTAGGAACGCAGAGCACAGAGAGGCTGGTTATTATAGGGTGGTTTGTTCTGGGAGGATGAGGAGGAGGTGCTGGCTGCCTGGAGCCTGGAAGGATCAAGGATTTCCAAAGGAGGAAGAGGAGAAAACAGAAGGGATCTCCGATAAATGAGTATGCACCAGGGGTAAGTGGGCTGAAAACTTTGAAGGTGGTAGATAGGCATATTTGGGGAATCAAACACATGTGGCTGTTACTGACAAGGAGCTTTAATTGGATTCTGCACTTATTGCCTAATACAAATTCTTAAGCATAGGGCAAAAGTAAAACAAGGATCCTGTGTTGTGTTTAAGTGTACTAGAGGTCTGACCCCCATAGTTATTATGGGAAAGGTACATCTTATTCTATGTAAATTGTCTTCATCTGTCCTTTGTGTTCTTACCCCATAATTATTTAACACTTTCTCCTTTAGGGTTGCAGGGACAGGGAGAAACACATATATCCATAAAACGAAGTCATCTAGTAGCATAAACTGTAACACCCTTACAAGGTGGGGGTGGTGTGGGTAGGAAACACACCTTCTGTAATTCTAGAAGCTACCCCAGGCTCTCTTGAGAAGTCCTTTGGCATCTAGTCTCATCCAAAATGGTAACTTAAGGGAGGATTTAAAAATATCTGAACACAAGGAGAAATCTCCTGGGTGCATCCAACTTTGAAGATGTGGTAAGGGCTCTGCTCTTCATACTGGTGAGGAAGTCAATCAGGATTTTTAATGCTGATGAAGGCTTCATTTCTTCTGTAAATTCCCTTCTTGACAACATATGGGTCCTGGAGATCCAAATATGAGTACCTGCCATGTATTTATCTGCGTAACTGGGGAAAAAAATATGTGCTCCATGGGCTTCCCTGGTGGTGCAGTGGTTGAGAGTCCGCCTGCCGATGCAGAGGACACGGGTTCATGCCCCCGTCTGGGAGGATCCCACATGCCGCGGAGCGGCTGGGCCCGTGAGCCATGGCTGCTGAGCCTGTGCGTCCGGAGCCTGTGCTTCGCAACTGGAGAGGCCACAGTAGTGAGAGGCCCGCGTACCGCAAAAAAAAAAAAAAAAAAAAAAAGTGCTCCGTGACGTTCATCTTCCTGCCATTGGGATGGAGCTGTATCATAACCCAGCCCTCTTTCTATTGATCATAGTTTTTTCTTCTTGCCATAATGCTGTGAAGCATAATTGATTGCGCCTCTCTTTTAAAATTCTATTCTAAAAACCCTTATGGTGATACAGTACAGAACTCGCCGTAATGGAAAGGTCAAGTGTCTAGTGGTTTGTTTGTGTGTTTAACAGCCTTGAAGATAAAACTTTAAATATTTGGCCAATTATTTAAGAGTTGAGGGGATGTTTTTGTTTCCCTGAGCAATTCTAGGATTTCACACGCAGTTTTTTGTGCTTTTGAGAGCAGTGTGAACATGCTGGGCAGGGCAACATCTCTAGTAAACATATTTTAAGTATTATTCTGCAACCTAATACGGGCCCATAATCCCATGCAGTTTGAAAATCCAAAAAGCCCTGGAAAGAAAACATTGTTGTAGGTTTGTAGGTAACTCATTTGGTGGCAAAATCTGACCTCAGTGGACTTGGGAGTATTTCTGGTTTTATCTAAAACACTTAAGATAAGTATTTGTACATGTTGGCTGTGGGTCCTGCCCCCAGGCCCCTACTGGGAATGTTATGCAGTAATTGGAATAGTTAGGACCATCTAAAATGAGAAAAAAATCAGAGTTCTGGAACACGTTTGGCCGCAAGTGTTTCCAATAAAGGATGGCTTGTTTCCTAAAGCTGCCATATGAAGTGCCACAAACAGGGTGGCTTAAAATGTAGAAATGAATTGTCTCACAGTTCTGGGGGCTACAAAGCTGAAATCCAGGTGTTGGTGGGGGTCATTGCTGTCCCCGGGCTCTAGGGGAAACTTTCTCTTCTCTTCTCTCCTCTGGTGTTGGGGCAGTCCTTAGCATCCCTCCAGTCGCGTGGCCATCTTCTCCCCGTGTCTTCATTCCTGTGCGCGTGTCTGCACAAATTTCCCCTCTTCTGAGAGCACAGTCATGTTGGATTAGAGTCCAACGTAATGAACTCATTTTCACTTGACTACCTCTGTAAAGACTCTTTTTTCTAATGTCACATTCTAAGGCTCTGGAGTTTCCTATCGTTTTGAGGGGACACAGTGGAGCCCGTAACACAGGGAATGGTTTCACACGGAGCTGCTCCATTCTTGCTGCGTTCAGGCCGGTGCTGATTTCGAGATGCTTGCCCCCTGACTTTCCTGGTGCCCTGGCAGCTGCTTCACTGAACGGCTGTCACTCGGGAGCTGCCGATTCAGACTTGAGAAGTTGCCACCTCTCGTGTTAACCTCCTGTAGGGCAGGAATCCCTTCCCCTCAGAGAATCTTGCCCGTGAGAAGAAAGATTCTCGCATTGAAAACTGGACTGGGCACCTTTGGCACTACCATCACTCCCATCCCTGAGAAGTCTAGAAGGTTCCTACCTGCGTTAAAGGAAGGATTGTGCAGAAAGTCTTTAGGACAGTGCTTGGCATGTAGTAAACACTTAGGGAGAGAGGTCACTATTGATGTGCATAGGAGCTGTTGACCGGTCTCCTGAGCTGTCCTTGGATTCCTCTTCTCTCCACCACTTGCCCTGTATACCCAGGAATATTGGCCCCACAAGGCTGCTCTCGGCATAGTTGTTGTTTACTTATCTGCGAGGCAGCTCCTTCTTTGAGACCTTTGTTCCTGAGCGCCAAGCCCTGCAGGTCTCAGCAGTGTCCGTCGCTGCTGTTTAGGGCCCCTGGGAACCTCCGAGCACCCACCTTCAGTTGGGCAAGACATCAAATGCAAGCTGTGCTCTGGACACCCACGGCTCTTCCACAGTTAATTAAAAGCATTTTTTTTTCTCCCTGTTTAGTTAATAAAGGCTGAATTCCCTGAGTAGTTCTGTGCCTTAGAATTTGCCCTTTTTTCTAGTTCCACACAGCTCGGTGTTGATTCCACTCTGGCATCAAGGTCAAAGTTCCTCTGCTTGAGCAGCGTTGCTTCTTTCCACCCTAAGGGCACAGGTGAGATGAGCCGAGGAATGGACTTCAGTGTTAGAGTGATGCCTTTGGAAGTCTGTTCCTGTACTTGGTGATTTCAGTGTGATAAGGTGTCTGCGTACCTGTTTTTTAAGGCTACCGACTATAAATTGGGGGAGTGGAGGGAGCTAGTTTATTTTAAAAAAAGAAAGAAAGAAAGAAATATAATTAAGCAGTTACAAAGGTATCTTCGCAAGAAGCTTGAATTGGCTTGACTTCTGTAACTGTGAGGGATGAGTGGGTATCAGTGTCCACCAGACTCATATCAGGAGAGAGAGATGGATGGGGTAACCACGTCTCAGAATTTGTGCCCTTGCCTTTTTTCCTTCAGAACTGAGTTCCTGATAGGCTCTTAAATTACGGGGTACTTGCAACTGTCCTCTTATTACAAGGTAGTGTTTTTAAAAAATAGACAAGAACTGACTTGCCTTTACTCAGCTGCTGCCCCACCGCACCGCATTGAACTAATAAACAAAGTGGTGCTCACTGTACATTGTAAATACAGGTAGGCCTTGTAAGTTGCCCTTTCTATGACCCCAGTAAATGTGGGCAGTGTCAAGCGGTCAGAGAAAGCCCACCCAGAGAGGCAAAGTCTTGGGCGTCCGGTAGATATGAGCTGTCTGTACCCACCTCCCATCCTCTCAGGAGTGATGGCCTGGGTAGTGGAGACAAGTACTGAGTTGAATGAGCTCATTCTGCTGGATCCTGGAGAAAGAAAGAGGAAAAGACAGAGTCTCAGTGGTTCCCAAAGTGGGGTGCCCAAATGAGCCAATTGTTAGAAATGCAGATTATCAGCTTCTACCTCGGATCTGAATCAAAAACTCTGGGGGTGGGCCCAGCAATCTGTGTTTTAACCAGCCCTCCAGGTGATTCTGATGCCTGCCACAGCGTGAGAACCTCTGCACAGGGGTTCCTTACGTCTGCAGGCCTTCTGCAGGCAGTCCAGCCACCGTGGTGATGCCGTGTGCTGGAATCCACACGTCTGCACTGCAGCAGAGTCCTTGTCTTAGTGCACGTACAACAGGGAGGGTGTATGGAGGTATTCTGAATTGTTCTAGTTAATCATTACTGTGAGCAAACACCATCAGAGTGTAGGTCCTGCCAAGTGAACATAAGAATGAAGCCCTCAACCGGTACTTGGAAAAAGGTGAGCAGTAGCTTGTTTTAAGAAGGGGGAGGGGCACTGATGGGGAATATTCCAATGTTTCCATGATACAGATTTGTGGTTACCAAGGAGGGGGGAAGGATTGGGAGTTGGGGATTAACAGATGCAAACTATTATATGTATGTATAACTGAATCACTTTGCTGTACACCAGAAACTAACACAACATTGTAAATCAACTGTACTTCAATGGAAAAAAAAGTTCCAATGATAAATCTATTCAACCTCATAATTTGTTGTAGGATTCGTAGTCTCTGTGACACAAGACTTCTGATGTCGTGACTTTGCCTGTGCCCCACGTAGATTGCCTTCTCTGGCCTGGATAGTTAATAGATTAAGCACATGTCCTTTCTCTTTCTGCTAGAGGATAGAGTACATGTTGCGTAAACAGTAGAACTGGACTCTGTGGTTTTCAAAGAACGTCTTTAGGGAAGATTTAGCATTTCGGTCCCACAGTCATTTCACATCCATAGGACTCCTAAGATTCAAACCCGTTGTCAGCCAGCCCAGGATTCTTTTGCCAGGGTGGGGCCTGAAGGAAAATATCGGCAGAGGGTGTGGCTCTCCTTTCTGATGGTGAAATGGGAGAGCCATGCACAGTGAACTCTTCCTTGGTAGCCATTTCTGCATCTGTTATTAACGCATTTGCCGCATCTGTAGAGCTCCTGCCTGATCTATCTCTTGGAATTCCTGTCCGTTTTACTTCTGTAGCATTGTAGAAGTTTATTACCCTTTGTGCTAAACAATTTGCATAAATATTTTCCAGCTGATAACCCTTCTCTAGGCAGGAATTACAATAAGTCTGTGGAGCATTTGGTAAGTGAATACACAAGTATATTAGGCATAACTTGGTCTTTCTTTGAAAACTTACAGCTTTGAGGTTATATTAATTATTCCAGTTAAATAGTTAAGATCAGTAAAAGCTGATAATGAAATAAGAATTTAGTTGTGTGGTAAATTTGAAAGTGTGCATATATTATACTGATTCTATATTGTCCTGTGGATATATTTCCCATTGGACAGTCTTCTGGGACCTTTTCTTAATGAATTAAATGCACACAGATGAATGTATTGACAAAGACCAAATGCTCTTTTAACTAACAATAGGACTTGTGTGTTTGTGTGTACGTATGTGTGTGTGTTTATAAACACTTGTTTTACAGATAAAATCTCTGTTCGTGAAACCATGTCTGTGGGGCTGTGATGGGAGGTCATGCGGAAATGATTCATTATACAGATTTTTGTTCAGCCAGAGCTTTTAAGGACTATTTAAAGTTTATATAAAGTGAACTTGAGCTCTACGTAGTCTTGGTGTGAGTACCTGTATATACTCCTGCGGTTTTAGTTATCCTGAGTCCTTAAAGTAAGGATCCTATGGGTTCGGATCCTACTACTTTATGCTGGACTAGTCCTCGGAGGGTAACAAACATGACTACTCGAGTAAAGGTTGAAGAAAGTGAGTAAAAGTACCTCTGACGGACTTCCCTGGTGGTCCAGTGGTAAAGAAGCCGCCTTACGATTCAGGGGACGCGGGTTCGATCCCTGGTCAGGGAACTAAGATCCCACATGCCGTGGGGCAACTAAGCCTGTGCGCCACAACTACTGCGCTCACACACCTCAGCTGGAGAGCCTGTGTGCAGCAAACTACAGAGCCCATGCGCGCTGGAGCCTGTGCGCCACAACTGGAGAGGAGCCCGCGCGCCGCAACTAAAGATCCCACATGCCTCAATGAAGATCCCGTGTGCCACACCTAAGACCTGATGCAGCCAAAATAAAAATAAAGAATTAATAAATAAATCTTTAAAAAAATAAAATAAATAAAAGTACCTCTGAACCATCCTACAGCAATTTGAAATGAATGATGTATGTAATTATAGTATTTGCTATAATGGTCTCATTTGGCTGAAGATTTCCATAATGTCCATAATGTTTATTGCATATTAAGAGACAGGACTACTATACTACATGAGGAATCATGCAAAGTAGTTTTAACTTTCTTGTACCATTTCTAATCTGAGAAATCCACATTTAAAGCATCTCATCATGGATTACTTTTGGGTATTCCACCTACATTAGGCAGTAAAACCCTCTAAGCTTTGTAAACACTTTCAGGTTGTTGAATAACACCTGTCTGTGTGCATGTGGTTTGAGTACGTGCACGTGCTGTGATGTGTTTCTGAACTGTATTTTCAGAAGATATGCTTTCGTGCAGTCTTGTCTAATCAATTTGGAAAATTGGTGATTTCTCTTACAAGTGCATGATCTGAATTGCTGAGTGGTGACATGGTAATTAAACATCACTTCACTGGCAGGGGTCCCACAAATAGACACTATTCCAGTGGTGATGAAGCATATTTCACCAACAGGATACTTAACAGGGATACTAAGAAAGGGCATTCCTTTTTACTCCACTGAGTGTGTTTATATACCTTTCTTTAAAGGCTCTTTGAGATGTCTTGACCCTGTTACTTGAAAAGGAAGGTGGTTGTTCAATTAGAAATTGACGGTGAATTTGTAACGTTTACCCCACTGTACTTTATCAGCACAAGTCTGGTATGTTTAACTTGAATTTTCTGGTTGTTGCCATTTGTTTGGGACCATTTCTAGTGAGACTTCCCTGGTGGGGAGGGGCGGAGAGGCTGGCCATAGGGACTACCTATGTCACCTTGCAGTCTCAGTGTTCCAGCCTAAATAGTGACCATCTCTATCATTTGGAATATAGAGAGAAATGAAAGGAAGAAAAAAATCACTCATGGTCTCATAAATGCGGTAATAAACACTATTTTATAGTTTGGTATATTTATAATGCAGTAGGTGTATATGCTTTTACAGTTTAATTTTAATTGCTAATATAGTTTAATTAAAATTTTTAAACTTTCTTTGTAAACAAAGTGTAGGCAACTACATCAAGTTCCTCATCAATACCATTTTAATGGCTCCATAGCATTTCATGTGTGCACGTATGTACTACGATATTATCTTTTCTTTATCCATGAAATGGGGATTACTAACATCCTGCTTACCAGGGTTATTCTGAAGATCAGAGATGGTGTATACATAAGGCACCACGCACAATGCTGTACACTCAGAAAGTGCTTAATAAATGATACTGGAAGTTATTATTTCTGTTCATAAGATGATCCCTGCATTTCAGATCATCTAATAAACATAAAAATTTATGACTTTTTTGAGTTCTTAATATATGTATATAGCCAACTTTCATAAAGGCGACATCTGCATATTATTTGCATTCACTGTTGTCTGACTTTGGTTTCTCTGGAGCAGGGGTAGACAGCCTCTTTGAGGGCAGCATCTGTTTACCTCTATCCCCCTGCCCCCCACTTTTTTGACCTCCCCCCTTGGTGTCCACTACAGTCCTTTGCACATGGTGGACACTCTATTTGAGGAATTAATTACTGAACAGTTTCTGATAAGGGAGCAGTTTTTGGTTTACCTGTTTCCTTACGGCTTTGTGAGTTGCTATCTCTCTTGGCTCTCTTTTTTTTTTTAATTTTTTTTTTTTTTTTTCCAGGCCACGCTGGGCGGCATGTGGGATCTTAGTTCCCTGACCAGGGATTGAACCCGTGCCCCCTGCATTGGGAGCATGGAGTCTTAACCACTGGACCGCTGGGGAAGTCCCTCTATTAAACTATTACTAGCATAAAAGAAAAGTGGTTTCTTAATCTCTGATGATTGCATGTATATGGGAAAAACGTGATAGAAAATGCTGGAGACAAAGGCATGTCACAGCTATCACTTCCTTTGACAGCTGTATGAACACTTTAGTAATTTGTAGGTGGAACTTTGCCTATTAGTGATTGCCACTGAATGATATACTAGCAGAAGATAAGAAAACATTGGTTTTAATTCAAATTGTTTTAAAAACAAATTCTTCTGGCTTAAATATTTTCATGGGCTACTGCATATCTACATAGATATAAACAGAGCTGTGTATTTATGTGTTAGAGATAAACAGATGCACATGCAGTGCTCCCACCCCCCGACTCCAAAGGGTCTGTAGGACCCAGGGTTGGGACCCCCAAGTGACTGGTTGTGGATGGCAGAGGACAAGGAGAGAATTGGTCCTGACTAGCCATTTCAAGACTTGGGTGACTGCAGAGGTGCTGGGATAGGGGCAAACCACAAGCTGCTCCAAACAGCCAAGTCATTCCTGAAATATCCAAAAGTATATTTTCAGCAGCTTCACAGAATGTGCCTAAGCTGTAAAGTTGTTGGGTTTTTTTAGTTGATATATAGTTGATATACAATGTTGTGTCAGTTTCTGGTGTACAGCAAAGTGATTCAGTTATATATACATTCTTTTTCATATTCTTTTCCATTATGATTTATCACAGGATATTGAATATAGTTCACTGTGCTATACAGTAGGGCCTTGTTGTTTATCCATTCTATATATAATAGTTGGCATCTGCTAATTGCAGACTCTAATTTGTCCTTCCCCCACTCCCTTTCCTTTTTGGTAACCATAAGTTTGCTTTCTGCGCCTGTTTCTGTTTTGTAAATAAGTTCATTTGTGTCATATTTTAGATTCCACGTATAAGTGATATCATGTGGTATCTGTCTTTCTCTGACTTACTTCACTTAGTATGATAACCTCTAGGTGCATCCATGTTGCTTCAAATGGCATTATTTCACTCTTTTTATGGTGAGTAATATTCCGTTGTATATATGTACTACATCTTCTTTGTCCATTCATCTGTTGATGGACATTTAGGTTGTTTCCATGTCTTGGCTATTGTAAATAGCGCTGCTGTGAACATTGGGGTGCATATATCTTTTCGAATTATAGTTTTCTCCGGATATATGCCCAGGAGTGGGATTGCAGGATCATATACAAACTCTATTTTTAGTGTTTTAAGGAACCTCCATACTGTTTTCCTTGGTGGCTGTACCAATTTACATTCCCACCAACAGTGTAGGAGGGTTCCCTTTTCTCCACACCCTCTTCAGCATTTGTTATTTGTAGACTTTTTAATGATGGCCATTCTGACGGGTGTGAGGTGATACCTCATTGTAGTTTTGATTTGCATTTCTCTTATGATTAGCAGTGTTGAGCAGCTTTTCACGTGCCTGTTGGTCAGCTGTATGTCTTCTTTGGAGAAATGTCTATTTAGGCCTTCTCATTTTTTGATTGGGTTGTTTGTTTTTTTTATTATTGAGTTGTACGACCTGTTTGTATATTTTGGAAATTAAGCCCTTGTCGGTCTCATCATTTGCAAGTATTTTCTCCCAGTCCGTAGATTGTCGTTTTGTTTATGGTGTCCTTTGCTGTGCAAAAGCTTGTAAGTTTGATTAGGTCCCATTTGTTTATTTTTGTTTTTATTTCTGTTGCCTTGGGAGACTGACCTAAGAAAACATTGCTACAAGTTATGTCAGAGAATGTTTTGCCTGTGTTCTCTTCTAGGAGTTTTATGGTGTCATGTCTTATATTTAAGTCTTTCAGCCATTTTGAGTTTATTTTGTGTATGGTGTGAGGGTGTGTTCTAACTTCATTGATTTACATGCGGCTGTCCAGCTTTCCCAGTACTACTTGCTGAAGAGACTGTCTTTTCCCCATTCTATATTCTTTCCTCCTTTGACAAAGATTAATTGACTGTAGGTGTGTGGTTTATTTCTGGGCTCTCTATTCTGTTCCACTGATCCACATGTCTGTTTTTGTGCCAGTACCACGCTGTTTTGATTACTGGAGCTTTGAAGTCTGAGAGGGTTATGCCTCCACCTAAGCTATAAAGTTTTAATGCCTCTTTACCTACCTTGGACAAAGGTAAAAATGTATCTGTCTGTAGTAGACCCATTGCTTTCTTGCATTTGTTGAAAGGTCATACATATTTAAGAGCAACTCATTGTCAGTGTTGGTGACTAGTGATGTATTTCAAAGTGTAATTCATGCCTTTCAGTAAATGTCAAGGGCTAGCATATATGTGCATATTTCTTTCAAATATCTTCAGTAGTCACCCATTTAAGGCAATTTTCTGGGTAGAAAAAACATCTGAAGCTCTTTTGGGTTTGTTATTAAGGTTTTAGGCTAGCCATGAAATTACAGGGTTCCATGGCTCACTGAAGAGTATGTTATAGTTGTAGCGTATGTGTAACTATTATTGTTATTTTCATAATTTTTGTACTTATAAAAGTAGTACTTGCTCACAGTAGAAAATTTAGAGAAAAATAAAAACCACAAAGAAGAAAATAAACATAATTCATAAAGTTGTAATCTAGAGAGAACAACTATTAACTTTAGCTATGTGTCAGTTGCTTTCGTGCGTGTATATATATATATATATATATATATGTTATATATATATATGCTTAGCGTGGAAAATGTAACCATGAAAGCATAACAGATTTTAAGTGCTACCCATGTAAATAAACTGTAAGCATTACCGACTAACAACAACAAAAAAATGTGACTGTATAGAATTAGTCACATTTTTAGATCATGCTTATTCCTTAATGTTATACTATGCGTATTTTCTCCCAATTAATAATATTCTTTGAAAAGATGCTTTAATGGTTTATAATATTCTAGCGCCTGATTATACCATAATTTAATCACTTCTCTCTTGGACTGGAAAGTTGCTTCCAGTGTTTTCTTATATATGATGCTGTAATGAGTATCTTTTGCAGATAAATATTTGCCTGCATCTCTGATTATTTCTTTGGGATTAATCCTTACGAATAGATTTGTTGAATCAGAGGCATCAATTCCTTGAATGTTTTGATACCTCCTGCCATACTGCTTTCCAGAAACACTTGTGCTCATTTCTTTGCGGTAGTAGAGTATTCAAATGTCTGCCTCTCTTTAGAAAGTGTTAGCTATTTTTGCATCTGGGACCACCTGTTAGATGAGAACTTCAGTTTTGATGTTATCACATATAGTCATGTGTTTTATTCTCTCACACTTTCTAGGTAATTTTTTTTCTTATTGCTTTGTAAGTGTTTTGCATTATTTCTTTATTACAGATACCAATAATTTATGTAACACTAACTATGATAGTAAAAGGTATGAGGAAACCTTCAACAAAACAGGTTTTCCAGTGAAATTTTCTCTGGGTTGGCTAAGGTTTAGGGTGTCATACATGGGGTAGTCAAAATAAATTTGCCCTATAGTGTTGTGTAATATGCTACATTAGACCTCTGCTTTTTGCTCACAGGGAACAAAGACACAATCCTTTCACAGACTGTCCCAGCAGCATGTTAAGCCACTTCATTTTATGGGAAAGAATGATTGCTTCCTTCAGGTGATGGCGGAGGACTCCCTCAGGAGGCATGGTTGAAAAACGAAGGCTGTTCTCACTGTTCTCATAACATCCAAGTCTCTTGGAGAGACAGGTAAACAGCTGGTAGACGAGGCAGTGCCATTCCAGCCTGGCCGCAGTCTGAACGTAATTCCCCTTGAACGCTTTGCCTGTGGAGGCAGCGCTGCCCTCCGCCTGCCTCTCCCCCTCCCCCTCCCCCTTCACTGCCCTGCCTCCTTGAAAATAGTACATCAATCTCATCCAAGACTAGTCTGATGAAACGAGTGATCAGTGCGAAAGGACTAGCCTCTCCAAATTGTTGTTTGTCATGGAACACCTGGCTGACTCCGACGGAGGGGGTCACCCCATTAGTGACACATCAGGACTCTCACTGCCCGTGTTCAGTGTGTCCCAGGAGGTTGAGCAACAGGGAAACCCAGAAAATCTTATTTCCACCTCTCCCCGAGAAATGACCTCGTCTGTACTGTTTTCGCTTAATGGTGACGAAGGTAGCATGAGACCCGTCTCTGAATTCTTGAAGCCTGGTTAAGATCAACGCCGCCCCGTAGTTCTGCGGTCTTCCTCTTAGAAGTGTTGTGTGCCAGGGCACTCTGCACACCGCGTCACCATCGTCGCTTTACTTCTGTGGCCCATTCAAATGGGGCCGGGACAGTGTCTTTTATTTCCGATGCCTGTGTCCTTGCCTGGAATATAGCAGGTACTCAGTTAATACTAGGATGTTATTTGAATCCTAACATCAGTTTGTGTCCTTGTAAAGGCTGAAGAGAAAGAATGTAGTACCCGAATAACTTCACTATGCAGAGAAAACAAAAGGTTTGGAAAACAGCATTTCTCTTCTAATCCACAAAGCCTTGCGCTTCCTAGAGAGTACTGTTAATGAGTTGCACTGAACACCAGCCACTAGGACAGTAACTGTTGCCAAGAGTGAATCCTGTTGAGTTTTGTTGTAAATAATACTACCAGTGTGATCATCTCCACCCAGCTCCCCGTGGGGCTTCCACACAGCATGAATAATGAGGAAGCATGGAATACTTAGTGAGCTGAGAGGCAGCATGGGATACTTAGTGTGCTGTGCGGCAGCATGGGATACTTAGTGTGCTGTGGTTGGCCGGCACCCAATTTATACTATAAGGTAATCAGTGTCAGATTAGATCAGCATTCACAGCAGAAGTTAGGGGGCTTGGAAGGAGCAACAGAGAACCTCGAAGAATCTCGAAAGAGAGGAAAAAAACAGAATCAGTTACAACAGCTGTCATTAGTAGGGCACCCATACTGTGTATTTGGTGCTGAAGTGGCTACTAATATTAATACATAATATTCTCTGGTCCTTACAATGATGCTCTGAGTTAGGAATTATCATTCCCGTTTCATTCATGAACCACCTGAAGTTAAGAGTGGTTAGGTGACTGTCTGAAGGTCACTTAGAGAATTGGTGAAGTTGAGATTTGAGACTCCAGTGGAGATGGTCAAAGGCACCAAATGAAGAAGTGCTAGCCGAGGAGATAGATGGTCTTCTTGCCTACGTCCCTCCATGGCCCTCCTGGTTGTTTTTAAATTATAAAAGTATTATGTATTACTGGGTAATAACAGCAACAAAAATCTTCAGTGTACAGGGAGTAACATGAAAACCAGAACCTCTGCCCCTATAGCTGTACCCTGTGTCTACTCCCCATAATAGAAGCTGCTGATGAGCTTTTTATGTGTCTTTCCTAAACCTTCTGGTGGTCTAGCTGGGGGGAGGTAAGTCTTGAACATAACCTACCATTGACCTCAGGATTTGGCCAGCCTTTCATAGTAAAGGTGTGGAGAGTGTGAGATCTGAGAAGTAAAGCTTCAGAGGGCAGAAGCTTCTTCCAGAACGGCTGCCTCTATCAGACGGCTCAAGTCAGTGTGAAAAAGTCTCTGGGAACTGAATTCTTCCTCTCACCACTGCTGCGGAGCATCACACTCAGATGAAGGCCGTCAGGGGTTAAAACAACAAGCAAGCTTTTGAAAAGAAGCTGGGGATGAGGCTTGTTGTCCCCCAGCCTTGCCCCTCCCCCAACACACATGCACACCTGCCTGCCTTTTGTTTTGGTTATTGCTCAGGTGATATGTTTTTGATACCTCATAGGTAAGTTTGTTAGAGCTGGTAATGTGTGTAAGAAAATACCAGCCCAGTGATGATCAAGGGGGGGTTCTCATACAACTGTGGGCTTCACCCTTCCTGCCCTGGTGCAGAGGATAGGGTGTTATCCCCTCTTCCTGCCATATCTTTAGGAAGCCAATCCGTGTTTACGTAGGATGGGCTGGGCTATTGTTATTAGGAATGAAGAGAAGTGAGTCTGAATTCTTCTGAGATTCAGAATATCCTAACCAAAAGGGATCATCCAGTCCACTGGCTTTAAACTTCATTTTTTTAAGTTATAGAACCCTGTCCAAAAATATTCTAACATGAACAACCCATATATAAAACAGATTAAGGTGGAAATGGTAGCCTGTAGTTATCCTGAGATAGTTACGCAGAACTAAGGCTCTGTCGAGTCTGCAGTTTGAAAACCACTGATTTAGTCCAACCACTTGTTTGTTTGTTTGTTTGTTTTGCGGTACGTGGGCCTCTCACTGTTGTGGCCTCTCCCGTTGCGGAGCACAGGCTCCGGACGCGCAGGCTCAGTGGCCATGGCTCACGGGTCCAGCTGCTCTGCGGCATGTGGGATCTTCCCGGACCGGGGCACGAACCCATGTCCCCTGCATCGGCAGGCGGACTCTCAACCACTGCGCCACCAGGGAAGCCCTAACTATCTTTTTAAACACATTTTATTTTTTATTAAAGTATAGTTGATTTACAGTGTTGTGTTAATTACTGCTGTACAGCAAAGTGACTCAGTTATATGTACATATACATTCTTTTTCATGTTTTCCATTTGAAAATATGATATGGTTTCTCACAGGATATTGACTATAGTTCCCTGTGCTGTACAGTAGGACCTTGTGTTTATCCATTCTATATATAATAGTTGGCATCTGCTAACCCCGGTCTCCCACTCCATCCCTCCCCAAACCCCACCCCTTGGCAACCACCAGTCTATTCTCTGTGCACCCAATTCTGTTTCATAGATAGGTTCATTGGTGTCATATTTTAGATTCCACATATAAGTGACATCATATGGTATTTGTCTTTCTTTTTCTGACTGACTTCACTTAGTATGATAACCCCTAGTTGCATCCATGTTGCTGCAAATGGCATTATTTTGGGTTTTTTTTTAATGGCCAAGTAGTATTCCATTGTATATATGTACCACATCTTCTTTATCTATGAGTGTCCATTTTTGACCTTTGATCCTTTTTTGTTTAATCCTTTTTGTTGCCCACTCCTGGGAGTGTAGTCGGTGTTCTGTAAACATTTGTTGATGGGAGTGGTACTGCTGTACCCTCGGAAAGGGAGACAGATCTGGACAGCTGGCTCCCCTCCCCACTCCAGCCCCCCCACTCTTGAACTTACACCCTACCATCCTTTCACCAGCCCATCTCAAGCCCTGTGCTCCCGTCCCTTGAACTTGCTCCTACTGTCCTTTCACCAGCTCCCACCCTTGGCCTTTGGTTCTCTGTTCACCTTGAATTTTCTTCCAGGAAGTTTCCTGGTTAATCTTTCACATAGTCACCGTAGTACCTACTTCTGCCTGGATGAACACTCAAGACAGGCCCAGACATGTCTGCCTTGTCACAGCTGGGGGACATTGTCCCAGCCTCAGAGACCCCACCCTCAACCCCCAACTGCATGTGTCACTCACTGTGAACTATTCAGGGAATATAAACTGAGGTCAGTAAATGATTAGAGGAAGAATGTGCATGTTCCATTAAAGTGAGTGTCTAGCTCTTTATTGCAGTTATATAATAGGCAGCAGCCGTGACAGCCAGGGGGCATGAAAGAAGCGATGGCAGTCAGCAGAGTTTTGTGTCTTCTTTGTAATGTGTGTGTGTGTGTGTGTGTGTGTGTACGAGCGTGCATGCACCTCCATGGCGTACTGGGAGCCTATTGAGATAACAGATATCAGGCCGTGAGCTCTTTTTAGCAATAGCTTGGTGGCTGGAAATAGAAAATGGGTTTCTATAACTAGAAAATACTCTTTTCAAATACCGTGTAGAACAGTGGTTCTCAGAGTGTGATTCCTGACTCAGGAGCACCAACATCACTGGGTGTTTATTTGAGATGCAAATTCTATGGTCCCATCCCAGACCTACTAGATCTTTTGGGGGTATTTGGGGTTGGGGCCCAGCAATCTGTTTTAACTACTCCCGCCCCCAGGCAGTTGTGATATGTTCAAGTCTGAGAACCACTGACCTAGAATTATACTCCTGATCAGACCCAGACCATGGCTCTGATTAGGAAGGTGTTCTTGGGGTCTTTAGACCTAGATTAGGTTCTGGTTCTTGGTTCATCTTTATTCTGAGGCTGAGGGTGTCCAAGTAAGGAGAAGTAGGTACATCTGGTTAGATGTTCTTTAGTGAAAGAGCATCTGTGGTTTATGGTTAAGTGACAAAGGGTTGACTAATACCTTCTTGTAAACCAGAATGTTAAAAATAAAAATATTTACTCAGAATATAACTGAGAAATTCTAGTGTTTTTTTGTGTGTTTATTTAAGGAGATGGGGTGTAGCTTCCACTGAGATGCATCTTACGGGTAATAAATACTACACATAGACACCAACAATATTTTTCACTGACTGTTTTTTTTTTTTTTTTTTCTTTTTGCGGTACGCGGGCCTCCCACTGCCGTGGCCTCCCCCGCCGCGGAGCACAGGCTCTGGACGCGCAGGCTCAGCGGCCATGGCTCACGGGCCCAGCCGCTCCGCGGCACGTGGGATCCTCCCAGACCGGGGCACGAACCCACGTCCCCTGCATCGGCAGGCGGACTCCCAACCACTGCGCCACCAGGGAAACCCTTCACTGACTTTTGATTTCTGTTTTTTGGATATCAAGTATAGTCCTGTTAGTACTAAACTTTTCATTTTATCACACCGTTCTCTTTCCTTAAGGGATTTCATGGCATATTTATTGAGCTATCTAATATACACCAATATAGTCTTAAGATTTTATGATACTCTGTATAATCTTTAGAAATACCCTGGAAGTTGCAAAATAAGGGTTAATAGTCGTGGTATGTATAACTACTAAAGGATAACTCTCAAATTGGATAGAAATAAATCATCCACTATCGATAATTAGATGAGTGAAAATTTGGGGATTGAATACATGAAGGCCCTTCCTATGACTTTAAGGATCTCAAGTGTAAAACAGAAGAACCTGGATCCCAAATTCTTATAGTTTAACTAGATTTGAGCTATCCCAGTGTTAGCAACTCCGGAACGTGTGAGGAGTGGACTTACCAAGCTCTTAGTAGATAATTCACATTAAGTAATCCTTTCAATATACTTCTGGCTAAAAGTTTTCAGTTTCCCAAGGAAATGATAGGAACTCTGGAACTTGTAGTCAGGAAACCTGAAATTTAATCAAGACTTTACTAAAATCTGTAACTTTGGGCAACTCTGTTGACATACTGGGCTTTAATTTTTTGTGTGTATGTTTTTGTTTTAATCTATAAGACATATGTTGACTTAGATGAACAATGCCTTTTTATCTCTACTGAAAGAAAAATAATTTTTACCAACGTAATGAAAATCAGAATATAAATAAGATGCAAACTAAATTTTCTAGCTAGATTTTACTAGTCTGAACAAATTTTATATTCCTTTTAATAATTTTTCTTGTAATCTTTTCAGAATCTGATTGTGTTTAGAAAAAATACTATGGGAGATTGTTTTGAATTAAGAATAGAGAAGATGATCTTTAAAATTAGAATACGAGTTTGATGTTAGTTTTGCTTTTAAATAAACATCCTTGGTTCTAGGTGATAGAAACTTTCCTCAGTATATTTACCTAGTTATAAGCATGTTGAAAATGTTACTGCTTAGTTTGTGAAATTTACACAAGCTGGTCATTAAGTGATATTTTTGCATTTTCAGTTAGGTTATGGCTACTTTCCTTTTTGTATTTTTAAAATGAAAAGTATAATCCTATTTTTTCTTACAGTGATCCATATGTGAAACTTTCATTGTACGTAGCAGATGAGAATAGAGAACTTGCTTTGGTACAGACAAAAACAATTAAAAAGGTAAGGTCCATCCTTAATTAAACATCTTTTAAGTCATAATTAAATCTCATTAAATTATGTCTTTGAGCTCTGTAGAAGTTTATATTTTAAGATGGCAATATTTGCATTTTAAGCATCTCTCAGTATGAAATCTATAAATTCAATTCAGACTGTTCAGTGTTAACCCAAGATACCAGTTTTGGCTTTTAGTTAAGTGACTATAAAAACAGTATTAAAATATGCATTATTACAAGTAGGAATTTTTCTCCCTGCAAAGAATAAAGCAAAACAAGGACTTGTTCTTGTTGGCTTGTTTATGAAAAGAAATTTAAAGCAATTTAAAATACATTTAATGAAATGGAGTGGCTTGTGGATTTGGTAGACACAAAGGGAATGGTTTAACTTAAAACAGGTATTACCAAAGGAAGCAAAATACTGCTTAGCTACACAAAAACAAATAAAAAATATTAACAGTAAAACTACACATTTGTGTGTGTGTATGTTTCACTTTTCTAAATTTTACACCCATGATTTCATTAAAGATTTGTTTCCATAATTATACCTTAATTCATCTGTCTCCATATTTTTATATACATCTATAAAATATACTAAAACATATATCCATAATTATATCTTAACTCATCTATCTCCATGTTTTTATATACATCTATAAAATATATTAGAACATAGATTTATATCCATAATTATATCTTAATTTATCTATCTCCATGTTTCTGTATATCTATCTATAAAATATATTAAAACATATATTTACTCCATATTTGGAGCGTTTATTGAAGATGCATGTTTTCTATCAGAAGTACTGTTGTTATCTGTGCTTCAGTATTACTTACAGATTACTATTATTTTTCCCTCCCCACCTTTGCGGGGTAAACAGTCTTAACACTCTGTGTGATAAGCAGTTCCTGGAGAGCGTGACGGCTTTTAAAAAATGGCCATTCTCCTGCCGTCGTGCAGACGCCAGGGGTCTACGGCCAGGTCATTTTCTGTAAGGAAGACACAGCAGTCTAGCGTGCCTTCCACCTGGCATTCCGACTGGCACTGAAAATCAGTTTAGCGAACAGGAGCCGGTATTTTGATGAGTGGGGAGGATTCCTGTGAAGGACGGAGGCCATTGTTCCCTGTTGGGCGCTGCCGCTGGTTGAGTTTCCAGCGGGGCGGGAGGCCCGCCTTGCAGGGAAGGCAGTCGGGGACCTGATTGCCTGCCAGACGCGGAGGGAGCAGAGAAGCCACCAAAGCCACCAAAGCCGGCAGTCGGGGATCCTGAAATGTGTTTCCTTCCGAGGGGAGGTCCTCCTCCCTCCGCTCCACGGTAGAGGGTGTCGCTCCGCAGCCGGGGCTGCGCTGTCTGCCTCGCTCGGCAGCCAGCCTCCTGGTTCGTATTTCTGTGCTGCGCCCGGGTTTAAGAACTGTTTTCATCGTCCTCTCCTCGGGGCCGGGTGCCTGGTCCTTCATGCGTGTTGTGGTCTCACCTGTCCGTTTCCTTCCCTCACCTGTCCTTTGCCTCTCCCCCTCTGCATTTCCGTGAAGCTGGGCTCCGGACCGGCTGCAGCCCGTGGCGGACCTGGGCCTGCTCCCACCTCTCCCGCTTCCTCCTCCCAGCCCTCTCACTCGTTACCATCCCCGGCTCATTCACAGCTAGAAGTGTGAAGCCCCTTTATTTAGGGTTAAACGCCCCGTGGAGTTGTGGGTGGGGAAATTGCTGATTTTTCTTTCTTTAATGCCAGTTCAATGTTGTACAAATTCAGTTTATTTTTTTATGGTGCTTTGTGTTGCTATTATTTTGCTGCTGCTTCCTGCACTAGTTTGTAAAGGAAATAGATTGATAAAGACAAATAGCATTCTAACTTTAAAATACTGTAGTTCTTGGTGAGGTGGTGATTTTTCAGTCTCAAATTTTTACATAGACTTTTTGAGAGATGTGTTTATTTCAGAGTATGATGCATGTCCAAATGCACAAACACATGTGTAAATGTATTCTCCCATAGTATGTTTCATCTTAGTTTCAAAGGCTGTTTGGTAGTCCATCTTTTATCCAAGCTGAGGACAAAAGTATCTTTCCATGTCCTTGTGAGATGTATGTTTATATGGATTGATGTGGAGATGGATGGATGGATGGATGGATGGATGGATGGATGGATGGGTGTGGATGGGTAGAGAGGAGGATGGAAGGATAGGTAGATGAATATTTTTAAACCTGGTTATTTGGAGGAAAAGAGTTCACTTTTGGTTTATAACTGGCAGAGTTTTCTCATGTTATATAATCTGAGCATCAATATTGTTCTTTATAAAATGTCTTCAGATTTCAGTTTTTGTATAAATAGTGGACACTGTCACCCTTCTTCCACCTGCTTCATCGCTCTCCAAGAGATTTGTAGCAGGTTGAGGGAAATAAGCAAAGTTCATTTCCTTCTTGATAGAATAATCCTATCAGTGTTAATTTCTTGAAGAATATCTTTGTTTTCACGATGATGGCTCTTTGTAGGTCCCTGACGTTATTCCTTCTGGTTGAGAGCATGAAATTTATGGTTTCTTACCTGTGAATCATCTGTTTCATAAATACATCCCATCCCCATCTAGTTTGATTGATAGAATAGTCTCAGATAATTGACTAAATGCTTCCTTTATTGCCATTTTGAAAATCTCTTAGCTGTTTTTTTAGTGGGGGGGGGGAGAGTTTAAGCAACTGTGTGGACTGCATTGTACTAGTAACTGTTAATGTTTCAAAGACTGTAAAATAAATTACAAGATGATTTCTCTTCCAGACGCTGAACCCAAAGTGGAATGAAGAATTTTACTTTAGAGTAAGTTTTTCTTTTTTGGGGGGGTAATAATTGTTATTGATAACTAGATAGATATATTATCACAACAGACTCACATTGAGTGACATCTGTTAAATTTTTATTGTGAAATTCCTTTTAAGAGGAGAAATGGTTGGGTAGCTTCCTAATGTGCCCCAAATTTTTAAAAACTGTGACTAGTGGTAACAAAATCTGGACTTGTTTCATTTTGGGATGTTTGAGGGAAACAAAAAGAAAGTCATCCAAATACCATATTTTAGCTTTTCTATGCAAGTTTTTCTTTAAAAAAAAATAAGGTAAAATATAATTAAAACAAGAGCTTAATTTTTTCTATGAGACACGAACCCAGTAGAAGCAACATGATTAAAAAGAAGCCTAAAGGTTGCCAATCATGTTCCAATTAGGAAAGAAAATTTTTACAATTCAAAGATTCAGTGTGAGTGTATGTGTGTAATATAAAACTACTTCTGGAGTTTAAATATCACCAAATTAGGTAAATTTCCTCAACCTTTTATATTTAATATCCAGAAGAGCTATGTGTAGAAAGACTGAATTCTGTGAATTAATGGAGACTACTATTCAGTGAGTTTTTGCAGTTGCTTTGTTTTTTGTACTGAAATTTCGAAAATATTAAGCTGCTCAGGTATTTAATGGAAAAGAGGGTTTTTTTTCTCTTCAGGATGAATTAATTTTTATCATCTGTATAGTTGTGATATTAAAAACTACTCTACTTCCAGAAATGCTCTAAATAAGATCTTCTGATTCGTGTAGCTTCCCAAAGAACAATATTACCATTAGACTCGTTATAATTGGTCCTGATTTCTTCCTTTCAATCACAATGGTGTCTTATGTGCTCCGAACTTAGATCGCTATATACGACATCTGTTTTCTATCATGTTCAGAGCTAAAATATGGCACTGATATTTTGATACTTGGTGAGATCCTATGTGTAGCCTCTACCAGATGTATTTTAAATTACTTCATGAAGGACTGAAAAAGTAATGGGGGCAGATAGATATTATTGGCCCGTAGCTAACTCTCAGATACAGCTTTCCCGTAGCTAACTCTCAGATACAGCTTTCCACTTGTAATACTCCAAATTACTTAGACTTCTTTCAGTTTAACACCTTGGCCACATTTCTGTAAATTTTAATACATCCAAGGTTTTTTTCAACTTATATTAGCTCTAAACATATGTAAACTCGATTTGGGGGGGGGCATTTAAAAAAACATTTTTGTTGTATTCATTGCACAAATCTTTATTGAGTGCTTACTATATGCCAGCTTCTGCAACAGCCTGTGGATGCACTGGGCAGCAGTACAACCCTTCACTGAGCTTTCAAACAGACACTAAGCCCCCTACCCACCTGCCTGCTCCGTCACTAGGCTAAGAGCAAGCCAAGGGGTCAGAAGCACAAGTCGTGTTCTCTGTACCAGCAAATGTTATTTCATTCCCTTCTCCCTCCCTCTACTTAGTGATGGTGGACCTGGGTCCTACCACTTACATCTTTTCCAACCCTGGAGAAGCCCCCCGCCAAGGACTTGCACTCCCCACAGGCTCCTCATCTCTCATTAGGAGAGAGGAATCCTCACTTGGTAAGGTTGTTTTCCAGGATTTACGTACAATGATAGAGATGAGAACACTTCCCACCATGTCCCACACGTGGTTGGTTCTTAACTAAATGATATTGAATACTTGAGTCTGAAGGATGATGTCTGCTATTTCAGTGAGGTTGGGGTAAAGAGACAGAAAGAAGCAAAAAGACATCGAAAGCCCAGTAGCTCTGACATTGACCCCACAGTTGCTGGAAGAGGGGCCATCTTTTATTTCTTTGTGTCTCTAATGGCTCGAACCATGGGCTCTGGAGACTCGCAGGCCAGACCTGGTGGGGCTCCTGGTTGCCCTGCATAACCAGCTCCTGGGCAAGTTACCTTCCCGTGCTGGGCTCAGCTCCTCATTTGTAAAACTGGGGTGACAGTTATACATCATAGGGCTGCTTTGAGAATAAATGAGATCATGTGTTTTTGATATTTAATAAAGGAGATAGTGCCTAAAAAGTACGCACACAATGGTAAAGAGCCGCTTTTTACTATTTTCTTCATTATTTTTTATCATTGCTTTTATTATTAGGCCTAAGAAATTTCCTCAGGCGTAGACCTTTGTGAGGATGTAGCCTTTGGTGTACAGGCACGAGGATGCCTTTTTAGGGGAGATTTAGCAACTGTTAAAAACTACTTAGGGGCTTCCCTGGTGGTGCAGTGGTTGAGAGTCCGCCTGCCGATGCAGGGGACACGGGTTTGCGCCCCGGTCCAGGAAGATCCCACATGCCGCGGAGCGGCTGGGCCCGTGAGCCATGGCCACTGAGCCTGCGCATCCAGAGCCTGTGCTCCACAACGAGAGAGGCCACAACAGTGAGGGGCCCGCGTACCGCAAAAAAAAAAAAAAAAAACTACTTAGAATTATCCTTTCTTACGTTAGAAAAGCAGCTTAAAATTAAGCGTTTTATTCTTCTGATATGTCTAAATATTAGGCGTAGAATAATAATAGAAATCAATAATAGAAAACTTGATTTAGTTGATGAAAGAGCAGGTTAATTGTTTATATTACACAGTTGATTTGGGTGTGTTATAAAGCATTTTATTCTTTCAGTCTCTTATTTCATTCCTTGAGTTATTTCTGCCCATTTAAAAAATATTATTTCTGTCCCTCATAGGTAAACCCATCTAATCACAGACTCTTGTTTGAAGTATTTGATGAAAACAGACTGGTAAGTGGGTCCCAATTTTTAATTTTTGCTTCATTTTTTCAAAAACTGAATTTTTAGAGCAGCGTCTTTTAAAAACCTGTATTTATGTTGTACTTCTGCCAGTATACATGTCCTTCAATAATACCGTTTTTGTCCCATTACTAGTTTAATGTTCATAATTCAAACATTTTTATATGGGTAGGACACTTTATTTGTATATGTGTATGTTTTTATCGTAGTTAATATTTGTGAAAGTCACACTGGTGATTTATCAAACCATGTAGGCTTATACTCTTCTGCTGGGGATACAAACGATAGGCAAATCTGTCGCCGCCATTACTCATGGAAATGAACCTTTCAGGGTTTTTATGTGTAAGCCAGACCATGTGATTGTGACGTGTTCAATAATGAATCTCTCTGGGAAAACAAAAATCTAATTAACAGTATATAGCAAAAAGTGAATCTATATTTAGGAGGTAAAATTAAGCTGTTTTTTAAAAGTGGTACGTTCTCGAGGGAAATTCATAGATAGTAACTTCAAAGAACCAGAAATATGCCTGAGGCATAAAACTGGTACATACATTTTATATAGATTGATAGGTAAGTAGGTATATATATGTATATGTATGTAACTGATACAACTTACATTTCATTTTAGAAATGGAGTTTCAGAAGCAAATCTGGCTTAAAGCACTTTGCGAGATTTAACTCCCTAGAATGTATACATCAAATACCTATGAGCCAAGTGTTCCAACTATGAAAATGAATATTATTATGATATGTATAACCTTTTAAGGTACTCTCAGAAGTGGTATTATAACTCAGTGGAGTCAGTTGTACTCAGATTTGCTTTCCCTGAAACCTATGTACAGTCGTCCCTCAGTATCCATGGGGGGATTGGTTCCAGGACCCCTGCAGATACCAAAATCCAAGGATGCTGAAGTCTCTAATATAAAATGGGGAAATATTTGCATGTAACCTGAACACATTCTCCTGTATACTTGAAATTTATATCTAGATTACTTATGATACCCAATACAATGTAAATGCTATGTAAATAGTTGCCTGTATGAGGCAAATTCAAGTTTTGCTTTTTGGAACTTGCTGGAATTTTTTTCCCCTGAATATTTTTGATTCGAGTTGGTTGAATCCATGAATGCGAAACCTGCAGATACGGAGGGTCCAACCGTATATTATTTGCTTAAAAGAAATGTTTTTATGGACCCTTCTTTCTTCAGAATTCAACTGAAACTTACAAGTTTTTGAATAGCTTGAGTTTAATAGAATATTTGATCTGGAGGAGCCCTATAATGTTAACTCATTTAATTCTCCGTCCTTGCAAATGAAGAAAGAGAACGGAGGTCTAGAGCCCTTATGTAATTATGTAACTGCTGGTCTCCTAAGTCTCAGGCCAGTGGTGGTGAATAGCCAGGCCTTTAACCCTTAGGGAACTTGGGAGTATATTTGATCTCCTGTGCCTTGTGTTACTCTCCAAATTAGAAAGCCAACAGATGCTGGCCCACCATCCTGATAGCTTTTCTATTAAAATATATGGATTCTCGGTGGTTGCATTGAACTGGACATTTTGTACCTTAGGTAATACTTAGTAGTACTGAGTAGCTAAAATCACTTTTGCTTTGTGTATGAAGTTGTTTTCTGTTAAATCGAATGAGAAATTCTGCTTGAGGGTGCAGTTCTTAGAACTCCATCTTTCATCCGGCAAACACTGAATTCAGCAACGTTTAGCAGAGTAACAGTAAGTCCCTGGAGACATAGATGCAGCCACAAGACTAATCCTTACTCTCTCATTTATTGAGTATAATAACACTTCAAGGTGAAGAACTGGTCAACTTTGAGGGAAAATTGCCTCTTGTCAGATGGGTTTTAACTCATTATTTTTCTTCTATTAAAGGAAGTTCACTGTAAAAATTTTGTTTTCCAATATCTAAAAGAATGGCTGTTGTTGAGATGACCTTGCCATGAGCCCTAAACTATACTTCCAAGCCCAAAAGGGCTTTGAATGAATGCAGAGCTCTAAGAAATCCCATTTGAATACAAACTTTATCTGAAAAATGGCGTTTTATGTACCTAGCTTTGCCCCAGGCCATCTGCAGTGTTGTTACTATGAAGTGAATGCTGCTGGCAGTGGTTTTTTCTTTGTTGGCTATTAACCCAGCTAAGACTATACGTGACCGTAGTGGTGCTAGGCAGTTTTCGCATTAAACAAACTGGCTTCCATTTCTCTCATAGAGATCATTTTTGGCATTTAAAACACATGCCTTTAGAAAACAGATTTGGATGTATGTAAACACAGGTTAATCCTCCACACCCTGGACTCCAGAGCTGTTGACACAGTCATGCTTTGCGGATTTTCAAATAAACTTTTTGTCACCCTTTGCAGCTTGGTATTCCACCCCCCGCCCCCTTTTTATTACTCCCTCCTAAATAAACCTCTTTGTTAAATAACTGATGTTTCTGGATCATGGGAAAGAGTACGTTTAAAACACACAGAATATATTCCAAGTTAGCTGCAAATCCGATGACAGCTTTTTGAAACGTGGACTTTCACTTTTATTGCTTAGGCCCTTTTTGGACCTTCAAAAACAGCAAGATTCTATGTTTGTATCCCAACTGGGGTGATAATGTTGACTTCTTACCGGAAAACAGTCAGCTCCAGGCAGCCTTTCTTCTGCATGGTATTTAAGTTAATTTATTACCGAAACCACATGCCCACCCTTCTTCAACTTTCCTTCCCCTTTTCTTCGGGGGGGGGGGGTGGCGGTGGTGGTGGCGCGAGGGTGGTGGTTTTTTCTCTTGTCTGGCATAGGGGAGAGAATGTTTTCTCCAGCTGAGCTCCTTTCCTCTGGTACCGCCATGTCTGAGAATCATATTATGTATGAGATTGCGTCTCCCCCGCCGCACACCATCTTTTAAATGAAAAATGTTGTAGTAGCCAGAGGCAGGCCTTAACTGGCAGTGTTGCAAGTTGTACCCCCCTCCATTTAGCTATTTTGTTACTTGTAGATCATGGTCTAATTATTTAGTGTTAAAGGGACACTCGTCCCGTGGGGTGTGTAATCGTATTTATAGTACATTTTACTAGTTTGCATTCCATCATGGTAGTGTGGTGACATCATAAGTAACGGGAGCATAACATCCGATTGCTCGTGAAAGAGTCTTCCAGCGGCCACGGCATTTTTACTTGTCATTATCTGGCTCGGTGGGAAAGGTGGTGGGGAGGTGGGCGGATATACTGCGTGTGCTTCTGTGTTGGATGCCAGGTCTCTCTCACATTGGTTAGAGAGAGTCCCGGTGCCCTGCTTGGTTCGGAAAGAACTGTCCGGTGAGTGCCGTGCAGTTAGATTTATAGCAGCATGGCTCGGAGTGTGTTTGCTGCCTTAGTCAGCTGTGAGAGCTCCCTGCTGGGGCCACTCCTGTCTGATGGAAAAGCAGCAGCTGGGAAGGTGCTGTTTCAGGCTCTTGCTGTTAAAAAAAAAAAAATTGAGAGCGAGAGGGGGGAAAGCTCCACTAAGTCCACAAGCTGGCATTGGAGGGGGAGACCGCAGTCATGTGGTTCTGGCCATCCTACCCTCTGTCACAGTGTGGATGAGAGCTCTTTGCTCTCATCCAATCATGCCTGGAATGCCGCTTGCCACTTGGGTTATTTCTGCTATCTGTCGCTCTCGGTGCCGCAGAGCTAACGGTTTGGCAGATGGGACACTTTTTCTTGGAGTTTGTGTCTTTGCTTTTTGACTTCTGGCAGCACCAGGCTTCTTGTTGACGCTCGTCCTCTCCCTCCCTGGCCCTCTGGGCACCATGGCCCATCGGCTTCGGTTTCATTTTGGCTCAGGTCGCAGCAACACAGACCCCGAATCAGAGATCCTAGACCAGGAGAGAGAAGACGACTTTTTCATGGCATTCCACACGCTCCCGCGGCGGAGCAGCCCGCACCCCTTCACCCCGACTGGAGCAGAGGACGGCGGAGGCGGCCTGCAGGGAGACGTGGGCGCGCTCAAGCGCAGCACGTCCATGTTCATCCCACAGCTCCTGAGCCCCTTCGACGCGCGGCCCACCCGGAGCTCGTCCGTGCAGATCTCGCTGCAGCGCAAGGCGGCCGACGGGGCCCCTGACGGGTGCGGGCCGGCCGAGGCCTTGGACGGCGACGCGGGCTCGGCGCCTCGGGGCGGCTGTCCGGAGCCCCCGGAGCCCGAGAGTCCCGAGAGCTCCCCTCCTGGAGCGGCGAGGGCTCCGGGCCCACAGGTCAACGGTATGTGTGGCCGCCAAGTGCTGGGCCCTGTAGCCCCCGACGGCCTCGAGGAGGCCGAGCCCTCGGCCGTCGGGGGCCAGGAGGGCGGCAGCGGACTCCGCATCCAGCACCGCGCCTCCAGCGCAGACGTGCGACAGGTGAGGCTGACGCCCTTCGGGGCCGACGGCCAGAGCGGCCCATCGGCGCCGGAGCCCAGGCGCTGGTCCCTGCAGCATGTTCCAGATGCTTCTGGAAGTTCCGGAAAGCGGTGCTTTGTCTTCCAGTTGCAGCAGCCGCAAGCCGGCGCGCCAGGGCTGGCCGGTGACTTCAACTTCGGGTTCACTGGCACCAAGGGGGACAGGTTGGTGAGGTATCCCCGCATTCGTCTGGAGAGGAGCACGTCGTACCCCACGCAGCCCCGGGCTGAGCGTGGGAGCCCCACGGAAGAGCGCGGCCACCCGGGCCACCCGGAGACGCCACCTCGGGGCCGCAGGGTGGCTCCCGAAATCCACAGGACCAACTCCGTGGAAAGGACGCCACAGGGTCAGGGCTGCACGTTTAAGATCAGGCAGGATCAAAATGCGGGGCAACAGCATTTCAGAATTCTTGTGACTCGGGGGCCAGAGGAAGCCCCTCCGAGTCCCGAGGAGAATAACGCCGCCAGCCCTGGTTCCACGGGAGCCTGCGCCTCGGTAAGTGAGCGCGCGTTTCCATGTGATGGCCGGTTGGTAGGGACTGATTCAAGGCCAGCAAGCTTATTCTCCAGTGTAATTAAAATAAACTCCGTCCTCCTCCCTCCTGGGAGTTTCCGTGCTTCGGGTCAGTGTAACTTAATGTTTGGCCGGCTTCTGGGACCATGATTTGTGGTCCAGCCTTTGGTAGAGGTCCATGAAACTAATTAGTTTTAGAAAATATCCTCAAAGTCAAATAACTCTGTTTTGAAAAATCCAGACAACCCCTTCCCCCCCTTTCATCCCTTCTGAATAAAAGAATTTTTAAAATGTATTACTTTTAAGTTAATCTGCAGTGCCCCAACGTGTTGACGTTGGAAATGCATTTAAAAACTGCTTGCAGATACAGTCTGTGACAACACATGCCTTTGAAAAACAATCAGTTCTAATGAAGGTGAGAGAATCTCACGTTAAACTTGTCTAGTTTCTTAATAATTGAGTGTTATGTCAAGTTGGACCAGTTCCTCCTAATGGCCTTTAACTGTAGAGGGCCAGCCCTTGTTATATAATGTATTGTCTTTGTTTTTTTGTCCCATTAAGTAATACTGAACAAGCATAGTCACACTCGTGGGACAGGAGGAAATGTGTTTTTGAAGCAGATTGGCTTATGGGCCAAGGCAAGGCGAAACTGATTGGGGACTTGTTAATGGTCAGATTGCGCAGCCCTGCAATTAACACTGCCCACTTGAGTGTCTAAGCTGGACTGCTGTATATAGAATAGTAAGTGCCCTGTCTCCAGCTGTGGAAACAGACGCCCTGCAACAGATTTTGGCCTTTATTGCTCCTGTGTCCTTGCTCTCTCCCTTTCAGTGAAATGGAGCACAGAAAGACAGCTGCTAACTCCACCAAGGCAAATGATGACTGCAGCTTTCATCCTTTGTTGTGGGATGAAAAGTTTCATCAGTTAGCTTTCTTTTGCTAATAGTCACTAGCCATTGAGTGCTTTTTTTAAAAGGACAAGCTCCTTATATTTTGAATTGGGTTTTTTTCCTTGAATTTCCCGTGATTGCTGGTTTTGAGGATACAACAATGAAATGTCTAGGAGACTTTTTGTTTGGGTTTCAGTTGTGAATGGTGACTTTCCAAAGTGGATGACTGAGTATGACTGTGGAATCGTATCGCCTTTTGTGTTGAGAAATATTTTGGGCCATTTGAGTAAATTTTATCACTGCTCCATCATTGGTTTTCACCATTTTGAAAGCGTAATCAGGTGCTAGATGCAAATATTATCTTTTTCTTGGTGTTGTATAACTGTTTCTTCTTCTTTTCCCTTCTATAAACCCTTTTATTATTTCTATCCCTTCTATTAGGAAATATCTGAGTGCATTGTCTTGGTCTGAACCAATACCATTTTTATACAGTGGTACAAATTTCAATAAAATTTTGATAATGGCTTCTATCCTTCAACTCAAGAAAGTACCATCACAACAGGTGTAGGCTTCAATGGGCAGCACAGTTCCATGCTGAATTTGGACCACCTACCACATGAAGATGGACGAAATGCATTTCCTAAAGTTTTGACAACTGTTCAGTTATCAGAATTTAAATCATTTTGCAGTTAGATGTTGAGGACAAACGGATTTATATAATTACAGCCTCATTTGGCTTGAAGTTTCTCATGTGATTAAAAAACAAACAGAACATACCGATTTACATGCAAGGACCATTCTAACTTGCAAGGGCTATTAGAGTGGAAAATAAATTTCTTCAAATTTGGAAATGCAAGTTCTAGAATAAAGAGCTTTTCTTGGAAAGTAAGTTCCATTTGTGCACAGTAGTTTTTATTTTCGTATTTGTATTTTTGTACACTTACAGAAATTTGTAAATGGTTGGTAGGAAGCTGGTTTTCTTTTAAGCGAAAACTTGTTTCTTCAAGAAGCAAAAACAAAACTTGTCTCATAACAAAACCGTCTGTTCCATTCAACACTTAGTACGTGTTTCATATGGGCAGGGGTGGTAAGTGTAGACAGCAGCTGCCACAGCCTTATTTATCTTGAGGGAAAACATTCACTTGGGCGTCTACAGTCTGGCTGCCACCAAGCTTTTTTGACGTTTCAAATATCTCCTGCTTTGGACAGAAGGGCATTTCATTATTAGTTTACGTGAAAAATCGATTACAGTCTGGTTTTTGACTCATGTCAAAAATCTTTCTCCGAGAAAACCGTTCAAGATTCCTTTTGCGAATGTGTTCATATGTCATGATCTATGCCTTAGACCTTATTACAGTTGAGAAATTTTCTCTGTCTGTGCCTCCCAAACATCCTGTCATGACTGTCGTGGATAAATCCAAAATGCAACGTGATTCTAAAAAATGCCGATCAGATTCCTGGGACCCCATGTGATCATTGATTTTCTACCTGGTCTGACACCTCTGTAAAGTAGAATTGGTTTTTAGAGTTATCAGTTATAATCAGCTGTAATATTTCAGAATTCTTACAACTCATCAGTTCAGTTTGTAGCATTTTAATGGTCATTTACGAATAATTTAGTTATTTTCTTAAATTCGCTTTTTGGGTTCCTTGGTTTGGTTATGAGCTTCTTAACTGCATGACAGTTATTTTGAGGAAGTGGGATCACTGTTTACCAGGCATTTGTGTCCCCTTTCACCACGCTGTCATGCCAGTTTTCTAATCCCACGTTACACTGGGTCCTTGGAAAGTTTCTGGGACTGTCTCAGTTTCTTGCTGATACAAAATTCATAATGTAAACAGAGTTAGAAGGGCCCACGGCGGGGGCAAAAACATGTATTCTGACACCCACTACATAACACTACAGGGAAGGAGTGTTCCTTCTTTCCTTCATCCCAGGTTCTCTGAATTTTCCTCGTGCCCTCTCCATGGACTTACACTTCCTAGAAGTAACATGGTAGTCTTCTGTGATTAAAAATCCATTTCACTGAACGACAAAGGAATACCCAAACTATTTTTGTTTGGGGGGGAATTTTAGTTTGAATCTCTTTCAGAGAAGGTGATTTGACTATACAGAACAATTTTGAAATTAGTATTAGTTCTTGTCTCTTTTTTACCTTAAAAAATAACTCTAGGAAGATATGTATAAACCACCCCTTTATTTAAAAGCACCACCACAACAATGCAGTGGATAAAAAAAAGCTAGTATTCCTTTCATTGACTTGGTCTCTGATTGGATTCTGTAAACTTTTTCTTCTTGGCTATCTCTCTTAACGTGGTTCTATACGGGCACATTCCAATATTATGGAACTTGAAATTTCAACTTAGATGGATGTTTTGAAAAGTGTAAGTAGTGCATCAGTAGGTGTGTATACACACAAACACATAGGGCTTGCAGGTGACAACTCACATCTCTGAAACACTTCACAATTTGAAGAGTGCCTGCCTTCATTTCACTTAGTCTGTATAACCATCCCAGTCTCACTCAGCCTTCCCAACCATCATGTGAAATAGTGTTATTTTACTGTTTCCAACCAAGGTATGTGATACTGTCATTAGGTGTGATAACTAATGACAGTATCACATTCTATCATTTTGCATATATACAGAATAGGAATTTAAAAAATATGTATATCTTTGCACAGTTTAGAAGCCTGTGTAGCCAAAATGCAGTTTAATGCTTTCTGTGATGTGACGTCCTAATGCTGAGAATTTTGGAGATGGCCACTCCATTTGGTGCCTTGGAGCACTGGCCTAATGGACTGGACTGTGCAGACTCCTGACGTGTCCCGGGGGAGTTAAGACTCCCTCTCTGCGTGTTCTCTCTCGTCAGTGAAAGAGGAGGCTAAAAACGTCCAACTCACAGGTTTACGGTGAGGTTTAAATGAGGTGTTACGTTGTTTTTTCCCTTCTTACCCAAGTCTCTGTAATGTACAGATCTTTCTCCAAGGAAGGTAATTAGGTTACCTGTGAACCGTGGGTTTTTGATCACAGGGTATTAGACACAGGGCAACGTGAATTTAAGGCATACCTGGAAATGTTTACTTTAGTAACGGCTTTGATCTCCTTTCTGCTGTCATCTCATCTTTCCTGAGTATTTGCCCCTTGGATAATCAGCATCACAGAGCCTTAGCATTGCCCTGCGATGATGCAGTCCTTGAAAAGACTTCAATTAATTTGTGAGCTGTGCGTCGTAGAACAGGACCTTTAGTTGTATTTGCGCTATTGAATTTTGAAACTTAAACATAGTTATTTCTGCTGGCATTTTAGACACGTTATTTGTTTACCATGCCATTTTGGTTACATGTATACACACACACACACATATATATATATATATATATATTTTTTCCATGCCATGTTTCCAGTTGTTTACTTTTCCTTCTTATGGGCCGTGGCTTTTGAGCAGCAATCTAATGTTATCTGTACAAAATTTTCACGTTATGTGGTTTACAAATGAGGACCGAATTTGGGAATAGGCCTTATTAGATACTGACTTTTAGAGGGTTTTCATAAATGCTGCAGCTGCTTCTCTTGGCTAAGCTTGGAGGCAGAGTTCCTTGGCACTGAAATAAAACTACAATTTTATAACATATGCTAATAAGAAAATTGTTATCTCTACATAAAAGTTCGCAATACCAGAAGAAATTTACTCCATGTAAGAATTCTCTTAAATTTAATAACTGTTGGCTGTCCCTGTATAGTTGATGGTTTAAATTTAATTGAGCTAATCTAAATGGTAGTCTATAAGCAGATTTTTTAACAAAACTAATTAACTGCATATTATTACTGGTGAGATGGATTAATGCCTAAATATATTGACCTTTTTTAACTCCTAATGATACTACCAAGACATTTGCAAAAATGAGGAAAAAGCTGGAAATTCATGGAAGGTGTTGAAATTGTTGATTGAATGCTCGAATACCAGAATATCTAAGTTTCCACTCTAAATGCCAAAAGAAGCTCGGGAAACCCAATCCAGAATTGGCTGGTGATTATTGAGAGGTTTAGTATCCTGTCTGCGATCATCCAGTTCCCTTGATTCATACCCGGCAGCATAATATTCCATGTCCTACACAAGAGAGGACGCCAAGACAGTCCACCCGCGACGTAGACCCAGCTCCAGTTTAAAGATGAAAAAGGGCTAAAAGGATAGAGTGTTGAAAATATTAGCTAAAATATGTATTGCAAGAGCTTGGTGATTTTTCTGGGTAGATGGAGATTATGGAAAGATTTTTAGGAATTATCTTGACTCAGTAAGCATCACGGATGTATGATGTTCCCAATGGGTTTTCCTTTTTAAATCTCTTGTTTACTTATTTATTTTTTTGTGCTACAGCTTACTTGGGCAAATGGGTACGCAGAGGGAATATAAGAAAGTCAGTCAGTGAAACAGGTGGCCTGCGTGAGTGGGCCTGAATGAAGTTGTCCGTGTCCTGCCTGTTTTGTGCTGTGTCCTGAATTGACACCTCGGTGGTCTCTAGGCATCACCACGTTTTAACAGGAAGTTTGGCTTTCATGGTGGAGGATGAAGTAGATTGAATTTCAAGAAGCCTGCTTTTTAATCCCTGATCATTTTAGAACCAAGGACTGTTCTGACACTTTTGAATAGAGTGCTTCATGTGAAGGGAGAGGTCATAAAATGAAATCAAAGTAACATAAATTGAGTTGGAAGGGACCCGGCCTGCCTTCTCTGGGTTGACCGTTGTGGCCACACTTAATGTTACAAATACTTTGTATTGGTTCCTTTAGGTGGCTGCCCCAACTACCTATTCTTTGAAAAACTCCGTGTTTATTTTAGTGTTAGGTATTGTTCCCTGTACTTGGTAAGCAGAAAGTGAGGAAATTCCTCTGGGGAGGAAAAGACCAGTGCTTCCCCAAGCAAACCTGCCTTTCAGAATTTAGACAGCCTTCTTTTGGGACTTAATTTGGGACTTAATTTTTATAGATCAGGGTAAGTCAGGTGGCATTTACTTCCCTCATGTAATAACTCTGAGGAATCTGCTTTCAATCCGTCCTCTTTTATTATATTGTTTACCTCTTTCTTGGGGGCTGGGATGGGGTAAGGAACGTTATTGTTATGTATTTGATGATTCAAATAGTTTGATAGATTTACAGTTTCTCTTTCCTACTCTGTGGGTCAATCCAGAACTGACAGACTTTTAAAATATATTTAATGACCCACATATGTCATAACTCATCCACTTCCTTGAGAGACTTTTTAAAGCTTCATAATCATACTTGCTGAGGTTTTTTTTTTTTTTCATTTTCTTTTAAAATACACGACTGGGTATTTGACTCTTCAAGGAGGACTAAAAAGCCGCTGTGGTCCAGTTGTTTAAAAATTGAGTTGAATAGAAGAGTTGAGGTGGAAAAGAAATACTGAGACACGTATACTAAGCTCCAACCAGAGAACCTAGCACTTCTTCGAAGCGGGGAGTTTTTCAAGCCGGGAGTTCTGTTGTAGGACTAACAGCTTTCTTTAACTTTCCTAAGGAGTTAGGCCAAGTTAAACACCGCATGCTAACAGCCTAGCTCTTGGTTCTTTATATTCTCTCTCTCATGAGTAAAAGTGCCTTAAGCTTAGTATGTATTCATTGTGTACTTACCAAGTATGCTTTTCCACTTGAAAAAAGAGATACTGAGTTGTAGTATAACTTTAAACATTTTAATGTAATTTTAATATTTAAGTTTATTTAATCTCTTATTGTAGTAGAAGCTGTTTTTTTAAATCCTGATACAATATTCTACACGTTAGCATATACTGTGAGGATGCCCAGATGTTGCAGCAAAGGACAAAGCAATGATAATAGTTTTATATAAACTCAGCGTGCCTAAGGGCCTGCCTGCACCCTAGGGTGAAATTATACTAGCAAGAGATGCTCCTGTATTCTGCAGTATGGCACTCTTCTCTGACGAATGTATGCAGGAGCCTTTTTTTTTTTTTTTTTTTTTTTTTTTTTTTTTGCGGTACGCGGGCCTCTCACTGTTGTGGCCTCTCCCGTTGCGGAGCACAGGCTCTGGATGCGCAGGCTCAGCGGCCATGGCTCACGGGCCCAGCTGCCCCGTGGCATGTGGGATCTTCCCGGACTGGGGCACGAACCCGTGTCCCCTGCATCGGCAGGCGGACTCTCAACCACTGCGCCACCAGGGAAGCCCCTGCAGGAGCCATTTTTTATTTTACATTCATAAACTTGAAGAGCTGTGAGTTTCCTTAGGAATTATGTAGACCAATTCCTTTCCAGTTTAAAGATGAGGAAACGGAGGGCATTATTTTCACACTTACAGAGAATATTCTTTTTATCTCACAAGTGTGCAATAATTATTTTTGAATATACAGCATGTGAAGTGCTGTCAGCAACCTGTCACCCGCTGCCTTTGCTGGGGTATCAGCACTTGCATGGTGCCTGTTCTCGTGAAATCAGTGCTTCTGCTGGATATGCATGCCTCATCTGAGCTGTCGTGTCCACTGAACAGAAAGTTCTATTGATACAAACCAGGTTTCCCAACCTTTTATATTCCCACATTAAGGCATGCTTACACGCAGGACAGGATACCGTGGGTCATGATGGACAGGAGTGATGTCATGCAAAGGGAAGATTGGAACCGGATCTGGAAAGATGACTAGGATTTGTCCTAGTGGGTCAGTGGGAGGGACCGTGTTTTGAAAGACTGAAGGTAGAAACCACCAGTGATGTGGTTTCTATATCTGCCCAAGAATTTCCTTGATCATGATTTGCAGGTTTCAACAAATTGTTTTTTAATGTGAAATGTTACTGAAGAATTTGGGGGTATGGTTATTGGCATGAATAATTCCTTCCTTTGCCATCAAATGTGGAGTTGAATGAATTCCTTCCTTGCCTGCCTGACTGCCTTCCACAGAGCTGTTCTTTGAGCACCTGCTGGGAGAGTAGGAGGACCAGCGTGGAGGTGAACGTGGCTAAAATGGGCACAGCGGGATGGGATGTGTAGGCTTTGAAGCCAGTGGTGATGGAGTGGGTATGGCATGGAGGGAGAAGGCTGCTGTGAGGATGCGAGGCTGGCAGGCCACAGAAGGCAGTGAGCACAGGAGTGATGGATGTGATCCCACTTACATCGTCATGGCCCACGCTGGCTCCTGTACGGGGACTGCAAAGTAGGAAGAGGGAGACCACAGTAGTCGTAAATGTCAGCTTAGAGGGTGGCAGAGCCCGAGCCCTGGCCTTGGCTCTTGTCCCTGTTCCACACATTTATCCTCCCAGATCCTAGGAACAGTCATCACTTTTCTCAGGAGTTAGTCTAACCTCAATTCTTAGACTGTCAAACCTTAGTACTTAGACTGTCATATTCATGTTGCAGTGCCTAGAAAATGGGAAGCATTTATTCTCCTTAAGCAAGTGTTATTTCAAGATGCTTTCTGCTGCCTGTGTCACGGCAGGATGTGGGTGGATTTATTTTTGCAGGTTTGCACCAGGGAGTCTGCTTCTGATTTGCAGATTGCATTTATTATAAGGCATATTGTCCATTGATGAATAATGTGTGGGCTACAAAGCAGATATGCAGCTTTTAAAATAGCTCATTTATTCTGCAAGCCTCAGCCCCAGAGACAGGCAGTCCCTTCAGAAGTGGGGTCCGGGAGCAGGGGTTTCTGCGTCTTTTCCCCCGATTCCTGAGGTCATCGTTTTTGCCCTCTATTTCATTGTGTTTCTTTGACGGGCTGAGGCCTTGAAACACGGTCGCAGTCTCAGTTCATGGAGAAGACATGAGACGGGGAGAGAATTCTTAAGTCACTGCTAAGGAAATTGATGCTCGTTTGTCTCAGCAACTGGCAATTTCCCTGATAATGTGGATTGAGACAAAGGGAAATACCAGATGTCGTGCTTTGTACTGATGTCCTTCCTGTGGGCATCAGAAGGTGGCCACAGCCAATTTATCCTCATTTCTTTGAACTGACCTACTAATTCCCGTGCAGAGGTTCTGGATTTGGAGAAGCCAGTGGAGTCCTCGGAGGGTGGAAAGTTTCATTGGAGAGAGCGGGCCTGGGAACAGTCTCGCAACCTTACAACCCGGAAAGGGTCAGGGCAGGATGCGAAGTGGTTCAGAGGTGCCTCCCTTACTAAGTGGAGCCCGGCGATCCGCTGATCTTTGCTCCCAGAACCCTCCCTCCAGATAGTTTTTCCTTTTGAACAGGTTTCTTATTTTGCTGAATATGTTGCAATCTTCTCTCAGTGGCCAGGTGGCCTGTGTTGGAATGCTGGTGTGTGTTGCCAAGCAAAACAGATGCAGGAAGATTTGCCTGAAGTGGGGGGAAGGGGGGGCAGGGAAGGTCGGTTATATTGGGGTCAGGGCGGGGCAGGACTAACTGGTGTTTATCCGCAGAATAGAGGGTCTAACACAGGTTTAAAAAGTCAGTGCTTCACAACTCGAAAATCATCCTAGGTTCATGCAAGCATTTCCAGGCCTATTGAAGGCCTCTTTTGTATTTCCCACCCTGCATTCAGAATAGGATTTAAATGGTTCAGTACAGCAGGAAGAATTAAGCCACTGGTTATCAGATTTTTAATTTAATTTTATTTATTTATTTATTTTTTTATGCGGTACGCGGGCCTCTCACCGCTGTGGCCTCTCCCGTTGCGGAGCACAGGCTCCGGATGCGCAGGCTCAGCGGCCATGGCCCACGGACCCAGCCGCTCCGCGGCATGTGGGATCCTCCCGGACCGGGGCACGAACCCATGGCCCCCGCATCGGCAGGCGGACTCTCCACCACTGCGCCACCAGGGAAGCCCTTTAATTTTATTTTAATGTATTCCTCTTTTCTGCTTATTAATCGGTTGACTCTTAATGGAATGGAATCTGCCAAGGACGATGCAGGCTGGGTAAGGAGAATTTCACTGATTCTGATTGTCCAGCTCATTCAAGGACCCCTTGGCTAGGAGTGGATTGACTGTTCGGGGGAGAGTGGCACCCCGGTAACTCTGACACGTAGTCAGGATTGAGAACAACTAGTTTAAGAAGTTAATGCTAGTGACAGCCTAAACCTGGGTTTTGAGTTGGTCAGTAACCCCCTGGTGTAAATACTGATTTAGCGCGTTTATTCTCACATGTTCTTTCACTTTTGTTTGTTCCTGCGGTAACTCTTTCTGGAGGTGGGGTGTTCTTCTGTGGCTCAGCCCACAAGGTAAGTTTCCGTGCAAAGGAGGCTGTGCAATACCTATGTTAAGAGCAACAGAGTGTTCCAGTTGGATACTTGCCATGTATATGGAGAAAAGTTTCTCTCCCAAAATAGCTTAGAAATGAAAGCAATAGTTTTCTCCTCAGTTTCCAACTGCAAGAAGCAAGTGAAAGTGGGATTCTGATTCTAGACCGGCAAGACCGGTCTGTCCTGTTGTATCTTACCTGCAAATATGACTTTTCTCCAGGTAGCAAAAGTTATCTTCCTTCTGTAAATATTAACTGAGCGCATTTTTGTGGCTTTTGAAAACTCCGCTTCTTGAAAGTGTTGACCGGGCATCAGACTTTCATGAATTTCAGAGAAGTGGTAACACGTGCTTTCTTCTCTGTAGTGTTTAAAAGCAGAAGTGCAAAGGACTTTAAAGGTCACCTGGGCCAGCGTCTCATTTTTTTAAACAGGAAAGTGTGTGGCTTGTCTAGAGGTACACGGGAAGAGGGTAGCAGGACTTCAGTACCAGGCGGCTTGATGCCGGAACCGCTCTTCTCCCTGCTACACTCCAGCTACGTCTTAAGGGTCTTTTGCAAGCGAACTGTCCAGGGGTGGTTCACATGATTCTCTTACTCCTTTTCATGCCTTCTTAAGTAGAACATTCTAAGCATATCTCAGTGGGGTTTTTTTTTTTTTGGACTCACTGTTACCCTCACAGCCATGGATTATCATAGAATCTAGTCATTCTTTATGGAAATGTTTTATTAATGTTGCTATCAGGGCTTAATAAGGTATATAATACACTTTGCTTCATCATTAAAGTTCTCAAGACGTCCATCATCTCTGAGATGAGTTTGCTGCTTATTGTTGATTTCTCATCTCTCTTTCTCGTCAGTTACCACTTCTTAGAGCCGTGAGTCTAGTAGCCCGCCTCCCTCTGACCTGCTAAGGACTTAGAAGGTGTTTAGGGAAGTTTGTTAGGATTGTTTATGAAGTGAGACTAAATAGACTGAGAGTAAGGATTTGAGTCGTTCTTTTTGAATAAAGGGCATGTGGTCCTTCTTTTGTCTTTCTCCCCAATCCCTTTGCCTGTTTTATTCTTCTTTGTCCTTGGAGCATGTCTGGAATCAGATAGATTATTTTAAGATTTAAGTTTAAGAATTCAGTGGGATACAATCTATGCCAGCTGTTTAGCATAGTTCCTGGCACTTAGTGGTTAATAAGTGTTAGGTGTTTTTATTATTATTTCCTCTGAAGAAGATGAAAGTTCTTCATAGATGTTTAAGGATTGGATACCCAGCAAACTTGTCAGCTGAATTTATATTGGCAAACACATTTGTGGTTCATCTTAATTATTATTGCTGCCTGGGTCTTGTCCTTATCCTTTTAGAGTTAATGAATTTTCTACTGGACTGTATGGAAGAACTATGAAAAAAATCAATAAAAATTATTCTTAAAAAAAGATTTTATGATTCAGTAAACTACCAGGTGTCAGCCAACTTCAGACTTTAAGTTAAAAGGACTTTCAAGGCTTTAGTGGTTTATTTGCCTTTTTTTTTTTAATTGAAGTGTAGTTAATTTACAGTGTTGTGTTACTGTCTGGTGTATAGCAAAGTGATTTATTCTCTTTTTTAAAGGCCAACCAAGATCACTTTATGACAGTGGCTACCTTTCCCCTAGAGGTATTTCTGGAAGAGTTCTTTCTGATTCTCATTAAACCCAAACAGAGTTGTCATAATTTAAAAGTTACCCTTTAGATCTGTAAATTATGAAAACCAAATTACAAACCAAAATGTACAGTTGATTATAGATCAGTAATTTTATCAACAGTTATGTAGTTGCACATATTAATTGTGTATTTTGCTATTAAGTAGAATAAAAATGTAGGAATTAAGTAGTTTCCCTCATTGATTAGCATGTTTGTTTGGTAATAATTATATTAAAATCAGTCTTTATTTTTCTTCTTGTATATTTTCCACGCTACACACTGAGTGTGCTTCTCTCTAATCTAATCTCTGAATTTCAGGAGTCTATTAATAAGTATGTGTAAAGAATTAGTTGCTAATTTTGGATGTGCTTGAAATGAGATTGTCAGCAAATTACAACTTCAAACCTAGGACTATGGTTTGTTATAGATTGGACATCATCCCTGGTGTAGAAGATAAATTCCAAACGTATGAAAGATATAAAAACTTCATTACTTCTGATATTTTTTTCATACATTAGACTTTTCTTATATGCCTTTAAGATACTTAAAGTCTAACATAACATCATGGATAGTTTTTCACCCCAGACATTTTATTTGTTGTAAGGTTTTGCAATGTTAAATTTATTGGAAATTAGAGACTAGAAAACAAATCCTTACTGATGAAATACTAGCTATTTATTTACTAAGCCCAAGTCTCTCGGTGACAGCTGTGGAATAAGCTACAGTTCAGTGGTAAAGCTGGCAGGAAATTAATATTATTTAATGCAGCCTCCCCGCTTTAACAAAAAAATAAACTCCAGAGAGGTTGTGTGATTTACCTGCTATTGCTTCCTTTATGCACATGAAGGTCAGCAAGGATAAGTGACCCTTCTGAATTCCTTTCACATTCCAGGTGCTGTTCTAGAGATGCAAGTGTTGAAAAAGAGAGACATGGCCACTGCTCTGGGAGGCTTATGTTCTAGTTACTGTACATATAGTAAAATGTATATATATATATTATATATAGTAAAAAGACTTTATATATAGTAAAAAGACACTACTAAATAGAGTATTTCCATAAATATGCCAAAGGACGTAAACAGGAGTCTGAGACAGAGAAAGTAATAGGGAGGCCTCTTTGAAGAAGGGAGATCAGGAGAACCTCCTCTCAAGAGCCAGCTATGACCGAGGCCTGATGTGTGAGGTGTGGCCTGCCTGGGTGGAAGGGAGTCCAGGAGGAAGGAACCTTGCGCCCGTGCACACGGAGGTCCTGCATGGGGAAGGGAGTTGGGTGCACTGGAGGAACTAAGGGATCATGATGAGGCTGGAGTGTAGAGAAGGAAGGGGGTAGTGGCCCAGGGGGAGTCGCAAGACATGCCAGGACCCCAGGTCTGTCACGTCAGAGACTATGTCCTGTCTGTAAATCACATGGAGGCACCTTGGTAGATACAAAACTTGAATTAACCCAGCTTCCCTGGAGCCTAGGAAAATAAAGTCGCTATTTTTAAAAGTACAAATCATCTGATTTTCTAGAGGAAAAACAATCAGCATCTAATATCACCTTTGAGCTTTATGAAGGACCCCTCCCTCCAGTTGTTCCTCTCACAGATGACAGGAAGGCACCTTTAAAAAAAACTTTTTTTTGTGGGGCTTCCCTGGTGGTGCAGTGGTTGAGAGTCTGCCTGCTGATGCAGGGGACACAGGTTCGTGCCCCGGTCCGGGAAGATCCCACATGCCTCGGAGCGGCTGGGTCCATGAGCCATGGCCGCTGGGCCTGCGTGTCCAGAGCCTGTGCTCCGCAACGGGAGAGGCCACAACAGTGAGAGGCCTGCGTACCGCCAAAAAAAAAAAAAAATTTTTTTTTACTGAAGTATAGTTGATTTGCAGTGTTGTGATAATTTCTGCTGTACAGCAGAGTGATTCAGTTATATATGTGTATACATTCTTTTCCCTACTCTTTGCCATTTTGGTTGATCACAGGATATTGACTATAGTTCCCTGTGCTATACAGCAGGACCTTGTTGTGTATCCATTCTGCATATAATAGTGTGCATCTGCTGACCCCAGCCTCCCACTGCATCCCTCCCCCGCAGCCCCCGGAAGGCACTTTTTGTTTCCTTTTCAAAATTCTGTGCCACATATTTTGCTTCTGCTGAGATATAAAGACAGGACAGACAGGAATGTGTGAGGACATAAAGGTTTCCTTACGTGTCTTTAGATTCCACCTTCACTTTCGAAATGTTTGACAGAGAAGTGTAAGCTGGTTTTGTTTGGTTTTGGTTCATCAGATGCGGTGTGGTTGTTGACAGTTGGGTGTTGCAGACAGGGCTTTGTGACCTCGTAACAAGTTGGGCTAATATATGTATCCGTTCATTGAGCTCCTTGCACCGTGCTCTGTTTCAGACCAAAATGGTAGGTAGGCTGTGTGACCTTAAAGCGCAGATTTTAGGTCTGGCCCTAAGACCATAGAGATTATATCAGCATATCCTTCTTAGAGTAAACATGGGAAGACAGCCTGGCGGAGCAAGGCTGGCTGCAGATGTTTTCATCCCTCCCCCGTCAAGAGGTAGCGTGTATTTCCCCTCCCCTTGTATCCGGGCTGGCCCTGTGAATGCGGTGGCAGTGAGGCTGGGGTCCTTCTACATTTAGTCTTTAAAAGACCTGGCAGCTTTCGCTTCCTGCCTTTTTGGGAGTGTGTGCCTTCAGGATCCGGCTGCCGTGTAAAGAAGCTTCAGTTAGCCACATAGAGAAAAGTTCTGGCTTTCTACCATCCCCACCAAAGTGCCCAGCGGGTGAGTGAAGCCTTGGACGTTCCAGCCCCAGTCCCCATCTAAATAGCTCTAGTGGGTTTTAGACCCTAAATTTCAGGGTGGTTTGTTAGCAATAGGTAACCAAAAGAGACAGGGTCCTTACTTAATATTCAGTCGTGGGGAATTTAAACCTTGCTTGTTTGTCAGAGCCGCCTTCTGTAGGTGAGCTCGGCGGGGCGTGGGGTGATGGAGTGCTTGGACAGCTGTTTTCCCGGAAGCTGGAGGAGGGCAGCCTCGCGCAGGATGGGCAGACCAAATAGCTCAGGGATGCACTTGCTTAGACAGCTGAGAAACAACTGCAGTGGCCCAAAGGAGTGGGGAGAGTGGGTGTTTTGCTATCAGGAATGGAGTTATTCAACTTGAAGGGGAAAAGATATATAGTTTAAGGAAATCCATCACGTTTCTAGAAGTTGCACTAAGAGAAGCATTCTTAGCCTAGGCCCTGCACCAAGATCCAGTTATTTGTTAAAATCTAGTTTAGTAGGTGGGTGGTGAAGGACTTCTTCCAAATAATAAAGAATGGTTTAATATAGGATGATCGTCTCAATTTTCTCCCCTCTGAATTGCTGGTGAATTTCAGGGTCCAGAAAAATTTCATTTACCTTGTCCTGTAGGCCCTTGTGGTCATAGCAGTTGGTGAAGTGTTTTTGTTTTTGTTTTTTTCTGTAACAGGTGCTCAGTAAGTGGGATCAATTTAGTTTCCATAGTAATTTGATTCATGTTACATGGAATTTAGCTCAGTTTGCTCTAAAGCAAAATCTGTTGCTATGTTTAAAATCACAACAAATGACATCAGTTACAAAGCACACCTGCGCACTTTGGTGGATTTTTCTCCGTGTCGTGTGATTAACCACTACACACACAAATATGCATGTGACCACACACACAAACACACCCTCAGACCAAAAAACAGATTTGACGTGCAAAGAATTTCATGGCTCTTGAGTAATTTGAAAAGATACAAAGCCCAAATTAACCATCCCGAGCACGAAGGTGTGCAAGTCCTCATTTCGAGGGAAACCACAGCCTGGCAGTCGTGTCAGCCCCTCCCCTTGCCGGGGCCTGAATCACCTGCACGTTATGGGGGCTGCTGATGACCGCCAGCGTTTCTGTCACTGCAGCCTCAGCAGCCTTGGGCCATACCCCTCCCCCATTCCCTGCCCCAGACTGTGGGGCAGAGGGACCTCATCTCGAGAGGGATGGAACCGGTGAGGACAGGACCTGTATTTATTTATTTTATAAATTTACTTACTTGCTTGCTTATTTATTTATTTTTTATTTATTTAATTTATTTATGGCTGCATTGGATGCTTGCTACGCACGGGCCTCATGCTGCAGTGGCTTCTCTTGTCGCGGAGCACAGGCTCTAGGCGCCTGGCTTCGGTAGTTGTGGCACGTGGGCTCAGTAGTTGTGGCGCACAGGCTTAGTTGCTCCGCAACATGTGGGATCTTCCCGGACCAGGGCTCGAACCCATGTCCCCTGCACTGGCAGGCTGACTCTCAACCACTGCGCCACCAGGGAAGCCTTAAGGCCCTTTTTCTGCTGCTGACAGTTTCTGTGACCCCTGGTCGTGTCACTTTTCTGAACCCACTTCCTTATTTGTTAAATGACGGCGCCTGCATTAGACTTTCTGTGAGGAATAAATGAGGTAACTTTAAGAGCTCTGGCGATGCTAACGTGCTGTACAAATGTGGTTGATTATATTATTATTAACGATAAAATGCTTACTAGAAAAAATACAGTAGTCCTTTTTTCCCCCTTAAGATGGCTTGAGAAGGATTTCAGACTTAAGTGATTAAGGAAGGCCCCACGATGTAACCAACAACGTGTTTGGTTTGAACTGTGTATAGGGCTGGGCGCTGGCTGCAGAACTGTTGGAATGTGTTGGGTGTCCACGGTCACCAATTCTGGTACCACTGTGCTCAGGCATTTTGCTGGAGTAGACCATGTCCTGCTGTTTATTAAACATTTCTGTGTAGAGAGAATTGTTTTTTTTCCCTTGGAGAGGATTTATTTCTTAGTGCCAGGCTCCAGGTTGGCTGCACTACCCTCGGCTTTTTGCTTGGCAGACGTGCAGCCAGGTCATAAGGGGGAATTTATGGCAGGTCTGGGTAAGAACACTAGACGAGGAGAAGAAAAGGGACTTGGCTGTTGAAAGGGAAACATGTTAGCCTTGGCATCTCTGGGCCCACTTTGCCCTGGGGGCTTGGATTTGAACACTGGATCCTGTGGGTTCCCTCCAGGGGGGAGGGGAAGGAGCACTAAGAAGGGGAAAGAAAAAATGCTTTGGTGAGAACAGAAGCAACAAATAAAATAGAGGATGATAATTCTGGCGTGATCCCTGAGGCAGCAGAGAAAGGCAGGCTCTAGGCTGAGGGTCAAGAGCTCGGTTCCTGGGGGTGGGTGCGCTTGGCTGGGGTCGTATACTCTGGGCACGTCGGGTTGGTTTGGGAAGCCTGGCAGCAGGGAAAGGAAAGGTTGTCGACCAGGCCTCTTGTTCACATGGTAGATCTTGAGTTGGGGTTGTGACAGTTCATCCTCCTCAAGTAGGTAGTTGCTAGATGTTCATTGCTGGCTAGATCACTGGTTACATTTGCATTTTTGGCTTGTTTCTTGGTGGATACAAAGGAGATAATTCAAACCTATGGCTTTTAAACTTTGCTCCCAAGGCTGCTTCTGAGGTTCTGCAAACATTCACCTAAATGTCATTTTTATTATTTTTAACTTTTTACAACTCTGAAAATGTGATCATAAATTCAAACATACAAAATGTGTGAGATAAAATATCTTATCAGGGGGCTTCCCTGGTGGCACAGTGGTTGAGAGTCCACCTGCCGATGCAGGGGACACGGGTTTGTGCCCCGGTCTGGGAGGATCCCACGTGGCGCGGAGCAGCTGGGCCCGTGAGCCATGGCCGCTGAGCCTGCGCGTCCGGAGCCTGTGCTCCGCAACGGGGGAGGCCACAGCAGTGAGAGGCCCGCGTACCGCAAAAAAAATAAAAGCAAAAACAAATATCTTATCAGTATGTTTTATAATCTGAGATTATGTGCTGTGTGAAATCCATTGGCATATTTTGCTGGCTTATTTTTAACCACTTCTGGATTATTGTTATATCTTAACTGGTTGAATTGGCTAGGCAGGTTATGGTCAAAAACTTCAGTTTTTATAAGCATCAGGGGTGATGCCAATTCAGGTGGTCCATGACCCGCTTTGAGAAACCTTAGGCTGAGAGATGTTGATTGATGCCTCACTCAGAACTGACAACCTTGGAAATACTTTCTCCCTAGCTTAGTTATTTTCACCTGCAAAGCCATTGTTTGAGAAATATCAAACGTGCTTTCTTTTTCATAACCAAAAAAATGCTGAAGTGTGTTCATAATCCTGTCTAGTTCTTTGAGAGCATTGAACCTCAGCTAGGCCTGTGAAATTCAGAGAGGGCTTCTCTCCATTATATACACTGGAAATCTATGTATTTTGCAACTAACAGTGTATAATGTAGTTCGTTCTGGAGTAGGAGGTCTGACCTCTCTGTATGGCCAAAGCCATTTGAAGATCAGAAACTTTGGAGGCACCTCGTACCCTTTTCCACGTCCACCGGGTGGCCAGGCCCTGCCCCCTCTGCCTCCTGCAGTGACCCCTCCCCTCTTGTCCTCCCACCACTGCTGTGGCCAACTTCTTATCCAGGGCAGTAGTGCCCTAACTGGTTAGATGGTTAACCACCTCCAGACTGACTCTTCTAGTCCAGCTTCCTAATTGCCGCCCCAGAGTCCTATCTTGTGAACTTCAAATCTTAACGTGTCACATTCTGCCAAAAACCCCTGGTGGCTCTCTTACCGCTATGATCAATCTGCTCGCATTTCTCACCTTACGTATGTCTTTGGCTCCATCCCCCCACCCCCCTCAAACATTCCCTGGTACAGGGCACTTCTCTAGACCTTTATTCCCCGTTGCCCCTGGAGGATGCCCTCCCCCCGCTTCCTGACAGTCCCTTGCTCACAAGTCTTTTACTCCCTTGCTCTGTTTCCTCTACCCCCGCCTGCATATGTCTGCAGGTCTGTCTTCTCTCAAGCAAGGTTGAAGATTTTTAAATTCAGAGACAGATTTTCAGAATAATCTGTTCACACAGTGATTCTATACTTGGCTTCTTTTACTTTAAAAATGTGTATTAACGTGAGGGAGTCCAAAGTAATCTGGCCCCTTGCTGTCAGAGAGCTTACAGTCTAGGGAGAGAGACAGGTATGGAAAAGATACATGCGAGACAGTATGTACCAGTTATGGAAGTAAGAGTTCAAACCAAGAGGAAGACAGAAATGGATGAAAGCTACTGCTTCTCACAATCGAGAAAGCCTGAAGGCTGCAAAGGAAGAGAGGGGTGAATGGGGTCTTGAAGAATGCGTGGGGCTGAGGCGGCAGGCAGAGAGGGCATCTCTAGCAAGAAGGCTTGGAGGAGAGAAAAATCTCAGGCAAATGGGCCTGTGTTAGTGGTTAGGTGAGTGGTTGAGTGGAGGGGAGGTGGGGCCGGAGGGGTGGGTTGAAGCCGGTGTGTAGATGCTATTTGCTAGGGTGTCAGTAGGCTTTTCTCATTCGTGCAGGGTCTGGGGGAACATCTCTGCCATGTGAGGGCTGGGATTTTGCATTGTTGCTGTGACACATGACATGGTTGACTCTGCTTGATTTAATAAGAATTTGTTTTATGCTCTAAATCAGGAGTCAGCAAAAGTTTCCTGTAAAGGGCCAGATAGTAAATATGTTAAGCCTCTATTTAGAGCCTGTTTAGAACAGACCGCATTATACACTGTTAGTTGTGAAATACACACATTTCGAGTGGAGAGAAAGCGTCTGAATTTCTTGGTCTCTGCTTTAAGCTGGGCGAAGTGTTCTTGGCAGGATTCCGCACCCTCCATCCCTGAAGCCTGCTCTGCAAACAGGCTTCCCGTTCAACTCCTCCAACTCGGAGTGTGCGGTGTACTAGGTATGCCTCTGTGTTTACAGTGTGATTGTTTGCCTGTTCTCCTGGGTAATGAAAAGAGGACCTGTGGGGCTGGCCTGGTTAGGAAAGCTTTCCTGGCAGGGGCAGTGGGGAGGGTAAGTGGAGAGAAAGGGGGAAGGTTTGAGCTGGGCTGTAGCGTTGATAGTTTAATCTGAATAAACAGTGAAAAAAGCTGCTGGGCACTGCAGAGAGGTAGCTTGGGTGGGAGGACCTGACATGGCAAGGATCGAGGAGGCACAAATAAGATAGGTCTCTGGGGGCTGGTAAATCGTGTAGACTTTTCCTTAAGACAGGCTGACTTCTGGAGCCTTTCCAGAAAGTTGCTGGTGTGTTTTCACTAGGAACTTACCAGTGGCAGGGATGGGGGCAGGGGGTGCGGCAGAGGGAATTAGAAATGAGGGCTGAAGCTGAGAAACAGTCCTTTCAACTTATTGTAGGTACATTGTTTTTTCCTGTATTCAACCACAATTAATATATGTTAATCGTGGAAACATTCAAAAGTAAAAAAAAAAAAAAACCCACAGAATCGCTCGTAGTCCCATCACCAGAGATAATCAGTTTATTCTCTGCTACCTATGTGAGAGGCATTGAAAAGGTGAACAGAGGAATTTGGTTAAAGGATAACCAAAAAATGACTTCTTTCATAATTAACTGCTTTCCACTTATGTGCCACTTCCTGAACTCTGCTATAATTCAATTCTTTTTTTTTTTTTTTTTAAATCGGGAAGGAATAGCCCTGGTGGAAATGGTGAGACTTACAGTGGAATACGTTAGCGTGGCTGTGCAACGCAGAGTGTTAAAACCTTCTGAAGTGGCTTTTGTTTCTCGTCTGTGACTCACCCACTCTGTGGCACATTTTTCATCATGTTTTTCTCTCAACTTCTACCCTCATGTTTCCCTTCTTTATATTACACAGTCTCTTTTCATCACTAGGTAATGAGTTCTCCTCCTCTCCATGCCTACAATGTTATAGATAAGCCATGTTTCATAAAACAAGTCAATAAAAATTTCCCCTAACCTTTGGAAAATTGTTTTAGAGGAAACATAAAAAAGCCTTATTCCCCCTTAGTATATTACAACTGACCTATTGGAGCAATATTAAAATTAAGAATTTTAAGAAACATAATCTTTAATTAAAAGGTAAAGTTGACAGACGTGTCTATTTTACAATTCCAGCAGTATACCCATGTGAGTAGTACATAGTTTCTGCTTGCTTAGTTTTCCATCTGATCCTCTCATTTCTGGCAACAAGGAGTATTTTCTAACCTGGTTAAAATGCTGTCCATTAGCTGGTAAATCTAGTGCTGCCACCTCAGAGGAGAGGCAGGAACTCTTTCTTAAAAAGGAGGATTGAACTACTTCTCATTATCTTATGTGGCCCATTATTCATCTATCTGATTTTAAAATGGCACTGAAAAAAAATAAAATAAAATGCCACTGAAATTTATACTCCAAGAAATTTAAATGAACGTGGTTATTAATTGCAAAAAAAAGGTTTGTGGAATATTAATTGCAGTTATTGAAATTAAATAAAAGGTCAGTCAGTCCATTTTGGATCAGTCCAGTGGATTTAAATTAAAAAGTTACACCTACTGAAAGGTCAGATGAATGAACAAGTGAATTTTGCTCTGTGCAGCTTATCTCAATGAGCTGACCCAACGGGGGCTGGGTCTATTTACCTCTCTTGCAGGCTTTGATGTCTCAGTTGAGTTTGAACACTCCCAGTGGGTGGGGCACAGTAGCTCAGACTGGTGTAACATTCTGCAGTTAGGCCTGTTACTTTATATGGGCTCATGAAATGGATTTCCCTCTCCTGGTTACATATAAAAAAGAGAATCCCAAGGGACCGTGGAGAGCATGAATTCAAAGTAGGAAATTCCCGTCTGTCTCAGGTTGGGTTGTGCTGCAGAAACAAAATCTCAGTGGCTTAGACCGCGAAGATTGATTTATTTATTTTTGCTCATGATAGACGTCCAGCATTTGTTAGCAGGGGAGCAGTGCTCATTGTGGTCCCCAGGAGTCCCCAGGATGATGGCAGGTAATTCCAGGGATGGTGTGCTTCCACCACCCCTGCCATGGGGGAAAGGAGCATGGCGGATCGCACGTTGCTCTTAAAGGCTCTGCCTAGAAGCCGCAGACATCACTCTGTTGGCTAAAGCAAGTCGTGTTGGCCGTGCCTAACTTCAGGTTGAAGCAATTCATGTCTGCCACTGCCCAGAAGGAGGAGAAGTGGGATATTGGAGAAGAGCCTTTAGGACTCAGCTGCTACCCTTTTATCCACCTTAATGATCATGAGGCTTTGGGGCAATAGCAAATTCCTTCCTCTTACAAAGGTCCCGGCAGTCAGTCCCCCAGCCAGCTGCTGATGCTGCGCACCATACGCTTGACTTGTGAGAAATCCCTTTTGAGAAAGTAGCTTCCCTACCCATTTCACCGTTATTAATTGTTATGGGCTGAATTGTGTCCCCCGCAAAAGATATGTTAGGTCCTAACCCCAAGAATATAAAAATGTGACCTTATTTGGAAATACGGTCTTGGCAGACGTAGTTAAGATTGAATCGGGTGTGCGTGGATTCAATGTGCCTGGTATCTTTATAAAAAAGGGAAATTTGGATACAAACGAGGAGAAGTGCCATGTTAAGATGAGGGCAGAGATCAGGGTGATGCAGCAGGGGCCAAGGAACGCCAGAGATTGTCAGCAGACCACCTGACGCTTGGGGAGAGGCCTGAAACGGAGCCCTCAGAAAGAACCCACCCTGCTGACACCTTGATCTTGGACTTCCAGCCTCTATGACAATGAGACAATAAATGTCTGTTGGTTAAGCCACCCAGTTTGTGATACTTTGTTATGGCAACCTTAGCAAACTAATTCACTAATCAATATACTTAAAAAAAAAATTCTTCCTGGGCCTGGCAAGCAGACCTACTGTGGGGACATCAAAACAAGGGCCACCTTGGGAAACTTTGATGAATTCTAGCCAAGATGATGTGTGAAGCTGCTTACAGAGAAATTCTGTTTGCATAATCTTGATCCCCCATCTCGGAAGTAACTTTAAGCAAATGTTTCTCATGTCTCAGCCCTGGAAGCAAAAGAGTAAAATATGTTAGCAGGAACTCCGTATTAATAATAAGAAGAGGAATTTAGGGATGATAGTAGCATATGAATAATCTATCTTTATCATACCATTGCCGGTGGTAATCAATGTAGAAAAAGTTCCTGTGGGATAAAAAGCTTTGGGGACTGGAATTGCTTTTGTCAGTGATGGGGGAAGGGAGAATTGTATATCCGCAGACATGCCGGTAGCTTCCATCAGTGATTATCTCCATTGTTGTGGCAACATCTGGTCTTTCGGACAGGATGATTTTGCATCATCTTGTTATTCTCAGTAAAGATGGTTTGTCGAATACTTAATTTTATTGCTTTGAAAAACGTTTATATAATTGATGCTTCCAGTTTAAACTATTTCGTTAAACCATATGTCTGGATATTTTATCTAATTGTGAACCTGCTTTTTCACTATTGCCATAGAGAATAATGCTGTGGACATTGTCCAGTTACGGGTAACTCAGTGAGTGATGGGTACTGCTGCATGGCTGGGTACCAGGCTGGTACTTGTACTTGTAGGCGCTGGTGATCTGTGCTTCTCCGTGTGTGTTGTTGTGGGGCGTTCTTATGCTCGCTCTCCCTTCTATACATGCACTACACAAGCGTGCGCACACGCACCCACACACACACTGTCCCTTGCACACACGCTACTATATTTCAGGGTCAAGAGCTGTATAATTTTAGGGACTTCCCTGGTGGTCCAGTGGTTAAAATCCATCTTGCAACGCAGGGGATGCTGGTTCAATCCCTGGTCGGGAAACTAAGATCCCACATGCCTCGGGGCAACTAAGCCTGCGCACCACAACTGCTGAGCCCGCACGCCACAACTAAGACTGGATGCAGCCCCCAAAAAAGAAAACCAACTATATAATTTTAAAAATTCTGAGTAGATGCTTTAAGCAAAGGATTCCTTAATTGATCAGTGCTAGAAAAGAAGGTGCTAAATGGTTACCAAGATATCCTTTTTGCAGTTTCCCCCTTCCTACTGCTTGTGAACCCCAGATTTTGTGTGTGTGCTTACCACATGCTTCTGGTGCTGAGGCCTGTGGACGGGTGGTAAAGTGGTTTATGTCTCCAGTAAACAGACCCATTCAGAGAGTCCCCGAGAAGCCAACCCAACAGTGAAATGATGTACACCGGTGTGTTTGTTTGTTTGTTTGTTTTTTGCGGTACGCGGGTCTCTCACTGTCGTGGCCTCTCCCGTTGCAGAGCACAGGCTCCAGACGCACAGGCTCAGCGGCCATGGCTCACGGGCCCAGCCACTCCGCGGCATGTGGGATCTTCCCAGACCGGGGCACGAACCCGTGTCCCCTGTATCGGCAGGCGGACTCTCAACCACTGCGCCACCAGGGAAGCCCACACCAGTGTGTTTTGAAGCACAAAAAATCCACATCAGTCTAATGCATTCTTGATGCCCTTCTATGCACAGATTGGTTGTGCCGTGAAATTTAAAATTTCAAAATGGTAGAATTCATATTCAAGTCCACATGTGTTCTAATGATACCTTGCTTTTTTTCTGAAGATTTGTGTTTCTTTCTTTATTTTACTGGATCTTTTTAAAAAGGCAAGTCATATCTGCTTATGTTTGCATAACCACCATAATAAGTGCTTTTCAAAGTTAGTAAATGCTGTTCTGTTAGTAAATCCTTTAACTGTTTTAAAGTTAGTAAAGTTAGTAAATCTAGTCTTTTTTGCAGATACATGCGTTATCCTGAAATTATATGCTGCCCAAACTGTTGTTGAAATACTTTGTTCTAATTGACTGAATACTTCAGACTTTCGTTATAGCCACCAAAGAAATGAATATAAAGCAAGAATACTTTTTGAAAATTTTTCTTATTCAGGGGTTAAATAAATGCTACCAGTTGGTTCATCTTTTGCTAAAGAATAGTCAGAACAGAACTTGAACTCATTGGAAGGGAGCCGTTGTAGTCAAACATAATTATCCCGCTTTTGAAACTTAATTGCAAAGCGTCTCTTGGCTGTATGTTGCAAAAATTGACTTAAAGATTCAGTTCGAGATTGGAAGTGGCAAAATAATAACTGGAAAGAATCAGAGAGCCATTTCTTTGTAATTTGGGATCGTCTCTTAGAGTGTCTCTTGACAGCTAATATGAAAATTGGTCTGCAGGTCTGTGGCTGGATGGTTTTCAACACAAAGTCTCAGCGAAAGGACTGATGGGCCCTTTCTCATTCTAGCCCTGACTTAGTTTAGGGATTCTAACATCTGTTTGCTTTGAGAAATAGAGAACTTTCTGTTCTTACACCGTTGCAGCATTTCCTCCGGATACTGTAGTATTGTTCGGAATTATACTTAAACAGTTTTCGCATACTTCTTTTGGCACTACGTAGTGGTTGCCTCTGGGCACGTGTGTCCATGACTGATCCCGCAAAATCATCCTCTTTGTTTACAGTGAACTTGGACCATTGCCCCGATATCATCATGTCGGTTTCCAGGGAGACCCTGCTTCTGCCTCATGTATCTCTAGTGGATTATTATGTACCAAGGATTGTAGAATTTTTTCTCTTCTTTAACCAGATGACTGCTTGGGTTTATTGTTGACTTGCTTTTCCATTTTCTCTCTGTTTGTTCCCATTATGTAACCAACCAGTAGAGCCATCTCCCTGTTACTAAGCTGCTCTGCTCAAGTAACACTGCTCACGCTCACAGGGGAAGACTTTTACTTCACTTATAATGAGCAGCTCTTCATCAGCATTCTTACTTTACTCTAGACGCTGATTCAAAGAACTGTGATTTGTTCCTTAAGTTTCACTTTTATTCTGTTCAGAAATTCTCTGAATTGATCTGGATCGCAATATAGTAAGGAAAGCAAAATATGAAACTTAAGCCATTGGAAAGACTGTTTTGGACACAGTGGATTCTAGCTTTGAGTGGCTCACTGCATTTTTCATAGCAGAGAAGTCATTAGCAATGTACTAACATGAAGTATTTCTAAACATCCTTCCGTGTGTCTGGCTCTGCTAATGGCTGTGATGGGGGGAATTTAAGTTGAATAAATGGCCTCTGCAATCAAGAAATGCACATGCTGTTTGAAAAGATGAGACTTGCCTACCAAACATTAGATAATAAGTCTTTGTTTTTGGAATTTTATTAAAATTAAGGCTGAATATATGTATATACCTGTGTTGAAAAACAGTAGGTTAAGACGTATCCTGAAAAAGTTTTGCCTCAATGATGAGAGTAAATTAGTGCTCTTAAATCTACTCTTAGCCTTCTTGTTTACTTAAAATAAATGAGGAAAAAATACAGAAACTCAATTCATAGTATAATAAGTTACCAAAGCTTTATAAACAGCTCTCCTGACAGCTGTAAGTTTTTGGTTTTTTGAGTTTATACTGATTTATTATATTTTCCCTTTCCAGTAAGCCTGTGGACATCTCTTTACAATCCGATTGATTGTAGCAGAGTTCCTCTGTCATTTTTGGTTATGTGCAGAAATATCCTCAAGGTGATATCCTTGTTTGGTTGGCCTATGGATGTGTTAAATCCCCACCCTCCCCTCTGTAGTTTTCTTCCCATTAATTTTTTGGGTCTTAAGGAGAAGTCATAAGAGGATAGTTACTTGGGGCTCCTTGAATTAATTTCTAGTTACCCGAATTGCTCACCAACTTCCATTCTTACTTGCTGGGTAACAGCTTTCAGGCGCGCCCGATTTCTTTAGTTTATCTCAATTTCGTAATGATTCCTAACACTGCTGCTTTTTCTTTTCCATCTAATTCTGGGCCCCTTTAAATCTCCTTAATCCGGCTCTGACCCCGTTATTAGATATGGCAGTCATTTTGGTGAACTCCAATTAGCTTTCTTCTTGTTAGAAACATTAGACATATTTCTGTTTTCATTATTCTGCTCACACCTTGAAAGAGGTTCGTAAATGGAAAGGGTGTTTGTGAAGATGCTGGGTGACTTTCTGGGTTATATGTTGGTTCTTTCTTGCCTTTTCTTTGCCTCATTTTCACTCATTTGCTCAGACTTAACATCACTTACCACCTAGTATTATGTATTGAAGGTAATAGACAATAAATGCTTGTTGACTGAATGAATGCGTTAAGTATGCCTGAAGTACTTAATAGAAAAACTCAACTCTTCTTATTTGTCGGTTCCAGGGAAGATGGCCTTGTATATTATCAAGTTTTTCTGCGAATGCCTAAATTTTGCCATGTTATAGCACTTAATATAGTTGTTACTATTGTTTTGTTTTCAGGAAGGTCAGGAGTAGGTGTACCTCCTTGGCTAGATGGGGTTCAGTATTCTGAGTTGTCTGTTGGGAACGTTTGGACAATCCTAATTGTCCAGATTGTTAGGACAAAAGTCCACTAGGTAAATTTACATGTTTTGCCTTCTAGATTTTTCTAACCTATGGTTACTTCCCACCCCTTCAATAAGGCCTTTCCCTGAGACCAGGCTTAATTAAGATAGAAAGAAATTGATAATAGATTACCTGTAAAATTGATGGAATGAATAGTCAGCTCTCATTCCATCCCATTCAGTCATACTGGATGTTTCTAACTCCTATTTAGGAGAAGTTCTAGATCAGTCCAGTTTTTTCTGGAAGTGGGGAAGTCAGTTTTGCATAGATATTAAAACCTGTCCTCCTTTTTCAAATGATTCTTTCCAAGCATCAAAGATTTTTAATGAAGCAAATTTACGAAAGCAGAATGTAGAAATTAAATATTAGAAGAACTGTATTTCTAGTGGGTCGGTACCTCATTCTTTCAGCACTTTACCCTCTAAATCTTATTCAAACAACATGTTTTAATCTGTTTTCCTGCTTACACAATAAATAGAACATTATTTATTAAGGTGCAGTCTCCTCACCTATGAAAAAAATTTTCTTTTATAAGTAGCTATACACAATTTCCATACCTTACGTTCTTAATTCTTTATATGATATTTCAGAAATATTGGAATATTTTGCATGTAGGTGCACATTCTTACCTATACAGGGTCTGTGTTTACAGTCACCACAGGTATATTTAAGTATAAGGTGGTAAAGAACAGAAATTGTATTCATCAGAATCTTTACATATCCAATTCTGGAGTTTTAAAAATATGATATAGTCATAATTTAGGTATATATAATGAACTCTACTAACATTTACTGAGTATATGCCTATAGAAGTACTCTATTCTGCAAACTGTAAGCAGATACACCCTGTTCCTCAATGTTTCAACAGTGTGGTCAACATTCCAGTAAAGGTGCCATATTTGAGGCCTCAATTTGACGTCTGCAAAAAGTGCTGTCCTTTTCTGAAAAATAAGTTTTATATAAAGTATTTTAAAAATACTTTATATACTTCATATAAAATTAATTAATTTTAATTTTGTTAACTTGTTTGCACTTAATTTTGTCACAGGCTTCTGTCAGTGGATGGTGTCTTAAAGAGAAAGGCATCCTATGAAAATAATTAACAGTCTTTATGTAGTCTATACTCTTTTTTTTTTTTTTTGCGGTACGCGGACCTCTCACTGTTGTGGCCTCTCCCGTTGCGGAGCACAGGCTCCGGATGCGCAGGCTCAGCGGCCATGGCTCACGGGCCCAGCCGCTCCGCGGCATGTGGGATCTTCCCGGACCGGGGCATGAACCCGTGTCCCCTGCATCGGCAGGCAGACTCTCAACCACTGTGCCACCAGGGAAGCCCAGTCTATACTCTTTATCTCATGGACATAGTGGCCCCTAGCAGAAAACAACCTGTTTCAGTATGTGGAAGAGTGAAGCCCAGCACACTGAGGATTTCCTGAAGGCAATGATAATCCCAGCAGCTTGGCATGTTGACTTGGTGATGCATCACATACGGTAGTGCTAATTGAGACAGGTCAGTTTGGGTAAACAGTCGAATATGGGACACCACTAAGGGCTCTGCTGGACACTGGAGCTGCAGTGATGAACACATGAGCTGTTCCTCATGTGCATCACCTGCATTTGGAAATTTCCATGGTTTGAAGGTCATGTATGGGGGCCAATAGAAGTTTTCCCAGAAGGCCAAGCATATATGAGAACATTGGATTGTTCTGTGACCATAATGCTATAACCTTTCTATTGGCCCCGAATGAGCAACTGCAGGCTAACGTTTACACAGAAGGAATTTAATGTGCCGATAATATTTAATTGAAGAACTAGAAGAGCTGCTTTAGAACATTTCCTTCTGTGACTTTTCTACTGGACAGTTCTAGTCTGACATTGTGCAGGCTTAACTTTGTCCCCATTTAACTTTATCCAGTACAAATGCCAAGGAGCTTAATAAAGGTCTATATGATCAAAAAGGCAGCTCTTAACCCAGCATGAAATTCCAGTCTCATTTATTTTTGCTTGCCCTCTGCCAAAGAATTCAGACAACTGCATGCTTGACTTACAAATAGAGGACAAAGAGTTGATCAGCAGTTGTGTTTAAAATATGGAGTGGAAATAAGTTTATGTAAAATAAATCCACAAGAAGAAAGAAAGTGGAATATACGTATCTCCTCTAGTATGTGCTTCCTGCCCATGGAGTCCACTGTGTGAAATTGGGGGTAGGGATCCTACAGGGGCCATCAGCCCTGCAAGGTGACATTTACCCTCATGATCATGAGTTCACGTCTATACTACAAGGCATCTGAATAAATTGAAGTAATTAAGTTCTGACTTTACACAGCAGAATCTAAACCTCTGTTCACACTGCTTTTCATGTTCTTAGGCTACACATAAATATTTGATGCATAGTTTTGCAGAATGAGGTCTAACAGAGTTTTGTAGGGCAAATTTCCATTTGCTTCTTTATGCATTGTGTTTTGTCCAATAGAAAACATCAGACTTGGTAGACAGTTGACTCATTGTGTTGGGGTTTTAACTGTGGTGAGTGTCCTTTTATATAAGTTGTGTGTGTGTGCCCATGTCTGTGTTTTGCTTGGAAGAACGATGAGTAAGGTAAGGGCAAAACCCATGTGCTCTTCCTAACACAGATGGTGGGAAGAATACTCTTACAACCATTAACAAAACAAAATAACGCAAGAAAAAGGCAATAATCATGTGCCTAGTTCATATTCCAGATTCATTTACAGCTGAGCATCATCTTGAATATTACAAGGAAATAAGCCTTAAAATCAAATTACTGTAGAACTTGGCTAATTCACGCTTGACTAATTTGCCCACCCCAGTAGTTCTCACTGAAGTCTTGCTGATCTTCTGTGACTTTGAGAAAAATTTGATAGTAGACTGTGGAGAAGGCTCCTGTTAATTCTGGTTTTTTGTGTATGTTTTTTTTTTTGTATAATTAGGTTGTTTATTTTTGGCTGTGTTGGGTCTTCGTTGCTGCACGCGGGCTTTCTCTAGTTGCGGCAAGCGGGGGCTACTTTTCGCTGCGCTGTGCAGGCTTCTCATTGCGGTGGCTTCTCTCATTGTGGAGCACAGGTTCTAGGCATGTGGGCTTCAGTAGTTGTGGCTCACGGGCTCAGTAGTTGTGGCTCGTGGGATTCAGAGCGCAGGTTCGGTAGTTGTGGTGCACGGGCTTAGTTGCTCCGCAGCATGTGGGATCTTCCTGGACCAGGGCTTGAACTCGTGTCCCCTGCATTGGCAGGCGGATTCTTAACCACTGCGCCACCAGGGAAGTCCCTCCTGTTACTTCTTATTTCTGGGTTCATTGTGGGAAATGTAGTGATATACCTTAAGGTATCATAAACAAATAAAAGAGAATATACATCTATCTGCCAAACCCTCAAGAGAGTGAAAACGTCTGCTGAAAGGCTTGGATTCGATTTTCTTCCTTATTTTTGATTGTAGGATTTTTTTTTAATGCACAAAATAGAAATGTGAGTAATTGCGAGTAGTCTCCTAGTTTAAGTAAACCTACCATAAAATTTCATATTGTACAGTAAAATTTCATTTATTTATTTATAAAATTTTTTTAATGTCTTTGTTGAATTTGTTACAATATTGCTTCAGTGTTATGTCTTGGTTTTCTGGCCACGAGGCATGTGGAATCTTAGCTCCCCGATCAGGGATTGAACCCGCACCCCCTGCACTGGAAGGCAAAGTCTCAACCACTAGACCGCCAGGGATGTCCCTGTACAGTAAAATTTTAAAAGCACTAAACTATGGAGAGAAGTATCAGGCAGTTTATGTAAGGCCGTGAGGTGGGCATTAACATGATTTAGTACTAGTTTTATGACAGAATTTTGTTTTATAAGGGAGGAAAGAAAAGGGAGAGACTTAACTGTGTTGTACAGTTTAGTGTATTGTCTACTTAGACCTTTGGTTTGCTGCTTGCAAAATAAAATGTTTTGGTTAAATATTGATTTTTATTTCCAAAACCCTATGATAGATGCTAACCAAATATATACCACCAGCACCGTTGAGGGCTTTTTAATATTGAGGTCCCAGTGAAAATGTGTTTTAAACCTTGAACATTTGCTGCATCACTTTCTCTGCAGTCTAGATAAATATTACTAACTTGCCACCAAAATAACTGAAAGGCTCAGCTAATGACTGGCTTATACCCTGTCCAGTTATAAAATCGGAGTATCAGATAAACAGTGTTCCAGTTATGCCATGTTCTCAGTGTAGATTCAGCTTGATTCCTTGCACCGCGCATCTAGAGGTACAAATGTAAGTAACCACACAAAAGACCGGACCCATAATTAGGCACCATATCCTGGGTTTAGGTATAGTTATAATCAGAAATGTTTGCTATTTTATTCTGACAATTGAAACATTCCTACTGCAGTACCACTAAGTTAATGTGCATATTCATTTATCTAGATTACATGTAAAAATAAATGAATGAGTGGCCCACGTTGCTGCAGTGATGAGTGCTAGATCGGTTGTGAATGTTTTCCCAAGTAAATATAACAGATTGGTAATGTTTACAGGTGATTGCTTTGTGTATAAGCTAGCTCTGATTCAAGGCTTTGGGCCCAGTCACCGCACTCTCAGGTGCGTCTCGGAAGCCTGTGCTGGAGAGCGGCTGAGGAGCGGCGGGAGGAAGGGGCGGCTTTCTGTCTCGGGGGGTTGCTGATGACTCCGGGGGCTCCTGGCTGGCGTCCCTGGGAGGCATGGCCAGTTAAGACGTCAGGTCTGGAGAGGGAAAAAGGTCAGGAACCAGTGAGCCTAAGCATGCCATCTACTGAATTCTTAATATTGTGATGACTAGAATCTGCTTTTCCGAGTGCTTTTAAAATAAGTTTCCGGGCAGACGTGCGCTTTGCACACACTCTGCAGAGCACGCCTCTCGAGGTATAAGATGAATCAGTCGCGCATGCTCAGAACCTGTTCCTTCAGCTCCGGTAACCGCTAATGGTGACAGCAACTGAAGCAAGAGAAGCCTTTCGTGAGGAGGGGAGGAAGCCTCCACTTGACACCTCATCACCACCAAGTCTTTATTGAGTGTCCTCAGTGTCCAAGGCAGGAGAATGTCTTCTATGGATTTTACATGTTTTAGGGTTTACCAGAGTTGTAAAATCCCCTGAAATCTGTATGTGCTAAGTGTGAATATCTGTTCAGCTCTTGGCGAGGTTTTGGGTTCTCCCTTAAATTACCTGAATTTGCTCTCCTGAACCTGAGGTCTTGCCGCAGCACTGTATCCCAGTGATACTCATGGCTTCCGTAATAAAATTAATTGACTCTCAGGCACTTCATTCCTTATTCATCAATTTCCCACATAACAATTAAAAGTGGCATGTTTAATATGCATCCCTCTGTACTATTAAAACATCCATAACTGCTAGCTATCCTGCTAGCTAGCTAGATATTTTAATAAATTAATACTATTATAAACCCATAGATTGGCATTAGACTCTGGTTGCTTGGAGCCTGTTACATGCTTGGCACAAAGCAGGCACTAAATAAATATTTGTTGAATGAATAAATGATTGAATGAAGAAGCAAAGAAATGACTAACAGACCAACCATTTATCATACAGTTTAGTAATCAGGAAGTTCAATAGGGAAGTACAGTGACCAGATTTCTTTTGCAAATCTTATGAGTGCAAAGGATTAGTTATTAAATATAGATCCACCTTCATTGTTTGACTGGATAGTCTAAAATAGATCCAAACCCATTGTTTGACTAGGCTTCACGAACGCAGGATAAAATAGATTATACTTCCCGTCATCTGCATGATGCACTGCTGTTGCTGACGAAATCCCACCCTTGGCAAATGTGAAACAATAACCAGCATGAAAGCTTGGAGGTTCCTCCACATGTATATAAACAACCTTGGCCAGGCTCAGAGCTGGTAGAGCATCTAAAAATAGATAGATGATCCCTTATCTTGTTGCATATGAAAATAGTGTTTATATTAAGGCAACATTATTAGAAATGATGTGTGAGAAAAGAATCCTGGCAATGTCTTTTACAGTTTAGAGCGAGAAAATATATTAATGTGACTTTGAAGCACAGGATTAGTACTGCTGGAATGTGGAGCAGAACTGTAGCCAGTTTCTCTTTGATGAAACACTGTTTGTTTATGCAGACATGTAATATTCTGTCCCATAGAGACTTGTCCCTTGCCTACAAAGTGGCACCCTGTTTTTCCACTGGATGTCCACGGAGAAACACACTGGTGGTGATGGTCCTTGACAAAGAGAGGTATATTAGGAAACCCCCAAATCTTACTGGCTTAACACACTACAAGTTATTTCTCACTCATGCTACATGCCAACATGGGTCAGCAGGCATGCCCATCCACGTGGTCACTCGGAGACCCAGACAGACTGCACAGGAGCCCAACTCAGAGGTGCCACTTGTCACCTCTTCTCAGAGTGCACTGGCCCAAACTAGTAATATGGCTCCGCCTGAGGCTGGGAAACGTAGTCTTCTCTGTGTGGAGGAAGGAGAGAGAACTGGTCAGTGCTGAGCGATTTTTGCAATTGGTGAGTAACATTCTCATATTAAAATCAGTTAGTGAGAGTGTTGGTGTAGTAAATCCAGCACCATGTTTTTCAGATTTAAATGGACTAATTTAATTTGTCGAAGTCCATGTCAATTGGCTATTTTCTGAGCCCTGAGAATAATGGAGTCTGGTTCATTTTCCCACTGTACCAGCTTAATTGGCATACAATGCATGGAATTTGACCTGTGGTAGAATCCTTGCCTAAGAAAGGCGGCACTCATTTTTGTTTGGTATTTTCCAGTAAGCTAATTTGATATATCCATTTTTAAAGCTAAAGCGTAGCTGGGTGAAACTAAGGGCCAAACAAAAATTGCCGCAAATGATTGTTGGTAAGTGAAACAAGAATTTTCAGGGGGTTTTTTGCCCCCATGGATACGGTGAACATGGCCAGCAGCTGGCTGTAACCAAGATAAAATGTATTTAATTGTCCCCTTCCCTCCTCTCCTTCAAACCACAGCACGCACGCACACACGCACACACGCGACCTGCTTATTTAGAACGAAGCAATCCAAGTTGTGTTCTCTTACCTGGGATATAACCAATTTAAGAAGGTAGATTGAATAAGCCATGTAGCCATTAATTGCCTATCATCTTCAAGTGCAGAAAGTAACATGAAAGATCACAAGTCTGGGGGTTCACCAGAGGCACCTCAGTTCACAGCTCTAAAGCAGAGTTAGAACTTGAACTCATAGTTGTTGGATGCCGACCAGTGCATCCCGGTGGCCTTCAACCCGTGAAGGCACACAGAAACTTAAACTGAGGAGTGTATCCCCCTCAGTTCCAAGGGTCCGCCGGGACTGCTCAGATGAGCCGCCCTTGAGTGACTTTCTGCATCTCGCCCTGCATTCTCACTGCTGCCTCGGTGACTCCCCATTTCCCTCCAGTTGGACTCCAGATGCCTTTGGTGCTCCAGGTCCGTCAGGTCACCGTGTCTGGGGGTAGCTCTTTCCCTTGGGCTCTCCTGGGTTTTCCCCGTTCTGCAGAGCCCCCCTCTGGCTCTGCCTGAGAGGGGGCCTCCCTCCTGCTGTCTTCTCCCCCGGCGCCTCATCCCTCAGCGCCCCGTGTGGCCATCCCCGCCCAAGCCGGTGCTTTATTCTTGCCTTGCTCGTGGCTCATATTACACTCTATCTTGCCGTCATAGATATTTCTCTATATATTTCTCCCTTTACATCCCTTTCTCTAAGCTCTTACGAGGTCAAGGATTTTTTTAATGCATTTTCTTATACCCTGATTGTCTAGTATAGTGCTTTATATATGATTAAGTGCTCACTAAGTATTGAATGAATTTATTATATGTTAGTTTTTAGTACAAACAAGTGTATGGAATTTTAGTTCCCCAATATTAATATTCTTTGCATGCTTAGATTACATACAATGTACTTAGTAAATGAATACTTATAAAATTTGGGGTTGGCCAAAAAGTTCGTTCGGGATTTTGGTGTTACAGAAAAATCTGAACGAACTTTTGGGCCAACCCAAATAGAATTTAATCTGAAAAGTGAGATCTTTTGATCCATAGAATATTTATCTTAAAAACAAATGAATTGATCCTCATGTAATTTTTTATTCTCTTTTATAAGTTTAGTGTATTGGGAGCCTGAAAGTAACACTGACTTTGGAGAAGGGGGTACCTAAAGTAATATTTTTCTCTGAAATCATTTTGCTGGGTTATTTCATATCCAACTGGGTGATGTCCAGGCATTTGAGACTAGTGGTTCAGACAAACTTGTCAAACAAGACAAGAAAAATTGTACTTAGCCAGAGAAAAATTAGTTGATGGTTACCTGGTACATGCTGTGCATGGGTTTGTTTTTCATTCGGGGGATAATTGCATCCTTGGATGATCTTCTTTAACTGTTGAATCATGTTTCGTAATAAAATTATTTTATGAAGCTAAGATGAGAAGTGGCTTGTTCTGTTCCTGGCAGAATCAGTGCCAGTGTAGTTAATGCACCAGCCTAGCTGGGTTTTAATTTAAAAAACAAATTATCTTTTAAAAGAGTAATAAATACCCCTTTGGAATAGCAAGATGTCAGCTGTTGATAAGGGGTTATTATTGTGTGCTTAGATGTCATTAGAAAGCACAGTAATTTTAATAACCCAGGTTGTGTACAATAAAGCTCTTGCTTTTTAAGCATACATCAGCTGTGTGCTATCATCATGTAATGATAAGCTGCTTTTTATTTATGCGGTTATTTATTTAAAGTTTTGATTAACATAACCTAGTCTTCACAAAACATCTTATTGCTTCTGACTCATATATTCTCTGATGTGTAATAATGGGTTCTCATGATTTGTTTATAAGATCTCCTTACTCTGAGTAAGGGTTTGGGTATTAGGAAATATTTCATGTACTGTTTGTGTTCAGTGACATGAATTCCCATTTTATACCGACCTTTATACCAACCCTCGCATGAGCACGTGGGAAATCTGATCATGAATCAATATCTTGGAAATGCACACCACACTTTCTGCTTTTTCCCAAAATAAACTGAAGGATTCTCTTTCCTGCCACCGTCTGGTAATAGTTTCTCATTTAATTTAAATAACCAGGATAACCAGGAAGCTTTTGTAATCCTTGGTGGGATGTCTTATCAAGCCTGTTGAATTTGGCTTGACATGGGTTCATTTTGGTTTCACCTTTTTTTAAGAACAAGTTGTATCTGGGATTGGGGGGGAAAGCACTTTCACTGAATGGCTCCAACTTCAATCTCTTGAATTTTTTTTATCTCCCTGCTTTTTTAAAAAAATTGAAGTATAGTTGATAGTCTTTTATTTTCAACCAAGCAGCTGTTGACACAGATTTCTTAGCAAGTGGCTAAATAAAAATATGGCAGTTCTGAAATGAACAGAAATGGTTGCTCTGTCAAAAACTAGCAGCTGCCAGCATGCAATTTGTGTGCCACAAGTGCCGGTCTTTCTTAGGTATTCTCATTGTGAGACATTTGATTAAACTGCCCGACCAGCTTCATTTTTCCTTTCAACTTTTGAGGTCAGAGGTAAAAGCAGTTGAGAGGTTTCACATTGTGTACTTGTCTTCCATTTTAAACTAATTATTAAATAGTATTAAAACTACAACAGTAAAAGCAGCCACAACAAAACCTTCAAGCATTCGGATGGCCAGTGGAGCTTTATTTTAAAAGAAACCATAGTTCAAATAAAATGTAAATACTTCAGTATTTTAAATATCTCACTTAATCGTGTGGCCTCAGAAACCCCAGTTTAATGAACTCAGAATAGTGAGGGATATTACAGCATTTTGCTTCGTGCTTTTGTATAACACTGTGAAGAAAGACGATTGCAGCAGACATGTGTGTAAATAGATGTACAATCAGCCAAGCTGTGGCTGGGCTTTCAGGGCAGGCACATAAAAATGGAGGAGGATTTTGGATGTTGAAACAGGAAATTACTGGCAGGTAATAGAGATTCTCTTCAGAATCATTTAGGTTTTATGGGGGGAAATAGTTGTTTTAAGCAGACTTTGAAGGGGTTTGGAATAGAAAGGTATTTCCTTTTTGCCTGTGTCGTCTTCGTGTTTCCAGGAAGAAAGCACCTCCTGGTGTGTGAGCACAGACCGGAAGCATTGGGCAGGGCAGGGGAAATGTATTGTGTGTGCATCTCAACCCGATTAATGAGTCAGTTGTAAAATAATGTTGGGGGGCAACCTTCAGGTGGTCCCCTGATCGCTGTCCTGGAATCTGAGTTTGGCCCATGAATAGCATTTTTATTTCTGGTGGTGCCCAGGATAAAGGTTTGAATGGAACCTCACAGAGCTGTTGGTCAGGAAGTTCTTTGGGTTCAAACAGGATTCCCCTGGCAACTCAGTCTCTGCTAGTTTCACAGTAAACATCCCTGTCAGTCCAAGGGTGAGGCATCCTCCCAGCCCTCCGGTTCTCTTCTCCTAAAACAGGTTTTTGGACTGGTCTTTGCCCACGTACGAGTTTCCTATGGCTGCCGTAACAACTTACTTGCAGACTTAGCCTAAAAACGCAGAGATGAATTCTCTCACAATTCTGGAGGCAGGAAGTTCAAAATCAGAATCACTGGACTAAAATCAAGATGTCAGCAGGTCTGTGCTCCTCCAGAGGCTCGAGGAGAGAATCAGTCCTTTACCACGTCCAGCTTCTGGTGGCTGCCAGCATCCCTTAAGTTGTGGCCACATCACTCCAGTCTCTGCCTCCAAGGTCACATTGCCACCTCCTCTTCTGTCTTCAGTCTCCCTCTGTACTTCTCCTATAAGAACACTTGTAATTCCATGTAGTGCCTACCTGGATAATCCAGGATAATCTGCCCATCGCAGGATCCTTAATTTAGTCATATCTGCAAAGATCATTTTTTAGATAAGCTGACATTTACAAGTTTCAGGAATTTAGGACCTGATATCTTTGTAAGCCATTACTCAGCCTACTACACCCCATTTTCAACACCTGGGACAGTTTACAGAGAAAGCCAAAGGATTCAGATTCTATCCTGCAGGGGTCATTTTACTCTTGAAGTTAAATCAAGCAGTTATTGAGAATGTTGAAGTTAAATCAAGCAGTTATTGAGAAGGTACTGTGTGTTGTTGCTGTTCCTAGGCACAGTGGGAGATAGATACAAAGATGTATAAGACTGTGTCTGTCCTGAGGCTGCTTGTGGTTCTGCTGGAAGGGAAGACGTACGTGTAAAATGAGTCATAAGAAAAAGGTCACGTTAGATCCAGAGAGCCAGGGAGTGGTACCAACAGTGGTTGTTCGAGCCCCTGAGCCTGTGTGCTTGGCGTGGATGGCTCTGTGCGCTGGAACATTAGACCTAGGAGAGATTTAAATGATCACGTCCAACTCACCACTTGACTGTTCCCCATTGCATTGTTTTCTGCTGTCTCCAGGTCTTTTCCCAAGAGCTGCCTCCTGCAAGTGTGCCTTCCTGGGTGTCTTATTCTTTCCTGTTGTACTTTGACGGTGCCATTATCTTGGCTTCAGTATCTCTTTCTCCAATAAAATAGCAGTTCAGATTCTTGAAGGTAATGCCTCTGTGCTAGCAAACACAAATAGAATCACTTCTGTAAATCAGTGATACAGAAGAATAAAATCTAGGAAACTTAAATTTACAGTAGAATAATCTGTTACGGTATCATGTTCTGTCAATTGGGGTAACTGGAATTTGCCCTAGCTCAATCTGTCTACATGAATGTCACATACCTTGGTGAAAACTATGATAATATCCCTTTAAAAAGAAAAGTGATTATCTTTTCTGTATATGTTTTAAGAGAACCTGCATGTCTCTGAGTTGTAATTCATGATTTTGATAAGAGTCCAGGGCTATCTGCTGTTGAGTTTATCTCTGGGACCCTGGTTATCTTAACTGGATCCACAGAGACAAAACATGGAGAGATGAGCCAAGCCTGAGTTTGAATCCTGGGTCCATCACTCCCTGGATCCTGGCCCTGCTTAGTGGACCAGATGGTATGAGCAGGTCACTGAACTTTTCTAAAGCACAGGTCTCGCATCTTCAAAACGGGGCTAATGATGGTACCTCCCTCAGCGTTATTAGGATGATTAAATGAGATAATGCATATAAACTGCTTAAAACATGTCCTAAAAGTCTGTCTTTTCCATCTCTCTCCCCTTTTTTCCTTTCCAAAAAATGTCTGTGGGCTGGGCGAATTTACTGGTTCTGATTAGCGCACTGCCCTAAGTAATCAAACACTGTCCCATCTGGTCCCTTCCAACAGGCACATGATGACAAATGGAACATTTCTTGGGATACCGTTTCACCTTGGATGTCAACCAGGCTTCTAAATTACTTTTTTTTTTTTTTAAGATTTTTTTGATATGGACCATTTTAAAGTCTTTATTGAATTTGTTACAGTATTGCTTCTGTTGTTTATGTGTTTGGTTTTTTGGCTGCAAAGCATGTGGGATCTTAGCTCCCTGACCAGGGATTGAACTGGCACCCGTGCATTGGAAGGTGAAGTCTTAACCACTGGACCGCCAGGGAAGTCCCTAAATTACCTTTTTTTTTTTTCTTTTTTTTTTTTTTTTTTGCGGCACGCAGGCCTCTCACCGTTGTGGCCTCTCCCGTTGCAGAGCACAGGCTCCGGACACGCAGGCTCAGTGGCCATGGATCACAGGCCCAGCCGCTCCGCGGCATGTGGGATCTTCCCGGACCGGGGCACGAACCCGTGTCCTCTGCATCGGCAGGTGGACTCTCAACCACTGCGCCACCAGGGAAGCCCACTAAATTACATTTTATATGACAACGTCTCCCTGTATTTTTGTCCCCTGGGCTTCTTGAATTGCAACGTAGCATGTTTCTTCCAGTAAAAATCAAAATTAAATAAATAAATGGTTCCGTTGTAGCCTGTGTCTAAGAGTGATTCGTACCATGACTGCAGATTGGATAGCCGTTACAGTCAATGACAGTTGTCTTCTAAACATTATCTTTAATCAAGTCTCTGGAAGGTGTGCATGTACTTTTGCTTCTAAAATGTGTGTGGGCGCACATGCACCCCTCTGTACCGTGATCAGGTTGAAGAAAGCATGTGGCTGGGCACAGTTTGGTCTGTTTTGAACAAAATTGTTCTGGAGTTGATCATTCTATTTTATTAAAGTTCTTACCTGAATTTTCAGAATAAAAAGATTCCTCCCACACAGAGGTGCTGATTGTTCACACAGCGTGTGCACCCTGCATGATAAGCAACTGGGGAAGGTGCCACATCAGTGCCTTTGTTCAGTTACCATTTTTTGTCCCCTTTGCAGGGAGAGAGGCATAGACTGACATGAAAAGCTGTTAGATTTCTTGACTGCAAGATACCAAGATTTTTTTTGACACATTGATGCCTAAAAAGAAAAACGCAATATGTACTAGTGAATCAAAAACATTTTCCAGTGCCTTTGTATAAATTGGATATGTTTTGTTTTTGAAAATTTAACTGTAAAGCTAGTCTCCATTACTGTGGCTTTGAAACACCCGAGATTGTTTTCTCTGGGTGGGTAGAGAAAACGTGGACAGCTTTTACAGACAGGGTCTGAAACAGTTATAATTAGGTTATACGTATTTCATAAATACATTGCTTAGAAAAGCAGTCTCCTCACCTCCACTGGCCCCTCTTGGAGATGAATTGGGATGAGGGTGGTGGAGAGCTTAGAAAAGACTCTCTGGTGTTTATATGATTTTAAGAGTCATAGTTGTAACTCTTCTCAGTTTTTCTCAGAATGGCATCCAAAGTAAGGCTCAACTTTGTAATTTATTCTCAAAATGTAATTAAGTGGTCCCTTAATGATCTGCCACATGTCCCACGAGCTCCTGAAAGAACAAGCAAGGATGAGCTAGCGCCTGGGTAAGAAGACTTTTTTGCGGTACACGGGCCTCTCACTGCTGTGGCCTCTCCCATTGCGGAGCACAGACTCCGGACGCACAGGCTCAGCGGCCATGGCTCGCGGGTCCAGCCGCTCCACGGCATGTGGGATCCTCCTGGACCGGGGCATGAACCTGTGTCCCCTGCATCGGCAGGCGGACTCTCAACCACTGCGCCACCAGGGAAGCCCAGAAGACTTTTTTATTCAGCAAAAAAAACAAAGGACATAAGAATTGGGGATTATACTGTGAATACAGGCAGCTAAGCTTGCGTGACTCTTCAGAGACCTTACGTGTTGGGTGAGAGTTCAGATCTGGGCTGAGCTACTTACCAGCTGTCTGACCTTGGACAGATTACTTAGCCTTTCCATGCTGTAGTCTGCGTGTCCGTAATGTGCTTGTCAGGAGGATGGAGGGAGGTGAGTTACATGAAGCACTTAGAATGTGCTGGGCACAGAGTGAGTGTCCCATATTTACTAATTGTTGTTGTTGGTTTACAGCTTCAAAAGAATGGTGTCATGCACACATTCGGGAGGGTTACTACCTCCAGCTTAAAAGAAGTTTTTGCTGCGCTTTGTACCTGAAAAAATATTTTCAGGTTTAATACTCCCTTCCGTCTATTGGTCCTGATGCAGCTAACACTCTCTGGGTTCCTTCTGTATGAAAGTTACTGCTGGTTCTCACACCACATCTCAGTGTTGCTATTATCATCCCCACTTTGCAGATGAGGAAACTGAGGCTTAGAGAGATTAAGTAACTGCATCAAGTCACCATCAAACTAAGATGCAGGGCTGGGAGTAGAGTGAAAGTCGGAGACAGAGCCACTGCCACCCTCTCTCAGTGCTGCCGTGCACAGGTGTCTGGTCCTCAGAGTCATCCCAGAAGGAGAAGAAAGGAATTCGGTCTGTGGAAGTCATGCTTGTAGTTTCTTTGGACATGGTAGTCAAAACAGCCCCTGCTCCGCTCAGTGTAATAAACACGATTGAATTCCAGTGTATTTTGGGCTCTGCTGGGTGGGAGGGGCTCCACCATGATGCAGTGTGAGGTTCCAGTGGGCAAGGTTTGCGCTATGTGCCACTCTCTCTACTGTTCTAGGTTTTTCTGTCAGTTTCTAAATTGAAAGGTGCATATTGCTTGATTTACAGATTACTGTAGTAACTTTCAAGTTAGTATTTTATCCAAAATTGTCACTAAGGGCAAGACAGACTGATACAGTAAGTTTATCTTGTTAAGTTCTAGGACTTGTACACACATAAAGAGCCTTAGAATTACTATATTTTATAATGGAGATAATAAGGCATAGAAATCTAAGAATTCCCCTTAGATCCATGATAAGTTAGGGCCCCAGGTAACTCCTTCAATACTTCTTCCTTTGAAGTATGGAGAAAAACTCAAATAAGAAAATAGATAAAAGAATGACAATTTGGGGAATCCCTGGTGGCGCAGTGGTTAAGAATCCACCTGCCAATGCAGGGGACATGGGTTTGAGCCCTGATCTGGGAAGATCCCACATGCCGCGGAGCAACTAAGCCCGTGCGCCACAACTACTGAGCCTGCGCTCTAGAACCCGCAAGCCACAACTGCTGAGCCAACGTGTCACAACTGCTGAAGCCCGCGCGCCTAGAGCCCGTGCTCCGCAACAGGAGAAACCACTGCAGTGAGAAGCCCGCGCACCGCAACAAAGAGTAGCCCCTGCTCGCTACAACTAGAAAAAGCCCACGTGCAGCAACGAAGACCCAAAGCAGCCAAAAATTAATTAATTAATTAATTAACTATAAAAATAAAAAGGAATGACAGTTTAAAGCTCATTTAAGTGTTTACCTCATATCTGTTTACCTGAGAGTGTTCAAATTCCCGGGGCCGGGCTTCCCTGGTGGCGCAGTGGTTGAGAGTCCGCCTGCCGATGCAGGGGATACGGGTTCGTGCCCTGGTCTGGGAGGATCCCGCATGCCGCGGAGCGGCTGGGCCCGTGAGCCATGGCCGCTGAGCCTGCGCGTCCGGAGCCTGTGCTCTGCAGCGGGAGTGGCCACAGCAGTGGGAGGCCCGCGTACCGCAAAAAAAAAAAAAAAAAAAAAAAAAAAAAAAAAAAATTCCCGGGGCCATTGCTGCAGATTGACACCCACTTCAGTGTTCCAGTAATTAATGTTTAGCCCAGGAAGGTGGTCACTAGAAGTTTAATTTTGATGCAGTCAGATGCTCTGATCAATGACAAGGTTAAGAATTACATGGGAATGTAATTATATTTTTATGTGCCTTTTTTGTATAGACCTCTGTACAGTTTATGGCTATGAACACATAGACCAGCTCATAAAGGCAGTCTCCAATTTGTGACTCTTCCTGGCTTTCTTTCTGGGAAAGGAAGTATACTGTAGAATAACAACGATTTAATTTACTTGTCAGGCATCTCCTTTATTCAGTGTCTGATGCTAGTTTTGCACGTACTGTTTTCACACCTCCAGTAGCTAAGCAGCTCGCTCGAGGTCAGAGAGAGAGCACTGCTCCACAGTTCTCCCTGGGTTCCTGCAGTCACTGGTGCAGCCTGTGCTTTTTTCAAGCTGGTACCTGCACATCCCAAGGTAAAGTAATGACCTTAGTTTTACTTAAAGAGTTTTGTAGGGAAATTTTAACTCCTATTAAAATAAGCCATGGAAATATGATGGAGGGTGATGCAGAGTTCTCATTAACATTTAGGCTGACCTAGAACGTTGCCCTGGCCCCAAACCCAGCTCCGGAGGTGACTCACCTCTGCTGTCAGAGTCGTTGCCCCCATGCCCTGCCATTCCCAGCAGGTGACTTACGAAGTGCCCACCAGTGTGCAGTTGGAGGGGTGACAGTGGGATGATGTCGATAGGGGCTCGTCCTGGCCCCATGTTGCCCCAGTTAGTGAGGGATGTTAGCTGAGAAGCTCAGGGTGGAGGTAGAGGGTAACTGAAGCCCCCAGGTGAGTGCTGCTTCACGCTCCAGTTACTGCATAGGTGTCCTGAGCCTTTGGAGTCTAGCCTCGGGATTACTGTTTATGATACAGTTTTCTTCAGGATTATAGGTTTAATGTTCTGAACAACTAACATATACATAAATGGATTCTTTTGTGTAACTTCTTAAAAGTTGTTGAATAGCCTCACTGCAGATCATCTTTAAAAAAAGAAAGAAGTCATTTCTAAGCTTAGACTAACCTTTTTATGCTTATTTAGTCTTCCTTCAGTCCTTGACATTACATTTCATTTTCATGTATTTATTTATTATTATTTTATTTTATTATTATTATTTTTTTTTGCAGCACGCGAGCCTCTCACTGCTGTGGCCTCTCCCGTTGCGGAGCACAGGCTCCGGACGCACAGGCCCAGCGGCCATGGCTCACGGGCCCAGCCGCTCCGCGGCATGTGGGATCTTCCCGGACCGGGGCACGAACTCGTGTCCCCTGCATCGGCAAGCGGACTCTCAACCACTGCGCCACCAGGGAAGCCCCCATGTATTTATTTTTTAAGGGATAATTAACTTTACAACAGTTCATTTCATTTTTAAAGCTCTTGCATGTGGTTTACCCTCAGGATGGAACAGGGTTTCTCAAACTGTCTGTGCTGAGCTCTTGGCAATACAAGAAGTTTTCTGATTGAAGACCAGACTGAACCATCAAGTTTCTAAAAATAGCTGTGTGCTTTACATTTGGCTGGTTATTGGCAGGGATCCTCCCCGACTCCTCCCATTTCTCAACTCTCAAAAGATTCATTAATAGGGCAGCTTAATCACATTCCATCATAACTTGCACAAGTCTTCCACACACACTGACGTTTGAGGTGTGTGATGGTTTATGAAACAGGAAGTACAGGTGGTCATTGCCCCATTTTCCAGATGAGGAACCTGGTGCAGGGAAGGCTTAGTGCCCAAGGTCATGCAGCTAGTTAGTTCCTGAGCCAGGACTAGCACCCAAGGGGCCAGCCTCTGGGATTCTTTTCCCTGGCGCACTTCACATCCACGCCTGTAACTTAGAACCCGTGCATCTAGGCCATGTGCTTCTCAAAGGCAGTACCTCCCCGTCCTTTGAGTCACTGGTGCAGGGCATACAGTGCAGCAAATGTGGGTTTCAGGGCAAGGACTAAGGGGGAGCAAGAGAGGCGTCTGGGGGTCAGCATTTAAGTAAGCACTTAAATCAGCATGAGCAGCCCTGCTCTCGGGGCCTCGCTAGCCTCATCCTGGTTCCAGTGCTAGTGGAGTTTACAAATGACATGGATATTCGACCACTTCTTGCACGGCATGTGGGCATTTGAGTGTTAGTCCCCAGTGATTCTTAGAAAAAGTCACAGCTTTCTTCTCCCAGGTTTGCCTTGTGTTTTGAGGCATCCGTTGAAGACTTAAGGTTTGGTGCCCGTGATGCTAACTTCCATCTTCGTTGGTTTGATTGTTCAAGACTTTTGATGCGACATGGAAGGGAGTATTGGGGGCATTTTTCTCCCCTGTGATTTTTATCTAAAGTACGCGCACATTCTCTCTCCCGTGTTCCTGGGCCTTCCTGGCTTGGACGCCAGCCCAACTGTATGCTTTCAGTTTAGCTCTTTACAACACGGTTCCTTGTTCTGGAAACGCTTCTGGCCCAGAGCTTCAGTTCCTTCCTGATAACTGCATAGCTCTTGCTGTTGACCTTAAACGCAACTCACTCAGAGAAGGCGCTCAGCCGTCAGTCTCAGGTTCTCAGGGATTTTCCTGGCAGCTATCTAGAGAACTCCGTCCCACTCTCTGTTTTACCCATTAATTAGGAGATAGTCCAGTGCATGAAGCTTTGCTCGCAGATCTCTCCTTTGAAATGCCTCGGGGTGGGAGGAGGATAAGGACGGAACTTTCTTCAAATGAGCGATTAAGCCGTCACATCCCCCTGTGAGAGATCAGCTAGCCCCTAAGAGAACGTGGTGTTGTAGAAACAGATGTAAGGGCTGCAGTCGGGGGGACTCTTGTTCAGGGCTCAGCTTTGCCACTTTCGAGGTACAGGTTACGCTTCCTTCTTCCCTGGTGCTTCGGGGGGTGGGAGTTAAAGAAAAACGAACACCAGATCACGAGAACATTCTTACAGAATTGCCCAAAGATGCCATGAACGCCTTATGGAGTACAGGGAGGCAAGTGGACTAGAACAGCGGTTCTCAACTGGGGGCAGTTTTGTCCCATCCACGCCCCCTTCCCAAGACATATGACAGTATTTGGAGCTATTTTTGGTTATCATAACTGAGGGGCAGGGGTTGCTTTTGCATGTTGTGGATAAAAGCCGGATGTTTCTAAAACCCTATAATGCGTAGCATAGACGGTCCCCTGCAACAAAGTATTATCTAGCCCCAAATGCCAGTGGTGCTGAGGGTAAAAAGCCCTGGGTTAGGAATTATGCTTATTGAATCCAGTTGTCCCATTTCATACCCAGTGACTGTGCAAAATAAAGTTGTTTCTATCCCCATTTTACAGATGAGATGATCAGCCTTCGGTAGTGATTAAGAAACTCACCTCTGGCTGTTCAGCTGTTTCTAGACAGACATGGGACTTTTAAACTAGGCATATACGCGTCCAAAGCCTATACCCTTTCTCCCGACCCAGTAGGTAGTGAGCTCCCCGTCACTGATGGTGCTTAAAACTAGGCGGAGTGAGCACCCACTTGAAGGATGAACAGAGAGAGGAGTCTCAGATATTTTGCACTGAATGACTTTTGAGGTCCCTCCTAAAGACCACATTCTCTGATTCTATTTTGAAATGGGATTTGTCTTTTTAGCCCTGGTGTTAGAATGGCAAGCAGATAGCCCTTGGCCATGACCAGTGAAATCTCTGTGCTTTGTCTGTGCACCTGTGAGTCTTCTTCCTATTAATATCCCAGCCCTATCAGGCCAGAGGGCTAGGGTTCCAAACAGGGGTGGCCAAAAATCAATCCCCCTCCCCCATCTCATCCACATTCCGGGCCCAGGCAGTTATTTTTACCAACACGTGTAAATGGGTCCAGCTAGTTCTCCTCTGGGAGGACAGTAGAGGCACAAAGGAGGGGAGCTCTGGGGTTGGGATGCAGGGAACACGAACTATTTTATACCTTTAGAGGCTGTGATTTAATATTAGTTTGCTAATCAGTATAATTCTACCAGTTTACCAGGTAGTCACAGTTGCTGTTTCGTGAAGAAGGAAAACCGAGAGCTTTACTCACTGGTTGTCAACCCGGGCCTCAGATAAGCATGAGCTGGAGAGCTTCTAAAACACACCTGGGTCTGGGCCCCTCTACCAGAAATTTAATTGTGTCAGGTGAGGCCTGGGTAGCAGCGCTTTGAGAGCTTCCCAGGAGATCCTAACGTCCAGCCTGGTTGCCTCCACACTTGAGTCCTGCTGCTTCTGTTCAGAAGGACAGCGCTCAGGTACCCGCGGATGTTAATCTGTCCTAAAGAGCCGAGAAGGAGGAGGTGCTGGGCCCTTGTTTCCCAGGGTATCCTTTGTAGGCGCCGGATGGAGGAGTACCCACACGCTGCTGCTCTTAAATTTGCACCTGCTGGAATCTGAAACTGACATTTCTCTTCGTCCTTCAAATTCCTTATTTTAAATGGTGTAATGTGAAGGTGCATGTAATCATTTGCTTAATTTTTCACAAAGCTTTGAAGGTTTCCTCTCCAGGCTGTTTTTCTCACCAGCGTAGTATGTGGAAAGGAGAAGCCTGTCCCCTGGGGGGAGAAGCTTTAAATACTTAATGAGTTTTGAGGGAAACTTTTTAATGACAACCCAGTTAATGACCTGACTTGATGATCGATTGTATGCTTTAAACTCTGGTCTCCAAACGTCTTTGCTCAGTAAACCTTATAAAGAATTTTGAAGAACTGTTTCTCACACATTTTTTTAAGATGACATCTATAATTTATCAGTAACTTGATAAGTTATTAGTCCAATAGCTGCAAAAGATGTAATTTTTAATGTATTGAGTATTTTGTGTGTGCTTTAAATATATTTCATAACATATCCAGTATTTTGATTCTTTTATCTTGTGATCGCAGATACAGCTCATTTTATGGAAAATATCTGCCATAAAATTGAATTAACCGAATCAGTCCTTATTGCTAAACACAAGTCAGCCCTATCAGGCTTATTTCCTTTCATTTAAAAATCTGACTTCATTTTTTAAATCAAATACACAAGAAAATTAGTTGGATGGATGGTAACTATGCAAGACATTGTCATTCCATGAGCCTGTCATCCAGGGGAAGTACGAGTCTGTCTCGCGTCCCCTCAGCTCGGGAGCTGTGCCTTTTCAAACCGTCCCTTCGTTTTGTGTTTCAGAGGTTTTTATACCCAGCACACTGCACCGTGGTAAGATTAGGAAGGGTGAGGAGTACGCCTTTCTTTGGGAAGCAGGAGACGGGGGGTGTGATTTAGGACAGGCGAGGGAACAGAAGACAGACTCTGTCCTCAGGCAGATCGAGTTTAGGGAAGAGGACATACGGAGGGGTCTAGACAATGATTTCTTTAAAACTTCCCATGCCCAAGTTCCCTGGAAAGTCTTTGTTTATCCTCCGGGGTCTGCCTGCTGCAGTTTGAAGAGCTCAGCTTTAAAAGATATTGGGGCAGGGGAAGGGATTAATCAAAGAATAAGAAGTATTTAGCTCCATTTCATTTCTCCTTCAAACGTACACGTCACTCATTTCATTTCTGTATTAATATACAGGTAAGGAATGAAGGACACATGTAAGAGTGTGGACAGGACAGACAGTGCTGAGGTTACGTTCCATGGGAGTTTACAGATTGCAAGAACTGTATCTGGCAGGCGTCACCTGAGGGGATGTGGAGTTGGGGGCTGCAGCACATCCAACTAGAGTCTTCTGGGGGTAGGGGGAGACTGCTCATGTTTGTTTTTAAGTCCATGGAGTGTGAAGTTACTCTGTGGTGGTGACAGCATGGACCCTGGAGCCAGGCAGGGTCCATGCTGTCAGGGTTCACATTCTGGCTGCTATTGACTAACTCAGTGACCCTGGGCAAGTTTCTTAACCTGCTAATAACAGGTTTTTGATACATGATTGGTGAGCTGCACGTAAGCTTATTATTCTTTGCGGTCTTGAAGTTCTTACCAGAGTATGGCTGGATGGAGCTCTCCCTCCAGCAAACTTTGATAGGGTCCCTTGGCCAGAGATGCGGTTTCAGCCAAAACACAGCCATTGCAGAAAAAGACTTATTAGGACCTACCTGGGATGCCAGAGCTCCTCTGAAAAGTCAGTCAGCGTCCTCTAGTACCTCTAGTACCTCTAGTACCTCTAGTACCTCTCGTAGCTCTTGTAGCTCTAGTACCTCTTGTAGCTCAGAGTCGTCACTCATTAAAATTCCAAGAATGAACCGTACTGCACTTATGTTACATGTGATCTGTTTTTGCTTGAGGACGATATTCCGCGCACCCAAACTACTGTCCAGCCAGACAAGGAGGTGGGCTGCTACTTCCAAATGCCTTGAAGTATGAGGAAGAGCTTTTAGCAGTAAACCTGTTCATGAAATCAAACTATAAAAATGACATTGAACCCATGGTGTCCCTAGGTGCCCTTTTCCCCATCCTTCGATCATTCTTTTACCCTGCTTTGGTTACTAAACGTGTCTGTCGTGAATCATTTCATTCAAATTATTACAGTCTATTTATTGGTAGCTGAGTTCACAGATAAACAACAGAATCTAGAGGTAGCTTTACTTTCTTTTGTTCTTCATACATTTAATCTATCATTAAAATTGCTTGCAGAAAAATTGATTGTAAAACTTCTCCAGAGAAGAAATGACCCTGCATGAAGATTTCATCCCTGGTAAAGTCATGTCTGCCCTTGACCCTGGGCAGAATTAGTCACTTCTCCCGCTGTATCCCTGCAGCATTGTATTCATGCCTCTGAGATGTGGCAGTCATGGTCAGTGTCTGTACAGAGATACCTACCACCTGTGGCTATCAAGCACTTGAAATGCAGGTGGTCCAAAGCGAGCTGTGCTGTAGGCGAGAAACACCAGATTTCAAAGACTTAGCACAAAAATAAGAATGTAAGACACTTTTTGTAATAATCTGCATATTGATTACACGTTGAAATGATAATATTTTGGATATATTGGGTCAACTAAAATATATTATTAGAATTAATTTCACCTGTTTATTTTTTTTTATGGGACTTAGAAATATTTAAGTTCTAGATGTGGCTCATGTTACATTTCTCTATCTAGTACAGAGCCAGTTAGCTTCTGTCCCTAGGAGGTGAGGGCACCTAGTCTCTGTGCCTTTCAGGCCGGGCACAGTGTAGCATCGTCTACCTATGGGTGACCCCCTGCCTGAAGGAGCCAGTGACCTCAGCAGTGCTGCTCACATTTTGTGCATCTGGTTCCCAAATCTCTTTCCCAGTGTTTGCATTCCCGGAGTTTATTGGATCTTAAGTTCAGAGTATCAAGCTTGGCAGAAGGCTGTAATTCCTGTGACCCTCAGTTGACCCCTGGCCTGGAAGATGCTTACATTTGGAGGGGGGAGAGGACTGGACTGTGCCCTGGAGCTTCCTCCACCCACCCGGAGGGAAGAGGGGACGTCAAGCGCACCTCATCCCTGATGTGGTAGCAGGACACCTGGAGCAGTGGGGACTCCCCTGGAACCTGAAGAGCACTGGCTTCTCACAGCCCAGTTTGAACTGGTCTAGTTATGCTCCTGGTTAAAGCCTGGCGGCTACTGCCGAGCTACCGTAGTCTTTGCCAGCAGGATGGTTCTTTGCTCCGTCTATCCCTTCTGTTTTGTCTTCTGTATTTCAAGCGAAGTGTCCCTTAAAATAGAGGCCTTCACGATCACACATCCAGCCGGCATGGTTTCATTCTGCCTGCCTACCCAGCGTGATTTTACAGAGCCTGTAAAAGTCCTTTGAGTTTGCCCTGACATCTTGTTGACAGGGAGGTCTTATTTGTTGTTAGAAATAACAGCCAGTGTCTCCAGGACACACCTTATTCCGTTTTAGTGAATGGGAGGTTTCAGCCCTAACCTCTAAACTAAATGGCAGAGAGGCTGGCGGAGGGACAGCGCTTTGTGTTTTGCAAAAAAAGTATCTGAATTTTGTTTGGGTTTTGTGTTCTGGCGCTTACCAAGTGGATTTTGGTAAGAGCGTGTGCATTCAGAGGATGTCATCACTGGACCTTTTTCTGTATTTTTAGTGGAATTCCACTTGGCTGTTTCATTAAGGTAACTTTGACACTGTGTTTTGAAACAATTCACCTTGAAAAGCCAGAGGCACCAGGTGGTAAAACGTTGGATTATGCGATGGGTGGCGTGGGTGGAGGCCAAACTCACACTCTGCTCCTGAGCCGCAGCAGCTCCGCTGTCGGAGGACAGGCTGGAGTGTATGGACGGAGAAAAAGGAATATTCCTCCGTCCTTTTGTGTGTGATGGTAAAGCTGCCTTCGTGCTCTCTTGAGGAATGAGACAGCACCTAAAACTAAGTGCACCTCGACATCCAGGTGACTCTCCAGACAGGAGACTGTTGAAGACTGTCACTATATTTATAACATTTTGTCTAAAAGCTTTTGCAAAAGTTTCTCAAGCCATTCATTATTTAGATAATTCAGAGTGCATGCTTCCAAAGTCACTCTAAAAATAGAACCCGTCTCCCCTGTCTGGTCGGTGCTGGTGCCCGAGTATGGGCTGCGTGCCTCGCAAGGAAGAAGCATTTACTGGTTTAGAAGCATTTACTGGTTTAGCAGCAAAACAAAGGTTGTTTTTCTGTCTCTCTGTTTAGAGTTGGGAGATTTACCTTGATTTGTAATATAAGAAGATGTAATCATTCCACGTCTTTACTCTTAAATTCTTTTTCTGTGGCTCATGTTCTAATGCCTCTGGTACTTCTCTCCCGTCTGTCTTGAGAAATTCTCAATATAATTTTCTTGCAAGTTGCTCCTTAATGCTTTCTAGGACATGGGTAGCGCTGGACGGTTATCATTTGCTGGAGTTACGTGGCTTTTAAACTTGTGATGGTGGCACGCAAAACAGAAATTAATTTGACGTCACAACTTAGTACACTCACTCACCTGTGTATGTCATTGAAACAAATTCCTCGAAACAGTACTTACTTATATTTCATGTGAGGCTCTAATATTTTTTATTCCATTATATATAGTTTGTTTTAATGCTTCTTGTGAACTACTAGTGGGATTGCAACTCACAAGTTTAAAAAGCGCTGCTTTAATGTATAGCTCCTATATTACACGTGGGTCATTTTACCTTCCAAGCATCGCCCGTCCTTTCTGATATACCTTTCCTAAAGAGCCTCTACGACCCCTGCTTTACGTGCCAGCACCCCTTACTTCTGGTGATGTCCTCCCCACATAGTCCCCCTCCTCCCCTACAGCTTCGATGTGAAATGCACAGAGTCCTAGCCTAACCCTTGCACGGTGACCTCTGTGGTCATCAGTACATAGTAAGATTCAGATCATATCCTTCGAGTGCAATTCTAACCTAAAGCTCAAAAGTCTGTGGTGTTTCATGAATGGATGTGTTCTTTGAGAAATTGCCTCTCGTTTATTTTGTGAGGACAGCTAAGCCTGGTGTCCACTTCAGTGCTGGCATCTCTGGCCCGGTGTGCACAATGAGAAATGCCCGAGGGCTGTGTTAGGGTTTCACTGGAGCTATTTGTGATCGTCCCCAGGCTTTGGGGTCCAGTGATATTCACACATACCTCTCACATACCTCTCCATGGCCTCTCAAGGGCGCACACTTGTCCCTTTCCTTCGGAGGAATGGTCTTGAACGTAGTTAATCGTCATTTGGAACACAAACTCTAAGAGAGAGACTGTTTGGTATATTTATTTCACTTTTCCAGTAATGGAATATAGATTTTTGTTTCACCTTACGTGACACATTTCAAGGGCTCCATTTTGCATTGTCATTATGTTGGGAAAATATTTGATGGCTTGTCAGAAGGGAACATTTATAATTGTGTTACTAACCTGCACCATTTTCAGCCTCTAGGGTAGTGTGACAGGTAATTGAGGTTGAAATCGACAACATTTACCACTTAAAAATAAGCACAAGAAATGCCAATATGGACTGTGTAAGTTGAAACTAATTTGGTTTTTTGTAAGCTCTTCGGGTTAACATGATGCTGGATGGAAATAACTTTGTAATGGAAATTATTTAAGTGATTTGATTAATGTATTTTTATAAAATTGGTGCAAGGTGTCATCCTGTGGTAGTGATGATCTAACGGTGCTGTGACGGCCTCAAACCTTGGCTCTCCAGGGCCCGCAGGTAGGGATCCTGCCGTATCTGCACACCCAGGTGTCCTTGAAATACTCCTGCTTCTCATTTTGGTGTAAAGGCCACTAGTAGGCTCTCTGGTCCCTCCTAGATCTCCTCTGTGGTACTGAAGACACACTTAATGTTGGTGTAGTGTCACTAACCTAAATATTTTACATTGCCTGAAATGTCTGTACTTTTGGCAACAGTGGGATGTTTTGAAACCTGGATCTCACCAGCATGTTCCACTGACTGGTGAATCACTTTTTTAAGCCAATACCTCTTGACCATGTGCTGCTCTATACACTTGATCCCTATTTTATTTTTAAAATGATTTTATTACAGTCGCCCTTGATGTAAACCAGAAAATAAGAGCCTTCTGTTTACTTTAATGGTGAGGTTGCTCCGTCTTCGTCTGTTTTAGGAATTGTTTTTTCAATGTAATGAGAAAACTTGTTAAGGTACAAGTGAAGCCACCTAGCTTTGCAGTGAGTACCACTAGGATCCCATAAACTGCTCCTCTGAGGAAAGGAGCAGTGTTGGAACAGGAGGTTGTGTTAAGGATAACATCCCAAATGGGCGTTTTAGCAGAACCCCCTTCCCCGAAGTCTCATAAACTGTGCTCTCATCAGAGTCCCTTCTCATCCACACTGTTGAGAGCCAGCATCCCGACGAGAAGCCCAAAGCTGGTACACAGCCACGCTTTCCTTCCCATTATTGAGATGGGGGACAGTGTATTAGTTAAGAGCCCAGACTCTGGAACCAGTCTACCCAGCTAGGAACCTCTCTGGTCTCTAGGTTCCCCATCTGTAAAATGGGTGTAATAATGGTGCCCACCTACCACAGCTGCCGTGAGGATTAGATGCGGCCTTGCCACAGCACTTGCTTTGCTACTGTAGCCCTGAGCCACAGGTGCCTGTCTCTTGATTCAGATGGTGAACTCATCTGATGGGTTTACAACTCTAACATCTCCCAAGCAAAACAACACGGGCACGTGGATGTTTTGTGAATTTTTGTTAAATGCACTTAGGTTAACGATCGATAGATAGCTATTCAGAGAGCAGATTATGAAACGGAGCTTCAGGTAAGACTGTCTTCTTCTGATGGTTGCATCCCCATGTGCTTTTCCTTCACAGCATCAGTACCCGTAGCAGGAGGGGAGAGGGGACAGGTGGTGGAACCTCACTGCTCTCTTAGGTAGACGCACGATGTATGGTCAGGAAGCAGACAGTTCTGTGTGTCTGTGTGTGTGTGTGTGGTTTTTTTTTTTTGGCTGTGTTGGGTCTTTGTTGCTGCATGCGGGCTTCTCTAGTTGCGGCGAGCGGGGGCTACTCCTCGTTGTGGTGCGTGGGCTTCTCATTGCAGTGGCTTCTCTCGCTGCGGAGCACAGCCTCTAGGCATGCGGGCTTCAGTAGTTGCAGCATGTGGGCTCTAGAGCTCAGGCTCAGGAGTTGTGGCACACGGGCTTAGTTGCTCCGCGGCATGTGGGATCTTCCCGGACCAGGGCTTGAACCCGTGTCCCCTGCATTGGGAGGCGGATTCTTAACCACTGTGCTACCAGGGAAGTCCCCATTTCTGTGTTTTTGATAGTGGAATTAACTGACATTTACACTGGCTTGATAGTTAAATCAGACAAATTCAGAATGGGGACTCTGCTCCCTAATTCTTTGGACAGTGAAGATGTCTACTTTCTGGGCCTTGTGCTGACTGCTGCTTGTTAAGATATACAGCATCGGCACCTGACGGCCATATGCTCGGTGAGGTATCCCTGGTGGGCTGAGGCAGACATAGCTGAGAAAATAAAAGAAAGCAGAGTCTTACCAGAAGGATGGGGGCCCTTCTCCTGCTTTGTGCACGCTCAGCCAGTAGTAACTGATTTCTCATTATCTCTCATGTATTGTTTAGAGGACACAGATAGTTTTCTAGTTAATCACATACAAGGAAATTCTAAGCATGGAGCAAATCATTTCAGTAAATCTTGTTCACATTTATCTGCTGCTGCTTTTTAAATGCAAGAAGAGAATGTTTTCAAGTGTGCTTCAAAAGCATGTTTTCTAAATTAGAAAATTTCATAGGAAACCAGTAAAGAGTGAAAATAAGAGCCCAGGATTCGGAGTTAGGATTGTCTCTTGGGCTTTTCCCCAGGCTAGCAGTAGGACAAGTCTGATTATGTCTGAAGAACTTTCCAGCTACAATAGGCAATTTTTTTTTTTTTTTTTTTGTGGCGGTACGCGGGCCTCTCACCGTTGCGGCCCCTCCCGTTGTGGAGCACAGGCTCCGGACGCGCAGGCCCAGCGGCCATGGCTCACGGGCCCAGCTGCTCCGCGGCATGTGGGATCTTCCCAGACCGGGGCACGAACCTGCATCCCCTGCACTGGCAGGCGGACTCCCAACCACTGTGCCACCAGGGAAGCCCTACAACAGGCATTTTGAATGTGGTAGAAGCAACTGCTTGTTTTTACAGGTAACAGAAGTCGTCGTGTTCCTTCTGGTTCACATCGCAGGTCATCTAAGCATCAGAGGCTCTGACACAAGCCCTCCTACAGCAGGACATTGTGTCAGCATGACCTACTGGACACCCCGTGGTCCAGACCAGGGACCCCTGACCCTGAGTTATGACTTCCTTTGCTTCCCAGAGTCTGAAAGGGCACCTGTGAGCTTCTCCACGTGCATTTCATGGGGGTCTGTGTGGGAGATGGAGAGAGGAAGAAGCACAGTGTGTCCAGTGATGTAACCAGTAGCTCATGCATGATCTTGGATTCTGAAGCAGTGTACTTACTAGACTGAAAGTTCAGTGCCCTATTTTAATAAGTAATGTATAAGATATATTAATAACTGGACTCTGGACTCTTTCCCAAGACTCAGCTCTCAAGGAGCTCTTTTGTTTATAGAACTTAATAAATATTCGTGAAAATGGTCCCAACATTTCTTTACCACCTTCTCTTTAAACTGGGCCAGCTGTGCCCCCAAACCCTCTGGGGTCCCAGGTATCCCTTCCCTGACTGATCGCATGCTCCCCAGGTCCAAGAGAGGATTTGTCTCCAATGTGTTGGGTGGTAGATGCCCTACAGAGTCTCAGGCAGCTAAAGGTCAGCTGTGTGAGGCCTTGGGCTCACTGGTCTCTGAGGCGACGGCTGTCTGTGCCTCACCTGGGTCTCTGCCTTCAACCCATCCCCCCTGCTGTCCCATGTCAGGCCCTGGACCTCTCTCTATTTGTAAAGGAACACTTTTAAGAATGCTGACATTCATCTATTTGACATCAGCAAATAGATGGAAACATTAATTCTTTTCTCTCTTCTCAACAGACACGAGACGACTTCCTGGGACAGGTGGACATACCCCTTAGTCATCTCCCGGTAAGAACGGTCACCTGCTTTACAGCGCGTGCTCTGAGCAGCAGTTTCTAACCGTCTGCAGTTTGGGTGTATGTTCAGGGCGGCATTTCCTCAACACAGTGGAGAAGCGTGTGTACTCTGGCCCCAGCCCTTTCTAGAAGGTGGTCCTTTCAAGGGGATAGGAGATAGCTTAACCGTAAAAATCAAGTGCATCTGAACCATCCACGGATGCCTGGCAGCGTCACAGGCTGCCTTCTCGTCTGATCCTTAGTGTGTCTTCCTTTGTCACATCATACAAAACAGCTACCTGCTTCTGTCAAACCCCTCCTCCTTGTCACTGGAATGTCCCTGCTTTCAAGTTCACCTCTTGGGTCTAATCAAACGTCTGTTCCCTTTGTCTAGAATTGTACATGCTGTTTCTCTTGGGCTACATCTATACAAGCTAGTGTTTTCATGGCTTTCTCAGTCAGCACAGAGACAAAAGAAAAGATGCTATTGGTACTGAGTGAACTTGTCAGCCGGAAACACCCACTCTGGCTTCAGAAGTTGTACTGGGTTAGCATGTGTGGCGTTGCTACCATTCCTCTCCACTCAGACGAGCAGCAAAACAGTTGGGGCTGTTGACATTAACTGAGCTGAAAGGTGACTCTCACACGTTCCAGTATCAATAGGATGGGGGTCCAAGACCTCCTTCGTGAGAGGTAGATGGTCTCGTGTTCCAGCTCCCGGACCTCCTTCCCCGGGGCAGCACAAAGTGCCTAAAGTAGCACCTGAGAGAGGATAGTCAAACATTTCTGCCTTCCAAGGGCATTTTATTATGTTTTTAAATGCTTCATGTGAGCAAATAGTGTAAGTAGTCTATACACTAAAAGGACTCAAACCACCTAGTGTGAGCCTCCTGCTGTGTTGAAACTCTAGCTATGGCTGTGTGTTAAAGACCAAGAAAGACTGTGTCTCACCCAGGAAGCTGTGAAGCTCTGTTGGGAAGGAACATGATGGCAAGCCCTGTGTTCTTGCTGACTCAGGGGAGCTGTTAAGGAAGAAAGGTTTCAAGCGCCTTCCCTTCCAAAAGATCGGAAGCGAAAATAATATCATTAGAATATTTTTGTTTGTTTCTGTATAAAAACCTGAAGCTCCAAGGTGCTTGTGGAAGGTGGGCTTATGCTTGATGGCATAAGCCATCAGAACCCTGATTGTTCTTTTAAAGTCACATTGAGAGCGTATGGATATCTCCACCTTTGTGCAGAAAGACTGTTCACGTATTTCTACATCAGTGGGTCTTCTCTTCATGCTCTTCAGGTTGAAGCTGTAACCGCCTCACACTTTTCGGCAGTGTTGGTTGGTTGGCCAGTTCTTTCATGTGTGTCCCCAACCTCCCTTTTCCCCAACATAAAAACCACATCACAGTCAAGGCAAATTATATATTAACTCTAAGAGGTGTAGGTGAAATTTTTAAACAACTTGCTCCAACAATCCCTTGAGTGATTGAGTGCAGATTGGTTTTGAAAGGTTGAGTGGAGCTCCCAGAGAATAGAAGGGTGTTCCTCTTCAGAGACCACATGAGTAGAGGGAACAGTTTACCTTTGGGTTTCGGTGGAGGCAAGAGTGAGCTTTCAAAGAAGGAAGCGATGCCAAGGCTCCAGGCGGGAATGGAAGCCAGCCGGTTAAAGAGTGGAAGAGGGGAGGGGCTTCCCTGGTGGCGCAGTGGCTGGGAGTCCGCCTGCTGATGCAGGGGACACAGGTTTGTGCCCCGGTCCGGGAAGATCCCACATGCCGCGGAGCGGCTGGGCCCGTGAGCCATGGCCGCTGAGCCTGCGCGTCCGGAGCCTGTGCTCCGCAACGGGAGAGGCCACGACAGTGAGAGACCCGTGTACCGCAAAAAAAAAAAAAAAAAAAAAAAGAGTGGAAGAGGGAGAGACCAGAGAGGACTGAGGACTTTCACAGGAGCTGAGCCAGTTGAGAAGTGGAGCCTCCCAGTTTTCCATCTGTCCCAAGATGAGCTTCCACTGGAGTGCTATATCTCCTCCTTAACATTGACTGGCTTTGTGGAGCCCACCGCAGTCTCCAAGATGGACCACAAAGGGAGCAGAAGGAGAGGTGAAGGTGCATTCATTAGCCTCTAAGTGGTAGGAGAACCCAACCGGCATATTCTGAGTGGATATATGGCTTTGGTCCCAAGATTTGAGGTGCTCTCATATGTATATTTGATCACATGTATAGGACACTCATGGGAAAATAGCACAGTTAATTTTGTATGATAACACAAGTGTGGGCATGTAAAGTGGATGTTAGCATTTGAATATATTTTGTGGATAAATTATGAATGCTCTTTTCTTGATAGCTATATAACCACTGTCAAGGCAGTTTATATATATATGGCTCTGTGGCCTGTGGATGCAGTATTGTTTGATGTCATCGAATTTTAGATTAAAGAACTTAGGTCTTACTAATAATGAGAGAAGGTAGTGGAGAGCTGTCACGTGGTGGTGAAGGTGCTGTCGCCCACCCTTCCAAGCCTTCTCAAGGTTTAACAAATCGGACTGGGTGTTTGGTTATTAATTAATTCTTTACAGCCCCATTAGCTGATAGAGAATTTGTTCCTTTAACAGATGTTTGCTGATAAGCATAATTCTACTCTCTGATGAAGAATCAGTGAAGCAGGTTCCTCACTCGTGTGGCTTAGCAGGGCCACCATCACGGTAGCCACATGTGGTAGTCGAGCATTTGAAATGTAGCTAATGTGACTGAAGAACGGAATTTATCTATTTTATTTCATTCTAATTAATTAAAATTTATATTTTAAAAGCCACACATGGCAAATGGCACCCTATTAGATGGCTCAGGTGAGATCAGACCAGAGTTCTCTGGCTTAGGTGAAAAATACGTGATTCTGGATGACCTTTTCCTAAGATAATAATTCTGGCTGTTGGAGGGAACTGGGGGTGGAGGGATTCCCACACCAGGGTTTACGTGGTGATTTTTCATTCAGCTTTTTTCCCCTACCTGAAGCTGTTTCCCTATAGTTCTACATATTTAATATACCAAGAATATTTAATTTAGGTAGAGAAAAGGCCCAGAGATTTGGAATCATAGAAATTAAGATAAAGAAGAGAAGTAATCTTTTGTTACTCTTTTTAAAATCTATATTAGCAAAATACCTAATTACATACACTTCCATCTTGACATATATACACACTTATTTACTACAAGGCATTTTAAGCTTTATCTTGTTGCCCCAAGATAGCATGAAGCTTTCTTCCTTTAGAAAAGAATCATCTCTGCCTTGATTCTGGTCTAAGAAGTTGCAGCATTTGAATGAAGCTCTTTTCTAAATCAGGAACTTGATGGAAAAGATTCAGGACCACAAAACTGAAGTTAATGTAACCTCTCACAATTGTTAGGAAATTATTTTTAATCATTTAAATACCCTACTTTGTGGGGTTTTGGTGTGCTTTTTGAAAAACATAGTTTAGACTTAGTAACTGATGTTCACTAAAGAACCTTCTTCCCTTGCTGCAGTCCTAGAGGCCTCTGGGTGCAGCTGCTGGTGGAAAGTGGCATTTGCAGTATAAAACCATGCTTTTAAATTCTTAGGAGTGGCTCTCCTAAGCTGTCCTAACTTGCAGCTATAAATTCTGTGATACCGGGAAGAGCCGGAGGGTCAGGACACTTGAACATCTCAGACTGGGGCACCACGGGTCCTTCTCGGCCCACTGCCCACTGTTGGGTCTCTGGATAATCGTGTGCCCTTGTGAGCATTGGGCCAGTCCGGGTCGGAGTTCTGCCAGGGAGACGAGTGAAGGAGGCCACTTGAAACAGAGGGACGAGGCCGGGAGGGTTGTGTGAAGCTGGGGTGTGCTCTGCGTGTCAGAGCCTCACTACCTCGATTACCGAGGAGGCCAGTGTTGGCTAGGGTTTTGTCCCTTAAACACGAAAGAGTAAAGAGTGATAATGAGAAAGAAAAGAAACTTCTTTTTCCCCCTTTGATCATGGATTCCTCGGTGCTTTATCAGATGCTTCCAGATGAAAGAAAATAATCTGGACTTGTCATTCACTTTCATTCTTGGCTCTCAGACCAGTTCTCCCAGTTTTATTTGTGGAAGAAAAAGGATAGGAAATTGGGCCCAGGGAATTTAGAATGGTAGGGATCTGTTTCCTTTGCTTCTATTCCAAAGATGCCACCCGTCTTTAATATTTTTTCCATTTTATTTATTATCGAGTGTGGGTGGAAGTGAGTAAAAGACGAGGAGGGAAGAGGGAGAGTAAATAAGGTTAGTCACGCGACCTTTTATGCAGGTCTGAGAATTCAGAAAACATAGATTCATATTCACGGAAGTCTCCAAATGTCAAGCTTTAAAAGATCTCTCAGGAATAGTTGACTCCGAGCTTGGAGATGGGCAGGTTGCCTTGGTAACCTTAATAAGTTAGCAGTCCTTTTGGGGCCTCTGTTTTTCTCACCTATAAAATGAGGGCATACACATAGATGATACCAAGTTTCCATCCAGCTCTGTGAAACAGCACCTTGGCTGTAAGCAGAGGCACGGCGACTGTGATGACGTACGTTGTTACCTGGGAGACTTGGGCAGTGTGACGAGCTGGAGGCATGTGGAGGAGAGAGGAGGTGGGGACTGTATTTTAAGCAACGTAGTCCTACCAGCCTGACGTCTGTAGTGCAGCTCAAACTGAGCTCCTCTATTTTATTCTTTTACAGTGTGGCACCAGAGGTGATGAACTTAGCCGCAACTGTCCTGTTCTTGTAGCATTTTCTTTTCCTATTTCAGGATCTACTCTGTTTTTGGCCGTGCCGCGTGGCACGCAGGATCTTAGTTCCCCGACCAGGGATCAAACCTGTGCCCCCTGCAGTGGGAGCGTGGTGTCCTAACCACTGGACCGCCAGGGAAGTCCCTGTAACTGTCCTCCTCTTACTGATTTTTTTTAAAGAACACTATCATTTTTACATCTGTCTGTTAAATCCTGCGTCATTGCCCAGAAGTTCATACAGGCTTTTATGACTTATCTTTAATAATTACTTAGAGACAAAAATAACTCCAAGACTTGTATTAACAACAGAATGACATTTCTGGTGGGTGTTTGCCTTTTATGCCTCGGAAACTTTCCTCGCCTCGACCATCAGTTGTGTCTCCCCTGCCCTTTGAGTCCCAGCGCATTACCCCTACCAGATGCAAAATCTCTGTATCTATGGGAAACACGCTGGGTTGAGAGAGCTATTTTAAAAACATTAATTTCTCCTATTTTAGTCAAGTGCCACTCAAGGCAACCAGGGTTAACTTGAATTTCAGTTTTCCTACAGTGAGACATTTTTGGGGAGGTGGTGTTATTATCTGGCACCTTAATTGTGCTTGAAGGTAACGCAGATGATGAACACCCCTTTTATAATTCCAGCTGGTACCAGGGTAATGGTTCCCTCTCACATGTACAGAATTCAGTATCATAGACCTTAGAGGGACTTTAAAGACCATTTATCCACTCCCTGTATTTTACAGGTGAGGACACCTGGGCCCAGAGAGGGAGGTGACTTGCCCAGTGATCAGAAGGCTGACCAGACCTTGGGTCTTCAGCCTTGATCTGTGGTGCAGTCACGGGCCGAGGGGGCGGGGGGCTCAGTCTAAGGCCTGGGTGCTTGTAGCTGTTGCATCCCTGTTTTGAGTCTAAGGTCCTGAGAAGGCCATTCCCTTCCACTTGCCCACAGAGTTATTTACCTCATTACATATGTGTCAAAGTAACTGCAGTTCTGTTGAAAGCAACAAATCTTTTTAAGATGAAATTGCTGTGTAACCAGATTTTCTTTTGAACGCTCACAGGACATTCAAAAGGGACAGGGGGTTGCAGCGTCTATTTTGGCCAGTAATACCGTTAGCATCAACCTGTTTGAGATGGCTTTCTACCATCTCAGTGCTGACCTGGGAGTCTCCCCTGGGCTCTTCTCCAGGGAATAGGATCCAGCAGGAGCCTGAGTAGTGCCAGGAAGAATCCTTTCGTTATCTGCAAGATAACGGTCTTGTTCACACTGGAGAATTTCCATGGAGGTGAATTTTCATTTTTTAATGCCCTGCCTTTTTGCAGAGTGTTGAGTTGGCAGTGCTCACACGTGACATGAAAATGTAGAGTTGGCTGATGATGACAATGGCCAACATTTGTTAAGTGTGCCAGGAACCCTTGTGAGAACTTGCTGTGTATTGATACCAGCTCAAATGATTGGTTTAATCGTCACAACTCTAAGATCCTGTTACTGCCCTACACTATAGATGAGGACACTGAGGCACAGAGAGCTAAGGAACTTGTCCTTGGCCACATGGCTCTGTAGGTAACAAAGCCAAGACACAGACCTAGGATGCCTGCCTCTTGATTTGTGTGGTGTCTGTCATTTAAACTATGTAGTGTATGGACAGTTCCATTTTTAGAGTCCCGGTAAGTTCTCTGATTTTTTTTTTTTGTCTGAATTTAGAAAAAAGTCTAGAGAATATAACTGACTTTCTTGAGTGATGGTGAATTTTTGTGGCCTCAGTACTCTACTGTAGATCAGGTGGGTTAATCAGCTACTTGTACAGGTACTTACTTTGTGTCAGGCAATGCTCTTGGCACTAAGAATACAGTGGCGAGCAAATCCAAGTCTCTGATCTCATGAGGTTATATTCTACAGGTGATGGATGTTAATAAACTAGTTAATAAATAAATGAGCAAGATAATTTCAGATGGTGAAAAGGGGGGTATAAATCAGGATGTTGTGACAGAGGATAATAAAGGGAGGCTATGGTGGCGATTTAGGATGTGGTGTCTGAAGATGTGACTTGGGATCCCAGACCTGGGTGACAAAGTGGAGACCGCCATGGCCATCTGGAGCCAGAGCTGTTCAGTAGAAGGACCTGCTAGGGCAGGATTAGATGTGATGTGCACGCGGGACAGAGGAGGTCAGGACGGGTGGAGTGTGGGGTCAGTGGAGAGACTGGTTCACAGTGAGGTTATAGGTAATTAAGAACCACATCATGGGGCTTCCCTGGTGGTGCAATGGTTGAGAGTCCGCCTGTCGATGCAGGGGACACGGGTTCGTGCACCGGTCCGGGAAGATCCCACATGCCGCGGAGCGGCTGGGCCCGTGAGCCATGGCCGCAGGGCCTGCGCGTCTGGAGCCTGTGCTCCGCAACGGGAGAGGCCACAGCAGTGAGAGGCCCGTGTACTGCAAAAAAAAAAAAAGAACCACATCATGTTTTAACCTTATAGGTCCATAGGAAAGAATTTTCAGCATATTATAAGCAGAGTAGGAAGCCATCACGAGTTTAAAGCAGAGAGTGACATAAACAGATAATGTTACAAATATAAATGCATATACACACACATACCCTTCTGATACATAATAAATCATTTTGTGGTTTGTCTCTCTTGCTACAGAAGTAAATGTTTTTAATTGTGTTTAATTAAAGAGTCTAGGTATTTGAAGTTTTACTGCACATAGTATTTTTAAATTAACGAAATAGCAACATTTATTTTTCCAGTTGCCTGCTTACTTTGACCATCTGATTTTGCACAATAAAATACTGATTTCTTTCAAAAATGAATAAATACCACCATTACATTCATAGCTTCTTGAAATAAGCACCAGCAAAAGGCTGATGAATGATGCCACCTAGGACAGTCTGTGGAGGAAACCGTCTTTCAGATGACATGATATTTGAATGTTAAAAATAAAGTAAAATTGCATTCACAGATTGATCTTGCATATTTTCCTATTAACTGCATTTTTAGGTTTCTTGAATCACAGGGACAAGCAGGCAGGCACCAGTGACCCCCAGTTCTCCAGAGTTAATCAGCAGCGTGAGATTGAGCCCTGCACCCAGCAGTTAGAAATTACACTTGGCAGTGACAACTACAATTCTGTCATTTGTCTCAGGCTGAGGTTGGCTCCTAAAAATGGGTGTTGATAGTGACATCTAGTGGATCTTGAGTAAAGCTTTGTGACCTATGAAATGTGTAATTAATTGTCAAGTACTGGGTAAGGAACCAACTCTGTTTTCGCCAGGCTCATGTTCTAAAACCTGAAAATGTATTCTCTGTAATCCACTTGGGTGTATCTGAAATAAACGAAACTATCAGGAGGATTGAAACTTACTTTTTCTTCCTTTAGACAGAAGATCCAACGATGGAGCGACCCTACACATTTAAGGATTTTCTCCTCAGACCAAGAAGGTGAGGCTTTGGGCTGCTGCCGTTTCTTATGCTTTGGCTGTTGGTTTTCTCTGAGGAAAATTCCAACTTCTTTTCCTATGGCATTTTTTTTAAAGCATCATAAATATGAACCATCATAAAGATGTAACCAAGTCACATCCTTTATAACCAATTTTGTTCCATCATGCAGCCATAAATCTCGAGTTAAGGGATTTTTGCGATTGAAAATGGCCTATATGCCCAAAAACGGAGGTCAAGATGAAGAAAACAGCGAGCAGAGGGATGAGATGGAGGTAAGCCACAGGGCTTCGGGCCTTGGTCTGTTTTCCTTGCCTAAGAGCATATTGATGTTTTACTTTAAGACTTAAAATTTAAGGAAATAAAAGTTTATCAAGCTTAAATATGAAGAAACTTCAATGTGTCCATGAATCTACGTCTTTGACAGATGTACCGATGTGTTGGTTTTTAGCAAAAAAGATAAACTTTTCATGTTATGACACTAATAATTGAAGAGGGGTCTCTTTCTAAACTGCTATACCCCTGTTTTATTAACAGCCCACCGCCATGTGAAATTCTCCCCACATATTTAATTGTCTTATTTCTTTGGACTTGGAGCTCTTTGTAAATTCCTTTTAGCACTTGGAATTGCTTCAAGTGGCTAAAATAATTGAGGGACTCATCCAAGTTTCTTACTCATTTGGCACACAGGTGAGAACGTGCATGGGGTAGAAATGCCGTTTTGGAATTAGCTGTCCAGAGGAATTTTCTTTTGTTCCCTCCTGGCAAGGCCACCTTTTAACTCTCCAGTCATGTACCTCTACCATGGGTACCTTCTCAGCTCAGGCTTCGGATGGTGCTGTTTTGTTAGACAAATTCTCATATTGTTCTGAAAATGTCCGTTTACAAGACCTCTCTGTGGCTTATTTGCACATCTGTTTGCAGCTGTTGCATATACATGATGTGTGAATAATGCATTATGGGCAAGTTAACGGAACCCCCCTCAGACCCAGAGGTCATATTACCAGGCAGTGTTTCATGTGCAAGCTTTCATCTCTCTCTGTGAGAAGGACTGAAGTGGGTGGTAGGCAGTCTTGAATGTTAAGATTTCATCAGCACATCCACAGATTTTTATCTCAAATCCAAGGAATTTTTTTTTTCACACTCTTCCAACCTTCCAACTGTAGTAATCAGTGAATTACTTAATTTTCCAGTGACTTTACTAGGGAATGTCAGGAAGGAATACTTAATGCCGAAAATATGTGTTGCAAAAAAAGCACCTCTGACTCTGGTACCAGGAAGCCTGTTGATGCGGCGGCAGCAGGTGGGGAATGGTGGCTGAGTAGGAAGCAGCTCCTGGCTGCCTGGCTGCTCGTCCTCCCTGCAGCCCAGGAGCTTCCCCTCCTCCTGCAGCCGCCTCCATGCTGTCCTCCCCGGGGAGCAAGTGCGCCCCGGGCCTCCTGACGCCCGGGCAGGCCACGGATTCTGCGAGAACACACGTGCTGCAGGGCTCATCTTCCCAGCTCCCTCTTACCTTACGGAGGTGTTGAAAAGATGACAGCTGTAGTGTGACCCGTATCATCGGCAAGGCTTTGTACGGCCCCGGAGGCCTTCAGGTCAAAATAACAAACACGAAATATGAAAAGAGTGTAATGTGACTCAGGTAACGTGACAGCCTGTGCAGATCCCCATCCGAGTGGCACCCTGCAGTGTCATCTTGTTAGAGGGCAGCGCAGTTCATTGGCCACGGCTCAGAATATTTTTGAGACGCTCCTAGAGTTGATTTTTTTTTTTGCCCTATTTTGGGAATTTCTTTAAATGTGGCACAGGAAGCCACCATCAGAGCCGGAGAGCACAGGAGCGAGGACGAAGGGCACAGACGCACTGTAGCCACCAAAGCAGCCTCACCATCTCCCCTCTGATTGTGCTCCACAGCCCGGCTGGGAAGTCGTTGACTCGAATGACTCGGCGTCGCAGCACCAGGAGGAACTTCCCCCCCCTCCCCTGCCCCCCGGGTGGGAAGAAAAGGTGGACAACTTGGGTCGCACTTACTATGTCAACCACAACAACCGGACCACCCAGTGGCACCGACCCAGCCTAATGTGAGTACCGTCGATGGTCAGGAACACGTCCCCACACTCTGCAGTCAGGTGCACACGTGGCAGCGCTTTGGGACGAGGTTGGGAAGTACATCTTGTACCGGTGAAAGCACGTGGTTGTGCAGTACAACAGGATTCCTCTTCGTGGAGTTAACGAGCGTGGGAGCCTGAGTTTGTAGGTTGTAAAGAAGCTCTTGCCTTGGAATCAGGTTCTCCTGTTGTAAACATGCACTAATTTATTTTGTAGGACTTCTTTTTTTTTCTTTTTTTTCTTTTTTTTTTTGTTTTGCGGTACGCGGGTCTCTCACTGTTGTGGCCTCTCCCGTTGCGGAGCACAGGCTCCGGATGCGCAGGCTCAGCGGCCATGGCTCACGGGCCCAGCCGCTCCGCGGCATGTGGGATCCTCCCAGACCGGGGCACAAACCCACATCCCCTGCATCAGCAGGCGGACTCTCAACCACTGCGCCACCAGGGAAGCCCTGTAGGACTTCTTTATGTAGATTCGTGAGACGTAAAGCAGGGGTTATGTTTCCTTGGTTTATCTTATGTTTGGTGATTACCTCACTTTCCCCTTCTTCAGCTTCCTCTCCTGGCTTAACCCATCATGGAAAATAGCAAACATATTGGCTCTTTAACTTTCTGGATTTTTATTCCATAATTATTTGATTTGGAAACTCTCTCAAAATTTTTCTTTTCCTTTTTGGAAAATGTATAGATCACCCCCTTGATATAATTACAAACACATGGGAGGGTTGCTAATTCACAGCTGGTAATTACGGTTTGTTCTAATCCCTTGCCAGCCTCAGGGATACAGTGAATTGATTACTGTTTTGTTCACTCGACAATTTTTTATCTAATGATGGCAAATAAACACTGGTTAAACCTCAACTACTATAAAAAAGGATTTGAAGCAGCTTGTTTTTTGAATGATAGTATACAGCAAGACCTAAAACTATGAATATACAATAAAAGGCAAAAACAAAATATTAAAAACAGAAAAGGAAAAAATTGTCCTAGAAATCATGACCTCCCTAGCAGTCAAGACAAGTAGGTAATTACCACTAACTTGTATAATTTTCAATATGAATAAAAGCAAGTATATGAGGTGAGATAATTTTCTCTGTAATCCAGACTCTGAAGGAAATTTGCTAATGATGGTTTTTAGCAAGTATTAGCAATGTGATGGATGGTGTTGTCAGTAACCCTTTTATCTTTAGAAATTGCAAAGATGACCTGCATAGGTAGGAAAGGTGGCCAAGAAGTATAGTCTAGATTTTGTTTGGTTTAGAGAAAAAGCTTGCAGAATCTGCAGCAGTGAATAACCAGTCCTTCCTAAGCCCCTACGTGGGTTCTCATGAATATCAGCTGTCCTTGGTCAGCTTTGGACCACACGGTGTGTGCATCAGTTCATTGTTCCCAGGACAGCATAAATATCCCAACATCCAGATGATGTTGAACTCTTCTTTGTTGTAATTTTTTCCCATAGAAATATAAATGGAAATGGTTTCGTTGATTCCTTTAATTAATTAATTAATTAATTAATTTTTATTATTATTATTTTTACTATTTCCCTTTGATTAATGACCATAGCTGTTAAAACTGTTGTAAGCCATTTGACTACTCTAGTTATTTGTAGTTTAAAAGAAAAAAAGTAACCGCCTTGGGCTTGGTTACGTGTAGTGATCAGAAGAATCTTGGTAGCAGTACCCTAAGCAAAGTACCTTTATCTACCTTTGCTAAAGGTCATAGGAAAGGAATACCTGAAAACAGCACTCTCTGGGGACCACAGCATCATGACCTCTGTAGAAAAGTGACTACTAGCAGCTCACAAAGAAGGACTGATGGCCAGTACATGTATAGAAAAATGTTCACTTTCATTAATAATTATGCACCCGAAGTCTGTATTTAGGAGGTAACTGGGGACAATTGCTACTTTCTCTGCCTCAGAGTTGTGAAACTCTAATGAGGGAATTTATCCAAGCTCTCACTTGTATAAATGCTGTAGGGAAACTGTGGTTCTGCCAAGTTCATGTTCACCTGTAGTTTAGGGAGAAATCAGTGGCATGATGGTCCATATCAGTGAGGCAGCTGAGCCAGGAAGGACGTCTCAGAGCTCCGGGTGGGACCTGCCAGGTACCTCCTTTGCACCAAGCATGACTTCTAGAAAGCAAGAGAAAAGTTAGTTGAGGAAAAAGATTCGGTTTTCACAATAACCTCCTCATCCCGTCTGAACTGTTTGAGAATTTGGGATTCTTTTTCCTTAACTTTATTTGGCTTGACCAGAAGCCCTCAAGCCCTCCAGGTTATTTTAATGTGTTGTTTTAATTCAAAAATGATTTTTTGCTTAACTCAGTTTTCACAGAATACTGCAAGTTTGGGTTGGGGGGAATGGATGTTAAGAAGGGTCTTTATTAAAAGGCTATATCTGAGGAAGTCAGATAGAGAAGTGAGGATCACACACTGCGCAGAGAATTAAGACTGTCGTGGAGACTCTCATTTCTTACCCGGTTTGCTACAGACTTGTGCTCCAGACTTCAGCCCCTGAAAAGTCCTCATTGACATCCTGTTGCCCTCAGGCTCTTATTACAGGGTCCTCCTCACCCTGCCTCTTGCCAGCCACAGTCAGAAACATAGAGCGGGGGCTTCCCTGGTGGCGCAGTGGTTGAGAGTCCGCCTGCCAATGCAGGGGACACGGGTTCGTGGCCCGGTCCAGGAGGATCCCACATGCCGCGGAGCGGCTAGGCCCGTGAGCCATGGCCGCTGAGCCTGCGCGTCCGGAGCCTGTGCTCCGCAACGGGAGAGACCGCAACAGTGAGAGGCCTGCGTACCACAGAAAAAAAAAAAGAAAAGAAACGTAGAGCGGTCTGATCATGCATAGCTGCTTTCTGATTACTTTCTCTTCTTCTTGGCCCCATGGATGTGCTGACCCCTAATCCCCCCCAAAAAAATAAAGCCAGAACGTGCCCCTTCCCCTGGTAACCTTCCGATGTCAGCCTACTATCCCTTCCTCTGGGAGCACCGGACGTCTTCTGTCCTGGTCTCTCTGAAAGCCCTGTGCCTCCCTGTCAGGACACAGGGCACATAATACTCTTACTGCCTGTATGAGCAGGGACTGTGGTTTCCTACGCACAAATCAACCCCTAGCACCTGGCACAAGGTAGGAGCTTTTAATTGAATGAATGACTACAGATGAGTCACTTCTGAAAGTGGGTACAGGCATGTGGTTTAGTGAACTGTCCAGGCCTGGATGCAGAGCTTCCAGACGGAAGGCGGCCACAGAACATTCCCCAGCCCTCTCAGGTCAGACAGTGGCCTTTAAAATGCCTCTAATTTTAGAATAGTCCTTATCCGATTTAAATGTAAACTGTAAACATTTTACTGTTAAAAGCACAAGTTTAAAATCATGAAGGAATTGCATTAAGACCATAGATGAACTTGTTAGACTCAGAACACTTACTTTAACTCTTTTCAGTACTTCTCTTTCTAAACCACTTTGGCCGTCTCCCATCTTAGCAGTAATTTAATCTATCTTAATGACTCCGGTCATCATGAGTCACTGATGTATATGAAAGTAAATGATCAGACACACTGATCTTAATTGGCACTGAATTTGATAAATTTATGGGTTTTCTTCTCTTTATTAATTTGTATATTTCCCATGAAAGTCAAATGAAGACTATATATGTGAAATTAATGACTGAAGCACATTGAAATAGCCACTTCTTAAATTTTTCCCTGCCCCCAATAAAGTCATGTTTCTGTTTTAATTTGCCAGCTCAAACATATTTTTAAATGTTCATCTTCCTATTAGTGACCATTTAAACTTCCTGTCAGTTTCAACAGCCCTCTCGTTTAATTGCTTATTTAAGGGCAAAGGCCTTCCTTGTATGAACATTTTCATTTTATCACTAAAGACCATAAAAAAGCCCAGGGTTGGAATTTCAGAATCAGAGATATCTTTCTTCTTTATGCTATTTAGTTGTTTCTGGTTCACACTGATTACTAATTATTCAAGCATGTTGGATAAGGAGGATTAGCATAATTGATTTTAAATGCTCCTTTAAAAAAAAATAAGTCCTTCCAGAGTAATGGAATTTTTATATTCTTCTGAGAGATAGAAAATACAAACATAGCAATATTAAAGCCTTATTCTTTTCAACCTCTCCGAAATCCCTGTAACAATTCAAGTGTGTGTTATAACCCAGAACACACATTTGGTATTGACTAAGTGACACCTGACATTTCAAGTGAAGATTTAAAATTTTGATGAAACTTTTATATATACAATATTTTTCAGTAAGGCCAGTCATTATAAAGTGAAATTGAATTGAATGTCCTATAAAAATCACGGCAGCAGTATAAAATCACAAAGACAATATTATATTTTCTAACATATCCAAGAGAGTGTTATTTTTTATCATCCTGTTTTGGTGGTTTCAGAAATTGTGTTAGTATACTTGTGTGTCCCTTGATTTTAATTAGTTTCTCTATGGCCTTATGCGATTTTTTTCTGAGGAGTCCTCTGCCTAACGTACTATTTTTAGTCCAGTTATAGTTTAATACAACTATAAAATATGCAAAATGTATATTTCTGTTAGGTTTTATTTTTTTTTTATTTTTTTTTTTTTTTGTGGTACGTGGGCCTCTCACTGTTGTGGCCTCTCCCGTTGCGGAGCACAGGCTCGGGACGCGCAGGCTCAGCGGCCATGGCTCACGGACCCAGCCGCTCCGCGGCATGTGGGATCTTCCCGGACCGGGGCACGAACCCGCGTTCTCTGCATCGGCAGGCGGACTCTCAACCACTGCACCACCAGGGAAGCCCTAGGTTTTAAAAATTGGTATATTGGGCAGTAAAACTTCATTCAGATCTTAATAACAAGAGTTTTTATTTTAATGTGGATTAAAGAAAGGTAACCTTCATAGTGTCCCTTTACCAGTAAAGCTAAAAAATGTAAAGATTTTTGGTGGAAATATTCAGACTCTCTTGGAAACTGGCGTTAAAGAGTCACCTGTTTATTTGCAAACAGTGCTGCTTATTGCAGACCATTCACTGTTACAGGAGCCCAGCATGTTCTTTGGGGGAAATGTAGGAAAATAGTATAAGTTAGCTTGAGAGTCATTAGAATGTTTTAAAACCTATGTTTTAGGAAGAGTCTATAATGAGGGTCCTTGATTGATACTGGATTTCATTTAGTCTGAAATAATGTTTTCAAATATTTTGAAATATTAATTTGCAGCATCATTTTTTTTTTGTTGTTGTTGCTGTACGCCGGCCTCTCACTGCTGTGGCCTCTCCCATCGCGGAGCACAGGCTCCGGACGCACAGGCTCAGCAGCCATGGCTCACGGGCCCAGCCGCTCCGCGGCATGTGGGATCTTCCCAAACTGGGGCACGAACCCATGTCCCATGCACCGGCAGGCGGACTCTCAACCACTGCGCCACCAGGGAAGCCCTGCAGCGTCATTTTTTAACTGAATATGGTGTCTTATTGAAAGAGTCTGTAAGAGTTTACTCTGAAAAACATTTTGACATTTAAACTTCTACTCTAAAAGCCTCCAAGTAGTATTTCTCCCAAAGGAGAATTGCCTGTAATTTAGTGCAAAAGTTTTCAAGATTGACTCAATGCTTTTCACATCCTGAATTAAGAGAGTTACATGACGTCCCCCCCCCAATAAAAAAGAGACTATGAAGTTGCAGCATTCCTCAAATCCCAGTTGATTTGGGAGGTTATTGCCTGATGTTTGTGAATTTTAAAAAGGAGTTTAACAGGGAGAAATGCAGTGTCATGCTTCTGAGAGTCTGTCAGAATGAGATCCTCAGAGGCCGAAGAAGTTCACGTTGGGTCAGGAGCATCTCCCTCCAGACCCCAGCTTTGAGTTGGTACTATTTGTACTCATTGGTTAATTGTTGGTGACCAGAAGTTGCAGCCCTGTCATTGCTGGACTCCTAGAGAGGGGTCATCACGGACTGGCCATGAGTGTGAGCTCACCTCTCCTTCAAGAGGCCTCCCTTGTCACTGGGGCAGATGGATGGAGGACTTTGATTTCTCTTCTTTCTTAAACACTAAAATACATGCTGCAGTATATGCCTGAAAGATACTCAAAAATATTGGGACAGATGCATTTAAAGACTGTATTTCAATGAAAGGGACCTAGGAGAATGCTTTAGCCAAGAGATGGTGGCAGATTCTCCCGCCGAACGGCCAGCTGATTGTCAGTGTTGCGCGTGACAGCACTGACACTGTATTAGGTGTCAGGCCCTTGGTGGGTGTCGGCTGGTGTTGAAGTGCCAGGTGTCAGTACCGGCTCTCCTGACTCCCACCCTCACCCCGCGCTCCCAGGGATGTGTCCTCCGAGTCTGACAGCAACATCCGGCAGATCAACCAGGAGGCAGCGCATCGGCGCTTCCGCTCACGCAGACACATCAGCGAGGATCTGGAGGTGGACCCCAGCGAGGGCGGAGACGGCCCTGAGGTAGGACTTCCTGCTCTGGCGGCACACTCCCTGGAGCGCCTCCTGGCCATGTTCTCCAGGCTGATCCTGTGTCGTAATTTCTTGTCTCAGTAGATCTGTGTAAAAAGGGAGGATCATGGTCTCGTGGCTGATTGTTGACCATCGGGATATTTAGTAACTTAGAAAGTGCTTACAAAGCCATCTTTGATGAGTACACATAGTTTACATTACTACAAAAGGGAATGACATTATTTTTAGCATGGAAATCTTAAGATGTTTTCACTTTATGCTTTATTTTTCCCCAGAGTCTAACCATCTCTTGTTAAATGGCAGCATGGTTATCATCTTTGAGCAGTTGAAGTAGCCCTGTAACTTGTTTGGGTACCAAATACAAGTTTTTACTGAGTAATTTTGACATAGTGAAAGAGATTTGTTACCAAGAAAATAGAAATTTGGGTGAATAGAAATGTTCATAAGTTTACCCTTAAATGCTTATGGTAAATTACTGGGGAAGAATATATATAAATTGAACAGCAGGTTAGCAAGGCAGCAAACCATAACTTCCATGCTGCCTTAACAACTCTGTTTACGTATTAGAAATCCATTCTTTTTAAACACTGCATTAGGAAGATCATTCATAAAATGTTCCAGTGATCAAAATTAGAAAAGCAACACGAATGATGCTGTAATAAATTCACTAAAAGTTACTTTATACCAGGGCTTACTTACAGCTTATAGCATCTCTGCTGTTTTCATTGTGAATCCTCAACGGTTAGAGTAAAAGACAATTCACGAAAATCATAAACAAATTCCTGAGAATATTTTTTTAACCCATGCAGGTAGTATCAAGTGGTAGAAGCAAAGCACTGCTCAGAGAGGCACTATTACAAAGGGGCTAAGAGCACAGACCCTGGGACCAGGCTTCCTTGGCTCAAGTCCTGACCCCACCACTTCCTAGCTCTGTTACCTTGAGCAAGCTATTCCCTCTGCTTCAGTGTCCGCATCTGTTAATCAGGGTAGTCTTTATTTCCCTATGGATCCTGAGAATGTTGTGTGCCTCCTGAGTGCTCAGTAAATGTGAATTACAGTTATCATAAGGGTTATTACTGGGACGGGGAATGAGAAGGTCCCTCGTCCTAGCAGTTACCACAGCGTCTTGTTCCTTGGTAGCCTTGGGAGACCATTTCGGAAGAAGTGAGCATCAGTGGAGACTCCCTCAGCCTGGTGCTGCCTCCACCACCCGCCTCGCCTGTGTCTCGGACCAGCCCCCAGGAGCTGTCTGAGGAGCTGAGCAGACGGCTTCAGATCACTCCGGACTCCAATGGGGAGCAGTTTGGTTCTTTGATTGTAAGTAATAGTCTTGTCTTCTGGCTCCCAGATAACTCTGACATTTTCCAAAGTTCCTCCTTCCCTAGGAGAAGCAGGACTATACCAAAATTAGCCCAAGCAGGTGAAAATCTTTCTTGATTCATAAAAAACTCAAATCTATGACTTGTGTTTCATCAGCTTTAACCTTGTAGAATTTCTTTTCCCAGCCAAAGGTTCATGAAGAGTACCTTTGTCATAAAGGTGGTGTGCACACTGGGACCTGGGAGACATTGGATCTCCAGGTTAATCCTCTTACGTCATACTCTGTGTGCTTTATCATCCTCGTTTCACAGATGAAGACATGATTTTAAGTGACCCATCCAAGACAAGGTTAGAACAGGAGATAGAAGACATCTTCCAAGTCCCAGAGTACCAATCCTTGAGAAAGGTGGTGAAATTGTGACACTGTCACCAGGGTAGCATTTGAACTTGGGTTCTTAGCCATCAGGGAAATTCATTGTAGATGCTTCAGGTGGGGCTAAGCCCCAATGAGAAGCAACAGAATCAGCCATGAAGACATCTGTGTTTGACAACACAACGCTTTGCAGAAAAAGCCCACAGAAAATTCCTGCTCATGCATAAAATTGAGAAGCAGTGCAGTCTCAGTGTCTCTTGAGAAATTGAACCTACAGATGTACTGTAGTAAATGATGGTCGTCCCTCTGCTGAAAATGGCATCCTAGAAAAATAGTCATCATTACAGCCATATCAAATGTAAATGAATAGGAGGACTACATAAAATGTAAAAGCCAGTAAGTACTCACAAAATTGTTACTCCTTCAGTTACGTGTTTTTGTTTTAAAAGACACCATTGGCCCATATCATGAGTTGCACCGATTACTCAGTTAATGTGTTTTTATATTAAAATTCTATGAATGTCCTTCAGAAAGAGAAATATCACTGAGACGAAAATTTAGTACTATAGAGGCAGGAAAAAAAAGGAGTTTGCATATATGGGATATTTGAACTGATAAAACTATGCTATGGAAACAACATAAGCAAGGAAACCATATATTTAAAACACTATGAAAGGAAGTAAGTACTGCCAGAAGCATAGCAGTGGTATACCTTTAGTGTACCAAGTGAAAAGCCATCATTTTAGGCAGCACTGATATTAAGCTATCATCTCGTATTATTTTTATAGGGAGCTTCTGCATTAATTATTCTAGGTTCATAAAATATCTTTAAGATCCAAGTGCAAGTGTCGGAATTATTTTAAGTTCATGTTGAGTCTGGTTCAACTATTAAATAACAGTGCCTAGGAAAGAGAGGGGTAGGGGGTTCTTCTCCAGTTTTGCTTGTCAAGGTCACTCTGTATTCAAGGACAACAGCATGAACTTTTACTAAAGGATGAATCCTTCACGCTAACCGTTGTGAAAAGACTTGAAAAGCTTCCCATTTACTGCCTCAGAGCCTGTCTTTGACCTTACCCCATTTTCCTGATGGCAAAATATTAAAAGTGAGGAAATGCTACAGATTTGTCCCGTGTACAGACCTGTTACTAATTAGACCCCTGCCTTGTGTGTGTGTGACCTGTTGCTGATCTGTGGTCTTTTTTTTTTTTTTTAACCATATAGATTAATACAAACAAGTGAGAGGAACATATTATACTTTACACTCTAGATTTTTTTTTTTAGATTAACCATACCTATTTTCCTTCATTCCTGTTCTGTACAACTCCTGAACTCCATTCAGAAGCTGAAGGTATAAATACCTAACCCTTCAGAAGTAGCCGAAGATTATATTTGAGTTCCCCTGGAAATAGAATCCAACTGATTCTTTGTCACTGGTCACAGTAGTCAATAAATGTTTAATAACTGTATGTCAGTATCTCTTCCTCTATTCGTGTTCCACTAGAATTTACCCAGAGGTTGCGTCTCAAAGCAGAATTCAGGACTTCTAGCTTCTTTTTTCCATTATTAGAGCAGCACTCGAATGTTATCTGTGGAGTCCCCTTTCCTGTTTTGACCTCTTTTTTTTTTTTTTTTTGCTGTATGCGGGCCTCTCACCGTTGTGGCCTCTCCCGTTGCAGAGCACAGGCTCCGGACGCGCAGGCTCAGCGGCCATGGCTCACGGGCCCAGCCGCTCCGTGGCATGTGGGATCTTCCCGGACCGGGGCACGAACCCGTGTCCCCTGCATCGGCAGGCAGACTCTCAACCACTGCGCCACCAGGGAAGCCCTTGGCCTCTTATTTTTAATGTTATTTCTATCCCATCTGCTTAAGACACTTGAAAATGACAGTGGAAGATCCTTGACTCCTTAAAAGATTACTCTCATTACCCCGAAAAGATGGTGTTTCATTTAATTACCTTCAAATATTAAAGAGCAGTGACTAGGCTTGAGTGATATATTTTTTAAACCAGTGAAACTCGTTTCTCAGAATATGTGTCCCTGATGCTCCGCGTCCTTTCCTCCCCTTCAGCAGAGAGAGCCTTCCTCGAGGTTGAGGTCCTGCAGTGTCACCGACGCAGTCGCAGAGCAGGCTCATCTGCCACCGGTAACCCATGCTCATTTCCAGCCATCAACTGGCTCTTTGGGCTTTTATTTAAAATCATCTGGGCTACTGAGGAAGAGTTTTTCCTGTGCAAATCCATTTACCATATACGTAAGACATTCAAATGTCCTAGCAAATTGCCCAAGGAGAGTGAATTTCCAATACGAAGAGTTGTTATTGTCACCAAAGTCTCTGAAATGCTAAAAACTCCATTGTTTTGCTTTTCCATCCAAATTAATACCAATTCTGATGTGCTTACTTGACCTAAACACTAACAATTCCTTTTTTAAAAACTTCATTTGGTCCCTGGAGCTGTGTTTGTATCTCAAGAACATAGGAAGAACTCTTCTGGGTGGGCAGCAAGAAGTCCTTTCCATTACTAATGGCCTAAACTCTTAACCCACAAAGCCTCTGTGCCGCCTCTTCAAAGGCAGCTCTACTGACGCAATATATAATTTGTTCCCACTATAATTCCCACTTTCCCACAATTTTCATAACTAGCAGGAAATATAGAAGTGTAAAGCGTATTTAATAATATAGGACATAAATAAAAATGAATATTCTGATTGGAAAGCAGACCAGAACTGCTTTGGGAGATGTTTCATAAACACATTAAAAGTAAATTTTATGTAAATTTGTTTCTTGTTTTGGAGGAGAAAACATTATGTGGTTTCAGCATGCTTAACTGGATGTTTGACCTTGACCAATTTTTTTTATTACAACAAATCCTTGGTCATTGGTAGTGCTTGTTTATTGCATATGAAATTGTTTGCAATGAAATGATCATTGTTTATTGCATATAAAATTGAAGAAGGGAAAGAAAGATTGCACTTAACAGGTTTTGCAATCATGGTGTCTTCCCTGTTGTGTACATTTTTGCTCCACTTCAAAGGACCTTTTTTGCCTAGGCTTTAAGTCTTTTATGTTTACAGAATGAATAGTACATTAGTCAACTGAGTAATCAACATAATAGATGCGTTGTGGCATACCTGGAAAGGGCTGGTAGGTCAGAAGCTTGACAAGAGCATCCTTTCTGGGATGTAGTACAGGCCTCCCCCAAAACAGAACAATCAGCTGTGATGGACTAGTGGGATACTCTTCACATGATTCTGTGATTTTCCTTGATGAATTAATGGTGCTTTCTCTCCTTTTCAAAAATCAGTGTCAGTTTTATTGGCCAAAAGAGCTCACTTCCCTGAAAACTGATGATTCTTCCCTCTTTCCTTGTGCTCTGTGAAGCTGTGAACTCACTGATCACCAGTGGCCTCTTACCTGAATTTCTGAGTTTGACATTTAATCATCTGCTAATTATTTAACAGTGGGGGCACAATAGTGGTGCTTTCCTTTTTTTTTTTCATAAGACATCTCACATTGTTGAGGTTGTCAGTTCATCGTTTACCCAGATCAGGGCTGCACCCTGAGCCTTCTCTGGATGGGAGGGTGATCCTGTTCCTCTTTTCCTTCTGGTCATCAGTGGTTGCTCAACTTTATTTGGACCGGGTGGATTGCAGAGATTTTGATTCATGTCACCTGCCTTCCTGACTGCACCAGCACTGATTCCTGATTCAATAAGCAATGGGTGGTCTCCCGAAATGCATTTCACTGATGTAAATTATCATTTAACAGCCCAGTGCCCCAGCTGGGAGAGCACGTTCTTCAACTGTCACGGGTGGTGAGGCTCCAACGGTAATGATACCCTCGTTCAGACATTAATGGCAAAACTGTGGGTTAGTTTTAATATTTGGGGTAATGGTGACTCTACACTTTTTTCTTCTTTTTTTGATAAGAACAGCTTCTTATGTGCCACAGAGCTGCATGCTTCTTATTTTAAACCTCTCACTTTCACACTGTTTGAAGGTACTGGGTAAAACGAATTGATTTTTAGTCCCGTATAGTTTTATGAGGAATACTGTCAAGCTTTGTTTAAAGTGCATTTTAATCTGAACATGTAGAGTCTATTTCTGCCTTTTAGTGTTTGTACTCCTGATAAGCTTTTCCCATGTGTTTAGAAGACTTGGGTAAAATATTTTGGTTGGAGGAGAATCAAGGAAGCCACAGGAATTGCATGCAATTATACATGTGAATTTTCAGTTATACATTTCCTGTACCACGTTTCAAAGGCTGGGTTAGATTTTTTGTATCACAAGCATGAACCAGTGACCTTTCTCTGCTTCCAGGGGCCCCTACTCACAGGTTCACAGGTATGAACAAGGGTTCGTATAATTTAGGAGGAGAGAGGAAAGAGTATAATTAAGAAATTGAAAAGATCTAGAAAAATGGTCTTTTTAAGCCAAGTATCTGTTATTCTTATTACTCATTATTTTAAGTAATTTCTACTGTTCATGTTTGTGGGTAACTTGGACGACTGTGTACTTTAGTTGCCTGTTTTCTCCTTGATCCCTAAAGACAGGCTAGTTTATAGTTTATGCTTGGAGCTGCTATAGCTATTGGAAGAATTTTCCTTACTGTTTTAACTTTGTATGTTTGTTGTAACCGTTTTAACTTTGTATGTTTGTTGTAACTGCTTATTACTGGAGAACACCTTTAAATACATATACGATTGCTGATTCCCTGCAAGATGTTGATTTAAAGGAACAATTTGGTTATACTGTTAGAATTTACTACTCAGCATTGTACACTGGAAAATCTAAGTGGCAGTCTGCAAAAATCAGCCCAGTGTAAGGTATTGAGCTGCAGTGGAGGGCATGTGTTGGGTGGGCCAGGCTCAGCCTCCAGTAGAATTCAAGAAAGTTCAAATAAACTCATGTATTTCCTATCGTGCACTAGTCATTTCCATGGGAGTCGAGCTGTGAGGCGGACAAGATCACTTCATGAAACAATTTTAACAGAGTGCAGGGCTGATGAGCATCTACTATCATTTTTGCATTTTGTTGGCCTTGGAACCTGTTGTGAGTGTTGGAGTGTTGCGATAGCTGATGATATTAAACTACAGGGTAAACTGAATTAGGCTCGTCCTGGGTTCCATGGTCAGAATCACCTGGCAGGACGAAGTGATGCATGTGAATGAGCTCCCCGTGGCCCTGCCACTGTGCTTTTCTTCTTGCCTGTGCTCTCTCCCTCCCCCAGCAATGAATTAAAAATAGGAATTTGGTTTTGTTTTCTATTTTCAAAGACTGGGTAGTAATATTTCCTAAATGTTTTATCTGCTCTCATGCTTTCTACGTACCTGGTCATCTTTCACCTGGAATAAGCAAACTTACCTTATGGCTGCATTAGAAATTATCACGTCTATTTCTTTTGCACCCTCACCATCCCTCGTGATGAATAGCCTTTACTTCTGCTTTTCCAGTTCCATCTCCTACCATGTGTTTTCCCCTCTTTTACACCTTCTCCCTGTCAGCCGCAACACTGAAGTGTGCTGTGTCGTCCTGGAGCTACCCTGGGACTCCCCATCCCACTCCTTCCTCTGTGCTCTCATAAACATACACGTGGATGCATGCGTGCGCACATACACATGCGTGCACACACACACACACACACACACAAGTGGGATCTCATATACGTATTAGTTATTAACTTGATATTATTCACTTGTGGTCATTTTTCGGGACATATTAATTATTACATAGTAGTCAGTGATGTGAGTGCACCACAGTTTATATAATTTTCCCACATCGATGACCTTTCAGCCTCCACCCCCTGGGCACTGCTCACCATGTGGCTTTATTAACCATCCTGGTGTTGCTCTCTTTCCGTGGTAGTGCTTTTATTTCTATAGTATAATGAACAAGCCCTGATTCTTACCTGCGGAGCCACAGCCCTTTGACGTATGACAAATAAATACGCACTGGTGCCACTTTCCAGCTGGCTAAGCATGAGCCCTCTCTGAGAGAAAATGAGAGGCATGGCACAGTTTGGGGGTTTTGCTGTATATACCCTGAGTGAATCTTGGAGAATCTGTGATAGCGCCAAACGTTTATCATCTTTAAAAGCATTTTGAAACTTTTACAGCTCCAATGTAATTTTCTTCATTTTAATGAAATAAATGGAGCCACCATGAAGCTGCAGTTAAATGGCTCCTTGGCTTTGTGAAACACAGCGGTAGAATTCAGATGAAAAGCTGTGAAGTGTTAAATTAAGCTGACTGGCCGTTTTCTAACTTGTCTCCTGATTAATTCACATGTTCTTGAGGTGGTAAGGAATGCACGTGTGCAGAAGCGCGCGCACTGCACGCACACCGCAGGAGAAGGCTGACGTTGGCTCCAGGGCTGCGCCCCTGCCATGGTCTGTGCCCCTGCCGTGGTCTGTTCGTAGAAGCTGAGCCCCACCCGCTCCCCAGCTGTGGGAGGTGGTGTTTTGAGTCACAGATGGAGTCATCAGCACAGGTTGTTCTTCATGGTCATTTGGAAAGAACCCTATAAAGGACCATTTTAATAACACCATCTTGCGTAAATGGAACTAGATTGTAGGTTGCCAATTCAATTCTCAGTAGAAGGTAGAAGGAACATTTTCATCAAATTCAGTGTTCTCTACAACACTCCTAGCTTTCCATAAACTGATTAGCCCTATTAACTGTGGATCTATGAAAGTAACCTGGTTGCTGGAATACTCTGCTGGAACTCAGTCCTGAGATTATCTGTGACACAGCCCAGTTATTTTAGTTTATTAGCCTCCTTGTAAATATCCTTTCCAGAGATACTATAACTGTAAAACTATCCTTAAGGTTTCCAAAATGAAGTTTTCTGAGGGCACATCTAATTGCCTCTCTGCAAAAAGTAATTCAACGGGGAGGCCGAAAAGCAGCATTTAATATTTAGTATTCCATTCAGCCAAAACATTTTTGGTCCTCATATAAACAAACAGTATGTCAAGGCTTGATAGCATGTACTTGGCCAAAAATACTAATCAACCACTAACTTAGGTTACAGAGTCCATCGGGTCAGCAGAATCCATTGTTGTAGTGCCCAGATAAAAAGTAGCCTGGAAATAGCTCCTTTGTGTTGGTGTCACAGGGAGAGGAGGAGGGTGGAAAGAGCTTTCAGCTGTAGACAAATTCTTCTGTCTTTAGTACTCATGGAAGGATCGGGTCTGCATGTTGATGTTTCTTCCACTCTTGTATCCCCACAGCTAGATCCAGGACTGTACCTACTCAGAGCCTTGGAATTGCCATTATGGGGCCTTGGGGACTTTATCTGGAATAATGTCAAGGAAATAGTTGCTGCAGTTTTAGCAGAAAGTTGTCTTTCAGATAAGTACACTTGCCCTGCTGGGTAAATTTGTTTTAGAAATAACCATTAAGGCAGCTGCTTCCTGGTCTGTTTTTCTCTGGAATGTGCTGTTTGAGCTCATGAAATAGGATATTAAGCCTCGTTGCCTGCAGTCCCCAAATTACCCGGCTGCATCCCTGATCTTGCTTTTCAGTTCAAGGTCTTGCAGTGGACTGGGGGACCCTCTTTGCCAAGGTACCTAGTTGGTAGAGAACACGAAAGATGGGATGAGTACAAGGAGAGATTGGGCTAAGAGATTGACATCTTCAGCCTAAACGAGAAAACGGCACCTGGTAAAATGTCTGGAGTTTCAGAAGATCCTAATTAGGGAAGATGGTACCCTAAAAGAAGTGGTTTCCTTTTGTAACCTCACGTAAGAGATTATTCCTGATGTTTGGCCTCTTGTTTCTTTTACGCTCTCCCAAGAGCCTTGGTAGTCATGGTTGTCTTCTTGTTCCTAACCCCTTCCTTAGAGTAGCAGCCCTTTCCCAGCTACAGATCTCATGCGCAGCACCCAGACGTCCAGGACGTCCTGGACGGCACTGGCCTCACACAAACGTCCCCTTGCCTCCGTGAGTCTTTGAGACACCCTGCTTTCCAGCAGCTCTCCACCCCACCTGCATTTCTCAGACTGCTTCTTACAAGCAAAAGCGTCGCAGGAAGCCTTTTGCAATCCACTTTGAACTATCCAACCGTAGTCACTCTGTACTGCACATGTCTCTAAGCCCAGAAGCTACCTGTGCTCCATTCACCCTTTAAGGAGACAAACTCCATATGGGAGGACGGGGGGAAATACAGCCTCAGTTATCACGCTTCTTTGGAATTCTGGCCTCAGATTGCCAGGTGGCATCCCGGGCTGGAATAGTTGAGATATTCTGGTCAGTCACTAGTGTGAAAGCAGGCCTCGTAGAGAACAGACTCTGTGTGTGTGTGTCCCCCCGTGCCGAAAGCTACGTAGTGTAAGGGCCCTAAGCTGGTGAAGAATTTAGGAATAAGCTAGGGGAACATCCCTGTGACAGCTAGATTGAGGAAAAAATATTCAGGGCATCCGTCTCAGAGTTGGTAACATTTAACAATTTGATATAACTTTTAGGCTCTACGTGGTTTGACAGTAAAATGCAGCAACTAAAATGAATTGTCATATTATTCTCTTTCCTTATGATCACGTTAGCAGCAACCCTTTATGTTGAAGGCTGCATGGCCTGGAACTGAGTTTTGTAAGATTTTGACCCTGTGGCTCATGTAGGAGTTCATTTCACAGTAGGTTTAAAGCTATTGGAAACCTGTTGCTGTTTTCCAGGCACTCATGTTTTCGGTACCATTGAATTAACTCACTTTGTCTAGCACAAATAATTCTGGGTATGTATTACTTTATTAAGTTGATCAGAAAACAAATGCAAGATATTAAATAATAATGATTTCTTACACAAACAGCCATCAGTGGCCTATGTACATACCACGCCGGGCCTACCTTCAGGCTGGGAAGAGAGAAAAGATGCTAAGGGACGCACATACTATGTCAATCATAACAATCGAACCACAACTTGGACTCGACCTATCATGCAGGTATGCAGATCGCCACACAGCTTATAGTCACAGGCAGTAGAAGCCGAAACGTACGCGAACCCCGCGTTCCTGATGTTTATGTGTTGTTCTGAAGAACCCATGTTTAAGAAAATTCTTCTCGCAAGTGCATTCCTTTTAAACATAATATTTGCCCTGAGGAAGAATTGGGGCCCTGAATCAGTCTCCCCCTAAATGGTCCATTTTAAAAATGTGACGGGAAAGGTAATTTCAAAGTAAGAGCCTGCTTATTACAATGGGTAGCATCCCTCCGAACCCCCTTTTTTTCTGAGGCTGGTTTTTATGCCGGCCGGCGATTCATTTTTATTTCCTTGGAGTGTGTTTCCCCATCCTTCCCCCCATTATTATGCGTAGTCATTTCCTCCATGCTTTCAACAGGCCAGACCTCTCATCACCGCTGGCTGTGTTGTTGGGTCCACACTCCCGTCACGCGCGCAGGGAGAGCCTCACACGAAGCTAACTTGTGTTTGCCTCCAACGTAGCTTGCAGAAGACGGTGCATCCGGATCCGCCACAAACAGTAACAACCATCTAATCGAGCCTCAGATCCGCCGGCCTCGTAGCCTCAGTTCGCCAACAGTAACTTTATCTGCCCCACTGGAGGTGAGAAGGCTACGTCATCTAACTGGGGTCACGTCTATCCCATGGCTTCTCCTCATTCTCTCTTCTCTCTGAACTGGGACTTGGGTTTTGCGGCCACCTTCCTCTCTGATACTCAGTCGCTGTGTTGGCGGTGCGGGGTGTCCTTGTGCAGCCTCACTCCATGCTTCCCATCCCTGCACTCACCTGATTCTCATTCTCATTGGGCCGAGGCCATGGTGACTTGTACTGGACACGGGCTCCTCTTTTCAGAACTTTCTCCATTCGTGTTGTGTTTCACTCCTTACTGCCTGTCACCTCATGAGACTCGCATAATAACTCATATTGGTTCAAATACCAATGCTTACGTTGAGTTTTTAAACTCAATAGCTGTTGCTTTGATCTGTTTTTCCTTTCGACCCTAAGGTCTTCCATTGTATCAGCCTCCGTGTTTCTGATGCCTGTTTGCATCTCTCAGTCACTGCTGGGCATCTGCTTTGCGCCCTCCTAACATCACAAACACCAGAGACTAAACCTTTGAAGTTCTAAACGTGACTGCATCTTAGAGATGGCTGCGGGCTTCTCCATGCCCGGGTTTAAGATGTTGATAAGTGGGAATGGGCGATGTCTCCTCCAGACTGTGATGTAAATGTCCTGGGTAACAGCTATGCAATTCCAGGCGGCTGTCCCCGTTGGTGGAGGTTTTTCTTTTCTGCTCTAAAAATTGCCAGTCCACCTTCGTTAGACTGTGAGCTCATTAAGAGCAGGGGCATGTTCTTCTCCACCTTCTGTAAAATCTCCATCCATAATGCTCACTACAGAACAGTATTTTGGGTACGTACCAAGTAGCTATCAAAGGATGGTGGTTATATGTACTTCATATTGTTGTGTGTTTAACCAGGAGAAAAACCTTACAGTTAGATTAATTTTAAAAGTAAACCAAGCAGGTTTTTTAGGCGCTTCCCCGTTGTCCCTCTTCAAAGAGGAGCGTTCCCTGACCCCCAGGTACATGTTGACCCCTCTGGACTAGCACCTGAGACGACTTCTAATGCTCATTATTATTCCTTAGGGTGCCAAGGATTCACCCATACGTCGGGCTGTGAAAGATACCCTTTCCAATCCACAGTCCCCCCAGCCATCACCTTACAACTCCCCCAAACCACAACACAAAGTCACACAGAGCTTCCTGCCGCCCGGCTGGGAAATGAGGATAGCGCCCAACGGCCGGCCCTTCTTCATTGACCATAACACAAAGACTACAACGTGGGTAAGGTCGCTGCGTTTGTTTGGCTCCATTTCCATCCTGACGTCTGGCATTCATTCCTTTATTGCCTTACCCCGTATCCATGGTTCGTGCAGAGACATTTCCTGGCAGTGAAGCACGTCCCCAGAGGGTCTTCTCAGCTTGGTCTAGACTCCGCACGTGGGGGCTGGCGGGGAGCAGGTGACTTACGGGCACAGGCTAATGGCCATCTTTGGTATTGGTGCTTTTCTTCTGAGCACTCCGGGAAAGCTCCAGTTGTGACGATTTTACCGTATGTGGAAAAAAAGGGAGTGCTACATATAGCTAGGATTTTGATGTTACTGCTTCCCATCTCAGGATGCTGTAACCTTACTAGGAATTCTGATCTTTTTAGAAGTGATGTTTCTTTGTCACTTTCATTTTGCATCTGTGTTGACATTACCCATCTTGATTTTTATTTGATGGGTCGTTTTAGTTTTTACTGTTTACATCAGATAAGTATTTTATACTCTGTGCTACATTACTTTCTTTTAATTGTGGATCAGGAGGTATACTAAGGACTTTGTAAATTTGATAGCTCTTTTTTGTGAACATCTTATCACAGTTGGTTATTTCTTATCACAGGGCTCTTCCATGTGCCCCCGAATCATGCATGAGAGAGAATCCATGTATTGTGTTAACCTGAGAAAAATGAGATTAATGAAAAGCACATATGCATATCTTTATATTCCTCTGTTCGCTCTTCATTTCTTCAGGGGAATCAGTGGTGGCTTATTTAATGTAGCATAGAGTTCTTTTAAAAGTCAGTGGTATTTTTCTACTGAGTGATCTCTAGACCGGTGATTAACCTGAAATGCGTCCTCATGTTTCTATTTCTGATGCTACCGAAGGTTTGTTTTCCTTCCTCTCCCTTATATCCCCATCTGATTGTCTGGGTACCGAGTGTAACTCAAGTCTTTCTGTCCTCTGGGCTACTTGCTCAGAACTGACGGTATGTGAAAGCCGGTTGAGTTTTGGTGATTGTCACTGGCCCTAGCTCTGTGGTCTTGGACCAAGAGTGAACACATGCTTTAAATTCCCATTTCTAGTGTTGACACCAAGTATACCCAGTTGAAAGAACAGCAGTATCGTGTTAAGGAAGAGACCTGGACCCAAATGGTCTGGACGGTCACTTACACTCTGCCTGTGGTGTGATGGTAATTCAGTCCCTTGAGAATTGGATTAGCTGGCCCAGCAGACTCTCTCAGACCTCATGGATTGTGGTACAATGTGTCTTCACGAGGTCAATCTTAGCATTTGGGGCAGGACTGTGCCTGTTATTTGCAAGACATTTAACATCCTTGGCTTCTGCCACTGCATCCTAATAGCCACTGTCGTCCCCCGCACCGACCCCTATCCTAGTGACAACCCAAAAAGCTCCCACGCATTTCCCAACACCCCGTCATGAGAACCATGAAGTAAAGGAATAACCCGCCAAGAGAACTTATCATTCAGATCTGGTAACATTCATTTGGTAAACACGTCACTACTGCTAAGGCATATATGATAACATGTAGCTTTGAAGATAAGATTACAGGTTTGTGGCAAGATGAGAGTAAAAGATAGGTCGCTCCTTGGGAAATAGAGTGAGAGAGATTGGTTTGAAAACCTTTTTTCCCTCATGGACATAGAACCTGTAGCAGTCCTGCTAGTGTACCCATTTCTACTTACTACAGCACTGCTGGGATTTCACTTCCTCAGCCAGGAATGGGAGCTCCAGAAATAGGAGGTAAATATTGTAAAAGTAGCTGGATTAGTGTATGGAGCCACTGTGGCTTGCCAACATAAGCTATGATTTTAGTAATTTGAACTAGCTTAGTAATCAAATCCCCTAACCTTTTCACAGCCTTTCACACCACAACTGCAGTGTAATTGCAGCTGGGCAGATTTTATTTAAAATAGCACCAGCTTTATTTATTGCCTGCATCGGTGCTGAGTGAAACCCAGTTTGAATTTTCAATTGCCCCTTTCCACCAGATACTTGTGATTCACTGATTTAGTGATTTAAAATTTTAATTGGTTAAAACAACATTTTGTTGCTGCTGCTGTCGTTGAAAATCCTTAAGGTAACAACTGGGAATTCCACAAACTGCCACGCTTCTCCTCTAAACTCGGATGTGCTGACACAGCCGCATTATCCCTGCTAAACAAAGGCCCATACAAAATTCTGGCTGTGGAACGCAGGCTCTAAATTGCTTGTTTATTTTGACAAAAGGTGGAAGGATGGAGAGAACTGTAAAGATAATTTTTGGCTTAAAACCTGTGTTGAGTTTGTTTGGGGTTTGCTTTGTTTTTTAAAGAGAGAACAGCTATTCTTAGAGTTGAGCATTATCATAGGAAAAGGAAAAAAAAAATTGGTCAGACAGGTTGAGAATAATGAAAATTGTGCTTCTTCCCCCAGCACCCTGTGTCCTCTTGATTCCTGCACTAACCAGAAGCAGGAAAAGGTTCAGGCCAGCATTTCCCTCGTATACATTGATAGAGGAAAATTCCCTTTGAAGTCTATTTATAAAACACGGCCTCTCGCACACACAAATAATGGAGGCCGTGTGCCAGCCATCTATCAGGAATAAAGTCTGACACAGCAAACGAGCATCACTTTTCCCCACCTGGATCAGGCAGGCTGTGGATGCACGGTAGAGATTACAGGAGGGCTTCAGCTCATGCATTCCTTCTGCTGAAGAAGCAGCTCAAAGCATGTGTATAAGAGTATATTTATGTCTTTTACAGGACAAAGCCTTGGCTTATTTTTGTAGCAACAAAGATTATACCTCAGTTAAGTTCAGGTTTGTTTTCTACCCAGGTCCAAACTAATAAAACTCACTGTAGTCTAGCCCTGGTGGTTGTTCCCTTCCAGGATCAAAAAAGCACAGTTGTCTTTTCAACTAGCCAGCATGCCCATATTTTATATATTTTTAAATGATTCCACAAAGAAACTTTTTTTTTTTTTTTTTTGGCCGAGCAGCATGTGGTATCTTAGTTCCCCGACCAGGGATCGAACCCACGCCCCCGGCACTGGAAGCACAGAGTCTTAACCACAGGACCACCAGGGAAGTCCCCAAAGCCTTTTTTTTTTTTCTGTGGTATGCGGGCCTCTCACTGTTGTGGCCTCTCCCGTTGCGGAGCACAGGCTCCGGACGCGCAGGCCCAGCGGCCATGGCTCACGGGCCCAGCCGCTCCGCGGCATGTGGGATCCTCCCGGACCGGGGCACGAACCCATGTCCCCTGCATCGGCAGGCAGACTCTCAACCACTGCGCCACCAGGGAAGCCCCAAAGCCTTTTTTTTTTTTTTTTTTTAATTAAATAAGATGTTGATCTTTGCCTTCTGTTTAAAAACGCTTTCAACTGTAATTGTGGGAAGCAGTTGTGAAATACTGATATAATTGTGAAGGAGTGCCCCTACTATGCTGAGGAAAGGGAGAAACAGCCAAGTGTGTTGTGTATTTTATTCATTCACATTTGTGTCGTTTGAGGCCTCGTTAGGATTCCAGATGACTGTCATTCCTAAAGCTGCCCCAGGTCCTGTGGGGCCTTGGCTGCCTTTCTCTGCTCGTCTAGCTGCCGCTCTGTCATTCAGGGGATTCCATGGGAGGGTGGGCTCCATACTGCCCCCCAGGCTTAGCCCGCAGAGCTTGATGGGTGGCAGCTGCTGCCATTATTTTGATTTTTGTTGGTATAATAAAATCACGTGACCCCTGGGGGCCTCCAGCCCTCACATTCTGTGAATTCCGGGTTTCTGTGCAAGGCCATGTTAGCAGGCCTGTGAAATTGGATTTACTTTATGCGTCATGCTCCTTCTCCTATGCCCCTGTCACTTTTCTTTAATTTCAGCTTTTTTTTTTTTTCTTTCAGTCACCAGCTCTTTACCAAAAGGGCCGATTGTCTTTCACAGTAGCCTGTGTGTGTGATTGCAAGGCATGGCTGGCCTCGCACATAGCATGCAGAAGCCCCTGTCCTCACCCATGGAACAGCAGCCTCAGCCTTTCTCTGATCCCAGCGTGAGCAGTGGCTGTGGTCTGCCCAAGCTTCCCCTGCGGTGGCGGCATTACCTGGGCCAGCCCAGAGCTGGCCTTGGGTAGCTTTAGTGGGGTTCGGGGCTCTCAGGTTTTCCTTGGTCCATGGCCAAGCGGTCACAGATGTTTACCAGGTTATCAGCTTTTTAGACCTTCTAAATCCTAAATCTACCTAGCGTATCTGCTTACACTGTAGGTGTTCCAGTATAACACAGAACACTGGGCGGTTTTATGCCTCTAAGGAGCAAAGGCTGATTTGTACGCGTGTGATTCCTGTTGTCAGTCTTGTCAGCTCTAAAAATCTATCACTTTGTTACCATCCCTGGATACTCATGGTTTAGACTGTTAACTTGGGGGAAATAATTTTAAAGCTTTATCGAGGTATAATGCACGTGCCATACAGTTCGCCCATTTAAAATAATACAACTGAATGATTTTTAGACCATCACACATGTGTGCAGCCATCACCATAATCAGGTTCAGGCCATTTGCATCACCCCCGAAGAAAACCCCACACCCGTTAGCTGTCGCTGTCTGTAATCTAGGAGATGTTTAATACAGTCTTGGTATATAATCATATGTCATTTCATATCTCCAAACAAAAGTGAGTTTTATTATTTTCCCAGTTTTATACCAACTATTTCATTTTCTTGCTGACTTGGGAAAGTGCTGAGGCAGAAAACCTTTTAGTAGTTTGAGAGCAACAAAGGCTTTAACATTAATGAAATAAAGGATTTTTTTTAAGGTTTTAGGGGTTTTTTTGTTTTGTTTTTTATTATCTTAGGCTTATTTGGTTACTAATGTGTTATTCTGAGTTTTCTTATTTTGTTTTCTAATCTTTTGAGTTTCAAATAGGGATTCGCTTAGTTACACTGCATTTTAATTGGGTCTGTGTAAGTGAAGGACCGCTGCCAGACTCTAAACCAGAGCCTCTGGGCGAGTTCTCGTTCTCTGTGAGACTCCGTTTCCTCATCTAAAGGAGCAGAGGTTACGTGCCCAACCCCCTAACAGGGTGGTTGCAAGATCATACGCTTGACTGTTCTTTGTAAGTTACAAAGCATGACCCAAGATGTCAGAGTATGTATTTTTCTGTCATTGGTTCTGTGTGGTATCTTATGAAGCATATCCCTTAAGAAAAGTATTTTGTAACCTTTTTTTTTTTTTTTTTGCGGTACGCGGGCCTCTCACTGTTGTGGCCTCTCCCGTTGCGGAGCACAGGCTCCGGACGCGCAGGCTCAGCGGCCATGGCTCACGGGCCCAGCTGCTCCGCAGCATGTGGGATCCTCCCGGACCGGGGCACGAACCCGTGTCCCCTGTATCGGCAGGCGAACTCTCAACCACTGCGCCACCAGGGAAGCCCTAAACTTTTAAGATCTAATTTGTGGAACTTGATCAAGAATCCCAGTAAAGTTCTCTCATGGGGATGTGACTCTGTGACGTTGCCGACTAACTCTGGGGCAGGACATGCCTGGACAGTCAAACCAGATTCAGATTTTCGGCTTTGGCTCAAGAGAGGGTGGAAGGGAGCAACAGCAGACGCAAGGACTGATGGAATGGGTGTTTCCAACAGGCTAGCTGCCCTCAGCCCGAGCTCAGGGTGCACAGGGAGCTGTACGACCAGTGTCCTCACTCCCTCTCTGTGGAGTGGATCCTCCTCATCTTCACTGGCATCCTCTCCTCTGGTCTCCATGGTAACATCACTGCTGGAACCCTCCTCCTCTTCACCGGCTCAGGGTCTTGGGGAAATGGTTAACCTTTGACTTAAACATTCTTACTCTCCTCCTTTCATCAAGTTCAAGGAGGAAGAGTAGAATCTTTTTGGAGAAATGGTCAGCCAGGCCTTCTATACGGAGGTGGGGTCCTCCCCTCCCCGCTGCAGCAGCCCCCCTCCACAGGCAACCTGCTTGCTGTGGAACACACACCTCCAGAAGGGGAGGACCAGTACCGCTCACAGATATCACTCCTAACACCTGCCTCTTACATTCTTCTTGCAGGAAGACCCACGCCTGAAATTTCCAGTGCATATGCGGTCAAAGGCATCTTTAAACCCCAATGACCTTGGCCCTCTTCCTGTGAGTACACTGGAGACACACGGACCAGTCTGAAAATGTTTACTCACTCATGGGCCCAGTGTTGATAGGGAAGCCCTGTGACCTTCTCTTTCTCCAGGCGTTTTGAGTCCCCTTGGTCTGTCATTTCTTAATAGAATCGGGTGTATGACTGAACTGATAGCTCATACAGTTCACACCACACCTAGCTCTTCTGAAAGAGGTTTCTGAATGGCTGACTGCTAGTGAAAGGTAGACCTTGCAACTAGGATGATGGATGAGGCATTCTCTACAGGTGACAGTTTAAGCAACACACATTTATTTTGTAACTTAGCAACCAACTAATTTCCAACCATATTGCTGATTTAGTCATAGGAACAAAAAATTTTTTAAAAGCGGAAGAAAAGGGCGTACGTAATCACAGAAGGTTTCTATAAGTCTTTTATCCAGCAGATGTTTTAAATTTTTCTCCCTTGTCAGTGACTGTTTATAAATCTAATTTTTTATTAGTTTGTTCTCTTTTGGGGCCTGAGTGAGAGTCGAGCTATTGACTCCAAGTTAGATTTTGAATGAAACCTTCACCATGCTTTCGTGTTGACCCACCCCCAGTTTTTTTAAAAACCCTTACAGGCTAGAAAGGTGGGGAGACTCTAAGACTATTTTAAAAATGGAAGGGTGCTGGGAATTTTTTTGGTGGTTGTTTTCCAAGAACCTTTCTGTTGCCTGGTGTATGGTATATTACAGCAAAATTTGAAGCTAGAAAGATTAGGGTGCAGTCTTTATTCATCAGGTTATACAAATATCTCACACTCTCCAAATGTTTGGTTCCGGGGTTTGGATGGAAGGAGCCTGGGGAGAGACTGGAGAGAGAGTTTAGTAAGTGAAAGATTGCAGGTTGTCTAGATCTGTTGGATTCCTGACTTTCAGGTAACAGATAGGCACAGTTCAGATCATGAAAGCATACCAGCCTGATCTTGGAAAAATTATCCAAGTCTGGTTCCTGAGTAGTGAGAGTCCACAGCAGAGAATTTCAGTATTCGATTGTTCAACCACCTGATGACATGAGTAAAGCATCAGTCTCTCACATTTTATAGCACCCTTCATCCTCCCTTTAGTACTCAATAAATACTCATTTAATTAAATGAGCTATTCAGCCCCAGGCTCAACTGTTTCACAGTGTGCTGGAGTTTCCCTTTGAAGCTTTTGAAATAATAACCCCTGTTTTTCTTGTTCATCATACAGTGAGTGCATCTGAGACTGTAGAACATGTGCTAAAGTGTGTTGCTGGGTGTTGTCATTTGAGTGAGTTCATTTGAAATGTTTCTATTTAGTTTATTCTTTATGTAAAAATGTACCCCAGGGGAGAAGAGTAAGAAGGTGTCCTAGAGTCTTTAACTTTTGCCTTTGAGTTTGGAACTGCTGGCTAATGTTTGTCTTCTCTTCCTCTCTTCCCCTGATAACAGCCTGGTTGGGAAGAAAGAATTCACTTGGATGGCCGAACATTTTACATTGATCACAGTAAGTAGGTGCTGTTATGGACGCATAGGTGTTGCAGGTGAAGGGAGGATGAGGGTAATTCAGATATGACAGTGAAAGCTGTGTCATTTTACTGTTTGTCTAGGCAGCCAGGTGTTATGTGGCGAGGATGATACCAGAGACTCAGTGCCCTCGTACGGTACTGTGCATTCACCCCAGTTTGCTTTAAAGTGGCCCATTCCAGTTTGATCTTGTGACCTATTAACTGTTTTTTTTAATTAAAAAAATTTTTTTGATTGATGACCCCTTGACTTTTGCGCTTTTAATAAATACACTCTGCTAATAGAAAATAAGATTAGAAGTGATGATTATGTCAGAAATCTGTGTATGAGCAGTGCTTGAAGCAGCCGCTACGTTTTTTAAAAGCTGCCTTCAGAGGTCTCAGGGCAAGATGCCCATTCTGACTTATTTTCTATTCACAGCATGTTTCCCTGCACCCAACACACTAATACATGTGCAGTTCTTTTCTTGAAATTATATTTGCTGCAGACATTTGCTCCAGCTCCTATGAATAAATGTGTGGTTTCTCATGCCAACTAAAAGTTAAACTAATAAAGGTTTGCTTTTAGCCAGTGTTGTTGTTTTTTTTTTTTTTTCCCCCTTGTTGAAGTGACATTCTCTCCATGGGATCATATTAGTGTATCCCTTAAAACTTCTGAAAATGTATATTGAAAAGAAGTCTTCAAGTAGATTTAAAGTTCACATACGCGTGTGATCTGGTGGAATATATTTATCTTTGTTTTCATTGGGTTCATAAACATGAGCATTAAGTCTACACCAGATTTCCCAGCCTCACGTTTTCTTAACTGATTGCATTGGTTAATTAAGCACGTTGCTGAGCTGACCGGGAAGCGTGGCCTCGAGAGGTCCTCGTGTGGGTGGGGCCTGTCACTGTCTCTCATTTCAGGGCCTCTTCCTGGGTTCCTAAGTGACCAGTGACACCTTCGCTTTCAGGCACGGGAGATTGAGGGGTTTTTAGAAATCGAAGTAAGCAAGAAGCCCAACAATTCAGAATTAAACCAAAAGTAGAAGTCCTGGGTGTATTTAGGGGTGTGGGTTACCCTGGCTTAAAATTAGATAGTTCAAAGTACATAGGCCTAGTTTTTGTCTTCGACCGGTAAAAATGCTGATTCTTGCCTACGTTCCAGAATTTTACAGTGAGCATAAAATTGCTGCCATAAATGCTTTAACATGTGCGGGTACCCCCACTTCCTTCCTTCCTGTGCTAGTTATAATTCTCTTTCTCGGCAGAATTTGCCAAAGTAGAAGAGGAGTCACACTGCCTTTTTCCCACTAAAAACAAAAAATATTTTCCTTTTCAGTTTTTTCATGCATTACAATTTCAGTTTTCAAAGAGAGGTACGAGTAATAATGAGCATTTTATTAAAGCACCGTCTTAACCGGTAACACAGCCTCGGTCCACCACACGGAGAGTACTTCACACAACATTGTGGCCATGTTCCAGCTGGTGGTCTGATGTCAGGTCAACCTGAAAAGAACTTTATGAAATGTTCTTGCTGTACTGTAAGGACCCAGAAACAAGAAAAACACGATTGCAAAGGACCATCCTAGTATACATTAGAAATTAGAAAAATCATGGACTGTTTTTCTGGAGGCGTGCATAGACCTAGTGTAATATGCAGTAAACGCTTGTTAAATGGTGACTCGGAGTCCATTCACGGAGGGCCAGTGGTGCTGGTGTTGTGTTAGGAAGTTGATGCCCTTGGTTGGAAAGTGGAGAGGACCTGCCTTGAGAGGCAACAGCAGCCATGCCTCCAGCCTCAGGCCTGCCCAGCTCCTGTTTTCCAGGCGATGGGAAAGGGTGGTTCCTTGCTAAATGCCTGGGTGGTTCCTTTATTCCTGATCAGTCCCTCCAGGCCCCTCTCAGACATCCCCCATTCCTCTCTTCCAGACCACACAGCACTGGGGAGCCTGCCCCCTTCACTCCTGGGAATCAAACGATAGGATATAGACCCCATACAGAGCCTTGTTGACCTGAGCGATGCCAGTGTGAGATCTGTGATCCTTTACGTGGAGATTAAAATTTGCCTTTGCTCAACTATACTGAAAAGTTCTCTTAACCAAATACACTGTAAATTAGATGACCAAAGACTGTGTAAGAAAAAGGTCTGTTTAGGAGAGCCTCATTGGCTGACAATGTAACATTTCTGCCAGGTTTCCCTAATTCGTCAAGGTTTATTCAGTGGAAAGCAATAGAGTGGTGTACATATCAATGAAACAGAGTTCAATTCATATGCCTTTTTTTAAAAAAACAAATTCCAGTCTGTGAAAAATGAAGCATATCTATCTTTTTTAAGACGCTGTATCAGGTACTCAAACCCACTCCAAACGGGTTTCATTACCTGGAATTTCCTTACCTTCCGAACGAGTCTCTGCTTCTAAACACTTTTCCCGAATCTTATTTCTAGCAAAATGCAGCATCTCATTTTGCTGTCCTGCTGCCTGCAGGACAGAAGCCAGGCCATCCCTACTCCACCATTTGACCGTGAGCGCAGCCATCTTGTAAGGTGCTCAGTCATCCGTCTTCCCCTTCGCTGGGGCATGTGACTGCACACTGAATGTAAAAGGCAGCAGTGCGCTGGTCTCCTAATTCATTAGGTTTTTTAAATTTTCTGCTTCATAAATTCTTGAGAAGTGAGACATTTTCAAGATGAAAAATGTTAAAGATTTAATTTCAGAAGAGCAGGAGAGCTCAGTACCCATCTGCTCTTTAGACTTCTAGATTCATTTGATTTGACATTTATCAAAAAGCTCCTGTGTCTCAAGCCTGGTGTCAGAGGGTATGGGAAGGTCTTGAACTGAACCCCTACCTCCCTTGGGAATAGCATAGTTCTTCTTAAAGACCCGATATGCCCAGCCACTGAGTACTTGGCCACAGGCAGTTTATATACAAAGCTAAAAAATAAAATTCCAGGGATGCTGTAAGATCCTGTTTTAATCTCTTCTGCCAGCAGTCTTACCAAACCTGTTAATAGTAGCTAAGTGGACTGAGTTTTCTATTCTTCTACTTCATTCTCGCCCCTTTATTTGAAATATTATGTCTCAAAGACAAAAAGCAAGTTTAGATTCAAAAGTTTTAGGACAAAACGGGTAACTGGCCACCGACAGTCATACGTCGATAATTCTTAAGTGCTAAATTGATCATTATCGTAATCATATAAGACCCATATGTGGTTCTGAAAGCCTAGACTGTTTTAAAAAGAATCTGTTTTTGCCATCAGCTTCATTTGGTCATTTAAAAAGTCAGGCTCCTCCTACACGCTGGGAAATGTGTTAAGTGGTGGAGAGGGGGCTGCAGAGATGAACAGCACACAGTCCTGGTCCTCAAGGGGCTTAAGCTCTAGTAGGGAGTGCCAGGAGGTATTTAAGTGTTGTTTTAGGGGAGTGAACCAGTTGTTACGTAGAAGTACTTGCTGAGTGTCTGGGCTCCAGCAGTGGAAGAAGGCTGCAAAAGAGCCTTGTAGAACGGGTGACTTTTCAGGTGGATCCCAAATAATGAGTGAGGTTTAGCCAGGCACGCCCAGCAAAGAGCAATTCTAGGAGGGAGAAAGCGTGCACAGGTGTGTGAAGCTGTGCAGGTGACACCATGTTCAGAGAAGCGCAGTGGGGTTACAAACGGCCAGTGTGCAGATGAGGCTGGCGTGACACCCGCATTAAGTCAAAGGGAGTCTGCTGGTACGGGGACTCGGGTCCCTTCCGCAGCCAGGCGGGAGCACCTAAGGGATGGTGCAGAAGGGACTCTGATGCGGTCAGGTTTGTGCTCTAGAGCAGCCGTCCCCAGCCTTTTTGGCACCAGGGTCCTGCCTCGTGGAAGACAGTTTTCCCACGGACAGGGGTGGGGGAGGAGGGGTGGTGCGGGGGGTGCTGCGAGCACTGGGGAGCCGCAGGTGAGGCTTTGCTCGCGGGCCCTCGGCCCGGGGGTGAGATCCCCTTGGCAGAGCTTCAAAGGAAGTTTTGAACGGGGGTGAGTGAGACTGAGGCCACGGAGACCTAGAGAGCAGTCCAGGGAGAGGACGAGTGCTCGGGAAAGAAGCCTTTTCAGAGAGGTGGGGACAGGTGGTGACCGCCGGAGTGAAAGGTGAGCGAGGCTGGAGGCTATGGCAGGTGCCGGACTTGAACAGTGGACGGATTGTGGTGCTGTTAATGAGAGGAATACAGGGTTGTATGAACCATTTTGGTAGTGGAAGATTATGGGTCAAATTCTGGCAGAGTAGGGTTTGAGGTATTTCCCAGGGGAAATCCAGGTGCAGGTGTCAAGGATGGAGCTCGAGGTTCTGGTTTGGACAGATGTGGGGGTCATCATATGGAGGTAGCAGGTGATTTATTTTCTGGTTTGATGATGGTACCCAGTCTATATATAGTCTAAGGCAGTTTTTACTCAGCTATATTCTTTTTCTTTTATTTACTTTTCTCCTGTTTTGCATCACAGCAACAGCTCTTAATTTCCAAAAACTTCTGTCTTCAAAGTAAGGGACCCAGAGATACCTTTTGCTTCTTCCATCAGCGTTCTCTGAAACAGTTGAAACATTTCTTGTAACTTTTCTGCCAGTGTGAATCTAGAATCGTCATGTGCTTTGGTAGCTTAATTTTAAAACTTTACCACTGCTTTTGTTAAAATAATTATCATACCAGACTTCGAAAAATTCCTGGGATAGTTATTAAAACCAAATTTATTAGTTATTCTTATCAGTCCACTTACGAAGTATACCAGAAAAAAACAGACTATTCTTCTCAAACAAATAATTTCCTTTTTTACAAACCAACTTAGATTTCCTAACACTCCAGAGAGAAACCTATTCTTCCCCGTCTACCCTCCCCATATCTTTCATGTGAGTCCATTCCTGCCCCCCCCATATATACACACAGTAGCATAAAGTCTTTTTAATTAAGGCACAGTCACAAATCCCAAGTGATCCAGGTAGCTAATGTGTGTTTCCACCTACACCATTGAAGCAGTGGTATAGGTGCCATTTACTAATCTTATTGACATTGACTCATTTGGAAGAAAGAACCACTTCTCACCAGCTTGACCAAAAGGGAACCTTTTCTCTGGAATCCTCCTGTGCTGTATCTAATTCTCATTTTTTGGACTGCCTTAGCTGTTTTGATTTTTGTGTGCAGATGAGTGACACGTGTAATGGATTATTCATTTGTTCAACTTAGGCTTTTTAACTGAAAGCCATTTGCAACACCATAAAGCAAAGGAAAGAGTATTTGAAATGAGAAAAAAAATAGTGTGTGTGTTAACTTTGGGGAACTAAAATCTTTTATGCTTTTTTTTAATTAAATGAAAATCAATCTCAAGTTATAAATCCTTGAAGGTACAGGGGTTTATAATTGAAATTTCAGCAGATTGCTTGCCCAAAACAGTGTGAATAGATGGTTTTACTTTAGTTGTGCATTTTTGATTGTTTTTAACTAAACAGTATTGGGGGCTGTGGTGCAGATTGCCTTACAGAGTATAGTTCTAACCCTGAAATACTAAGTTATTTATCCTTGGGAGTCAGGATGGGGAACTGGGGGAACTTCTGGAAAATCCAGAAATAATTCTTTTAAAAACGTTTTGGACATGAAATAGATTTGAACTAATAAGCCGTTGTTTTTTTTTTGTTTTTTTTTTAAATATTTCCAGATAGCAAAATTACTCAGTGGGAAGACCCAAGACTACAGAATCCAGCTATTACTGGTCCGGTCAGTATTCAAGTTCTGACTCTTCAGTATAATATTTTGGTTTCATCTAAACACACATTTCTTGTATATTCCTGCTTACCTTGATGTCAGGGGCCTGGCTGGTGTCCTTGAGAAATTTAACATTACTCCCGTCTCCTCCTTCCCGGAATTTCTGGGTGAGGTACAGCTACATTTGCCTTTTCACAAGGCTTTCAATATAAAGGAAAAGAAAATGGTTTGCTAGTGGTAACAAAACTAAACATTCTCTTTTGTCTTTTATAAAAGGGTAGATTAAAAGTATAACAATCAAAATGTCCTCTCTTCCTTTTTATATGAAGCAAAACTTGGTCCTGTATTTGTAGAGTTTTAACATTTCTTGAGGCCAAGGGTAGTATATGCATGCTAACAAATTTAAATTGGATCCTGAATCTCTTCCGGCTCTAAAACTCTGAAAAGGTTTGGGTGAGGGAGCAGCTGCACTCCAGAGCTGGCAGTTAAGAATCTTCTCTCTACTGACCCACTAACCTTCTCATAGTCCCCTTATGTGTGTTGATAAGGAAGAGTGACACCCTGGCACTGGTCAGCAGGCACCTGATATCAAACACCTGAAAGGAGCCTGTGGAATACTCCAGAGTCTTTTGTCAGTGGTTACATGAGTGCAAGGAGAGACTCTGGAATTGCAGGAGCTGTACTGGGATGAGCAGAAGATTGCAAATTGGGGAATCTTTTAATAACTGGAGGAGCTAAAGGAAGGGAAGTTTGTTATATCAAGTGCTGAGCTAAGACACCAATAGGTATATTTAAAATACTAATTTTGTGGCTTTAATCTGATTTGGTTCAAATTACATTTTGAATTATAGGTCCATTTGAAAACTTGAAAGATAATACAGTGCAAACGCACCTTGATACCTGACATCCCTTTAGTTACTTGTTGGATTTGGATTTGTCCAGCTGCTTTGCTTAGCGGTTGATGCAAAGTGCCCAATGTCACGTGGGTCAAAACAGGCGTCAGCTCCTCTGCATGTAGCTTAACAAACACCTGCCTCACTACCACGGCTCTTTTTGTTACATTCGCGGTCACAATAAGTTAGAGTAGTATTTTCTCTTCTCCATCATGAGAAACAAGGTAAATTCAAGAAACGATGCTGTTTTCAATCAACAGAAGACTTTTGACATAATGATGAAGCCTGTTCAAATATTTCTATCGCTTATTGATCATCTGTCTTCCTGCAACACTGTTAGTTCTTATAATTACTATTGAAAATTATTTAGCATCATAAATCCAGGTAGATTTGCCCTGAAGAAAGCTCTTTCTTTGTTTTCTACTAACAAAAGAGCCTTGTTTACTCTTTTTTTTTTTATTATTGGTAGTATTTTCTTTCTATAAGAGCACGTGTATTTAGGTAATTATTACCTTAGTGTAGATATTTGGTCTTCATTTTAATTCAGTTCTAAATTTTTGGTAATTTCTATAATGATTTCTTTCTGTCCTTAACTTACAAATTATTTAGAATATGCTTTTTAGTTTCTGAGAGTTTGAGAGGGTTTTTACCTGTTTCTTACTGATTTCTGATTTTATTGCATTGTGGTCATATAATATTGTCTGTGGAATATTATCAGGTATTTGAAACTTCTTTGGAGGCTTGGCCATTTTTTGTTAATGTTCTTTTTGTGTTTGAAAAGAATGTGTATTCTGTCTTTGCTGGGTATAGAGTTCTTTATATATGTCTGTTACATCAGGCCTGTGGTGTTCAAATTTTCCATTTCCATGACAACTTTTTTCCTGGCTTTTCTTTATCTAACCGAGTCAGCTGTGTCAGAATCTCCCATGGTGACTGTGGCTTTGTCGGTCATTATGTTCACTTTCTCTTCACTAGTACTTGCCTAGTGTATCTTTTCTGTCCTTTAACTATCTCTGTTTTTTCTTTTTGCTTGCTTTCTGTTGGACTGATAGAGTACTCTTTATTTTCTTTCAGTTGCTATACTTGCTTGGATGTTGTATTTTCTATTTCTGTTCTTTTGGTGCTCACATTAAATTTTTTAACCACTATACTTGACCTTTGTCAAAATTAATCACTCTCTACTCTTTTCCTGGATAATATACGACTTTGGGGAACTTCAGTGCTGTTCTTCCCACTCCTACTTTCCATTGTTCAGTGGAATTTTAAAACTACCTTGTCTTTCAACTTGCCAAATAATCATTAATATTTTCTCTTTTTTTCAACAGTCAATGCTTGTTTAATTTACTTATATGTAAACAAATTCCTTTGCCCACCATTGTTCTTTTTTTCCTAACATCTTTATTGGAGTATAATTGCTTTACAATGGTGTGTTAGTTTCTGCTGTATAACAGAGTGAATCAGCTATACATACACATATATCCCCATATCCCCTCCCTCTTGCGTCTCCCTCCCACCCTCCCTATCCCACCCCTCTAGGTAGACACACAGCACTGAGCTGATCTCCCTGTGCCATGTGGCTGCTTCCCACTAGCTAGCTATTTTACATTTGGTAGTGTGTATATGTCCATGCCACTCTGTCACTTCGTCCCAGCTTACCCTTCCCCCTCCCCATGTCCTCAAGTCCAGTCTCTACATCTGTGTCTTTATTCCTGTCCTTCCCCTAGGTTCTTCAGAACCAATTTTTTTTTTAGACTCCATAGATATGTGTTAGCATACGGTATTTGTTTTTCTCTTTCTGACTTACTTCACTCTATATGACAGTCTCTAGGTCCATCCACCTCACCACAAATAACTCAATTTCGTTTCTTTTTATGGCTGAGTAATATTCCATTGTATATATGTGCCACATCTTCTTTATCCATTCATCTGTCGATGGACACTTCGGTTGCTTCCACGTCCCCACCATTGGTTCTTGCATCTACTTTTTTCCAGGTCAAGTTTTCTCCTTAATAAAGTTTAATCTGTAGTTCATGGTTCTCAAAGTGTGGCCTATAGATCAACAGCATCATTCAGAAACTTATTAGAAATGTAAATTTTGGGCTCCCAACCCAGACCTACTGAAAATCAGCAACTTTGGTTGTGGGCCCTGCAGTCTGTGTTTTAACATACCCTCCCAGGGATTCTGATGCTTACTCAAGTTTGAGAACCTCTGCTCTGGTGGCAATTTCAGTGAGGGTCTGAGAGAGAGGGGGCTTACCTACCTCTCTGTTAAATGATAGTTTAGCTGATTATAGAATCCTTAGTCAACAATTATTTTCCTTCAGTACTTTGGAGATTTTTTTTTTGTCTCTTCCGGCCTCCATAACTGATGATGAGAAGTTCGTTGTCACTCTAATTTTCACTTTTTGGTGAGTAAATCTCTCTTCTCTGGTGATTTTGAATTTTTCTCCGTGTCTTTGATTTTCTACAGTTCTACTATCACAAATCTAAGTGTGGATTTCTTTTTATTTATTCCGCTCTGGATTCATTGTGACTCTTCATATGGGGATGGTGTCTCTCCTTTATTCAGGAAAATTCCCTGCAGTTATTTCTTCACATATTGTACCTTTCCCATTTTTATTATCTGCATCAGTAATTCCTATTGGGTATTTGATTCAGTTTTACATTCTGTCTCCCTTATCTTTTAGCTTTCCCGTCTTCTTTCTCATTGCTGTATTGTGGGCTCAGCTCTTCCAGTTAATTATCTTTTAAGCTTTTTATAATCTACTCTATCAATTCATTGTGTCTATTATTTCAGTGACTAGATTTAACTGCTCAAAGTTCTGTTTGGTCTTTTTCAATTTGCTTGGTCTTTTTAGTTATTGTTATTTGATCCTGTTCTTCCCTTTTATTCATTTTTCTATTCATACTTACAGCTTTTTAATCATTCTTAAAATATTTGTTCCAGCACCTCTTCTAGATTATTTTAGTATCTCTGGTTCTAGGGGCATTAAATCTCCCACTTGTTATGTCTGTAGACTCTCCTCAGTGGTAGTTGATTGCCTAGTTCAGTTTATAATTTTGTGTTTTTAAGTGTGTGTGTGCTCATCTTCATTTTTTTTCTTTATGGGGCTTTTATACATCCTGACTTGTATTTACTGTTAACTTCTTAGCTTGGGTTTATGCCCCCTTGGTTACTATAACCATGGACCTCCTACCCACTTTGGTGTAGGCTTGGGAGTCTGAATTTATTAGAGGTCTGGGTTTTTTTGTTTGTTTTTCTCCCGGTTACGGTCCTGGATAGAAGGGAAGCTTCCTTGCAACTCTCCCAGGCCTGTGGGTAGAATTTTCTTGAACCCTGTTCAGATGTAGGTCTTAAGCAGGGAACTCTGTCTGACTCCCCTGGTCATACAGACTGTAGGCCGTGCTCTGTGTCCCCATGTGAGGATTAAAAACCCAAGCCCAAGCCCCAAGTCTAGGTCCAAAGCCCACTTCTTTAATTTTGTCTTTCTGCATATCTGGTACCTAGAGTTTCTCTCTCTCTTTTCCCAAGTTTTAAAAATACCTACATATTAGGGGAGAGGGGACCCTTCTGTGGCATTACTGTGAGTCAGTATGCTCTCTTTGTGACAAGCATCACCATTAAAAGCATTAGAGGGCTTCCCTGGTGGCGCAGTGGTTGAGAGTCCACCTGCCGATGCAGGGGACACGGGTTCGTGCCCTGGTCCTGGAGGATCCCACATGCCGCGGAGCGGCTGGGCCCATGAGCCATGACCGCTGAGCCTGCGCATCCGGAGCCTGTGCTCCGCAACGGCAGAGGCCACAACAGTGAGAGGCCCACGTACCACAAAAAAAAAAAAAAAAAAAAAGCATTAGAAACATGAAGTGCTATTTGTAGTTGCTACTCTTAAGAACACCATCTCGTGCTTGTGTAACGCTTCGTACTTATTCAAGAACTTTATAATCAACTGCTTTGAAACTCACAGCAATCCTCTCAGTATGGTAGGGAAGAAGTTGGGATTCCCAATTTGTCAGCAGCTCAGAAAGCTAATTGCCAAAAGTTTGAGCACATGTCAGAATCCAGGCCAGAGGCCCAGATGTACTGGTTTTACCGACGTCTCCGTGTCAGGCCCGAGCCTTCTCTGCAAGGAGCTCCGGTGTCTGTAACGGACAATAATGGCATGAAAACCTTTAGACCCCACTTACACAATGTCAGGTTTTCACTTTGTTCAAAAAAGAAAGCATATTTAATAGAGAGCAACTTTAATCAACAGATATGTTAATTCTTTAAATAGGCTTATTTTACATATTATATTGCATGTAAGAAAAGAACATGCCAGATTTTCAAGAGAGAATAAATAATTTGGCCTGTCCACTGCAGAAATGTAATTCTCTTCAGGGGCTGCAACGTATGGATGTCTTTATCCTCGTATGTTGTTGGAATCTTTTCAGGAGAAGAATATAAAAACCTACTCTTCTTAGGCCATCATAAGAATGACCCCTAGAGAGAAAAGATGAGTATTGGAGGAGGAGGGGTATTTCTCAACTTTCATGCATCATTCCCCAGAAGAAGAAAGACCAGAAATATCTCAGCACTGATTTCCACTGACATCTAGTCAGCACCTACCAGGTTACAAGCCAGACAAGGGCAGAGATACCATGGGCGGGGGGCAACACTTTGAAATATATTCCTTGGGAAACTTGTCATTTAAGACAGTTGAGCTTGCATTCACAGTGATGAATGTTTAACCCTTTTTTCAACGTTTTCAGGCAGGGAAACAAAAACAAAAAGTAATTGCTGGGAATCACAGATTTTTGGAAAGGGAAGAGCCTTAAAATTTGACTAGTCAAGTCTTTCTGCTTAACTGTGAAGGAATTCCGGAGTGGAGAGGTTATATCACAGAGCTAGCTGGCAGTAGAGTCTGCTCTGGAAGTCAGGTCTTCTGAAGCTGGCATGAGATAATAAAAGGAAATCTTTTTTTTTTTTTCAGCTTAATTTTCTTCTGTTACAGTTAATCATAGCTAAGAACATCAAATACTTCTCCTTTTTTGAGAACTCACTGTTCCTGTCATGGTTTGTTCCCTCCTGTCATTCTGGTTTCTGCTGAGATTTCCCTTTCTCAGAGCTGCCTTCCCCAACCATCTCATGTAAAACAACCACTGAGGAACTCTATCATTTTCCCACCTAGCATTTACCACTATGTATTCATTTATTTCTTATTGCCCATTGCTCACAATAGCTTCTAAAAAAGCTACAGAGCAAAAAGCATGATAATGCCTTTATTGGCTTATGTCAGACCATTGTATCCTTTTCCTTAGGTTGGTGGTTGTCCAGATAGTGATAAAATGTCTACCTTTTCTGGAATCAGAATTCATACAGTATTTCATCAGACTAAACACTGCCCAAAATAAATACGATATGTAGTCAAATCTAATGTTCAGTGAAGAGGCAAATGAAGACTGGCTTAAAAATTAAAAGCTAAGAACATACCATAGGTAGTATAAATTGTCTTTAGAATGTTCTTAAGATACTTAAATATGTTGTCCTTTGCTCTTGAATTACAAAGCAAAATACTGACATGATCACTGTTTTCTATGAGAGTAGTAACATGTTTTTGTTTTGGCTTAGTTATTGTTTGTATGACCATGTCTTAAAACAGTATGAAGGGGGGAAGCTTTTGTTCTTCATTTCTCCTCTTCCAGTCAGGAGTAAGCGTGGTGAAGGTGTAAGGTTTAGAGTCTGGAGACACTTTGCAAAGGATCAGTATATTTTATTAATGTAGCACAAAATGATATCAGCAGAAGTATTCTTGCCCAAATTCACACTATGCGCTAAAAAGCAATGAGTTGTTCTGACTGTGAGGCTGTCACAGTTACATCCACGTGTGTGCAAAAGCAATCCTTTCTGCTTCATAAAAAAAAATTGTAAGCCTTTTCCATCGCCTGAAGTCACAGCTCTGACTTTCGGATACTGTAAGCTACTTGACATCATAGCAAGTACCAAATATTTAAATGACTATATAAAAATGTAATTACTTTGCCTGAAGAGATTCCAGAACTTATGAATAATGTTAGCTCAGTTACTGAGCTCACTCCTGTGGTATCATCACTCTGCTCTATAGATACAGCATTCCAGATTTAAAGAAATCCTTGCCCACGACCTCTAAATAGTCGACTCCTAAAATGAGGACTTTTCCAGCATGCTGTTTACCCAGTTTTTTTCCTTGACAAGTGTATCAGTTCGCTTGCCTTTCTGCTTGTTACTTTTCTCCCAAAGATTTTTTTTAACATCTTTATTGGAGTATAATTGCTTTACAGTGTTGTGTTAGTTTCTGCTGTATAACAAAGTGCTATATGCATACACATATCCCCATATCCCCTCCCTCTTGAGCCTCCATCCCACCCTCCCTATCCCACCCCTCTAGGTGGTCACAAAGCACCAAGCTGAGCTGATCTCCCTGTGCTATGTGGCTGCTTCCCACTAGCTATCTGTTTTACATTTGGTAGTGTATATATGTCCATGCCACTCTCTCACTTCGTCCCAGCTTACCCTTCCCCCTCTCCATGTCCTCAAGTCCATTCTCTAGTAGGTCTGCGTCCTTATTCCTGTCTTGCCCCTAGGTTCATCAGAACCAATTTTTTTCTAGATTCCATATATATGTGTTAGCATATGGTATTTTTTCTTTTTCTGACTTTTTCACTCTGTATGACAGACTCTAGGTCCATCCACCTCACTACAAATAACTCAATTTCATTTCTTTTTATGGCTGAATAATATTCCATTGTATATATGTGCCACATCTTCTTTATCCATTCATCTGTCAGTGGACACTTAGGTTGCTTCCGTGTCCTGGCTACTGTAAATAGTACTGCAATGAACATTGGGGTGCAGGTGTCTTTTTGAATTAACGGTTTTCTCAGGGTATATGCCCAGTAGTGGGATTGCTGGGTTGTACGGTAGTTGTATTTGTAGTTTTTTAAGGAACCTCCATACTGTTCTCCGTAGTGGCTGTATCAATTTACATTCCCACCAATAGTGCAAGAGGGTTCCCTTTTCTCCACACCCTCTCCAGCATTTATTGTTTGTAGATTTTTTGATGGCCATTCTGACTGGTGTGAGCTGACACCTCATTGTCATTTTGATTTGCATTTCTCTAGTGATTAGTGATGTTGAGCATCCTTTCATGTGTTTGTTGGCAATCTGTATATCTTCTGTGGAGAAATGTCTAGTTAGGTCTTCTGCCCATTTTTGGATTGGATTGTTTTTTTTGATATTGAGCTGCATGAGCTGCTTGTAAATTTTGGAGATTAATCCTTTGTCAGTTGCTTCATTTGCAAATATTTTCTCCCATTCTGAGGGTTGTCTTTTGGTCTTGTTTATGGTTTCCTTTGCTGTGCAAAAGCTTTTAAGTTTCATTAGGTCCCATTTGTTTATTTTTGGTTTTATTTCCATTTCTCGAGGAGGTGGGTCAAAAAGGATCTTGCTGTGATTTATGTCATACATTGTTCTGCCTATGTTTTTCCTCTAAGAGTTTGATAGTTTCTGGCCTTACATTTAGGTCTTTAATCCATTTTGAGTTTATTTTTGTGTATGGTGTTAGGGAGTGTTCTAATTTCATTCTTTTACATGTAGCTGTCCAGTTTTCCCAGCACCACTTATTGAAGAGGCTGTCTTTTCTCCATTGTATATTCTTGCCTCCTTTATCAAAAATACGGTGACCATACGTGTGCGAGTTTATCTCTGGGCTTTCTATCCTGTTCCATTGATCTATATTTCTATTTTTGTGCCAGTACCATACTTTCTTGATTACTGTAGCTTTGTAGTATAGTCTGACATGTAGGAGCCTGATTCCTCCAGCTCCTTTTCTCTTTCTCAAGATTGCTTTGGCTATTCGTCTCCCAAAGATTTTTAAAGCACAATTAGTCTTTTCTGAATGACAGTGTAGGTCATTTGGAGTTGTGTGTTAAAGTATGATAGCCAATAACTTACCTAAACTACAACCTATAAAAAGATTACAATGCACCCTGATGCATATTCAGACAGAAGTCACATGGAAAGTCTATTCAGTTTATGTATAATACCTCTAAATGATTTCTTGAGTATCCATATTGTTGTTTTCAGGGGTCAAAGCCCTATTCAGTGCTGATTTACCTTAACCATTTCTATAACATTCGCATGTACTATATAGACATTATGTAAATTTCAGTGGTTATATGGAGAGTGACGATTTTAAGGTTCATGATTCATGAAATTTTCTGAATGTTGGCTTAGTATACATAAAATTTCAAGCATGTTGTTCATATTATCTATATTTATACATTTATCTTCCAGGCTGTTCCTTACTCCAGAGAATTTAAGCAGAAATATGACTACTTTAGGAAGAAATTAAAGAAACCTGTGAGTACATATCTTCCAAAAATGCTGTTTTAGTCATTTGTAAGTTACCCAAATTACTTCACTGAGAACAACTCGTTTCTTACTGTTATGTGTATACTAAAAATATGACCTTTCTTTTCTCACTGCACTTTGATCCACCTGGATCTTCAATCTGACTTTTCTTTTTAACAGACATGGTAAGTGAAGATTAACTTAGTATTACATATCAAATCACCTGAAGGTAATTTCTTATGTAATACATTAAAAAATAGAAATGATTTTTATGAGGTATAAAATAATTCAGGAACTAGTGAAAAAATGTGGAGAAGCCTATGCAATCAATTATGGCTATCCTATTTAATAAAACCTAGATCCTAATTCGAAAAATGTTCGTCCCTTTAAATTCAGAAATACAGTTTTAATGATGATATGTACAACAAAAATATAATTTATAATATTTGACATATTAAGACCAAGTGTAATTTTCGGATTAAAATTCTTACTAGGAAACCCATTAAGATTCTGACAAAACTGAGAAACCCTGTAAGGCTTTTTACAGGCAGTGTTTTAAAATACAGTATTATATTTTCTACTGACATATCTCCCCAAATAACTTTAATACTATGTCTTCTCTTTTCTGATTTCACCTCTCTGGTGTAAATTTTACCAGTTTTCTCCTAAGTTTGTGCCTTCACTATTTTGGGGGTGTTTTTGTTCCCGTCACCGTTTCTTGGCTTCCTCATTGGGGAAAGCTGCAGCTCCGATCACCCCCATTTGCCTGTGCTCCTTCCCCATCTCCCCCACCCCGCTCCACTCCCTCAGCTGATGCCTCATTTTCCCAGCCTCTGCTATGGATGAGGCACTGGGGATGCAGAGACGGTTGAAACACAGCCTCTGCCTCGGGGAGCTCCCTCTTAGGGGTTCTGTTCTCTCTTCTAACATCCTGACTCAAGGAGCTCCTGGGTAACTCCTTTTGAAATGACTCAAATTTGAACCTGTGTAATTCCAGTGTTTCTTTGTGAGTCGCCTGCATTTCCTCCAGTGATGTGATGACTGTAGATATCATGCTGTCTCACTTTGTGGCACTTGCACCGTGGTACCTTCTGCCTGGAAACTGACTCTGTAGATCCATCATTCTGGCAAAGCTGACCCTGGACCTGTTTTTCCAGGAAGCAGTTATTCACAACTTAAATCAAGTGCTTTTTTATTTTCACGTTTATTAACTGTTGCCTTTGGGATGCTTTCTCACAACTTGGCCATGATAATCAGGGCCCCACTCCCCATGGCAACAGAACTAGCTTGTAGGCATCATGGTCATGGCTACCAGCTGGAGTCCCTACCAGGGCTGAGGGTCGTCCCAGCCTGGCCAGGTGGGGATTGTCTATGGGTTTTAATCCCCTGGACTACAGTCCCTTTCTTTGACTAAAACGGTATACAGAGTTGACCATATTTCAGTTGCCAGTGGGCGGATAAGTGCCCCACAATTGCTTATAACAGGGAGAGAGGATGATTGTCTTCACTCAGCATAGTTTCTTCTGCAGCGCGTGTTGCTGGCTCAGTCTGACACCTGCTGGTGGATGCTGTGTGTCTCCTCCTGACATAGGCTTTCTGTCTGAGTGAAGAACAATCTAGAAAGGAGAGAGTTTCGGTTGGAACCATTCATCATTGCTTGTTTATTTGAAGGCTGCCATCATTTCTGCTCTTTGTTTTGTTTTTTTTTTTCTGTTAGGAAGTAAGGTGTATATTTACTGTCTGATGGTGTGTGGGTTTTTTTTCTCGTTTTTAGGCTGATATTCCAAATAGGTTTGAAATGAAACTTCACAGAAATAACATATTTGAAGAGTCCTATCGGAGAATCATGTCTGTGAAAAGACCAGATGTCCTGAAAGCTAGGCTGTGGATTGAATTTGAATCAGAAAAAGGTCTGGACTACGGGGGCGTGGCCAGAGAATGGTTCTTCTTACTGTCCAAAGAGATGTTCAACCCCTATTACGGTCTGTTCGAGTACTCTGCAACGTAAGTGTCTGGAGTGCATTCAGAAGGTGTCCGCACTGAAGCAGTTTTATTCTTCATGAATTTAAACTTAATGAAAGAATAAGCAGCTCACTCAGAGGTGAATTAACACTGCTGATTTCAGCCCCTCCCCGCCAGCCCTTACAAGTCTAGAACAGGTCTCACTCCACATGGTGAACTAACGTACTCTGTGAACACCTAAAAATAATTCTTCTCTTGTCTGTTGGGTTCGTGTAATTGAGACTGAAAATGTGTTGGGTACTTATGGTAAGGAACAAGGCAATTTTCATTCATAACGTTATGTTAATTCAGGAGAATTTGTCACTGTCAGAATTCAGAAGGTTGTTGTCTTATGAACAAGAATCGTTTCTGAAGTCAAATTACTTAAAGGCAAACTGAGGACCCGTCCTTTAGGATCCAAAGGACCATGCCCTGGGCCTGTGAGGGGAGGCCCAGACCGAGCCCCCCTTGCATTAGGATTTCATCACTGCCAGGCATGCAGACCGAGGCAGAGTCCATTGCTTTCTCGGCAATCAAACACTGGCTACTTGCAAGGCCACTCTTTCCTCCTCCAGGCTGTGGCTTCTCCAAAGGCTTAGGCAGGACCCGAGCAGGGACAAGGGTTCTCCCGTGTCTTCCCCCTGGTGCCGGTCTCCTGGGGGCTCTTCTGGAAGGCAGCCTCAGTGTTCTTCCCCGATGCTCCGGCCAAGAATGTCCCATTTTGTCAAATTGATAAAAGCCATTGAAGTGGAGGGGAGGATCCGGAGGCGAGATCTGCACCTCTTACCCACATTCCCAAAGCTGCCCCCAGAAGAATCTGGCCACGGAGCCCAATTTGCAAACCACCGATCCTCCTGATTGTGAGACCAAAGGACAATGAGATGCATGTCAACATCTTGAGGTGTGCACTGTTGGGACAGCCGTACGTTGCTACCAGTGGCCTCCAGGCCTTTCAGGGCAGAATGCTGGTCAGATGGATCAGGGGTTGGACCCCTGGGAAAAATTGTAATCCCCAAACCAAAAGCTTCTCAAGGGAGTTAACCCTCTTTCTCTCAGAGACAACCTGTTGCACTCACACATAGCTGGGAATCCATGCCCAGCCCCTTTGGTATGTGGGGCTTCTCAGCTTCCAAAAATACTTGGCTGAACCGTATGAAATTGAGATTTTTGTCGATCAGCAGTAGTCAGATATCCAGTTTCTCACGGTTTAACATAACAGGGCATATCCACCAGCTCTAGTAGACCTCTGTCCTTGGTCACGGAAAAGGGCTAACTAAATAAGCCCCGTTGTCTAGCTTTTATGCCTTATCTGTCAGGTACAGGATGTTTGCAGGCACACTGTAAAAGCTTAATGACAGGCAGCAATGGAAAATTCAAATTCTTGCATTTATTATTTATTGCATTTATTTACCACCTTTCTTTTTCTCTCTCTCCCTCCCTAAAAAGGGATAACTACACACTTCAGATCAATCCCAATTCAGGCCTCTGTAATGAAGATCATTTGTCCTATTTCACTTTTATTGGAAGAGTTGCTGGTCTGGCAGTATTTCATGGGAAACTTTTAGATGGTAAGTTATTAAAAAGTGTTAAAGTAATAAAAATTGGACAGTGCTGTCTGTGGTCTCTTATCAGGTATCTTATCTTTCACATCATAGGTTTTAAGCAAAAGTGCTTCACTGGTTCTCCCTCTGTAAATCAGTAGTTTCTTTAATGTTTTGTCCATAATGAAGGTGCTTTTTTTCCTGGTGTCATCTTAATCTGAGCACTGAAGACAGTGTCTACACACAGTTTGAAAAAGTTTTTTTTGAAAAACTTAAGTGTGAAACACAGAACATTCTGTATTTGTGCATTTTCTATGTTTTCCAGAATAACATTTCTTTAGCAGAAACTAGATTTGATGACAGATGGAAAGTATTGATTGAAAAGTTCATTAAAACGGTCTAATTCAGCCAATATCCTACCATTGTCCTGTTTGTCCCCAAATTACCATTTTTTTGAATGTGAAGAGACTGTAAATAATTTCAAAGCAGTGTTATAACTCAGCTAAGACCTTGACCCCTGGGATCACTGCTGAAACAGATGGCACAGAATAATCTCATTATTATCTAAAGCACGTAAGTCATGCAAAGTACCAAGAATTTCAAGGTACCTTGGAAGTCGGGAGTGAAACCCCCCTCCCTGGCTGTATCAATAGGCTTATAATAGAGACTTCTTATGGATTTGGTCATTGAAAAAGTAGTGCCCTTAAGAGAACATTACAGAAATCATCAGTGAGGAAAGAGAATCAGAAATATTTTTGAAGAATTTAGGGGTGAAATGGTTGAGGGTAGAAGACAGAGCAAGATTGAAGATGGACACTGCAGTTACTGTAGAGAGATTTCCAGGAGAATTATGTGAATTGCATTTATGGAACCTTAGCTGTGCTAGTAAATAACTGATGTACCCTGTGTACTTTCTCCTTTAATAAATTTTTACTGGTAGTTGCTAGCTGATTTTGATCCTCTAATTTCAACATTTTATTTTTTTATGGGGGAAGGGGCTGGTGGCAGGAGCAAACACTTTTTTTTCTGATTAGAAGGAAACTGGTCTCACTCTGTATAGGTATATACAGTGAATGTATTTTAAGTTGCAGCACTGGAGTCATGCCATAGATGATTAGAACGTCCGTTATTTACCTTCTGCCGGGCAAGAAGACGTTCTTAGTTGCTACAGGGGAAATAGAAGTTTAAGCTGAGATCCTGACCTGAGGGGACCGATGTTCTAGTGAGGGTGTGGGAAACATGGGTCCAGAGTCCAGCAGAAGGGAACACACGGAGCTCCCTGGGGGGAGCGCGTTACCGGGATTAGCCTCGCCAGGAGGCTACGGTGGGGTTGGCGCACTTGGAAGCTGGGATCGTTTCAGAAGAGCAAGGACTGGCCAAGAGTCAAGGCTGCCTGGAGTAGTGATGGGGGTGCATCTAGGTCCCTGCTGCAAAAGGAGATGGGAGGTAACCATGTCCTCGGGAATTGCAAGAAGAAGAGCCCGGATGCCCCCCGGGCATGTGGCCAGCAGTGTCTTTGTTTCCCGGGACCATGAACGGCCCTGGAGGCAGAGCAGACACGCTGCACGTCAGATCAGCCCCTACTCCTTCCTGTGGCTTCACCCCCCAGACAGCAGGGGCTTTGAGCCTCAGCCGCAGGGCCGCACGGAGGCCAGTGGGAGCGGGAACGGGCTGCGAGGGCGGCTGGTTAGACCTGGAGGGGGCGCTGAGGATGGGAGTTGAGGGTGAAAGGGTGGACTGAGGTTCCGGGGGCGCCTGTGTCAGGAGGCGTGTGACGCTAACTTGCCTGGGACGGGGTGAAGTGGGGTCCCTGCGGGCACCTGCGCGGTCGTGGCGGCGTGGCCACCGCCCTCGCCTCCCTCAGGCCGTGATCACGCCGCCCGGGAGGACTGCACAGCCTTCTGGACGGCCTCCCTCGCTTCCTCCCTGTCTGTCCCTTCCTGTTGCTCTTCCCAGCACTGCCCAAGCGATGACACTGAAATGCAGGTGGAATTGCCCCCTGGCGTTTCAGTGACTCCCCTTGGCCCTGGGCAGCAGCCCAGGCTCTCCCGCACCTCGTGTAAGCTGTGCACTCCCTGCCCAGTCCCTCCTCTGGCCTGTGTGCCTGGGACGCGCTGTGCTTCGGTCCAGGCGAGTCCCGGGTCCTGTCCCTCTGCTGGGAGTGCCCTTTCCTCCCCCGTGCGTGCGCCTTGTTTGCGCTACAGATTCCTGACTGTGCCTGAAGCTCATTTGTCACCTCCGGCAGCCTTTCTGACCTCACCCCTCTGCTGTGCCATCTCTGTTAGTATAACCGCCCTCCTTCCTAAACCCCTTCCCCCGACCCTGCCCCAAGCCAGGCCCTCATCTTACTGTAGAAAACCCTTGATTGTTCTGTTCTGGTCTCTCATTCACATGAAAGCAGGTTAATCTTTTATTTCATGCTCTGATGCACAGCATCATCAAAGATTTGAAACTTGGGGCTTCCCTGGTGGCGCAGTGGTTGGGAGTCCGCCTACTGATGCAGGGGACATGGGTTCGTGCCCCGGTCTGGGAAGATCCCACATGCCGCAGAACGGCTGGGCCCGTGAGCCATGGCCGCTGAGCCTGCGCGTCCGGAGCCTGTGCTCCGCAACGGGAGAGGCCACAGCAGTGAGAGGCCCGCCTACCGCAAAAAAAAAAAAAAAAAAAAAGATTTGAAACTAACTCAGTTTTCACCGTTTTAGGTTTCTTCATTCGACCGTTTTACAAAATGATGCTGGGAAAGCAGATAACTCTGAATGACATGGAATCTGTGGTGAGTAAATAGAGGTCACTCCCGTGGACCTCACCAGCAGCTTGTGCCTTATGGAAAGGTAGTTGAGACCATGTTGTAGTCACAGCAATTTTTATGGGCGTCGTCATTCAGTATGGACAACAGGGATTGTTCAAGAGGCTAATTGATCTCCCTAAATTTTTTAATAAGCAACTCGTTGTTCACATTTCCTAGAGTCATGGTATTTAGGGTGGGTACACCCACATCTCAGTTACCCCTGCTTACTCAGACCTGGTTTGACCAAATTAAATCCAAGGGTCATTTGGAGACCTCATTGCTGCCCTTGTTTTCCATGGAAAACTGCTAATACTGAACACTTAGAGGTTCATCTGCTGTCCCTCTGTTTCCCGACCTCAAAAAATGTCAGGGAGCCAGACCAAAACAGTTGATTCAGGGAAGACTATTTATACTCATCCCAGATACGGAAGAAGGGTAAGTGACCACTACAGTGTAGGAGAGGAATGAAAAGGTAGAAAATAATTGCTAACTTCCGATTTGGGTTTTCATGTTGCATTTAACTTCTTTAATCTAGGCTGACCATTTTAGAGTTGAAAGACTTTTCTATAAAGAACAAAAGTTGATGCTCTTTTCCTGGCATACTTTTGCTTCTGTTTTTCTTCTAATTTACCTGTACTCCCACCATTCACCTCTCACGATTCACCACCCACACATTTGGGGTGTTTGCAGATCTGCTTTCACATTCTGTCACTTGAGTCAGAAAGCATCTTCCTCCCCTCAGCCTCGCTGCCGTGTTGACTGTACGTGTTCTGTAGTTGGTTATATGAGCCGTGTACCCCTCCCTCACAGCTCATCCTCTGGGAATGGAAGGACAGTAGAAGGCCAGCAGTGCACACAAGTCCACTCAGCTGGGTTTTCCACGGGCGGGCAGCTCTATGTATCCACCCGTGTCCAGTTTCTCTTCAGCTTTTACCTTTAGCTTAGGCTTTATGCTTTTGTTACTGTATGGTGAGGAAGCTAGGAGTATAAAAATCTCTCTACAAGTCTAAATTAATATTATTCCCCATGTTGACAGTTGGTGCACACGTTCTGTTTGGTCTTCATGGAGCCCCTGGGGCTGCCCAAGAGACAGAGGAGTCCAGGCTCTCGGGGCCTGTGTTCTGGGTTTTGACACTAGGGCATCCTCTTCCTGTTTGCTCACAGTGACTTGCAGAGAGTGCTGGAAGCACAGGAATGGGCATAACTTGAAACCATTGGTATTTAATTAGAACATTCTCTATCCTTCCTACTTTCCTCTAATATTTTCACTCTTAAAAGATGGGGAGTGGGCTTCCTTGGTGGCGCAGTGGTTGAGAGTCTGCCTGCCAATGCAGGGGACACGGGTTCGTGCCCCGGTCCGGGAAGATCCCACATGCCGTGGAGCGGCTGGGCCCGTGAGCCATGGCCGCTGAGCCTGCGCGTCCAGAGCCTGTGCTCTGCAACGGGAGAGGCCACAACAGTGAGAGGCCTGCGTACCGCAAAAAAAAAAAAAAAAAAAAAAAAAAGATGGGGAGTATGTTGATCTCTACACGTTCAGTTCCGTAATGTTATGACGGCCATCCAGAGCAGGCTGCTCCCTCTTCACAGAGGACAGGATCCAACTACAAACCCCTGTTACTACCAAAGCAGTTTTTTAGTTTGTATTTTTAAATTAAAGTGGAAGAGTAGGTTTGGGGTAGAGCTGGAAACATTAGTGACTAATGCATTTCTTGAGATTCTGGATGGAATTACACTGAAAGGACATAATTATTTAAAGAAAGGAGTGTATATTTTGGGAAAAAATGCTTAATTTTAATTTTTGTGTCATTTCTGTAGGATAGTGAATACTACAACTCTTTGAAATGGATCTTAGAAAATGATCCGACGGAACTGGATCTTATGTTTTGCATTGATGAAGAAAACTTTGGGCAGGTATGTGTGGGTAACCCCACGAGCTCCCCCTTGACTTTCAAAGAGTCTTTGCTTCTTTGAGTCTTTGCTAATTATCATCTGATTGTATCAGTATCTTATTGTCATGCCAGGAAGCCAAGTCCCAATTATAACTGCCTCTCTTCCTGCAAAGTTAGAGAAATTCTAAGGCCTCTGGTGTGTGAAGTAGCACCTACTTCTCACATCTAAAGCAGATCTGAATGTGAATGTTTGTGCCTTGGTTTTAAAATTTAGATACTTCAAAAAAATAGTGTAAATGTTTACTTAGTGATATAATACATGACCAGGAGTAGGTGATGCCTGGGGGGGCCTTGGTTTTTTTCCCTCTGCTTTAATGGTTCCCTTGTCATGGTGAAGTTTGTCTTTGGGGGCTCAGCAGGCTCAGGGTTTTCTAACATTCCTTCTTGCTTTGCACCAATACTGTTATTAAGGCTGGATTAACCATAAAGATCAATTTCAAAGATAAAGTTGCCTTCTTGGAATTCTCATCATCATCCTAAAGTTCTGTAGGATGTGTTTGTCTTAAACCTGAAACTTTTGGTTCATTTGTCCCCCGGTGATAACTATGCTTTTGGGAAGGACTTCTCAGGATTATCCAACCCCTGGTACCTGTCCTTTCACAAAGGCCCAGAGAGAGTTCCCATCTACCAGACCAAGCATACATGGCCTTGGCATTCATGAGATCATGGAGCCCGTTTTAAGGGTTGCTAATGGAACATGACATTGATTTGTTCTTTATTGCTTCAGAGATTACTGAAAGTGTACTCCACTGTCCAAAAAGTGTGATCACATTGGCTATCATTTCACAATGCTGTGCTCAGCTTTATAGGTGAGGTAAGGAAATCAGGTCCCTGCCCTCTTGGGTTCGCAGTCTTAGAAAAAAGAAGCTGATGCTGCTGGATATAAAGAAATTAATGACACCTGGGGTAAGAACTGTTGAGAAGGAACGTGATCACACAAACCAAAATTACTTGTTACATCCGCTCAGGCCAGGAAACCGTCACTCTGTGAGTCCCAGAAGTGGGTGGGTCTCAGGGAGTCTGTGTTTTCTTTCCTTCCTGGTTGGTTGAGTTGAGGCTCATAGAATTTCAGGCACCAGGCATGAGAGAGACCCTGTGATTAACGGAAATGACCAACGAGTCCATTAAGAATCTCATCTCACCCTCCCCATCCTTTTTCGCTCCATACTGTGTTTCATGCCCCAAACCTTCACAGACCGACGGACACTGCTGTCCTTGTGGGAGTCCTGTCGTGGGGTGGGGGAGGGAAATCTCTTCTGCACCACCCCCAGAGCTGTCCCCTCCGGGTTAGCGGTGGCCCCCCTGCCCAGGACTGAATGTAAATGGGTTCTGGCCCTTGTCTGCTTCCTTCCTCCACTGCTCCCTCCCCTGAAGGCCCTGCCAGTCACCCCCACTTCATCCCTTCTCCCCGCTCCCCACCCCGCTCCGCGGCTCTCCTTCCACCTCGCCTAAGCCCTGCTGCTTCTGCCGGCGCCCCGACGCGATGCTCCCCCGCCCGCTTCTTTCCCCGTCCTGCCCTCGCTCCGCTCGCTGGGCGGCCTCACTCTGCGCATCTCTGCGCTGCTCACCGCCAGCCTCTTACCTGCAGCCCACACCCTTCCTCTAGCGTCCACATTCCCCCTGGTTCGGCTGCCTCCTGAGCCGGGTCTCTTGAAAGACCCACAGGTCCCCGAACTGAAAAAGCCACTTCCTCCTCCCGACCCCCCACCTCCGCTCCCGTCTAACCAGTGGCCACACCCTCCCCTCCGGCCTGAAACTGGAGTCCCCTTGGAATCGTCCCTCTCCCTCCGTGTCCAGCCGGTCACTGCGTCCTCTAGCCCCAGCCTCCTCATCGCTTCCCTTGTCTGCACCCTTCCCTTGTTGAGGCTCTGCCGGTTCCTTGGCTGTGTCGTGTGGCAGTCTCCCTGGTCCCTGCATCGCCGCTCGCTCCAGTCCGTTCTCTGATGCCTCCACACATATGCTCTGGATGTAGTGGTTCTGAAGAGCCAACCTGGACCTGTAACTCTTCTGCTCGACACACATTCTTCACTGGCCAGCCTGTGCCCTTCAGTGTGAATTAAAACCTTTCCTGCACGGCTTAGGACCCCTCGCTGCCCACCGTTGCCTTCCCTCCCAACACCTCCGTCCTCTCACCTTCGCAGCCATGGGGTGCCTGCCTCGGTGTCCCCCAGGACGCCCCGTGCCCTGTCACTGGCTGCGTGGCGCCCTCTCCTCGCCGACCCATCCTCCTCTCCCCCGCCATAGCGCTGTGTCCTCTAGCCATCCCCGGCCTGCCGCCTCCCGTGAGCCCCCTGAGGTCTCTCCTTGGTTTCTCCAGTGCCCAGTGTGTAGCGATGGCTGCTAAATGCTTAGTGAGCAAAGGAATGAATCATGCTGACATAGGTTTTTTTTTAATGTTATAAGTTATGGAAGCTCCAAGTGTGTGACAACAAAATAATTGGAATTGCAACGACTTTTTTTTAAGCTGGACCTATTTAAGGGTCTTAACTGCCAATTTTCAAAGGATAACACATGGCTAACCATCCTGGAACTATGTCTTCTTTGCATTTTTAACGCATGTAGGGAGGAGTAGAGATAAAGAACCAAGGAAGATTTAAAATCAGTCTTGGGTGTCATATGCAAAAAAAAAAAAAAAAGGTCTCTTTATATTATATCCACTTGTAGAAATCCATGTGACTAACTTAACACAGTTCAGAAGACATTAGTGATGCCAAAGTTAGAAGCAGACTAAACCTGCCTTAGGTACAGTTAAATGTAACTATTTCCACCTAATAAGTACAAACCAAACAAGAAGTTTGCATTTTTAAGTAGACTTCTAACAAAGATTCTGATGGTCGTTACAGCTCGTCTGTGGTTCATTAAAAACAATTCTTAAACCTCCTCATTTAATGTGGGGTTTTCTGACTTTGGATTGAATCAGTTGGAGTAATGCAGTAATCAAAACAGACTCACGAGATGAGTAAGATAATGATTAGGTGCCCTACTTGTGAAATTACTGGCTTTCCTTTTTAGAGAGCGAAACCTGATTAACGAGGAACTAGCATTATCTATTTTGCGTTCTGGGAGGAAATGTAGGGTGAATTGAGCAGCCACACACTGATCTCATCTCCCGTATCCAGTCCATCACCAGGCCCGACTATTCCTCAGTTCTCTCTGTTCTCCTTGTCTGTCCCACCAACAATACCCGAGCCTAAGCTACCATCTTCTCTCGTAGATTCCTAACTGGTTTTTTATATCCACCTTGGCCCCCTACAATGGCAGAGTGGTCTTTTCAGAATGTGACATGATCATTTCACTCCTCTGCTAAAAACATGCAGAGATTTCCTGTCAAGATAAAGACCCAAATCCTTAATTTGCCTCATGACGTCCTGCGTGGCTGGGCCCTGCCTGTTCATCTCCAGGTGCATTTTGCATCCGTGCTGCCCACCTCATGCTTTCTGGGTCTGGTCCCACGAGACTTCTTGCACACACCAAGCTCCTTCTTGCCGCAGGACCTTTGCACATGCCACTCCTTCAGTTGGGAACACACTCCCATCGTCAGTTCAGACAAAGCTAGCTCTGACCCAGGACCACAGTACTTCAGAGTATCTTCCGTGTCTCCCTATGGCAGGTACCATAAGTGACTCTGCATGTATTTGGATGGTTATGTGTTCAGTATCTCTCTCTCCCATCAGACTCAGTCTCGGTGACGGCTGCCCTGGATCCGCCTTTTGCTCACCATTGTGTACTCACCACCTGGCAGTGCCTGGTACAGGGTAGACACTCAAAATAGTTGTTGAACCAAAAATGTGGACATCAGCAAGAGGCCTGTGCAGGCCTCCCCCTCCCCTAGCCCTCTGCAAAACTGCTGACTGTGCATTGCCAGTTTCTAACCCAAGAGGAAGCCCACGCCTCCTTGTGCATAAAGATAAAGTCATTTCTTCACTAGAGAGAAGTTACCACAGAAGTGAAATGTGCATGCAGTCGGTCTTCCTTAGTGCTTTAGGCTCTCTTTCTCATTCCGTGATTAGAAATACCAGGCCATGAAGTTTGGTGGTAGCTGTCACTTCATGTAATGAAATTGCAGCTGTTGCCATTTTTTTCCAGTTTGCTTTTTTTCTGGTTGGTGAGGATCTGCAGCTGCTGGTTTCTGGGGCCTACGAACAATGTTTCAGGTGAACAAATTTCAATATTTGAACAGTCGTCATATGCCAACCAGAAAGAATCAACCATACACTCATGTACACCCCTGCACACACACGCCCCACCAGGAGGAGACATCCTTTTAGAGCTGTGCCAAGCAGAAGGTCTTGACGGCAGGGTCAGCAGAGCAGCACCTGATTTGGTTGCTTTGAAGAGGCACTAGCAGTGTGGACTTCTAAGAAGCTGTGCGGTAGGGAGGGGAAGAGAATGCGCAGCAGCCTGTAGGAAAATCCTTTAGGACCCGGCCTGAGTTGGGTGAAGGCACACATTCTCAACTGGGGAGACGACACCCCTAGGGGGCAGAAACTGGACAACTTTTTGTCTTGGAGGACAGAAAGTCTCAGCCGTTACGATGGCTTGTGGTCCTCCAAGGGGGCCACAGAACATAACACAGGTGTACCATGGGTCTCTTTGGTAAGATTGCCTGCGAGGGAAGGGGTAACTGGGGGGTCTGAAAAGGCTCCTGGGGGGAAATTAATGGGGAAAAAGGCTGAGCAGCACTGGGTTGGGGAGAGGGAATAAGGGAAGAGGCAGAAACTGGAAGTAGGAAGGAGAGAGAGGTGAGAGTCAGAGCAGGGTCATGGCTGGAGCTGGACAGAACCAGACCTAGACCCCAGGGAAGAGGCCGCTCCTCAAAGGCCAGGTCAAGGGAGCGGAGCAGGAGGCAGCTGCAGGAAACGTGCAAGCAGAAAGGTGGGCCGGCCGCGGGGAGAGGCTGGGGGGGACGAGGACAGCGCCCAAGAACACGATGAGCAGCAGTCAAGCCTTCCTCTGCCTGGGTCCAGGATACCCGATTTGACCTAGACAGTTTCTCGGTGGACTCCTCAGACATTTGTCATAAAGCATCTGAGGAGGATCGGGGAGGTGTGTGTGAATCTGAAGCTGTCGCTTGCCGCAGGAGAGGGGTCCAGTTCTGTGAGAGCTGCATCCCAGAGCTTCCTCTGATCTTTGTGGTCTTTACAAAGAAGAGAGAGGAGTCCATACTTGGGCCAGGAGACTTCAGGAAAGAGCAGTGTTTTCCTACGAGCACTTATGAATCCCCTTCTGTGTGCCAGGCACTGTGTTAGCGTCTTCATGTCGGGTCCTTGAGGAAGGAGTTCAGACACAAGACGACAACTATATTTAAAAAGTGGAATTTGGGACTTCCCTGGTAGCACAGTGGTTAAGAATCCGCCTGCCAGTGCAGGGGACACAGGTTCGATCCCTGGTCCAGGAAGATCCCACATGCCGCAGAGCAACTATGCCCGTGTGCCACAACTACGGAAGCCTGCGCACCTTAGATCCCACGCGCCACAACTACTGAGCCTGCACTCTAGGGCCTGCATGCCACAACTACTGAGACCACGTCCTGCAACTACTGAAGCCTGCACTCCTAGAGCCCGTGCTCCACAACAAGAGAAGCCACCGCAATGAGAAGCCCGCGCACCACAACAAAGAGTAGCCCCCGCTCAACGCAACTAGAGAAAGCCCGCGCACAGCAACAAAGACCCAACGCAGCCAAAAAAATTTAAAAAGTGGAATTTGACCAGCAGCCCACAAGTGGTGTGTGAGGAGAGGGAGATGGGGGTGGAACACCAGCGGAAGCCTGATTGAGAGGCCCCTAGGGCTTGGGGAGGATTTACTCTAGGGGAGCAGCTTAGGGAGCAGGCCTGGAGGCCCCCTTCCCTGCCTGCCCGGAGAAACTGTGTGACCGACACGTGAGCCCCAATCAACCATGTGACCCACAGCTGCCCCAGCCGACGATTCCTTACTCAGCACAGAGAGTATGGTCCAGTCTTGCTTTTTGTTCTTTTTTCTTTCAAAAACAATTTTATTTATCTGATTGCAAAATATTAATCTTAGTAATAAAAATAAAGTCAGTACAATAAACATATTAAAGTCACTCATAGTTCCTACCACCTAGAGAAAAATCACGAGTAAAATTTTGATTTGTATCTTCCAGAATTATTCTCTGTAAACACACACACAAGGTTTTATCTTTTTAACAGAAATGGAATTGTACAGTGTGTACAATTTTAACTTAATATATTGTAGGTACCTTTCCATGTCAGTAAATACCATTTTAATGGCTACACCGAATTCCATTTCATAGACTGTACCTTTTTTAACCGTGCCCTAGTGGTTGACATCTGGGCTATTTCAGTATTTCGCTATGTAAACAGTATGATGAGTATAATCCTGGAATATACATTTTGTACACTTGACCAATTTCTTTCCCTTCGTATAAGTCCTAAGAAAGAAATTATTATGAAAAGGCATATGCACATTAAAATCTTGAGTCCTGTTGCCAAATTATCTTTTCAAAAGGTTGAACCAGTTAGACCCTCACCACCAGCGTTGATAAGAAGAACCGTTTCTCTGTGCTCAGCAGTGCTGGCTGATTCTGCCATTTTTCATCACTATGGGCTGCTTTTGGAGGCACCAGAAGTGTTTTTCTCCTTTCCCCTCCCCACCCTGTCTCGTCTATGGTTGACCCTCTTATTCAGTAGCTCTGGAAATTGCAGCTCCCAGAAAACATTCTATTCTAGTACAGCTGAACTGTACTGAAAGCCTCTCAATATCCAGAACCGGGCTTGGATTTATTAACTTGTCATTTGGTGTGGATCTGATAGAAAAATCTCATCATGGAAGGGAACAGCAAGACAATCTTTGAGGAATAAATGGGGGGAAAAAAAGAAAAACTGTCTTATTAAAAAATACTACAAAAGTGTAAATGAATACTGCCTACAGACCTCCAAATAACTGTCAAAGAACTAAAGATGTTTTACTATAAGAGACCTCCCATCCCACTCCCTAAGCGGAACTGTTTAATATCTTTAAAAAACTGCCGTGAAGGAAGGATTTGAAGAAGAGTAAAAATACAGCAGCAATTAAAGTCCATACTGCATTTGCAAATATTTTCTCCCATTCTGAGGGTTGTCTTTTTGTCTTGTTTATGGTTTCCTTTGCTGTGCAAAAGCCTTTAAGTTTCATTAGGTCCCATTTGTTTATTTTTATTTTTATTTCCATTTCTCCAGTAGGTGGGTCAAAAAGGATCTTGCTGTGATTTATGTCATAGAGTGTTCTGCCTATGTTTTGCTCTAACAGTTTTATAGTGTCTGGCCCTACATTTAAGTCTTTAATCCATTTTGAGTTTATTTTTGTGTATGGTGTTAGGAAGTGTTCCAATTTCATCCTTTTACATGTAGCTGTCCAGTTTTCCCAGCACCACTTATTGAAGAGGCTGTCTTTTCTCCATTGTATATTCTTGCCCCCTTTATCGAAGATAAGGTGACCATACGTGCGTGGGTTGATCTGTGAGCTTTCTGTGCTGTTCCATTGATCTATATTTCTGTTTTTGTGCCAGTACCATACTGTCTTGATTACTGTTGCTTTGTAGTATAGTCTGAAGTCAGGGAACCTGATTCCTCCAGCTCCATTTTTCTTTCTCAAGATTGCTTTGGCTATTCGGGGTCTTTTGTGTTTCCATACAAACTGTGAAATTTTTTGTTCTAGTTCGGTGAAAAATGCCATTGGTAGTTTGATAGGGATTCCATTGAATCTGTAGATTGCTTTGGATAGTATAGTCATTTTCACAGTGTTGACTCTTCCAATCCAAGAACATGGTATATCTCTCCGTTTGTATCATCTTTCTTTCATCAGCGTCTTATAGTTTTCTGCATACAGGTCTTTTGTCTCCTTAGGTAGGTTTATCCCTGGGTATTTTATTATTTTTTTTGCAGTGGTAAATGGGAGTATTTCCTTAATTTCTCTTGCAGATTTTTTGTCGTTACTGTATAGGAATGCAAGAGATTTCTGTGCATTAATTTTGTATCCTGCTACTTTACCAAATTCATTGATTAGCTCTAGTAGATTTCTGGTAGCATCTTTAGGATTCTCTATGTATAGTATCATGTCATCTGCAAACAGTGACAGTTTTATGTCTTTTCTGATTTGGATTTCTTTTATTTCCTTTTCTTCTCTGATTGCTGGGGCTGAAACTTCCAAAACTATGTTGAATAATAGTGGTGAGAGTGGGCAACCTTGTCTTGCTCCTGATCTTAGAGGAAATGGTTTCAGTTTTTCACCATTGAGAACGATGTTGCCAGAGGGTTTGTCATATATGGCCTTTATTACGTTGAGGTAGGTTCCCTACATGCCTACTTCCTGGCATATACCCTGAGAAAAACCATAATTCAAAAAGAGCCATGTACCACAATGTTCATTGCAGCACTATTTACAATAGCCAGGACATGGAAGCAACCTAAGTATCCATTGACAGATGAATGGATAAAGAAGATGTGGCACATATATACAGTGGAATATTACTCAGCCATAAAAAGAAATGAAATTGAGTTATTTGTAGTGAGGTGGATGGACCTAGAGTTTGTCATACAGAGTGAAGTAAGTCAGAAAGAGAAAAACAAATACCGTGTGCTAACACATATATATGGAATCTAAAAAAAAAATGGTTCTGAAGAAGCTAGGGGCAGGACAGGAATAAAGATACAGACATGGAGAATGGACTTGAGGATATGGGGAGGGGGAAGGGTAAGCTGGGACAAAGTGAGAGAGTAGCATTGACATATTACACTACCAAATGTAAAACCGATAGCTAGTGGGAAGCAGCTGCATAGCCCAGGGAGATCAGCTTGGTGCTTTATGACCACCTAGAGGGGTGGGATAGGGAGGGTGGGAGGGAGATGCAAGAGGGAGGGGATATGGGGATATATGTATACATACAGCTGATTCACTCTGTTGTACAGCAGAAACTAACACAACATTGTAAAGCAACTATACTCCAATAAAGATGTTAAAAAATAAAAAAGTCCGTACAGCAGACAGTAAAAACGTTGAATTGATGTTGTCGAAAGTGGAGCTCAGTCACGTGGGAGGGAAACGAGATCCCTTCCCGAATAACAAAAAAAAGGACAAAGAAGAAAATATGAAGGACTGAGACAGAGGATCAGCGGGCTTTGATTGAAAAAGCTGTCTCCATGTGAAAAGGAACAATAGTCAAGTGCATCATCAGAAAAAACGTTTGGAGAGGAACAGGATCTGATATTCAGGCCAGAGAGGCCATCTGTCCTGCGCGTGTGTGGCAGGGCTGGGGAGGGGTCCCTGAAAAGGGACCTCTGCCAAAGCAGGAGATCTGTTGCAGATTTGAATCTGTGTCCCTCGTGATGGATGCAGCCTGGATGCTTACTCTGGAGAACCCTCTCCCTCAGGCTTGGCTTGGCTTCCTCTCAGATGTAGCTGGGTGGATGTGGGAAAAAAGACCACAAGGAATCCCACCAGAATACAAATGTGGTTACCTTTGAATAGGGGAGCTGTGAGTGGTAATCTTTTCCTTTGTATTTCCCTGGAATTTCCATGAGAGTGAACATTTTATTTGTTAGATCAGTAGGCCTCTTCCTTCCCTTCCCTTCCCTTCCCTTCTGCTACTTATTGCTTTACACACTTTGATGTTAAGCCAGGGCTGGCTCAGAGCAGAGGAGAAGGCTGTGCCTTGAGTTCAGCTGCTGTGCTCTTTTCACTCCTGGCTCGCTCTGAGGGAGGGGGCTTTCGGGGCTGATGAGCCAGGAGGTGGTGTCTGGATGCACATCAGAGCCTGGGGTTCTCAGGGGTGGCAGGTGAATCCATCCCTCAGCCTGACTTTCTCAGCATCTTTCTTTTTCTTAAGTCCCTGTGTTTTGCTCCTTTGAAAGAAATTCCACACATCTTTTTTTTATGGCTATAAAATCTAATTTTCGGCAACAAATCTGGATCTCTGCAGTCTTGATGGTTGTATCCTGTCTTTTCTGTTAAACATAATTACATTTCTTGATAAGTCAATAGCAGATGGAAAAAGTGTTGTTCTCCATTGTTGCTAATGTATGAAGAATAATTAAAACTCATAAATAACCATAAAATAATTTGCCTTCAATGATAACATCTTTAAGTGTGTAGCATCTTAACAATTTAAAAGCCTCATTAGACATTCTCTTGGACACAGAGCCCATTTGCTGGGAAAGAGTTCTGAATAAATTTTACTTGTCTTCCTTTTATAGTAAGACGTTATTACTCAGTGATAATATGCAAAATAACTTCATGATGGTGATGTTGTTTTATCTTTGTAATTACAGACATATCAAGTGGATCTGAAGCCCAATGGGTCAGAAATAATGGTAACAAATGAAAACAAAAGGGAATACATTGAGTACGTACACACTTACTTACAGCCTTTTCTTTTATTAAATTGAACAGCATGTTTGGTTGCCGTCCTTTGCCAGAACAATTCGTGCAGATTATGGACACACTTTTAACAGTATGAGTTCCTTTCTGGCTTGGCCTAATAGGAAGCTGAATTATGGGATGCAGAGTTTGACTAATGTCATGACTTCGTGTTGCTGCCATACAGAGGAGCAGTGGGAGGAGAGAAAGGGTCCACTGTTGAGTAACTTGGCAAATACTCTGGGAGCCTGTGGGCATCTCGTCTAAAATTGAGAATTACAGCAATGGAGCAGTGTCTACAGCCAGTTGGGGTAAAATTGGGAACAACCAAAGAGAACATATTCCATCTCTCTCCTGACTTCTTTTCCATAATGAAAATGTAGGAGAAGAGTTAAAATGGATATGGAGAATTCAGCACATGCAAACATGAAGAATTGTTCCTGATGCTTGTAATTTTCTTAATCTCAGCGTCCTTTGGTGGGACAAAATGCTGAGTCCTTTGGAAATCTAGCTGTTAGGTAATCCTAGGAGTCTGTACTGGGCAAAAGGTACAGTTGGGCAGCTTACATTTTCCTCTTTGGTATATACATATGCTTTGAGCTCACCATTCTGGTATCTTCCAAGGATTGCCAGGTCGCCCTTGCTAGCCCTCGAACAGGGACGAGGTCAGCATTAACAGTGGTTGGCTCCCGGGTCCTAGTTTCTGCTCGTCTAGTGAGTTACAGCCATGGCCTGAGTGCCTTGTTTGCATTCAGAACTCCATTTCCACAAGCCGGGTTCCATCCTCTCACATCATAGTTGATCACAGGACTTGAATTCAGAGAATTGGCTGAGGATCTTAGCATCCTTCCTTAGCATCTGCAAAAAATACAACAACAACAACAACAACAACAAAAAAAACCTACTCTCCTTTCTAATTAGGAAGAATTGGAGAGTGCTGGCGTCTCTACTTAGAGACCCTGACAGAGCATGGACTTCTCCACTTGCAAGTTGAAAGCTTGCTACGCTTAATCAAAAACTAGAAGATACTACATTTCTTGCCTGTTCACCTTAATTGGCGCTTGTGCTGAGCTTGGAGAGTCTCAGCGAGCAGACGACGTCCTAACAGGCACTGTTGTCTTCATTCAGAAAGTGTAGACTTCGAATAGATTTTTAACAACACTCCACCCCAGGGCGACTAGGTTTGAAAGACTGAGTATTTGCACCTTGTGATACATGTTGTGCGTCATTCTTTGCAGTTAATTCTTTCAGGTTTCAAATTGCGGGGCGCCTCCACTAGCTTCGCTGCAAAAAGGAGGGTAGAAATCCCCGGCTGCTCCCTGCCACCTGTATCCTCTGGTGCAAGTAGGCTATTGGGCTGGTGATTGCAGCACAGCCAGTAAAACCTGATATTCTGAGCAGCGAGTGGGCAGCAGGCTGGTCCTCGAGGGCCGTTGCCATGGTGCCACCTCGTAAGTGAGAGCCCTTCATGACAAGGTCCTTGTGCTATTTCACGACAGAATGCTTAGGTGGAATCCAGAGTGGATTCGCCCGGCAGTAAATTCTGCTGTACGCTAAATGTTGTCACAGGGAACGGGGTTTCAGTGGCTGTCTGTGACTCAAAGAGGTTTTACCGTTAATCCTCCAAGTCTTGGTATAAAAGTATTAGTGGTAAAGTACTGATAAATTATATGTCATCCTTGAAAATCAGTACGTTGAATACTAGAATGAAATATCATATGATAAAATATGTTGTACTGGGTATTCCCCTTAAAAATATGTACATGTTTGTACATAAATGTGGGTGTGTACATATGTGGGTGTGTGTGCACACATTATGCCCATATACATATGTGTTCAAACCCCATTTTCCCTTTTTCTCCAGTGACATTTATAAAGCAGCTTTGATAAACAAAGCCTCGATCTGGGGGGAGAAAAGAAATCAGTCTTTCTTTTGAAATCCTCAGTGAGATTTTAGGCTCCACATGTGCTCATTATTCTCGAAAGAATCCATGAATGAGCAGCATGTGCCGCAGCACTATACCCTCCCTCTCCTTGGCCACCGTCGGGCTTTTCTCCCTGCCCTGCTTAGCGAGAAGCAGTCGCAGCTGGGGAGAAAGAACTGAACGCCAGTGATGAGCAAGGTGGTTAAGGGCTGTCTGTTTTCCTCCCACAGCCTAGTCATCCAGTGGAGATTTGTGAACAGGGTCCAAAAGCAAATGAACGCCTTCTTGGAGGTAAGTCGTGTTCCCCGGGAGTCTTGCCTGTGCCTTCAGGTTGAAAGAGGACGGTTCTCCTCCTTGGGGGGCAGGGGCGGGGTTAGGAGCGATCACACACCCAGAGACAGGCGTGGGTGTGGGACCCAGGGCAGGAACGTCAGGCCTGCACTGCTCACACCGTCTCCAGTCTCCAGGGCAGGAGTGTTCAGCCACTGTGCTGCCACCTTTTCGTTTGTTTTCTTTTGGTCAGTGTTCTCTGGCTTTGCTGCTCTTATTTTTTAATTTGCCTTAACTGTTTTTAAAGAGAAATCTTTACAGACTTGACCCAGAAGGGCAGGTTCCCCCACAGAGGCTAGAACCATCGTCCTGTAGCTTTTGGTGGTACCCGGGGAAGGCTGGGAGCATCTCTGCCTTTTGCTGCAGTGACAGGTTCTAAGAAATGCGAGGACTCGGGATGGTTTCCAGTCACGCCATCCCCCGTGATAATGCCTTCCGCTTCATTGGTCGAACTTTTTTTTTTTTTGTAAATCCCCTGCCCTTTCCTCGTGGCTGTCTGAATAATTCCTCACCTTATTAAAGTGTGAGGTGGTTACTTCTCAGACCCAAGTATTTAATGTCAGTGATGCTCCCAGGCCCCTGAGGAGGGAGGCCCCTCGCAGAGAATAGGGGCTTCCTCATTTTAAAAACCGGCTCCCTTTGCCCCAAAGCGCAATTCCTCTTTAAATCCTGATAATGGGTATTAGTTACTTAAAGAGAACAAGCCCCAGCTGCACATTACAAGCTACCGCTGGACCGATCGATGCAGGGTTCCCGTGGGGCGATGCTCTCTTAAGTTCACCCCAGTTCAGTTACCTGGTCATGGTGCATATAGCGCCAGCCCAGGCAGAACACTCAGAAAAATTCCAGGACTTAGGGTGAAACCTGTGAGTTAGAGGCGCTGGAGAACAGCAGGGTTCGTACTGTATTTACACGAGAAACCTACCCGGCCCTCTCCCAGGTGATCACACTTTCAGAAACTGGCCACGCGCGAGGCCCGGCAACATGGAGCGTCCGTCCTAGGTCACTGCACTAGTCAGCGGTGCCTAGCCTGGGGACCGGGGCAGGCTGTCTGTGCTGCGTGGCTCCTTTCCACCCATCACACCGCCTCCTCTCGTATTTCATCTTTGCCTTCAGCGCCTTATTTTTAAATGGTCCGCTTGCGCCTCTGTGGCCTGTGCCTTTGAGAACACCCTGACTCACAGCAATGTGTCATAAGTGGCTTTTGGAATCCGCCTGCCTGCAGCAACCCATATTTTTATAACATTTCAAAAATTACTCAAGTACCTGGATCCTCTGGAGTCTCCTGCTTTTTAAATTTTTATTTTGTGACTATGCTGTTTTTATCTGAACTACAATTACTGAATACTGTCATATAAATCATCAGTGAACAATGTATTTTTCCTGGCTAACCAAAGTAAGCTTGTTTATCCTGTAAAATTTGTCTCTTTCAAGGAAAAAGGTGTTGAGAGTGCTTTTCTTTTTTTCTTTCAGGGATTCACGGAACTGCTTCCTATCGATTTGATTAAAATTTTTGATGAGAATGAACTGGAGGTTTGTACTGTAAACATTTTGTGTAAAGGAGATTTTTTTTTTTTAAGTATCTCGTTACTTCCCAACTTGGTATTTTAGTATTCTCTGATCCATAATGTCCTAGCGGGTAAGCTTAGGTGAATTCTACTGCGGGTCTCTTAGGGGCTTGCTTGTTTGCCGGTCAGGGACCAGGGGATAGCACAAGTAGTCACCTGTAGCTTCCTTGCCCGGGAGAGGGCACATCAGGGACGCAGCAGACAGGGGGAGGCCCGCTGAGCTGGGTTCGCAGCCTGGAGCTGGGGTGGCAGCAGCCAGCTGGGGTGGCAGCACCCTGCTCCCAGGGTGGGGCTGGCTGAGGACCCCGGTCCTCCATGCACCCACCGTGGCAGCTGAACGGGGACTCGGCCAGGAGGTGAGTGTGAGCGCCCCCGAGGGGCTGTAGAGCAGGGGTCTCCGTGAAATTGAAGCGGTCTGTGCTGCGGAGTGAAAGCGCGGCAGAGGCAGGAAGGTAGTGGCAGGAGATGGCTTCATGGTAGCTTGTGCCAGCTTCTTTGTGTCGGTGTAGATGAGAACTGGGAATCTGAAAAGCAAAGGAGTCTCTCCGCCTTTATGTTGAGAGAAACAGAAGGAGGAAGGCTTTGTCTGTTGAGAGGCTATCGACAGGACTCTGGCCATTTGTCCAATGACATGTCTCCCGTAGACTGGCTTTTGTTCTTTTACCTTAAAATGGAAACGTCCAGATAGATGACGTCACAGACATCATGTAGAGGAAGCCCTTTGTTTGGCAGGTGGGGAGACTGAGGCAGGGAGAGGTTAATGACCTCACAGGGTCTCGTCACAGTCAGGCCTATGAACCCGGTTTTCAGGCTTCTGGATTAGTTCTTTTTCCACTGTACGCTGGCGCCTCTGTGGGAATATCATTCCTTTGTTAGGAGAGTTAGGTGATAAGAAAAGTGGACCCAAGACTGGTGAGTCAGAGCAGCAATTATAGCGCTAGGACAGGTCTGCAGCCGTGGGCCACCAGGCAGGCAAGGTGATTGCCCTCACCTGGTGGATCGGTCCGAGAAGATGAGTTCTTGCTGTCATAAAGCACTAATTCTGTTGCGGGTGGGGAGGTATTTTCAACTACTGAGACAGATAACGTCTCAGAAGAGGAAACGGCCACAGTAATGAAAGAGCAGACGTAAATGGAGCTTAAGAAAATCCACGAGCACCGAGCTGCGGTTTGAGGGGCGGGGAAGGTGATCCATTGGGACTTCTAATTTCCAGTATGAAACGTGGTGGCCTGTACAAGCTTTAGAGTCGGGTCCCCCTCGTTACCTCTCAGTCCCTGATCCGCAGAGGCAGGTAGGACGTGGAACACGTTTTCCCCTTCATTTGTTTCTATGGGTCGCTGGCTTATCTCGCTTTGCACGTGACGTGATGCTGGCATTGGGAAAAGGCCTTTTCTCCGGTGTATTTCTTCGGCTTTCACGATGTGCCCTGTTTACCTCTGGTCCATCTCCCTCCCAGTTGCTGATGTGCGGCCTTGGCGACGTGGATGTGAACGACTGGCGACAACATTCTATTTACAAGAACGGCTACTGCCCGAACCACCCTGTGATTCAGTGGTTCTGGAAGGTAAGGCCAGAGTCCGGGTCCTGTGCTGCCTTCCCGTGGTCTTGCTGCTGGATTTGGGGCTGTGTTGGTACCTGGCCTCCTGGGGGAGAGAAGAGGCCTGCCGAGCCAGAAGCAGCCCTCACCGCTGCTTTTCTGTAACTGTGGTGGATGGCTGTCTTGAATAGGCTACACTGTCTTCCTCAACCACTTTAATTAAAGTGCTTTCGTCTGAGGAAACCATTGAGTAGGATGATCCTGAAAGGCAGATAATTGGATTCAAGAATTGGAACTAGTCCTCCAGAGTGTGACTAGGAATGGGAGGCTTCTCAGGGCAAAAGCATGCTTTGGGGCTGACTTTTCCAAGATGCCATGTTGGTTTAAAAAACCATTTTCCCAACTTTTTTTGTTAACTCCAACAAACATTTTGATCTTTACATCTTTCAATCAAAGATGCAAATGAAATCTGAGTTACTCTCTAAAGACCAGTGTTTACATCCTGTTCATCATAGAAGAGAAGTGAAATAGTAACGAGCGGGTCCAAAGGAGGCAGTAAACTGACTTTGAAAGAACAATTACAGGGGAAAAAGTGCTGATTATTTACTTACAGAAATAAGAAATCATTGACCTTGTCTTAATTTCTAAATGTCTATTATTAATAATATTTCAAGTGCAGCAGAGAAACAGAGAGAAAAGGAAGAAAGCAGAATCTTCAAATCCTAAAATCTTAGTCCAAGTTTCGCTCAGCCTTGATTATGGATATATATTTTTTAATATCAGTTCAAGTAACTTTACCAGTGAAGCCAACTCGATTCTTAGAATAATTCAGATATGTAAGATACACAGATTATTTCAGAAGCCTAGCCTGGCCTCTGTTGTTCTTTCTTTTTCTAAAATGTTGTCTTTAGAGAATTTAGCTACAGTCAAATATCCTGCCTCATAACCTGGGTTCCCCCTCTCAAACTGTGTGTATTTCTAACTGGCTCAGGGGGACCGGCAGGCCTCACATATAGAAACATGAGCCCAGTGCCATCAACAAGTGTGCTTTTTTTTTTTTCTAGTTTATTTTTGGCTGTGTTGGGTCTTCCTTGCTGTGCGCGGGCTTTTCTCTAGCTGCGGCGAGCGGGGGCTCCTCTTCGTTGCGGTGCGTGGGCTTCTCATTGCAGTGGCTTCTCTTGTTGCAGAGCACGGGCTCTAGGCACACAGGCTTCAGTAGTTGTGGCACGCGGGCTTCAGCAGTTGTGGTTCGCGGGCTCTCTAGAGCACAGGCTCAGTAGTTGTGACACATGGGCTTAGTTGCTCCGCGGCATGTGGGATCTTCCCGGACCAGGGATTGAACCCATGTCCCCTGCATTAGCAGGCAGATTCTTAGCCACTGCACCACCAGGGAAGTCCCAAGTGTGCTTTTTTTTAACCACTTATTTTGACCAGTTGGCAGAAGAAGAAAGACATTGTGATCACTCAGTCTGAGGTTGCAGAGGCTGGTATTGTGATGGCCATAAAAAAAAAAAAAGTTTGCAGAGTCAACTGTCTAGGTCTCCCACTGCACTATAAATAAGATGAAGTTTTGCCCATCTGCACTGCAGCAGACGTGCCTCGTGTTACATGAGCATAATGACCTTCTGCCTCCGTTCATAGGCTGTGCTGCTGATGGACGCTGAAAAGCGTATCCGGTTACTCCAGTTTGTCACAGGGACGTCCCGAGTCCCTATGAATGGATTTGCCGAACTTTACGGTGAGCAGGGTACCATTAGACTTCGTCCTCCCACCGTGAGTCTCTACCCAGGCATCAGCTGTGGCCCCAGAAGACTCTGCCTCCTGGGCTTCTAGCCATGTGGGTTTCGCCTGGACCCAACAGACATACATCATGGAAAGAGATAGGGCAGCGTGCCGTCACCTCAGCTGTCTGTGCAGTTACCTGTGTATAAAAGCAGGGGGTTGTTTTTGTTTTTTGTTTTTATACGGAGAGCCATAAGGTTGGTCTTCTCTTTTTTCTTTCTCTTTTGTTTTGTTTCTTGGTATATATTCAAAAAACAACTAGATTTTGCAGAACCATCCATGTGGTTGTAAGCTGAACATTGAAAGCAGTCCTCCCCTCCACGAGGCAGAATTCTTCAGGGCTTACTATAGATGAAAAAATCACTCTCTGTTCTACATATTAAAGGTCATCACGTTTCAGTTTTTCCCCCAGAAGTAGTTTTAAATTTAAACTTCCAGGGTTGGTTGGGTTGAAAGCTGTGGTTGTCTGCACATCGTTATGTTATTGTGTCAGCTCTGTTCAGCTTGGTGTGATTCCATTCTGATGGCAACACAGAGTCTGTGTCCTGAGGTCGTGCAGACCCTTTGCATCCCCCGTTGTTAAGTACTGACTGTGACGTCACAGCCACAGAGGGTGTCCCAAGGCTCACCCCAGGCCCGCCCTGCCCACCCCTCCCTTTCCTTCATCCCCTCCTTCGTCTTGTTCTACTGCCTTGAGCACTCTTAGCATTTCTTTGTCTTCCTTTTTTCTTTTGTCTAGGTTCCAATGGTCCTCAGCTGTTTACAATAGAGCAATGGGGAAGTCCTGAAAAACTGCCCAGAGCTCACACATGGTGAGTGACGGAAAACCACACAGTTGTTGACAGACAGTATTTTAAAACACTTAGCTGAGTATGATGCTGGGCTACAGGCTAGAGTGCTACTTGCCCTGACCATGCAGCATTTAGAGTATGAACTGTCAGTGATACAGGTGAAAATACAGATCGTACAGTGATGCTGATGAAATTAAGCCACCCAAGATTTGAATGGGCCCGGCTTTTTCGATATGTGAAGGGTTAAATCCCTCTTCCTGCTTCCTGTGGGGAGTTCCTCCTCTAAACCTCATCCTCCCCTAATTATTCTGGGAAGCAGAGATTTCACTATATATTCTCCCTATGTGGATACGACTGCTCCCAGCCTCTGAACAGATTGAGTTTTTACCCCAACCTTAAATGGTTTAGAACCATGGATGGAATTCCCTTTGGCAACAGGTTTTTAAAAGGCCTTCAATGGCCATCCAGAACCCATAAGTCTTTGAGATTTAGCAACGTGCGTGTGGCCAGAGGAGTGTCAGAGGTCCGACCAAGGACCCCTGCTCAGGGAGGCACGTGCGGGGCGCGGCTGCGCTCAGAAGGCCTCCGGGGGCAGGGCAGGAAGGAGGCCTTCCTGGAGGGAAACCCCAGGAGTTTCGTGAAACCCAGCACAGAGATGACCTCAGGAGCTCTCCGGGAGCTCCTGTCACTCCGGCTCCCGTGTCCCCAGTGTTGGTCACCCCACAGGATTTGATTTCTTGCTCCTAGGAAGCAGGTGGAGGGGGAGCCCTGTGGATGGTCAGCACCCATTATCCTCCTTTCCCACGGGAACTGGGGCTGCCGGAGCCGCTGGGCCATCCTGTGCTGCCCAGTGCAACTAGGAGAGAGGTCTCATCAAGGTGTATTTGTGGAAAATGGGCCGTGAAAGGCCTTCTGCTTCTCTTTGACTCCCTCGCCTCGCCGGAAAGCAAGTTTTTCCCCACTTACACCCTTCGTAGGACTCTGGGTGGAATGGATGTGGTCCCTGCCCGGTGGCACCGGGAGAGCAGGCTGACTCTCGCTAAAACTGGCTGATCGCCAGAGCAGTCAGTGTCCCTTGATCCTCTGCCTTTATTCTTGGGGGTAGAATGTTTTGGCTGTGGAGCTTTTGTTCCAAACAACCTCAGTCAGTTGTAGCTTTCTGGGCTCAGTAGCCTTCATTTGAAAGGCAGCCAGCACTGAACCGAGCCCCAGCACTGGCGGCATGGGGGGCAGCGCTCCCAAACTCAGCTGGAGGAACAGCTGCATCACTGGGCGCGGCTGTCCTGTGTGGGTCAGACCCTTAACCTTGCTGGCAGCCTGAAGTACGCTGTTAGCATTCCTGTGGGCTCTTGGGAAGCTTCCTCGTGATCCCGTAGCGCACAGTCTCCCAAATCCTGTGATTTGAACTCGGGTCTGCCAGGATTCCAATCTGCACCCTGACCACTTCAGTTAAGCTACTGCCTCAGTGATACGGTTCACTTTCTTTCCAGCCTCTTCAAAGAGAACCGAGTATTGAGTGTTCATCCCATGACCCTCTGTGGCCCTATAGACAGATATCTTGCTGTTGGATTCTTCTTCTGTTTCGGAGTTCACGTGCTGAGCCACCACTAAAATACGGTGCTGCCCAGATAAGACCCTGAACTCAGCGGTTCTCAACCTTGGCTACACATTGGAACCACCTAGAAAGCATTAAAAAAAAAAAATACTGGTGCCGGGGTGCCACTTCCAGAGATTTTGACCTAGTTGGCCTGGTGTGTGATCTGGGCCGTGGGGTTTTCAGAGCTGCCCAGGTGGTTGGTGGGGAGAGCTAGGGTGTAGAATCATTGCTTTTCCTTAGGCAGGACAGAGGTCTACACACAGGAGGAAAGCAACCCCGCCGGCTCTTACCAAAGCCTCGCTTCTTCTCTGTGTGTCACAGGATTAAAGCATTCAGAGTTTTTTCTTCAATGATCCTCTCCCCAGACGAAGAGGGAGGAGAGCACTAGTTCTACTGCAGCCACACTGGCTGGTGGGGTGGGACTTACTCTGTTTTCTCTGCTGTGTCTTTCCTTCCATCCAGCCCTGGCTCCCGCTGTAACGTAGGAAACAGGCGCTTCGCTGGCTGCTTCACAGCGACAGCCGTATATGTGGCTAAATAAAACCTAGCCACACGTATGTTTAATCTCTTCCATGTTTTATGAAAATATAAAATACAGAATTAAGCTTCAAAATTAAAACCTGATTTACTAGGAGAGCAAGGGCTGGTGGAGCTGCTTCTCTCTGAGCTTTCGTGAAACTCTCAGATGTAACTGCTGGGTGTCTCAACATTAAAGGGCTTCATTCCTCTGTTCTGTCAAAGGTCACTGTTGGGGTATCTAAAATTCCGCTTTACTAAGAATCACAGACCCACCTAAAAATAATCTCCTTTGGCCCACACATCTTCCACACAACGAGGCTGAAGCCACTGAGGGTAATGAGGTCACACAGCTAGTTGGTGGCAGGCCAGCCCTGTCTCCTGACGTCAGAAGTAACGGTAACACTTGTTAAGCACTACTGTGTTCCAGGCATCATCCTAAGCACTTCATGTATATTAACCCGTATCCTCGTCACAACGACTCTAAAAGGTGGGTCGTGTTACTGCCCTCTCCTTACAGATGAAGAAACTGAGGCACAGAGCGCTAACATAATTCCAAACCTCAGCTCTTAACATTCTCCTGTTTGCCTCTCTCTCTCTCCATTACTCCAGTATTTCTCAAACTTGAATAATATATGGACCTTTTTTAAAGGGAAAAAATGGCCACAGATCCTTGAAACCCCACAGGGATTGCAGGCCCTAGACTGTGAAATACCAACTTAAAATTAAGACAACAGCCACCTCTTCTTTTTTGTATAGCCTGCAGAAGTGGAATTCCATCTCCATCACTGGTGAAATGGTGTTTGAAATCATTATCATGATGAAAACCAAACATTGAACACTTCTTTTAGACTCACACCTTCAGGGTCCCTGGGTTCCCGAGACCTCTGGTTTGAGAAGCACGGTGTTCTGCTCTGCTGTGTCTTTTGATGTTTGGTGACTATTTTTTAAAAAATCCCAGAGCTCAGTGTGTCTTATTAAATACTTTAGGGGTTGTTAAAGGGCCCACCATGGATATGGGTCTGTTTCTTATTGCTGCTGATAATCATTAGCTTTTAAAACATAAGAAGTTGTTCTGCTCGTGCTTGGAAACCTATGTCAGTGCCAGGAGGGAGAAGTTTTAAATGCTGAGGCAGCAGAAGCAGATCTGGGCTTTGGAGCCAGCCTGGGGCTGAATCCAGGCTCTACCGCTTACTGTGTGACCTTGGGCAAGTTACCCAACCTCTCTGTGCCTCAAATCCCTCCTCTATGAATCGGGATGAGGCAGTACCTACCTTACAGGCTGGTTGCTAGGATTCACTGAGGTGGTAGATGAAAAGTCCTCAATGGTTCTGGCACAGGGCAAATGCCCCACAAATGTCAGCTCTAACTAAAGCATCACGGACGAAGGCACGTGTGTACGTGTGTGTGTACGTGTGGCCATCGCACCTGCACGGGCACCAGTTCTGTGTCTGGGGCTCTAGCTCCTCATGCCCAGTGGGGGCCGGCGGTGAATGGTGTGTGTGTGATGGCAATGGTCGCTGGCTCTGGGGCTTGCTGTGTGCCAGACCCCCTTTATATGTTCTGATCTGACCCTCCCAGCACTCTGCAGCAGTCTCCCCATTTCACAGAAGAGCAGACAGATTTAGGGACGGAGGCGACTTGTCTGAGGTCACACAGCTGGCAGGTGGCAGAGACAGACTTTGAACTCAGTCCCATGGACAAGTACAATCCTTTGCTCACAAAGGTCACATGTATGTCTGGAGAACTCACTGTCACCAAGGTGACTTGTAACACCCCTGCCAAAGCCTCAAGGTATGTAGGGGCTTTTTATAAGTGAGGCTTTTCACTCCTCGTGTTGATGACTTGCCTGACTTTGGTTAGAGGATAGCTCAGTGTTGGGGTCCCAGAGCTGCAGGCAGCCTGGGTTCTGGTCTCGCATCTGCGGTGCTGTCAGGAGTGAGACCTGGGGCATGTTGACCCACCGCTGGGCTCCGGGACCCACATCTGCAGAATTGAGAAAACATAACGTGCCTCACAGGGCTGCGCTAAAAGCAAAGCGATGTGCTACATGGAAGCACTGGGGCTTCCTAAAATGGTGTCGAATGAAGGAGAGCGTTAAAAACAGATGCAGCCTCAGTTCAGCCTGCTGCGGAAGTTCTTTGTGCTTCGAGGGTTTTGACATCTCCGTGTGTATGTCAGTTATCTTGCCTGTCTTGTCTCCCTTCCTGGCAGGGTTTTCCAGGATCCACATTTGGTCCCAGTAGAGAGGGTTCATGGATGATTAGAAAATTCTTTTCTCTTCCCCCGTAGGTTAATATAGCATGTTTGGGGTGGGCAGTATCATCGCTGCAATTTACTTTTTGATAATCAGAAATATTTTTGCTAGTTGAGACTTTTACATCCTCTTGCTGGAACACCAGGTGCCCCCTTAGCCAAATCTAGGAAGTGCTGGGGTAACTAAAGGGCAGTGATGATGGCTTTTTACCTATGCTTTCTTGTTAACTTTTGCAGCTTTAATCGCCTTGACTTACCTCCATATGAAACCTTTGAAGATTTACGAGAGAAGCTTCTCATGGCTGTGGAAAATGCCCAAGGATTCGAGGGGGTGGATTAAGCGCCCCTGCCTCGGGAGGGTTGTTCTTCACGCAAGTCCTGCTTGCACTTTTCCATTCGCCTAACAGACTCTGCAGAGACGCTGGCAGAGAGCAGCGCACGGCGCGGACTCCCGGAGCAGCGCCTTCGCCCGCGACTTGCCCACGCGCCAACATGGGAACCCAGTCCCAGGTCGCGTTCCTGCGTTTTCCACCACAAGTTACCAACTGGTTGATGTGTATACTAATTACATTTTAGGAGGACTTATTCTATTTATGTTGTGCCTCTGTAGGCCAAGCCCTTAATAAATATTTTACATACTTTATAATGACAGCGAATGGAATTAATCACTCTACAGGTATAGTATTACAACTCATGTTTACTTTTTAAAATGATTTAGACCGATTTGCAGATTTTATTTCACTACAATTAAAGATGTCTCATGTACTTGGAAAAGTGAGCATATTATTTTTTTGTATTTGAATTTCACGCCAGGTTTAATGTCGGTGACATTTTTATCTTTAAAGTACTTGGACAGCCCCACGCCCTACCTGATTAGCATTGGAAGAATGACTTTTGTCCAAAAGCCTTCTACAGACAAATACTTGGAGAGAATTTAAACCATAACATTAGGCATCATGGCGATTTTTTCCATGCTCAGAATGAAGACAAACTGGATAATTACGTTTTTTGTACAAATTTAGCGTAATAGCTGCAGGCTGAGAGAATTGTAACATAGCATGATAAAATTTGTGTTGACTTGAAGGAATCACACCATTATTCCTTAGAAGTAATTACGTGTGCTAGAACACATTTGAGGCAGGGTTGGACTGTCATTTCTCGTAAGAGAAGTTACTTAACCCTTCCTGCTGCTGTACAGTCCTTCTTCTGTCATATCTCCCTCTTTGCTGTTCTCAGTAGAGACACTTGAATGAAACTTGGCACTGCGCGATTTGAAACTGTGGGAACCAGGCCTGTGCGGTCTCCTGTTTGTACACGTTTGCCGACGGTAGCTAAATAACCAACTTTTGTTCTAACCGCGCCAATTCTGAAGGCACTTTCTGTACGACATGGAGGTCATATTTGGTTTCTGGGGGGGTTTTTGTCATGAGCATTGACTGTGATGCTGATTTCTTCCCTCTGCACACACCTTTCCGGTGCAATATCTATCAATTGTGAATCTGGCTGCCGGTGTATAAAACCTGGCTGTAAAGCTGAGCCTACAGACCTGTCCTCACCAATCGTTTTGTGATTTCTACGCCACTGCAAAGATTAATAGACAGTTCATCTAACCGGGTTTTGTTCCCAGTGACACGTTGCATGCTTCCGTACCGTGTACTGCCCAAGTTGTGTCCGTTGTGTGCTGGATTAACAGTGCGAGAGAAGACTTGATTTGATCCCCTGACGTCCGGCTCTTCAGCTGGTCCTGGCGGGGATGGAGGGTTCTGTGGCATTCGATTCTTGGCCGCTTGTGAGTCCTTGTTGCAGAATTCTGTCATGTTTTGAGAGAACGCCTGAGGCAGGGCGGGAGTCCAGCAGTCCTGCTGTCCTTTTTAACCTGTGTTGTCCTAGACCCGTGGTGGCAGTCAGGGGACACTAGCCATCTCACCTCCTGCCAGTTGTAGATAAGACAATAAAATCGTGGTTTCAGGGCCTCCATTTAGGATCTTTTGGCGTTACAAACTCAATTTACCCTGGCTCTGGGTGGCTTGTGGGAAGCCACGAATGTTTGTGCTTGTAAAGGAGTTTTCTGAAGCGGTGGAGGGGCCTAGGTGTCTAAAAGAAGGTGGATTTCTACAGAGCTGAGGATTGTTCCCTTTTCATACTGATTTTTTTTAATCCAGTAGTGATCAGAAAACGTACATATTGAGTAATTAGAAAAAACAATCTTGTTCATTATTTTTACCTATTGGTGGGGCCTTTTCCCATCACTCAATGTAACAGATGTCTCAGTGGCAAACCTCCCCCATCTTGTAGCCCCTCAAGTCCAGACTCGGCTTTCTTATTATGACTTATGCCAAAGCCTGGGAGAGCACTATGCTTGGATGGGTTCTGAGAGTGAGTGTGTAATTATAGGGGGAGAAATCCAACGATTCTTGTCTAAGAACTAGGATTCTTCTGTCTTTTTGTAAACTGTATATTCCAAAAAATCAGAATATTCACTAAATGCAAATTAGGCAAAGTATTGAAAATAAGAAAGAAAACCCATCCTAAGATAATTTCTGTGCCAAGAACAAATAAGAATTACCGAAGTAAACCCCCATGAATACTTGAAAGGCAGTAACTGTGAATGACAATTCAGCTCATCTATCCCTTAATATCTGATTTCAGTGACAGCTCAGAAGTGCTGGGTCTAGAGTTTGGAGGTTTTGGTTTTCTTTTTTTTAATCCAAATAACGTTCCCTAGTTCTCATCAATTCTCAGTGTTTCACTCTTTGTCTAAAATAGTCACCCATCTTGTTTTCTCTCAACCCTGACGACCACTCTCCATCACCTTCGCGACGTAACCACGGAAGGCAGTAAGGAAAATGCACTGCATGTGGGGCAAGCTGCCGGGCGGTCCCTTGGGCCTCTGCCTGCTCCGGTCAGCAGACCTGGGGGACGACGGCAGGACGGCGGTGTCACCTCATCTAGGTGTCCTTAGCAGTGACGCTACTCCGCAGTCCAGGGTCTCTTAGAGCCTCTGCTTTCTTAGAAATTACCTGAATCTAGCTTCTTCAGTTTGCTGAAAAAGAGTTGTTATGGGCCATTTTGCCTTGAGGTTAAGAAGTAAGTGCCAGAGTTTACATATTGCATGTTGAAAGTCTTTTAAACATCGGTTATCACAGCCACCTGTAAAAGTCCTGGGTATTTCTATTTCTGACTCTTGTCAGCCTGAAGATGAATTTGGAAAGTCCACCCAGTGGGATTAGCTTCAGATAGTGTGCTGCTTTTCTACCTGCCGCCTCTGGAACAGGAACAGTGCGGCATTTGTCTCAGCGCTCCTTCTTTTTTCCTGAAATACTTGCCGTTATTTACCAAAGGCTCATTGGTAGCGAACATCAGATACTCCCTAAGGTCAGATGACAGATGCTTAAAGCAACCTGACATGGATTATTCCTCCCACATAAGGATGCAGTGACAGATTCTGAGAAAAATGGTTTGCAAAATATTTGAACCACTTTCTGCATCTCACATTGTTAAACAGAACAATGAGATTCGCTGCACATGAACTTGCTTTTCAAGAGAACCAGTTTGGAACTGGCAGGATCACACAGCAGGGGTACATGTTGTCTAACAGTTGCTAATTGTTCCACACGTGACTCAAGTATTTTCCTAGGTCTTGTATCTCACCTCTGAAATTACAGGATCTATGAAGAGAGCCTGGGTTAATCAGGTCTCCGGCCCCGACCCAGGCCCTGTGCTAGCGCTTCTCTTTGTTTGCTCTTTCCTCCTCACCCTGACTCTGCACCCCGGTACTGACTCTGGTGTCATTTTCTGCCTTGCCCGTAGGGGGCACTGCTGTGCAGGGTCATTGCCTGGCCTGCTCCCTTCCTGACCCCCAGGAGGTCCTGCACTACCTCCGTCTTATTCAGACTTCAGGGTACATCTGGATAAGTCAAGTCGAAACTGCCAATTTTAGGGCTGAGATGTGTTTTTTTAAAAATCCTTATAGACTCCACTTTGTACTTTAGATTTTAAAACTGGGAAGAAAATGTGACATACTTTGGACCACTTTTTTTAATTTATCGAAGCCTTAATGAATAGTGTATATACATTTGCATACACACACACCCCGACCCAAGAGTGTTTTCAGTGCGTCGGAGACAAAGCTGTAGCCTTAGGACGTGAGCTGGTATGTTTCATAGAAAAGGAGAGCTTTCTGTTGGTCTGGAATTTTCCAAGAAAACCTCTCATTAGACCGCGCCCCTTCGTCAAAGGTGTTAGTTGCAGAGCAACGCATGTTTAAGATGCATGTCTTTTGGTTGGTTGGTTCTGTGTTTGTGTGAGTAATGATAGAATATAACAACATTGGCGACAGACCTCTGTGTACTACCTTCTCAACCTGTATCAGTGCATTGTAAGCCTTCTCATGACCATGACCCTGTGTCCACAGGCATCTGTGCTCCTATATAAACCAGTTTGCCCCTCTTTCTCAGACTAATTTCACCTAGATTGTCACGGTTTCCTTCATGTTAACTCTGCATATCTTTGTGCTTCCTTCACTATTATGTATGTAATATATATACGTACATATGCTGTCCAAATATATCTTTACATACTTGTATAGCATTTTTACACCTACCTTGAGGAGTCTGGTTTCGAAAGGGAGTGAGAGTTTAGTCCCTTCTACAGTTTTCTCCAAGCTGTGTCCTGAGAATTCTGACCCTCAGAGCCGGAGCGCACCCCAGGAAGATGATGATATAATATGCCGTCACCTCGTAACTCAGCATCTATTATCAAACGAAACATGAAAAAAACAGTGACTTTTAAGGTGAAAAAAGTTTCAAGCATTCCAAATGAATTCTCAATGTTTCATAACTTTTTATTATAAACCCACCTCCTAATATAGAGCCAAGTACCATTTGATACAGTGATTAAAAACCAAACAACTTGGAAAAATTTTAAAAGACAACGTATGGATAAATGCTCATTTTCACAATCAGAATAGCTGTAAAATACGGTTGAATTTGATACAGGCAGAAAACGTTTAGTTGAAGGACAAATCCTTTTTGCTTTTCGTTTTTCTTGAGAGATCTAAAGAGAAATTGTGGATTGTTTTCCTGACAGCAAAAGAGTAATGTGACAAAATGAAGTCGTTGTAAAGAAGTGATGCAACTTGTCAAATATTTAATAAAGAATTATGGAAGCTGGAACTTTTTCTACATCAAGTATTACGGGTTGTCTGATTTAAAGCTTCTTTGTGAGTGCATCGCCTTAATTGTCTCAGGGAGGTTATTTAAATGCCTGCAGATTTATAGATAGTATGTTCACTTCCTTAATCTCCCTAGAAGTTCCACATCTTTAAAAACATCATTAAAGGCTTCCCAGAACACATGGCTTGAGCTTAATGGGATGCACCTCTATTCTTATCCATCTGTCTTTTTATTAAATTTGAGAATTAATGACTTGATGGATTACCCAAGTGGTAATTGTAAGGTCAACTGGCCCGAGGCAGGGGAACGCAATCAGATTCACAGGTTGCATCAGACAGAAACTCTCCGGACCACCCAGTTCCAGAAACTGACCTGGAGACATTCCGGACCACCCAGTTCCAGGAACTGACCTGGGGACCTTCCACCCGGCCCAGCCTTCCCGCCTTTCGAGGGGCGGGACTAGCGGTCCCAAGACTGATGTAACGGGCACCAGATATTGCCACAATACCCGAAGAGACCACCGAATAAGGAATACCCTGCGCCCTCCCAGATTCACCACACCCCTTTCCCTTCTTCCCCTATAAAATCCTGCCCAACCCTCACCCGGGAGCGCCCCCTAATAAAGCTCACTTGAAGCTTTCCTCTGTTTCGCGACGCCGTTTGTTAAGATCCGACCTTACAGTAATATAAAGTCCATTCCTGGAAAGGCATATTTCACCTCTAGTTTTCATCTGACTAACCCTCAATTTATGTCAGTTAATGAGACTCAGTAATGAAGCTCAAGATGTTTCTCAGAAGGGAGATGCTATCAAAACCCAGATCTCATGTCAATTCCCTGATAAAACACGTAGACTCCTCAAATTTCTTCCCTTTTTCTTTAGTGCCTAAGCCTCCTCTCGACGGCCTTAACTTGCCCCCTCCGGGACTGCCAGGAGGTAACATCCAAATCAGGACATAATTGCATCCTGGTTTCTTGATACTTGTCTCTTTCAGTCAGCAGTAGATGGTATCTTGCTGGAAAGGTATCGACAGCCTCTGAGTTCCTGTGGCCTCCTCCAGCCTTACAGGAACAGACAAGGAAGGTACCGGCAGATAGAGCCACTCTGAACTTGTATATGCTCATTCTCAGAGAGAAATACAAATGATGATACATGAAATAGGAATAAATCATCATACATCAGTTACACAGTTGCTAAGTTAGTAAGCTCTTAACCTGCTCTGAAGTCCAAGAGTGATCTAGGCACTTCTGAAACTCTAACGTCCCTGGTAAAAGGTGGTGGTGAGCATGGGTATCCAGGGATTCTCATCGCTGTGGTTGGCTCTGGGGAACCACGTCCAAAGGGGTCCCTGGACATAAGAGGGCAGATGCCACTTTCCCATCCCTTTGGTGCGCCCTCATCTGGGAGACAACACTTCTCAGAACTGAGTTTCCAGAGGACTCGGGCTGCAGGATCTCTAAGCAAGTATTTATAGGACTTAAATTGGACAGGAAAACAAAATGATGGTGACTTTTATTAAGACCCAATACGGACCCCTTCGTAAGTGGGCTGCAGGACCCTGGCCCCAACTCGGGACACCCACTGGTGGGGACTGAGGAGGGGGAGAACCAAGATTCCCTTTGTAGGGCTGACCTCAGGCCCAGCCTGAGGAAAAGGTGAGTTAGTCCAGTCAGCCTGTCACCTTCCTGCTTAGCGTCTTTGTAACGCGTCCCCAGCCAGTGTCCCCAGGCTGTGCCTCCTTCCCTTTCCCTACGAGTCCCACATCCATCCTAGCAGCAAGTCACAGGTGACAGAGGATGAACTCGATGGAAAGCAGTGGAGCGGCCGCCCCCTGCCCCTGGGCAAAGCGGCATCTCCCCTCAGCTGGGCCTTGGGGTCGGGGTGCCCTCAGCACCCAGTGCCTCAGGGAGGAGGTCGGAGGCCCCAACCGCCCGTGCGTCAGCCCAGCCCAGGCCCCCTCGCTCGCGGCTCCTGTGTGTCCGCCTGCTGGACTTGCCATTATCTTGAAGTCTGAGCTGCCTGTTCTAACCTAATCCCGTCCTTGGCCAGGTGTCCAGCCAACTTGTCGCTTCAGGTGCTCCCGTAACACATCGATGGGGCACCGTCACCTGCATTTCTGCAGCCTCGGGGCATCGCTCACCGTAGGAACAGGGCACAGAGCCGCAGAGACGGGGCTCGGGGCCTTGGTGGTGGGAGGGGAGGGCACACGTTTCCTCCCAAAGCCCTCGGCTCACCCCTCCCCACCCTAAGGCCTGGGGAGAGCCTTTTGTTCTCTTTGCAGGAAGAAGTTTGCTCGCAGACAAATTAGCTTGGGGGGCGTGTGAGGGCCTTGCAGCAAGGAAACCTCCCGCCTGAGCACTGAAGATGATTGAGTGACAGCAGAGAGACACATCCCACTGTGATTAAAGGGAAATGATACATTCGGGCAATTTCTAAGCAATACGGTACTGTGGGAGTTTTATATACAGTTCCCAGAACTAAGAAGTTACCAGTTTTCAATCCTTCGTGGCCTTGTTCAGACTGAATAACAAGACCAGCTAAAGGCAGATGATTATTCTGCACTGTTATGTGCCCGGGGCTCATCAAGCTTTAATCACACGGTTGCGGAATGTCTGACTCAGAAGGCCCTTGGCCGTGTGGGTCCCGGGTTCTTGCCTTTGATCGCTCCCTACCTGCCCACTGCTGTTGGCCTGGAGGACCAGGACTGGACCTCACTTGTTGCCCTCGGGAGAAGCCAGGGCAGCCCTGCAGAGACGGGGGGATGATGGCCGTGGGTGATCCGCATTCCTGGGAACTGCAGGCCCCCAGGGAGGGGGCGATTAGCTTCTCAACGGTGCCCCTGTGGGTCCCTGGGGGCCAGTGTGACCTCTCACCCTGTCCCTTCCCTCCAGCGGCTTGTCTACAGCAGAAGGGCTGCTCGTCACTGAGCCCAGGGCAGAAATGAGGGCAGGAGGGGCGCTAGCGGCCCAGCTGGGGACAGGCAGCCACCAGGGTCAGGGTCAGACCTGTCAGTATCCCACTTCAGGCAGAAAACCTAGGTTTTCAGGGGAACCCTGGGAACACATCAAGCTGGTCTCATTCCCTAAACCCCCTGGGGGGAGCAGAGTGCAGGAGGCCCCATGGGAGGGAAGGGCCCGAGCACAGAGGGGTGCGGGGTGCACCCCAGGCGGCCTCTCGCTTCCAAGCCGACTCGACACCAGGATGATTTTTAAAAGCTTCAATCAACCTCAAGTAACATCATCCGAGGCGGGAATAAATCTTGGTAGACATGCGCAGGAAATTTTGCCTCTTCCTTGTAGGGGCCAGAGCCCACTGCTCGCTCTGGATTTCCCCACGTCTTCCTCAAAACGCAGGAGAAGCCCTTGAGCAGAGTAAGGGCCCCGACACGCTGAGCGCAGAAGCTTTTTGTGGAAATTGGAGCTCCGCCCACCCGAGGACATGTCCACTGTCTGGACAGTAAACTCTAAGAGTTGGAGGTGGAGGGATCTCTCATCCCACCTTCCACAGCCCCCAGGCAGAGGCAGGGGGAGCCGGTGCACGGCCTTGCAGGAGGGCCAGGACCGGAGCGGTGAAGCACCCCTTGCTCCCCCCACCTCGCCTAGTCATGTGGCCACACCTAACTGCGAGGGAGGCTGGGAGATATCCAGCAGCGCCCCGAGGACAGGGCAAGGAGTTTGGGAACCAGCAGCCTTCGGCATCACTTTGCAGAATGAATTTCCCCTTGGGATAGTGGCCTTGCTGACATCTGCTGAGCCTCTGGAGTCTTCAATTTACTCTCTTAGGTTAATAGTACTACTACTTCCCAGAAATCTCCACATCAGTCTAATACGACAGATATTATCACCCTCAACTTACGAGGAAACACACCGGGAGAGCACGAGTCTTACAGAAGAGAGATCTGAACCCGACTGTCTGACTCAAAGTCTCCGCGCAGCCGCTCACCCTGGCCCATCCTCCATCCTCTCCAACAAACCTCGTCTCAGAAAGAAGAGCCCAGGCGCCCATTTACACTAAGACGTACATGACCGATCAGACGACATGCATGACCCCTTCTAGAAGTATTCAAACTCCAGAGGTGAAGCTTGGCTTCAACCAACAGGAATAAAGAGAGAAATTATGGCATCTGTGTATCAACAAACTGAGTGGAGGAGGGCTTTTGAGGGCAAAAGCCCTGTTTCAAGCCACAAAATCCAGTGTGCATAAGGGGCACCCAGCTGAAAAGACAGGCCTGTTCCAAGAAAAACCCCAGCCCCTCACGGGGAGCCGCTGTGCCTCTCTGGCCGCCACCCCAGGACAGAACTCTCCACCGTCAAAAGCAAGGGCCCCATATTTTCCAGATCCCAGGGCAACACGAGCATCCCTTAGTCGAACAGAGTTGAAGGGCCATAGGGCTGGATTCTCTACTCTCAGGAACTATTTGATGGAGCGCCAGGATGTACATTTTCTAAAGAGTTTCTGTTTGATAAAGGATTTTAGATATTAACTTATATTTAATATTATTTGTGGTGGAAAGTTTAGGTTTGGGATTTGTCTTTTGAATTCCAGTTATTCAGCTCTTACAAATTTGAAGAGGCCCTCTGCCAGTGCGGTCTTCTCCTCTCCGACCCCCAGCCTCACCCCGCTCTGGTCCACCCCGTCTGGCCTTCTGCACAGCCTATTATTTACTCAGAAGATCCTTGCTTGTTCATCAGTTGAGGTTATCAGGGGACATGCCCTCCCCATCCTAATGAGCGTTTAAACAAAAGTCAGGCCTTTGAACCCCCGACTCCAGTTAAAAAGTAACAGGCTGGGGATTGGATCAATAGGAAACAAATATTAGCTGTGGAGGCCAGAGAGCCACAGCATTGGGAAATAACCATTGCTGGTGACACGGAGTGAGCAATGGTCATACCTGTCTTGGAGGTCCGGGAACCCTATGGACCCCGGTGACCTTGGGCCAGTCATTTTCTTGCTCTACAAGTTGAACATGGAAGCCACCAACCCCTAAATTCACTTGCAGGCAACTCCTTAGGTCTGGACGGCCGCCGTATCATCCTAAAGCGTGTGTCCACTTTCTTTCCCTTCCCCAGTCGTCCTACACTCTGGTTAGCCTGCCTCCAGAACAGGTCTGGTCACACCACTGGGCAGTTCCCTGTGTCCACAACTTGCCCTTGAGCTCCTGCCTGGTGCTCAAGGCCATCCAGGGCATTTGGGCAACAGGAGAGCAGACCTCTAGGTGGTCACACCTAACACCACTTTCCCAGGCTTCATCCTGCACCCCAGTGTGCACTGTTCAGTATCATCAACCATTTCTTCTTCCTTGAAATTCTATCTTGGCTTCCATGACATTTCACTCTCCTGGTTATTCTTTCTCTCTTGAACTACTCGCCTAAAGTAGGTGTTCCCCAATAATTTGTTCTTGGGGTCCCCTTTCTCTCTCTCTCTCTCTCCCCTCACCTCCCCTTGTGGCTTAAAGACATCACTGCCATGTAAGCAATGACCAAATCTACATCTACTCCTGATCTCTCCCAGAGCCCTCAACCCTCATATCCAAATCCTGCCGGTATCATCTTAGGATGCCCCCCAGGTCACTCAAACTCAAAACGTCCCAATCTAAACTCACACTGCTTTCAAACTTCTTTGTTTCTAAATTTCTTTAGCATTGTACCCTGGTATCTTCCAGGCATCCACACTGGAACTTTATCTTTGACCTTCCTCGTGGCCTTGTTCCCCAAGTCCAAAGAGGGACAGAGTTCAGTTTTCTATTCACTCATTCATTCAACAAACATGCACTGAGTGCCCACCATGCACCACACACTTGCAGCGGCTGGGAATGTAGCAATTCAAAACAAAACAAAAATCCTTTCCATCAGAAAATATATATTCTAGTGGAGGCAAGCAAACAACAAATATATAAATAAGTAAAATGTATGTTGCATGAAATGTTGATGAAAGCAAGCAGAAGAAGGAGGTAGCATGGAAGGGTGCAAATCTAGATAGAGTGGGTCGGTGTAAAGATCTCAAGGAGGTGAGGAAGCAAGTCTTGTGACTACTTGGGGAAGAGCATGTGGGGACAGAGGAACAGCAAATACAAAGGCCCTAAGAAGGATCGGGATACAAGGTCAAGGCCCTTTTGGAATATACTAACATTGAGTCAGCTGTTTAGACCTCCAAGTGAAGAAGTCAAGTACAAAGTTGAACATACAAGTTCAGAGAGAGGTACAGGCTGGGGATACCAACTTAAGTGCCATCAGCATGTCGATGGAATTTAAAGCTGAGACTCAGAAGGAGGGATGCGCAGACTGGAAGGTGAGACAATCAGGAAGGAAGGAGAGACCAGAGAGGTGGGAGGACAGCAGGAACCAGTGGTGTCCTAGAGGCCGGGAGAAGGGAGCTTACTGATGAAGGCAGGGAGACCACGTGTGTCAAGTGCTCCTGGGAGGTCCCCAGTACGAGGACTGAGAAATGACCACTGGAATTGGCAATGAGGGTGTCACTGGGGTCTCAGAAAGGGGAGGTTTTGGTGGAATTGTGGGAGATGCCTGAGAAGAGGGAGGTGCTGGGACGGCAGGCACATCCTTATGGGCCCCGCACCCGTACTCTCATCTCCAGTCCCACGGCCCACACCTTACTTGCCTCAGTAACTTCTGCCCAAATCATAATAAGCTCCTGACCGCACACCCCTCTCTCCTTCTCCTGATTCCCAGTCCAGTTTGCACACAGCTCCGAGTAGAGCCCAACTCTGATCACTGCAGTGCCCTGCAGAAATCTTTCAAAGGCTGCCAGTGTCAACCCAAGAAAATCTAAATTCCTTAGCCACGCACTCCAGGGTATTGGTGATCAGGTTCCTGACTCAGTTTCCCTTCTGGCCCCCATATTCCCTCAAACGGACTGTTCCCCCCAAACACACCCCTTACATTCCTTCCTTCTTGCCTTTGCTCATACTATTCTCTCTCCTAGGAGTGACCTCCCCACACGTCCAAATCTACCTAAAATTCAGAGCCCATCTCAGCTGTCACCTCCTCCAGGGAACCCTTCCTGATTCCCACCACCGATTGAAGTTTCATCCCTCTTCTGAACCTACAGCACTTTGCCCCTTTTGTCCTCTCACTGTGGTTATTTGTATAATTGTCTTCTTCTTCTCCATCTCTGTAAGCAGCTTGCAAGCAAAGGTTACATCAATGCTCTCTGTACCTTGGATGCTCAATAAAGCTGGATTAAAGGGAACTGGTTAGGCGCCTGGGGAACAGGGTGGTGCTGCTAGTTCCAGCGAGCTTGGAGGTCGTCTGTGGGCTTCAGTCTGGAGGATCCTCACTGCTTCCTGCCTCAGTCTCTTCCTGAATAATAATGAAATACTGGCCTGGCGAACAAGCGTCCTCCATCTCATGACCCTGATGAGGGACCCAGACCCACCTGATTGTCTGTAAGAAAGTCACCTAGGGTCTCTGGCAAGAGAACAAGAGAGGAAACAAGGAGACGGCCAGCAAAAGACACTGAAACCGCAGAAGATGATCTGCTAAGAGAGTCGTGCCGCCTTGGCCCCAGTGCTTTGGCGGCTGCCCACTCTCCTCGTGGCCTAAAAAATGTTAACTGAACACTGTGCCTTTTTTGCCCTGCTTCTCATCCCTTCAGACACAATTTTCAAGCCTCGTAGTATCAGCAGCACTTTAGTTCTCAAGAGATGGCAGTTTCCCTGGAGGACCTCAGGCATCTGAGCCGCGCTTGCCTGTCTAAGCAGAGGCGCAGGGCAGATGGTTCCTGGTGGCTACCCAGCGATCTCCTTTAGGTGCTGGCCCAGGGCGTGGGAGGAGGCCCCTGTGTTTAGAAAAGGAGGTGACTCCAGTGGAGGCAAGAAGCTGCAAATGAGAGAAACAGCCTCCACTTGGGATTGTCGCAGCTCAGAATATGATTCCAGAAAATGTCAGGAACTCACAAACCCACTACTCTAAGATCACAAGATGGGACAGCACCCAAGATGTATGGAAACAAAAGTTGCAAACTGGGGATGGGTGGGCCATAACTTGATTGTCCATGATCTTACTTTGACCTTCCTGGGATTTTTAAGATAGGGACATTTCACCTAAAAGTGAAGGTTTCCAATTTCACTTGAAAAATGAGAAGCCCTGGCTTTAATCAGCAGGAACTCGATAGGGGCTGCTCTCTTTAAAGGAGGCCCAAACCTTCCCATTCGCCACACTCCCCTCCGCTCCCTATTGTGTCACATGTGGCTCACTTCACTCATCATCTGCCTGGCCGTGTAGACATTTGAGTTTGCAACCTCGGCACGTGTTCATAGGCAATTTGGACCAATGTGAGATTTGGGCTTGAATTATCTAATAACCATCCCATTTCTCTTTACTTAGAATGTGATTGTTCTCACATTGTCATGATACACCACAAGGGCCAGGGGCCTTGAACTCACATACTTGGAAGCTCAATCTCTTATAATCCTGTTTCTGAGTCTCCTCATCCCCCTCTTTTCTAACAGCTCTGTTGGGTTCGGAGGTGTCTTTCCCAGTTTCCTGCCCTGGAGTTCTTGCCTTTATCAAGCCCGGGAGGGGTGGGTCTGGAAGAGTATTCTCCCCTTTAGATAGTGTACAGATAGAGCTTTGTCCTGGGGACAGAGAAGGAAAAGAAGATCTCAGACGTGAAGTCTTCAACCTGTTCCCCAATCTTGGAAAATTCTTTTGTTCAAGACATTCCAATGCCCCAGAAATGCTCCCTCTTTTTCAAAAACCCTGCTCAAATGGAGAGTGGAAGAATCTAGCTGTTTGAAAGTCTTTTTTTTTTTTTTTTTTTTTTTTTTTTTGCAGTACACGGGCCTCTCACTGTTGTGGCCTTTCCCGTTGTGGAGCACAGACTCCGGATGCGCAGGCTCAGCGGCCACGGCTCACAGGCCCAGCCGCTCTGCGCCACGTGGGATCTTCGTGGACCGGGGCACGAACTCACGTCCCTTGCATCGGCAGGTGGACTCTCAACCACTGCGCCACGAGGGAAGCCCTGAAACAGTCTTTTGAGGTCCTTATCACCCCAACGTGGAGATAGCCTACTCAGCTGCAGGCCTGATCCCAAGGAGGAGGAACCAAAAGAGCCATGTGAAGTTAATGTTACACTTTACCATGTATGTCACAGAGTGTTGGAGAATGTCACAGAGAGTAAGAGAGACAGGTACAGTTTCCTCTACAAGAAAGCAGTCATTCATTCAAGAAACACCAACTGGGGCTTCCCTGGTGGCGCAGTGGTTGAGAGTCGCCTGCCGATGCAGGTGACACGGGTTCGTGCCCCGGTCCGGGAAGATCCCACATGCCGCAGAGCGGCTAGGCCCGTGAGCCATGGCCGCTGAAACTGCACGTCCGGAGCCTGTGCTCGGCAATGGGAGAGGCCACAACAGTGAGAGGCCTGCGTACCGCAAAAAAAAAAAAAAAGAAAAGAAACACCAACTGATCATTATTTGCACCAAGAAATGGGCTAGATGTGGAGGATGCAAAATGAAACTCAGGTCTTTGCCTTTAGGGTTTTCATTTAGTGGCAAGGCAGAGGAGAAAGCCAATAATCAGAGCAAAAATGTGCTACAGATCCACAATCCAAAACTCTTGGGGCCAGAAGTGTTTTGGAAAGCAGGATTTTTTTTTTTTGCATTTTATAAAAGTACTATGTTGTGTGTGTGTGTGTGTGTATGTGTATATATATATGTATATATATATATATATGAAATACATTATGTAACACTGCCAGTAGAGGATAGGGCAACACACTTGTCATCAAACCCATTAATATTTCTACAGCCAAGCATGTGAATACACACACTAAATGGAATAAATAAAGACTATAAATAGCCTCATGTCAGCTCAGGTCCGATTTTTGCCATCAGATGAGGTTTTTGCCCCAAGTGGGATTGCTTCAAATTTATAAAAAATGAATGTGAAATGGCAGATAAAGGCTTATGCCTCCACCCAGAGGTCAGGGTCTGCCCAAAAGTCAGGTGAAGATCTACAGATTCCGTGCAAACTGTATCAAAATCCCAGTGGCATATTTCATAGAACTAGAACAAATAATTCTAAAATGTGTATGGAACCACACAAAAGATCCTGAACAGCTGAAACAATCTTGAGAAAGAAGAACAAAGCTGGAAGTATCACAGGCCCTGATTTCAAACTACACTGTAAAGCTACAGTAATCAACACAGTATGGTCCTGGTACAAAAGCAATGGAAACCACGCTTATATGAGCAGTTAATATACAACAAAGGAGACAAGAATATACAATGGAGAAAGAGCACTCTGCTCAGAAAATGGTGTTAGGAAAACTGTACAGCCACATGCAAAGGAATGAAACTAGAACTCTGTCTTCTGCTATACACAAAAATGTATTGAAGACTTGAACGGAAGACCTGAAACCATAAAACTCCTAGACGAAAACATAGGCAGTACCCCCTTTGACATCGATCTTAGCAAACTCTTTTTGGATATGTCTCCTCAGGCAAGGGAAACAAGAGCAAAAATAAACAAATGGGACTAGATCAAACTAAAAAGCTTCTGCACAGCAAAGGAAACTATCACCAAAAGGGCAACCTACTGAATGGGAGAAAATATTTGCAAGTTGTATATCTGACAAGAGGTTAATATCCAAAATATATAAAGAACTCACACAACTCAACAAAAAACAACCCAGTTAAAAACATGGGCAGAGGATCTGAATACACCTTTTTCCAAAGAAGACATACGGATGACCAACAGGCACATCAAAAGATGTTCAGCATCAGTAATCATAAGGGAAATGCAAATCAAAACCAAAATGAGATATCACCTCACACTTGTTAGAATGACTATTATCAAAAAGATAAGAAACAGCAAGTGTTGGGACTTCCCTGGCAGCCCAGTGGTTAAGACTTCGCCTTCCCATGCAGGGGGTGCATGTTTGATCCCTGGTCAGGGAGCTAAGATCCCACAGGCCTCCCGGCCAAAAAACCAAAACATAAAACAGAAACAATATTGTAAAAAATTCAATAAAGACTTAAAAAAAAAAAAAAAAAGAAAGAAACAGCAAGTATTGGAGAAGATGTAGAGAAAAGGGAACACTCATACACTGTTGGTGGGATTATAAATTGGTGCAGCCACCATGGAAAAACGTATGGAGATTTCTCAAAAAATTAATAGAAATACCATATCATCCATCTATCCACTTCTGGGTATTTATCCAAAGAATGTGAAAACACTAATTCGAAAATATATATGTACCCCTATGTTCATTGCAGCATTATTTACAATAGCCAAGATATGGAAACAACCTAAGTGTTCACTGATGGTTGAATGGATAAAGAAGATGTGATACATACATACGATGGAATATTACTCAGCCATAAAAACGAATGAAATTTTGCCATTTGCAGCTACATGGCTGGACCTTGGGGGTATTATGCTAAGTAAAATACCCTATGATTTCACTCACATGTGAAATCTAAAACGAAGCAAAACAAAACATGAACAAAAAAACAAAAAAGCCCTTATAGATACAGAGAAGAGATTGGTGGTTACCAGAGGGACAGGGGACTGGGGGACGGGTGAAGGGGTCAAGGGAGTCCATTGTATGGTGGTGGATGGTAACTACACTTTTGCGACTGATCACTATGTAAGGTGTACAGATGTCAAGTTACAATGCTGTACACATGAAAAAAAAGTCAGGTTAAGAATTTTTCCTGGAGGAGATACCACTTGAGCTGAAACTCAAAACATCAACTGGTATAGAGGGAGATCTTTCCAGCACCCACCAGGCAAGCCACCTGCAAAAACTCGAGAAGCCCATAGGGCAACTAGAGCCAGTCCCGAGGGAAGCAGGGTCCTGTTGCTCAGGTGGGAGATGCAGGCACAGCCAGGACCAGGCAGTGCTGACCACCTGCTTCAGATTCACCTGGGGACAGGTGATAAAAATAAAAAAACCTCAGGCTCTCACCTAAAGCCCCTCAGAAAATGGAGCCCTGTAAACTCCACTTAAATAAGTTCTCCTGGAGATTCTTATTCGTGCTGAAGTTTCAGAACCACTGATTTATTTGAAACACCCTATGTGCCAGGCAGTGTTCTAAGCTGCTTTAGAATTATGAACACATTTGAATCTCCTGACAACCTTACTATGTAGGTGCATTGTTATTTCCATTTTGCAGATGGGGAAATCAAGGTACAGAGATTTTTTTCAAACTCATCCGAGGTCACGGAGCCTGTAAGGGATAGATCAGGTGGTCTGGTTTCAGAGTTTGTGCTTTAACCGCATGCTGTCTTTGCATTGATTTGGGCGTCTTCCCCCCACCTGCAGCCAACAGCCAACCTGGGGCTCTGGCAACCTGGAATGCTGATGAGGCGTCTCTGAAGGTGCAGGTCACGCCCTACGCCCCGCCCACCCCGCCCCGGGGACTGGACCACACACAGAGCTGTCTCAGGGAAGAAGAGGAGCTTTGGGCTTTCACCCCTGGGGGCTAGAAGCCACAGAAAGAAGTTGACCAGTTTGCAAGAAGCCTTTTGGCCCTGGAGTTCAAAGCCCATGTTGCTCCACTCTTTATCTGCGTTACTGATATCTGTTTCAATAGCTTCTGTTTGAGTAGATGGAGCCAGAGAGCTGGGATAGGGGGTTGGAGTAGGCTGACCGGATGGTCAAGCCTGGAGGGCAATTTGCCCTCTTCTTGTGTCAATTCCAAAAGGCAGGGTTTGGAAATCAAGTCAACAGAGAGCTTTTCTTCATCTCCACACAAACAGCCGTTCCGCAGTGTTTGGAGAGAGTTGGGCAATGCTGGACCGAGCTGGGTCAGAGGAAAAGTCAATTTTGCCTTTAAATCCCTGAAGCCAGGTTTGGTTTCCATGATTCTGTCACACGCCTACAGCTCACACCGAAAAGAAAAATGCTGCAGGCTTGTGTATATCCCCCTCCCCCATCCACCCACCAGTGAACTACTGTGGGCATTAGAATGTTCTGGAACATTCTGCCTTTCCCCTCACACTGACTGTCATCCCTGCACAAACCGTCACCAAGCAACTTCTTTTTGATGGCCCCAGAGTTCTTGTTCAAGGAAAACTGCTCTCTAGCTTAAGCCAATTCGCAAAGCACTGGAGTCGCACATGAAGCAAGAAAAATGGCCAAATGCCAGGGAAAGGCATAGCAGCCATCTACTCAGAGGATTTTAGAAATAGAGGGGGAACATTAGAAAGTATTTGCTCCAAACCCTTTGCTTCTACAGATGAGGAAACAAAGGCTCAGAGAGGGGAGGTTTCTTGCCCGAAGCGCCCAGCTCATACATGGAGAGGCTAAATCAGTGCCCATTCCCCCAATACCCAGCTGGTTGGATTTTCCCACCACACTATTTAGCCCCTTGTCATCTGTCTTCAAAACTTCCCAGTTCACATTCTTAGTCATCCATTCAGCCTTTTATTTATTCTCTGGAGTATCTTCTATGAGCTAGTGAGGGGCTAGACCCTGAGCACGAAACAATAATAAGGGGCTCCAGTAAGAACTCTTTATGGTTTCTCCTCCCTCCGTCTTCCCTTTAGAAATGGCACTGGGTGTGGTGTCGCCCCTAACCAATTAAAACAGACTCTCTGGGGCTGAGCTCCACACATGGGGAGTTTAAAAATCTCCCTGAGAGAATCAAATTCTGTAGCCAAAGTTGAGAAGCACGACTTGAGAGCACAGCTTTGGGGAGGTCACGCGCCCCAATTCCACCTGATTAGGTTCCTTGGAGCCTCTCTCCTGGCTGCAGAGGGAAGAGGGTGGAGGTGTCGAGCACGGTCACAGCTGTCACCTCCCTCCTCTGTCACCTGCTCAAAAAGGAGGCCAGTGCAGCCTCCCAGCAAAAGCCTCTGGGGCCTGAGGCCACTAAAATAAAACGAGTGACTTCCCATCATAAGCAAATCTGAAGGAAAAGAAACCAACGGGCTGGAACAGCCTCTGGAATTTAAAGCGTGCACGGTGCAAATAGGGCAGGGCCAGCTCCTGGGAATTGCTTTTCCCCAGAAAGGGACCTGAGTCAGGAGCTCACAATGGGCCCGGCTGCAGTTCTGTGTAAGTGATCTGGGAAGTGTGATGGGCTGTCAGAAAGCAGCAGGCAGCTTCCTGCAAAATCACCGAGAGGGTTCACGGGAGTCAAAGGTAGGAAATGAATCAGCGAAGGAACGGGGTTCTGTAAGATCCTTGCTCTCCCCCGGACGCAATCTGTCATTCCAAATGAGTCACGCACTGACGAGAAAGACTAAAAATATTCAAGCACGACATATGCATCTATTAAGTCGTCATTTTGTCACACTTGGTTGGAAACTGGGTTTTCTAAATGTTACTGGGAATTGTCTGCCTCTTCTGCTGGGTATCTGCGGGCTTCAAAATGAACTGCAGTGCGGGGGATGCTCAGAGGGGCTCAGTGGGCCTCAGAAGCAAGTCAGGTCATTCGTTTTGTTTATTAGCAGCAGCGGTAAGATTCAAGGATTTGGACAAGCCAGGGAAGAGTGTCTGGTGGTGGAGCCCTCCCCAGGAGCCCCGCCATCGCGGCTGCGGGTAAAGCCGCTGCATTCCAAGCTCTGGAAAGCTACTGACTTTTCTTCGCTTCTCTTAAGTGGTCATCAGATTTTCTTCTAGGTGTTCAAGGTACTTCAGGTTTTGCTGTGGCTTCTCAGATGGTGTCACCCAGGACAGATCAGTGAATTCAGAGCCCCTCGTTCTATAAATAAAACCCTGGTCCATGTCACAAGCAAAAGCTGGGCCGTGCCTGGCCATCCCCCTCTGCTAAGCACCATGGGCTAGAGGAGCCAGGACAGCCTCAAAGGGAACCAGCAGGAGGATTTCTGCCCCCAGAGATGCAGAGGGAGAAGGAAATCCCTACAGGAACAAGAGCGAGGCAGTTGGAAGAAATGCTCCGTGTGGAGGACAGTCTGCATAGCAGAACTGGAGACAGTGAAAGCAACATCCGCCACGTCCAAGGCTGAGCCGGCTACGTTCAGATCATCAGCAAGGGGAGTGGCCTGGCCCTGGGGCCCGCAGCTTCTGGCTGCCAAAAGGCCTTGATTTCTAAGTCAGGACGACGGTCCTCAAGAGGCAGAGGCTGTGTTCAAGGGATGCGCTCTGAATTTACCCACAGATGAACTCGAACCAGACACATGGCTCAAGGTGGTTCCAGGGGCTTACGTGGCAGCATTATCTGGTGGCAGCATTGCTTAAACTCGCAAAAGATGAATGAATCTGGGGAAGTTTTTAGACAAATTACGGTGTACTCTCACGATGGATGCACAGAGCTGGAAGGAGCTGATTGAGAAATCTCAGGTCATGGAGTATAAACATACGTTTCTCTCCCCTTCCACCCCTGGCCCCGGCAAGTCTCTGCTTTCCCCTGGCCTACGTATAACCTCCCTTTACTGTCCCTTGATGCCAGCTTGGGCAGACTTTGCAACTTCCCTTTTTTGACATGTGTGCAATTCTCTGTAAAACTCCAACCTCTTTCATGACTCTCGTCGCCTGCCTTCTACGCCGCGGGTTGGGAGGGGTGGTGAGGGCTATCCTGACGTCTCTCCCCCTCCCTCCCTCTTCTGGTTTGGGGACAGGAGGACAAGAAGGCGGCCCAGTCCTCTCATTTTCCCATGACTTGTCAGCGGCAGAGGGTCCCTGGTCTCTACTCCAATGGGGGAGGGTTCTGTGGGGATCCTGGTGGTCTCTGAGCAGGTGGTGGGTGTTGCTTTCAGGGGAATGGGGTCCAGCCTCACCCCAGGTCCCCCGTCACTGGGGACCTGCCAGGAAAGGGTGCCTCGTCTCCTGCTGGTCCAGACCGGAGGGTGCATGCCCCCAAGCCCCTCTCTAGGCACTGCTGGGCCCTGCCCCCTTTCACCTTTTCTGTGCCTCATCCTGAAGTTCAGGAAGAGTTCAGATGGGTCCTCTTGGTACCCAGAGAGGCCCAGGGAACTGGGATGGTGGGGCTGTCCCCACCTCCAGACATGGCACCCTACACCCCATGGGGCCCTTATACTGGCACAGGCACCCAGGGGCACCCAGGCTGTGATCACACAAGCTGACAGAGGGCGCGTCAAGCTGTCTGTCTCTCTCGCCTCGTGCCCTGAGGTGTGTCCTCACGTGGGCTGTCGGTTCTGGAGCTTGGCAAGTGGCAGGCTGGACAGCGAGCTAGGCTTCTCTGCCAGTGCGCCCTCACAAGTGGCTCCTGGGGATGCCTTTCGCTGTCCACCAACTTGGCCTGGGGCGGGCGGTGGGTGGGATGTGGTTAGGAGGAAAGGAAGTGACTTCTCAGCAAGAGCAGTGCACACCCCACCAGCTGACCTCTTGCCTCCTTCCAGCCCCAGGGCTCACCCCACACAGACCAGGGTAGGGGGTGCCAGGACCTGATGGGAGGTCTCCTTCGACTGCCCGGACACTGGGCATCATTCATTGACAGCTTTGTCCCTTGGCTGCAATTCCAGAATAATGGGAAAAGTTCCACACAGCAATCTATTACTCAGCCAAGAAAAGAGAGAGAAGAGGCTCCCTGTGTACTGGTACTAAATGATCTCAAAGCTATGTTATACAATGAAAGAGCAAGGTTCAAAACCCTAAATATTATGGCCCCAATTTGTATTTTAAAGGTGGTCATAATATACACGTGTCTGTGTTCATAGTCTATACAAGAAACATAACAACGGTTGCTTTGGGGTCGGGGTCTGGGGTCTTACTTTCCACTGGGGGTCTCCATGGATGGTTCAGAGCAGGCACCCAGTAGAGTTAACCCCCTCCCCCAGGCTGAGAAGGCAGAGAGAAGGCCCAATGTAATGTGCCTTTACATCCATTTAGCAAAAGTAAGAAATGAACAAAACAGTGCGGTGATGGACGTCACCAGTGCATGTTGCATACCAGAGAGAAAGGGGGCGTAGACACCAGCAAAGGGAAAAGCACATGTTACGTTTACAAAAATAAATCTGCTAGTCATGCATCACCAGCTTCTAAAGAGGATGAGAGGCAGCTTCCAATAAAAGATACTGGTGATTACATATCCTTAAAAAACAGAGGAAAAGGAACAAGAGCCAATGGAAAAGTGGAGAGGTGGCGAAACGACTGTATCTAGAACTTTAGGCACAGGTCTTTTTTTAAATTGAGGTAACACTGGTTTATAACATTATATAAGTCCCATGGGTACAACATTATATTTCTACTTCTGTATACACTACAGGGTGCTCACCGCCAAAAACTGAGTTTCCATCCATCACCGTACAGTTGATCCCTTTACCCATTTTGCCCTTCCCCACCCTGCTCCATCCCCACTGGTAATCACTGCTCTGTTCTCTGTATCTGCATGTTTGTTTTTGTTTGGTTTGGGCTGTTCATTTGTTTGGGATCTTGTTTTTTTATATTCCATATATGATTGAAGTAATATGGTATGTCTTTCTCCATCTGACTTATTTAACTTAGCATAATACCCTCAAGGTCCATCCATATTGTTGCAAGTGACAAGATTTCATCTTTTTTATGGCTGAGTAGTATTCCATTGTACACATATATACCACATCTTTTTTATCCATTCATCTGCTGATGGATGCTTAGGTGGGTCCCATATCTTGACTATTGTAAATAAGGCTGCCTGTATCTTTTCCAATTAGCATTTTCACATTCTTTGGATAAATACCCAGAAGTGGGATAGCTGGATCATATGGTAATTCTAGTCTTAATTTTGTGAGGAATCTCCATACTGCTCTCTGCAGTGGCTGCACCAGTTTATAATCCTACCAACAGTGCATGAAGGTTCCCTTTTCTCCACACCCTCTCCAGCACTTGTTATTTCTTGTCTTTTTTATCACAGCCATGCTAACAGGTGTGAGGTGATGTCTCATTGTGACTTTGATTTGCATTTCCCTAATAATTAGTGACACTGAGCATTTTTTCATGTGCCTGTTGGCCATGTGTACATCTTCTTTGGAAAAATGTCTATTTAGCTTCTCTGCCCATTTTTAAATCGGGTTGTTTGTTTTGCTGTCGTTGAGCAGGGCACAGGGTTTTCTCTCATACTCATGTACAAATTTCTTGGCTGTACGATGTCTCATTTAAACATCACAGCCACTGAGGGGGGGGTGCTGTTACCAGCCCCACTTTGTAGATGTGGACACCTGGGTCAGAAAGCTGCCTTTCTCATGTCACACACCAGTCAGTGGCATAGGGGGCCCAGGCTCAATTTTTTTCATATTCTGACTTTCTTTCTTTCACACACATTCCCAGAAGTCTCATACCCTGAGATAGTACCGTACGAGTACTATCAAGACTGCCATTTAGGAATATTACTCAGCCATAAAAAGAAACGAAATTGAGCTATTTGTAATGAGGTGGATGGACCTAGAGTCTGTCATACAGAGTGAAGTAAGTCAGAAAGAGAAAGACAAATACCGTATGCTAACACATATATATGGAATTTAAGGGAAAAAATTGTCATGAAGAACCTAGGGGTAAAACAGGAATAAAGACACAGACCTACTTGAGAATGGACTTGAGGATATGGGGAGGGGGAAGGGTAAGCTGTGACAAAGCGAAAGAGAGGCATGGACATATATACACTACCAAACGTAAGGTAGATAGCTAGTGGGAAGCAGCTGCATAGCACAGGGAGATCAGCTCGGTGCTTTGTGACTGCCTGGAGGGGTGGGATAGGGAGGGTGGGAGGGAGGGAGACGCAAGAGGGAAGGGATGGGGGAACAGATGTATATGTATAACTGATTCACTTTGTTATAAAGCAGAACTTAAAAAAAAAAAAAAAAAAGACTGCCATTTAGGGCTTCCCTGGTGGCGCAGTGGTTTAGAGTCCGCCTGCCGATGCAGGGGACATGGGTTCATGCCCCGGTCCGGGAAGATCCCACATGCCACGGAGCGGCTGGGCCCGTGAGCCATGGCCGCTGAGCCTGCGCGTCCGGAGCCTGTGCTCCGCAACGGGAGAGGCCACAACAGTGAGAGGCCCGCATACCGCAAAAAACAAAACAAAACAAAACTGCCATTTACTGATGCCACAGGACACCCCATGCATACATTGTAACCACACCCCCGAACACGCACTAAATCTATCCTCTCACCAACTGCTGTGTGCTTTTTATAATTTCAATTTTGAACCACGTGAATATAATACCAACTCCAAATAGTGTAAGAGATCTTACTACTGTCTGATCCTTTTCCATTCTGTTTCTGGCTGAGACTATGATCAACTAGTCCATATTGAAGTGCTAATGCATTAATGGGCCACACCCTCGGAAAAGGTGTTAGAACTTTATCGGGGGCCTTTGGAGATGAAGCCTTAGCTGAGAGGTTTCTACCACTCTCAAACCCCAAGGCACCATTTTCCTTCCCGTGGCAACCACCATGAGCAATTTTCTCAGACGTCCTTCCAGACACAGTTTACTCCCCTCCCTGTGTTTATTGAAATGGAAACAGGTTATACACTCTGCTGTGTATCCTGCTTTTTTTTTTTTTTACCTCATACAACTTTAAAAGTGTTCTAAGAGTTTTTAAAGAATAGATCTTTGAAATTATTTTATCCGTTTGTTTAAAAATCCACACATTTCACGGTTTTAATGGCTCCAGAATATTTCACTCTGTAAATATACCCTATGTTAATTTGACCAGTGCCTTTCTAATAGATATTTGGTATGTTCTTATACCTTGCTATACAAGCAACATTGCAATTTTGCACATTGTCGGATAACTTCCTGAAAGTAGAATTGTGTGTCAAAAGCTACAGGCATTTGTAATTTTGATAGCTATTTCCAAACCGCCTTGCGGTTTGTAGTGATCCACACTCTCACCTGCAGTAGATGGTGCTTGTTTCTCATGCCCTTGCCGACACGAGGTAAAGCTAGCAAATTTGTACAAAGAGGCAAGCGTGGGATGCTTAGGCCCTGTGTGGTGTCTGTAGGGGCTCGTGGCGCCTGGGGAGAAGCTTAAAGGTGCTGGTGCTGGGGCTTGCCCACGAGAGGTCAGGCTTCACAGGGGACATGAGAAGCTCTGAGACCAGCTCCGCTCACCTCTCAGTCCTGCCAAAGACGGAGCCAACAGAAATGCGCCATAATCCACAGTATCACTGAGGTTAGTGCCAAGACCTCCCTGCATCTCATCGAGCAATGGTAAAACCCAAGTCTGTGACTGAATCCCACACGCGCAAAGGCAGCTGCCCAGGTTTGCTCATCTTCATGCACAGGTGGTCTCTTGACAGTCGACAGCACATGTGGGGACAGTAGTATAATTAGTTCCCACTCTCCTGGCATGAAACTGTTTCTCCAACAAGGCTGTGAGGTTAAGAGGGGAAAGCTTCATCTTTGCCTAGCCCTTCCCCCTCACCATGCCCTGAAAAGGTGGTTTGATTAGTTGGAGCCTCCAGTGATGGCCTTTGACCACTGTCCTCTGGGCTTCTGGTCAGAAGACAGACACCACTTTACCTTTCTGAGGACAAGGCTGGCTGCTACCCTGGTTCAGCGTCAGGCAATTTTCTAGCCAAAGTTTACTATACTTCTTTGGGGCTTAGATACTAGTGTGAAGTGTCAGAGGTTAAAACTGCATCCCTATCCTTCATGGTCTCCCTTATCTGTGTTATGCTGTTGGCAGAGATATGGCCTATCTTCCCGGCAGGGAATGACTGAAGTGTCTGTCAGGAACTAAGGGATCCTGGTGCATCTTGATTTTCCCTGGGATAAACCCTCCCTGCCCAACTTGGCTGGAAATGTACAGCCACCCCGAGTGACCAACAGTCCTGAGGAGAAGGGCTGAAAGGGAAGCTACGAAGCAGAGAATGGGAAACTGTACTTGCCACGAGGTGACTGAATCAGAAAACCCCAATGTCAAAGCTTCAAGGAGGTTTTGTCAACCAGCCTCTTAGTTTTCCCAACGAGAAAACTGAAGCCAAGCAGGTAGGAGAACTCGTCACAAAGCCACATCCCCACCAGCCAGAGCCAGTCTCCACTGAGTTTGGGACGCCTCATCGGAAGGTGGTAGGAATTTCATAGAGATTGATCTTTCGCCCTTATAATGAACGGCTGAAACATTCTCCTTCACTTAAAGTTTGCTATGACGCCAACCCAACCGATGACTGTGAGCACAGAAGGTTTAATGGAAGGTCTAGAAGCTTTTCTCATTTCCCAACCAAACCAAAGTCAGCTGCACTCAGTTCAGCCTCCCTCGGAAACACGTGGCTTGGCAGATGGGTCCCCAACGGGAGTTTGGTGAATGCCTTCCAAGGTGATAATCATTAACAGCAAAGTATACTTTAAGGCAGATTAATTAGGAAGAATACTCTTCAGGTTGATTCCTCCCCTCCAAAAATTTAAAGGGTATTGATAGTCTAAGAAAATAGAGAAATGACTCTTTGGTGCCAACTCTACTGGGCTTTTCTACATCTCTCCTCTCCAGCCACTTTGGCCAATAACTCCTGGTGCCTCTAGACAGCTAACCACCTGGTCTGCCCCTTCCACGAGTTACTCCAGCAGCTGCGGGTGATGGTTCATCTCCACATGCCATCTCTTACCAGCCAGCTGGGTCCCAAATTCCTTTTCATTTAGAAAAAGATTTTGATTTCTATTTCCATTATTGGTAATATGACCTTTGGACTTTCCCATGTCTATACTGTGCATGTCAGGCTCAAATTCCAACTACTGGCTAATAGCCAGCAAAAGGGAGCATCTTTCCAGACCCAACGAGCATTATTTTCACATTCTAGTAGCATTCAGGATGCAACTATATTCAAAAATATATTTTGTATATTTTTAAATATATGAAAGCAAAGTCCTCTACATAGGCACAGCCTATAATCAATATCAGATATTAAGTGGTTAACATGTTCATGATATTGAGTACTAACATAGTTTGAATACTATTTTATTATTTTAGGAAAGGTTATAATTTGTCTTCCAATCAAGCTCTTTAAATGGCTTTCTGCAGGCTGCCAAACTATTTCCTGAATTTTCACCAGTAGAAATTCAGTCCTTTGTGTTTACCCTTCTAGAGGCTCCTCTTTCAAAACGTGTATCCCTCAGGAAGGAGTAGCATTTTTCCCGACATCCTAAAACTCAACTGATCTCCAACCAACTGCTTATCTTCTACTGAAGATCAGCTTTTCTCCAGTGTTCCAGTTACTGTCTGTTTACTAGTATTACTATTTTGAGGATGGGGGCTATGTCTATGTCATTCATGAATATCTCCAGGGCTTGGAATGGGTATGCAATAACTAGTTACTGAATGAATTACACATCACCCTGCTATGTCAGATCCTTTGCCATAAACTAGCAGTTCTTAAGTATTATAACCCCTTTTAAACAAAATCCACAGAACTTTTAAGATCTAGTGATTAAGAAACTGCATAATGACCAGAAGTTATTCCGACCTGAATTATTCTGAATTCAGTAGAACACTGAAATCAATGTTTGTTTCATCAATCACAACAGCACCCACATGTATTCAAAGGCTTGGCCTTTGCAGCCTCTCTGAAGCACCCCTTCCTTATATCTGTAGCCTACAAGAGGGGATGGAAAACTCACAATTTTGCCAAGAGATGGTCCTGTTTCTAAAGATTAATGAGAAGTAAGAATGATGCTGAACTCAGTCCTTTGTGACCACCTAGAGGGGTGGGATAGGGAGGGTGGCAGGGAGACGCAAGAGGGAAGAGATATGGGAACATACGTATATGTATAACTGATTCACTTCGTTATAAAGCAGAAACTAACACACCATTGTAAAGCAATTATACTCCAATAAAGATGTAAAAGAAAAAAAAAGAATGATGCTGAAGGGGGATAATAAGGTCATCAGTATCTGGAAATTAATTCCCCCAGAACACAGTGGTTATCATTCTAGTGGTGGGTCAATATTAAAGTCTAATGCTGATACATGGAAATAATCACGTTTGTGCACCCCTATTCCTGGGAGTGGAGGGAGGCCCAGAGCACAGATGGGAATATGGGCTGCAGACCCATGTCTTACAGAGTCTGGAGCTCCCCTGACTGGTGTTCAGATCTGTGAATCTTTCTCACTTCTTTTCACTTTGGTCCCCATCCCCATCCCCACAATGAGAGGCAGCACAGAAAGGAAGTGGTGCCAGCTGGTGTGGCCCTTTTGAAGCAGAGGTCACAAGAGGCACCATAATCTTCTATCCAACTTGAGCTCTAGCTCCGTCGTCCCCGCTGTGATCATCCCTCACGTGGGCTTCCCCAAAGCCTCTTAACTTCCTCTCTTGCCCTTCTCCACCCCCCTCTTCTCGCTGCTGAATACATGATCCTGTCTAGATACAAGTGATACCCTTCAATAGCTTCCCAGCGCTCTTGGGATAAAGATGAAACCCCAACCTGTGCCCCCGGGTCCTGCTGGATGGCACCCTGCCTACCTCGAGGTCTCACCGGGCGCCTTCTCCCACTCTATCTACTCCAGCCACAGGGGCTCGCCTTCCGCTGTTTTACACCTTCACACGTGCTCTACCTGGTACCTTTCCATCCCCATCCTTTTGCCTAGACAATTCCTATCCCTCCTTCAGAGCTCAGGCCCAACATGACTTCCTGGAGGAAACTTTTCATGACTCCCCTGCTAGATCAGGCCCCCTTCTTATACCCGCTTAACACCCCAGACACCTACGCTGCAAGCACTCTGAGCTGAGTGACTCCCTTCCAGGATAAGTGAAAGCTCCTCTAACTCCAACCCTGACTGGCCCTCGGACTGCCGAGGATCAAAGCCCTCCGCTTCCAAGGTCACTTCTGTCGGTGCTTGCAGCTTTACCGAGACCGCTCATGTCAAGCCAGCAGGCCTGCGTCTGTACAGAAATCCTAGTCCTTTGATGTCGCGCTGCACCTGTCCTCAGCTTTTGGACGAGAGACCGTGTCCTCCTCATCTGTTGCCCGTTCAGCAGCCTTGGAGCTCTGCTTCTGATCACACCTCCAAGCAAGGTAAAACCCCCAATGCAGGGGCTTCCCTGGTGATGTAGTGGTTGAGGGTCCGCCTGACGATGCAGGGGACACGGGTTCGTGCCCCGGTCTGGGAAGATCCCACATGCCGCGGAGCAGCTGGGCCCGTGAGCCATGGCCGCTGAGCCTGCGCGTCCGGAGCCTGTGCTCCGCAACGGGAGAGGCCACGGCAGTGAGAGGCCTGCGTACCGCCAAAAAAAAAAAAAAAAAAAAAACCCAAATGCAAAAGGCCACTGCCCCCACCTCCCAACCACTAGCCCACTCCCCAAGGAACCACCATCAATGATATTCTTTGTAACCTTCAAGGAAGAAAAAGTATGCTATTACCACCAAATAAATACATATACAGATGCACACAAGTATTTCTATACTTTTACTTATACCAAATGTATTCTGATATATTTTGGACTGGGGAGGCATGGGATAAGTCACCCTGCTTACCCCAATTCCTGGTCTTTTTCTTTTTCTGCACAATTTTACATTGTATGGCTGTATTATTACATTATTACTTTGTATGCTGTATTATTTATGTAACCAGTCTACCATACGGTAGTCTGCTTTTCAGTTTTCTGATCTTACAAACAATGCTGCAATGAATATTTTTATATACATGTCTTACTTTCCTTTTGTGAATATATCTATAAGTTCCCAGTAATAGAATTACTGCACCAAGAGGGATGTACTTCCAATTTTAACAGCCACTATCAAATTATCCTTTAAAAAGTAAACCATTAACATTTCCAGCAACAGCGTTTGAGAATGGCAGCTTGTCCACAGCGTGACAAATACTGGATATTGACCAGCTTTTTAATTTTAACCTATGAGCTCACTGAGAATTGATCCTCATCGACCTTTCTATAATGATGAAGTTAACCCTGTTTTCATGTGCTTATTTTGCTGTAAATTCCGTGTTCATATCCTCTCTTTTCCTCATTTTCATCTTGAATTATTCAATCTTGATTTATAAGAATGTTTCCTAAACTGAAGGGGTGAGGCTGTGGTATAGACTGCTATTTTTCCCTAGATTTTTTTTTCTTTTGACTTTATTATTTTAATCATCTAATGTTAGAAAGTCTCGATTTGCGGCTCTGTGTGCTGCTTAAGAATGCCTTCCCTGGCCCAAAATTATATACATTTTTATCAGTTTTAAAGAGCTGGACAACTGCTACTGTCTGTCCTAAAGATTCATCTGGTGCCTACTGATCCCCAGCCCCCTTGAGACACCACAGTTGAACAAAACACTGACAGTCGATCTTCCTTTTGACAGTCCTTGCTGAGATCTTCCCCTATGCATACATTCAGCGAAAACAGCCAATATACTTGAGGTTAATTCAATTGATGTTTTTTCCAGACTGTTTTCTGGGTTATTGATTACTTCCAAATGCCCTTTGCACAGCCTGGACTGAAGAAAACATCCCATAAACTCCGGTCTAATTAGAGTCCTGCTGTTAAAACCCAAGAATCTGTTTGAATGCTTTTCCTAAAGCTCTTGGAGAAGATGACTTCCCTGGTTGTCTCTAGTCTTCTACGAGCTGCACCACCAGCTAAACCATTCCTAAGAGTAGCTGGGATTTTGCTGATGGCCTGCAGGGGAGCTTTATGTGTAGGGGGATAAAGGGGTAAATGGGGGTGAGCTTCACCGGTGACTGGTAGAGGAGATCACAGCAGCACAAACCGGGGGAAAAAATCAATATTTCTAAAGCTCTGGCTTCATGGGACTTACCCCCATGATGTTTAGCTCATAATGTTTTAGAGTTTATAAACCCTTTCATGGAGATCAGCCCATTGCTGTTTTGCACAGCAATACCGAGGAGACTGGTAGAGGAGATCACAGCAGCACAAACCGGGGAAAAAAATCAATATTTCTAAAGCTCTGGCTTCATGGGACTTACCCCCATGATTTTTAGCTCATAATGTTTTAGAGTTTATAAACCCTTTCATGGAGATCAGCCCATTGCTGTTTTGCACAGCAATACCGAGGAGAGTCGTAATATTGTTCCTAATATTTTATGTAGGAAAAAAGAGGCTCTGGGAGATGAAGCTAACACAGCTGGGAAGGGCTAAGCTGGGTTGCAAATCTCTTTATTAGGACTCTGAGTCTACTGGTCCTTCCCCAGTTCTCCCTGTCCTACCTAGTTACATCAACTTTCACATAACAGAAGAGCTAAGCTTAAATGCAATGCTTATTAAATAATCATGTGCTCTAAGGAATGAAGAAGTAACTCTAAGGAAGCTGGCTTTCAACCTCCAGAAAGAACTGAGCCAGGTCAGTGTAGTAGCAGCACAGGATCTGGCAGGCTCCTGGAATACATTCGGAAAGGGTTGCCATATAAAATATAGCATCCCTAGGTAAATTCACATTACAGATAAACAATGAATAATTTTTAGTATAAGCAAGCCCCAAATATTGCATGGGACATAATTACCCTAAAAAAATATATTTGTTTATTTGAAGTTAAAATTTAACTGGATGTCCTTTGTTTTTTTTTTTTTCTTTTGGCGGTATGCGGGCCTCTCACTGTTGTGGCCTCTCCCGTTGCGGAGCACAGGTTCCGTACGCGCAGGCTCAGCAGCCATGGCTCACGGGCCCAGCCGCTCCGCGGCATGTGGGATCTTCCCGAACCGGGGCACGAACCCGTGTCCCCTGCATCGGCAGGCGGACTCTCAACCACTGCGCCACCAGGGAAGCCCTGTCCTTTGTTTTTAGTTGCTAAATCTGACAATTCTAATTGAGGAGAGACAGTTTGTCCATACGTATAACAAGATTTGTGATATTCTTGGTCTGAGGAGGTATTAGCTGAGTCGTAGCAGTGACTTCCTAATATAGAATCGAGAAAGGTCACCTTGTACCACTTAAGATCTCATAGACAAGGAACACTTTTGCCCATTTTGCTTAGAACCAAGCTAAAAAGTTAATAATGCAATGTATCAAAGTCTTTTAAAAATTACAAAAGATGTGTGCAATTATTTATCTTTAAAGGTGGTCTTTGCATCATTCTGAAATAAATAACAATTCTGAAAAAAAGGAACCAACTTACTTCAAAATAGGGTTTTAGTGAATAATAAATTCAGTCAGTGGAACACAATGAAAGAAAATGGAATCCAAAATTATTTTTAAGAGTGTTGATACAAGATATTCCTTGACACGGAAGTATGTTGAGGATAGAATATTGAATGAAAAATACAGGTTGCTATATTATCATATTTTTGCAAAACAACTGCATTTTGTCTGTTAAAGCACACCTTCCCCCCTCATGTTTTAGCATCTCTGAAATTAGGATGCCTTTAGGACTTAATGGCATTATCAGTGTTATTGGCCAGGCAGCAGACATGGTGCAATTGTCATCTATGTGCATGTGAGAACTCAGTGATTGCTGGTCATGGTGTCAGCTCACTGAGCTCTCTGCATTGTTGGTACAACATATTTTGAGTTTGCCATTTAAAATATCTTCCAAGATTACACTATGACTCAGCATTGAAATGAAAAGTTATTTTCTGTGCAGAAGCATGAAAACAAAGCCGAAGGGACTCAATTTGATTTTAGCAATACAAACTTTCTTTTTGTCTTGGAGAAACAGTAACAGTTATGTATTGTTTTTCAAAGCAGCAAACACGCAAGCGCTTTACAAAACTCAAGAAAGGAACAGACTCACAAGTAGATGAAGGGATGCTGGATTTTGTTACTGAGAAATGTGCAAAGGGATTGCCAATTACAATCGGCCAAGGAAAGCAACTGAGGACAATTAATTTGTTCCTGGGCCAGTTAACCAGGGAGAGGGAAGCCTGGGGCAGAGCTCGGGTGAGCAGCCCAGCCAGCCTCTGGGGACTCTGGCTGCCTTGTCTGTCCTGTTGGCTTTTAATCCAGTCCAGGCAGCTAAAGCAGAAGGCAGGGAGAGACTGAGGGGCTTCCACACGGTGCCTGGGACTCCCCTGCTGTCCCTCTCGAGGGCCAAGGCAGGTGAGTGACAGGAGAAGGAACGGTTGTGAGTGAGGAGGTATGTTGCCATCACTTAATTTGCATTTTATCTGTTATCTGGAACTTACCCTGGTCACTTGGGAGCCTCAGGCAGAGGGAAATCCTCGGGGCTCAGGTAAATACCCAGATTTGCCCCCTGAACTGGCCCCAAACCTCTGATCCAAGGACCCCAGCAAGGCGAGGAAGGGGATTTATAGCAACTGGAGTCTATGGTCCCAGCTGCAGAGGGAGCAGAAGCCATGAAGGAATAGGCCTGTGGTCTCCCAGGATGATCCGCCATCTCATGCCCCGCCCCCCACCAACAGCCAGCTGAGTGTCTTTTCTCTCAATACTTTCTCTATTATACCTGCCCAACAACGGCAATAATAATATTTGAGTGCATACTATGTGTCAACCACTATGGTGAGTATTTTAGGTTTATACATCGTCACATTTAATCCTCACCATAGTTTGGGAAGGTAGGTTTTATTATCTGAACTTTACAGATGAGGAAATTTAGCTTCAAGTTCACCCAACAAGTGCAGAAACAGGAGTCAAACTTCAGATTCGCTGGCTACAAATCCCCTGCTCTGAAGCACCACTCACAGTACATTTCTCTGGACAAAGACCCCTGACAGCTAGCTGTCCTCTCCTGTCTAATCCCACTACTGTTTTTTGTTTTTGTTTTTTTTTGCGGTACGCGGGCCTCTCACTGTTGTGGCCTCTCCCGTTGCGGAGCACAGGCCCCGACGCGCAGGCTCAGCGGCCATGGCTCACGGGCCCAGCCGCTCCGCAGCACGTGGGATCTTCCCAAACCGAGGCACGAACCCGTGTCCCCTGCATCGGCAGGCGGACTCTCAACCACTGCGCCACCAGGGAAACTCCACTACTGTTGTTTTACTGCTGCTCCTTGGAACTGCTTCCTCTCTCCGCTTCTCACCTACATACCCAGCAGCTATCAAGGAGCCATCCCACATTCCTGTTCTGTGCCCACAGAGGCTGCTCAGCCCCAGGAGTCATCCCAGGATACCCTGTGCTCACAGAGAGGACACTCAAGTAGCCCTGTGTGCCACCCATAATCCCCTGTGCCCACAACTAGCAGATATTGTCTTCTAAACACCACCTTGGTTGGAAGGAATCAACCCTGCTGATACCTTGTTCTTGGACTTCTAGCCTCCAGAACAAATTTCTGTTATTTAAGCCACTCAGTGCATGGTACATTGCTATGGGAGCCCTAGGAAACTAATATAGTAATTAACTAAACCTCTCACATAAAACAACAGAAACACATAATTATTACTAAGCAAACATGAGCTGAAACTTCCAGGGAAGATGGCGGAAGAGTAAGACGCGGAGATCACCTTCCTCCCCACAGATACACCAGAAATACAGCTACACGTGGAACAACTCCTACAGAACACCTACTGAACGCTGGCAGAAGACCTCAGACCTCCCAAAAGGCAAGAAACTCCCCACGTACCTGGGTAGGGCAAAGCGGAGAGATTCCCGCACGGAGGATCGGTGCCGACCGGCACTCACCAGCCCGAGAGGCTTGTCTGCTCGCCCACCGGGGTGGGCGGGGCTGGAAGCTGAGGCTCGGGCTTCGGTCAGAGCGCAGGGAGAGGACTGTGGTTGGCTGCGTGAACACAGCCTGAAGGGGCTAATGCGCCACAGCTGGCCAGGAGGGAGTCCGGGAAAAAGTCTGGAGCTGCCGAAGAGGCAAGAGACTTTTTCTTCCCTCTTTGTTTCCTGGTGCTCGAGGAGAGGGGATTAAGAGCGCTGCTTAAAGGAGCTCCAGAGACGGGCGTGAGTCGCGGCTGAAAGCGCGGACCCCAGAGACGGGCATGGGACGCTGGGGCTGCTGCTGCCGCCGCCAAGAATCCTGTGTGCGAGTGCAGGTCACTGTCCACGCCCCCCTTCCGGGGAGCCTGTGCAGCCCGTCACTGCCGGGGTCCCGGGATCCCGGGACGGCTTCCCCGGGAGAACGCACGGCGCGCCTCGGGCTGGTGCAACGTCACGCCGGCCTCTGCTGCCGCAGGCTCACCCGGCCACCGTACCCCTCCCTCCCCCGCGGCCTGAGTGAAACAGAGTCCCCGAAGCGGCTGCTCCTTTAACCCCGTCCTGTCTGAGCGAAGAACAGACACCCTCCGGCGACCTACACGCAGAGGCGGGGCCCAATCCAAAGCTGAGACCCGGGAGCTGTGAGAACAAAGAAGAGAAAGGGAAATCTCTCCCAGCAGCCTCAGAACCAGCGGATTAAAGCTCCACAATCAACTTGATGTACCCTGCATCTGTGGAATACATGAATAGACAACGAATCATCCCAAATTGAGGAGCCAGGAGTCAGTGCTGTGCCTCTGAGGTGGAAGAGCCAACTTCAGGACACTGGTCCACAAGAGACCTCCCAGCTCCACATACTATCAAACGGCGAAAATCTTCCAGAGATCTCCATCTCAACACCAGCACCCAGATTCACTCAACAACCAGCAAGCTACAGTGCTGGACACCCTATGCCAAACAACTAGCAAGACAGGAACACAACGCCACCCATTAGCAGAGAGGCTGCCTAAAATCATAAAAAGTCCACAGACACCCCAAAACACACCACCAGACGTGGACCTGCCCACCAGAAAGACAAGATCCAGCCTCATCCACAAGAACACAGGCACTAGTCCCCTCCACCAGGAAGCCTACACAACCCACTGAACCAACCTTAGCCACTGGGGACAGACACCAAAAACAACGGGAACTACGAACCTACAGCCTGCAAAAAGGAGACCCCAAACAGTAAGATAAGCAAAATGAGAAGACAGAAAAACACACAGCAGGAGAAGGAGCCAGATAAAAACCCACCAGACCTAACAAATGAAGAGGAAATAGGCAGTCTACCTGAAAAAGAATTCAGAATAATGATAGTAAAGATGATCCAAAATCTTGGAAATAGAATAGACAAAATGCAAGAAACAGTTAACAAAGACCTAGAAGAACTAAAGATGAATCAAGCAATGATTAGAAACACAATAAATGAAATTAAAAATACTCTAGATGGGATCAATAGCAGAATAACTGAGGCAGAAGAACGGATAAGTGACATGGGAGAAAAAATAGTGGAAATAACTACTGCAGAGCAGAAGAAAGAAAAAAGAATGAAAAGAACTGAGGACAGTCTCAGAGACCTCTGGGACAACATTAAACACACCAACATTCGAATTATAGGGGTTCCAGAAGTAGAAGAGAAAAAGAAAGGGACTGAAAAAATATTTGAAGAGATTATAGTTGAAAACTTCCCTAATATGAGAAAGGAAATAGTTAATCAAGTCCAGGAGGAAGAGAGAGTCCCATACAGGATAAATCCAAGGAGAAATACGCCAAGACACATATTAATCAAAATGTCAAAAATTAAATACAAAGAAAACATATTAAAAGCAGCAAGGGAAAAACAACAAATAACACACAAGGGAATCCCCATAAGGTTAACAGCTGATCTTTCAGGAGAAACTCTGCAAGCCAGAAGGGAGTGGCAGGACATATTTAAAGTGATGAAGGAGAAAAACCTGCAACCAAGATTACTCCACCCAGCAAGGATCTCATTCAGATTTGATGGAGAAATTAAAACGTTTACAGACAAGCAAAAGCTGAGAGAGTTCAGCACCACCAAACCAGCTTTACAACAAATGCTAAAGGAACTTCTCCAGGCAAGAAACACAACAGAAGGAAAAGACCTACAATAACGAACCCAAAACAATTAAGAAAATGGGAATAGGAACATACATATCGATAATTACCTTAAATGTAAATGGACTAAATGCTCCCACCAAAAGACACAGATTGGCTGAATGGACACAAAAACAAGACCCATATATATGCTGTCTACAAGAGACCCACTTCAGACCTAGAGACACATACAGACTGAAAGTAAGGGGATGGAAAAGGATATTCCACGCAAATGGAAACCAAAAGAAAGCTGGAGTAGCAATTCTCATATCAGACAAAATAGACTTTAAAATAAAGACTACTAGAAGGACAAAGAAGGACACTACATAATGATCAAGGGATCGATCCAAGAAGAAGATATAACAATTGTAAATATTTATGCACCCAACATAGGCGCACCTCAATACATAAGGCAAATACTAACAGCCATAAAAGGAGAAATCGACAGTAACACATTCATAGTAGGGGACTTTAACACCCCACTTTCAACAATGGACAGATCATCCAAAATGAAAATAAATAAGGAAACACAAGCTTTAAATGATACATTAAACAAGATGGACTTAATTGATATTTATAGGCCATTCCATCCAAAAACAACAGAATACACATTTTTCTCAAGTGCTCATGGAACATTCTCCAGGATACATCATATCTTGGGTCACAAATCAAGACTTGGTAAATTTAAGAAAATTGAAATTGTATCAAGTATCTCTTCCAACCACAATGCTATGAGACTAGATATCAATTACAGGAAAAGATCTGTAAAAAATACAAACACATGGAGGCTAACCAATACACTACTTAATAACGAAGTGATCACTGAAGAAATCAAAGAGGAAATTTAAAAATACCTAGAAACAAATGACAATGGAGACACGACGACCCAAAACCTATGGGATGCAGCAAAAGCAGTTCTAACAGGGAAGTTTATAGCAATACAATCCCACCTTAAGAAACAGGAAACATCTCAAATAAACAAGCTAACCTTGCACCTAAAGCAATTAGAGAAAGAAGAACAAAAACACCCCAAAGTTAGCAGAAGGAAAGAAATCATAAAAATCAGATCAGAAATAAATGAGAAAGAAATGAAGGAAATGATAGCAAAGATCAATAAAACTAAAAGCTGGTTCTTTGAGAAGATAAACAAAATTGATAAACCATTAGCCAGACTCATCAAGAAAAAAAGGGAGAAGACTCAAATCAATAGAATTAGAAATGAAAAAGGAGAAGTAACAACTGACACTGCAGAAATACAAAAGATCATGAGAGATTGCTACAAGCAACTCTATGCCAATAAAATGGACAACCTGGAAGAAATGGACAAATTCTTAGAAATGCACAACCTGCCAAGACTGAATCAGGAAGAAATAGAAACTATGAACAGACCAATCACAAGCACTGAAATTGAAACTGTGATAAAAAATATTCCAACAAACAAAAGCCCAGGACCAGATGGCTTCACAGGCGAATTCTATCAAACATTTAGAGAAGAGCTAACACCTATCCTTCTCAAACTCTTCCAAAATATAGCAGAGGGAGGAACACTCCCAAACTCATTCTATGAGGCCACTATCACCTTGATACCAAACCCAGACAAGGATGTCACAAAGAAAGAAAACTACAGGCCAATATCACTGATGAACATAGATGCAAAAATCCTCAAGAAAATTCTAGCAAACAGAATCCAACAGCACATTAAAAGGATCATACACCATGATCAAGTGGGGTTTATTCCAGGAATGCAAGGATTCTTCAATATACGCAAATCAATCAACGTGATACACCATATTAACAAATTGAAGGAGAAAAACCATATGATCATCTCAATAGATGCAGAGAAAGCTTTCGACAAAATTCAACACCCATTTATGATAAAAACCCTGCAGAAAGTAGGCATAGAGGGAACTTTCCTCAACATAATAAAGGCCATATATGACAAACCCACAGCCAACATCGTCCTCAATGGTGAAAAACTGAAACCATTTCCACTAAGATCAGGAACAAGACAAGGCTGCCCACTCTCACCACTCTTATTCAACATAGTTTTGGAAGTTTCAGCCACAGGAATCAGAGAAGAAAAGAAAATAAAAGGAATCCAAATTGGAAAAGAAGAAGTAAAGCCGTCACTGTTTGCAGATGACATGATACTATACATAGAGAATCCTAAAGATGCTACCAGAAAACTACTAGAGCTAATCAATGAATTTGGTAAAGTAGCAGGATACAAAATTAATGCACAGAAATCTCTGGCATTCCTATATACTAATGATGAAAAATCTGAAAGTGAAATCAAGAAAACACTCCCATTTACCATTGCAACAAAAAGAATAAAATATCTAGGAATAAACCTACCTAAGGAGACAAAAGACCTGTATGCAGAAAATTATAAGACACTGATGAAAGAAATTAAAGATGACACAAATAGATGGAGAGATATACCATGTTCTTGGATTGGAAGAATCAACATTGTGAAAATGACTCTAGTACCCAAAGCAATCTACAGATTCAATGCAATCCCTATCAAACTAACACTGGCATTTTTCACAGAACTAGAACAAAAAATTACACAATTTGTATGGAAACACAAAAGACCCCGAACAGCCAAAGCAATCTTGAGAACGGAAAATGGAGCTGGAGAAATCAGGCTCCCTGACTTCAGACTATACTACAAAGCTACAGTAATCAAGACAGTATGGTACTGGCACAAAAACAGAAAGGTAGATCAATGGAACAGGATAGAAAGCCCAGAGATAAACCCACGGACATATGGTCACCTTATCTTTGATAAAGGAGGCAGGAATGTACAGTGGAGAAAGGACAGCCTCTTCAATAAGTGGTGCTGTGAAAACTGGACAGGGACATGTAAAAGTATGAGATTAGATCACTCCCTAACACCATATACAAAAATATGCTCAAAATGGATTAAAGACCTAAATGTAAGGCCAGACACTATAAAACTCTTAGAGGAAAACATAGGCAGAACACTCTATGACATAAATCACAGCAAGATCCTTTTTGACCCACCTCCTAGAGAAATGGAAATAAAGACAAAGGTAAACACATGGAACCTAATGAAACTTAAAAGCTTTTGCACAGCAAAGGAAACCATAAACAGGACCAAAAGACAACCCTCAGAATGGGAGAAAATATTTGCAAATGAAGCAACTGCCAAAGGATTAATCTCCAAAATTTATAAGCAGCTCATGCAGCTCAGTAACAAAAAAACAAACAACCCAATCCAAAAATGGGCAGAAGACCTAAATAGACATTTCTCCACAGAAGATATACAGACTGCCAACAAACACATGAAAGAATGCTCAACACCTTTAATCATTAGAGAAATACAAATCAAAACTACAATGAGATATCATCTCACACCAGTCAGAATGGCCATCATCAAAAAATCTAGAAACAATAAATGCTGGTGAGGGTGTGGAAAAAATGAACACTCTTGCACTGCTGGTGGGAATGTGAATTGGTACAGCCACTATGGAGAACAGTATGGAGGTTCCTTAAAAAACTACAAATAGAACTACCATATGACCCAGCAATCCCAGTACTGGGCATATACCCTGAGAAAACCATAATTCAAAAAGAGTCATGTACCAAAATGTTCATAGCAGCCCTATTTACAATAGCCCAGAGATGGAAACAACCTAAGTGTCCATCATCGGATGAATGGATAAAGAAGATGTGGCACATATATACAATGGAATATTACTCAGCCATAAAAAGAAACGAAATTGAGCTATTTGTAAATGAGGTGGATAGACCTAGAGTCTGTCATACAGAGTGAAGTCAGAAAGAGAAAGACAAATACCGTATGCTAACACATATATATGGAATTTAAGAAGAAAAAATGTCATGAAGAACCTAGGGGTAAGACAGGAATAAAGACACAGACCTACTAGAGAATGGACTTGAGGATATGGGGAGGGGGAAGGGTAAGCTGTGACAAAGTGAGAGAGTGGCATGGACATATGTACAGTACCAAACGTAAGGTAGATAGCTAGTGGGAAGCAGCCGCAGAGCACAGGGAGATCAGCTCGGTGCTTTGTGACCGCGTGGAGGGGTGGGGTAGGGAGGGTGGGAGGGAGATGCAAGAGGGAGGGGATATGGGAACATATGTATATGTATAACTGATTCATTTTGTTATAAAGCAGAAACTAACATACCATTGTTAACCAATTATACTCCAATAAAGATGTAATAAATAAATAAATAATAAATAAATAAATAAATAAACACCACCTTGGGTCCACTGGTTCCCCATGGTTGGATGAATTAAGTAAGCCCTTTGCCTCAGCATGCCCACTGAGGAATGCTGGGACCTGTGCCCATGTTCTTAGGGCCTGGCCCAAGCCCAGATCCAGCTTTATGAAGGCCCCCTTCCACAGAAGGCTGGCAGGGGCTAGGTCTGAGACGCCTGCTCTGAGGGGATTGTGTGCACATGATCTCAATAGAGTTAGTAAGCAATCCTAAAGCCATGTCTCTTCAATTCAGTTGTGAGCTCCTTGAGGCCTTTCTCCTCATCTGATATGAGCAGTCATCAGTGGTCTCTCTCTCTGTGCTCAAGAGTCCACCGCCAGGCCCAGGATGGGGGCTCAGCAGAAACACTCCCGGACTGGATTTGTGTCTCAACCACACTAATCCCCCTGCCTGACATCTGGACTTTAGGAGGTGATAAGGGAAAGCTGTGTGGGGCAACAGCACAAGAGGCATGAAGGGGACAGCGTGATACTCCCTCAGGGGTCCAGGTGTGACAATAAGGCCACTGATCAAAGAACTGGTTTGGCATCCAGCTCAGTGGATTCTGGAGCTGGTGGCTCTAGAACAGAGAACAAACTAAGTGCCGATTCCATTCTCTGCCTGACTGGAAAACAAAAGTGAAACAGAAAGCAGCTGCAGCCAGGACAGAAAGCAAATTAATTAACTTGATTTTTTAAAAATTCTTTCCACTGAACATTGTTTGAATTCAGAGTCATTCTTGAGTTGATTCTACCAATACCTAAGCGTGCCACAAAGGGAGGGTTGAAGAGGAAACAAGGGTAGAGAAAGTTTTTTGGGGAGGTACCAATGGACAGAACTCAGGGGAGACCCAGGGTTGGAGGTCAATGTTTGTGAATGTGCAAGGGGTAAAGGCCACGGGGGCAGGGAGCAAGGAGAGAAGGGAAGATAGTGACCTGCATAAAATGATGGGGCAGGGTGTTTCCCTGGAGAACTCTCCATCAAAGTGGGGTCTATGAGGAACACACTCAGGGATGGGCACAGAAGTCCCAGGGCATAAGAGGAACACATACCCAGGATTTGCACCCTAACTTCTCAGCCTAAGACTGAACCCAGGGGGAAACAGAGGAACATTATTACAGTGCCTCTGTAAGTGGCTCTGAATTTCCTGCCAAGTTTCTATTTCAAGAATTCCACCCAAGAATATATGTTACAAACTATTTCACATAGCTGGCCTTGGCCTTCGAGAAAATTATAGCAGAGACCACCAACCCGGGGTACATGTGAGATTGTCCAGAGTATGTAGTTAAGATCCTGGCCACCAATTAGAATGTGTGGGAAAGTTTTCCACAGCACCAAGCAATTCTCGGACACCAGCTGGGTGTCCTACAGTTCAATTTTAACACTATCTACTTGGAGACAGCATCAGATCCCACAGGTTAAGGGCTCAGTCCCAAGACCCTCCCCCTCACTTCAGACACCAGTTGCAAGTCCAGGTTGTCATCTGTGCTTCTGAGCCATCAGAAGTTCCCATGACCCATTCCTTGGGTTGCATTAATTTGCTAGATTGGCTCATGGAACTCAGAGAAACATTTTACCTACTAGGTAACCTGTTTATTATAAAAAGATATATAGCTCAAGAACAGCCAGATGGAAGAGATGCACAGGGCAAGGTATGGGTAAAGGGCACAGAGCATCCATGGCCTCTCATAGCCAGCCATTCTTCCAAAATCTCCAACATGTTCACCAACTCGGAAGCTCTTTGAACCCCATCGTTTTGGATTTTTTTTTTTTTTTTTTTTTTTTTTTTTGCGGTAGGCGGGCCTCTCACTGTTGTGGCCTCTCCCCTTGCGGAGCACAGGCTCCGGAGCACAGGCTCAGTGGCCATGGCTCACGGGCCCAGCCGCTCCGCGGCATGTGGGATCTTCCCAGACCGGGGCACGAACCCGTGTCCCCTGCATCGGCAGGCGGACTCTCAACCACTGCGCCACCAGGGAAGCCCTCGTTTTGGATTTTTATGGAAGCTTCTTACATAGGCATGACTTGTTGAGTCATTGGCCATTGGTGAGTGATTCGACCTCTTACCCTTCTCCCCTCTCCAGCGGTCCAGGGGTGGGACTAAAAATGCCAACTCTCTAATCACGTGACTGCGTCCTCTGACAACCAGCCCCCATCTTTTGGCTACCTAGGTTCCAAAAGTCGCTTCATTAACATAACAAAAGACACCTTTAGAGCTCTTACCACTTAGGAAATTTAGAGTTTTAGGAGCTCTGTGCCAGACTTGGTGATGAAGACCAAATACATATTTATTATTAATCATAACATCACAAGAGTCATTCTGTTCCTTTACCCCTTAAGCATCTAGATGACTTTGGGATTATACTTAGAAGCTTCATGGTGCTCCTGGGGAGGTGGGGTGGGGGGAGAGAAGGTTCTGTGATGCCAGCCCATGCCTGGGTAGAGAGCTACCTAAGATAGACCATGAACAAATGAATGAAGGCATCAACTAAATCCTGTTTTCATGTGGCATTTCATGAAATGACTTTTTTCCATATGAAGTCTCTGATGATGGGAGAAGATGGTGCCATCAGAACTCCTTGAAAGTCACCAAGGGCGAGAGGAAGAGCTGGGACTGGCCCCTCTATCCTGAGGATCTGTCGTCTGTGACTCAGCATTGGACTCGGGTGTTGGGTCCCCTTTCAGGAAGGACTCCCTAGTCACAAGGCACTGCTAGCGTCTCCTTCTCAGGAAAGAGGCCCAGAGCTTTGTGGCTGCTGAGATGTGTTCTCAGGGACCCTGTGCAAGCCCCAGCAAAGGCCGGCTCTATCCCTCCACATTCTTGTGCTCACCAGAGTAGAAATGCTCAAGGTGACAGGTTAGTGGGTTGTAAAACACAGTGGAGCATCTGGACAAAGATCATGGACCAGGCAGAATCAGTGTAACGCTCAAGAGTTTGTCCCCAGTGCCCAGAGTTTTGAGCTACTCTTGGAAAAACAAAGTCATGGGTGTTGGAACCCAGCCTCCTTAGGTAGGGCAGCTGCAGAGAGAAGTAGAATTGCCCCAGAAAAGTGAGGTTCAAGTCCCAGCCTTGACCTGTACTAGCTGTGTCTCTGATTATTCTTGTTTCAATTTTAAAATCAGAAATAGCTCAAAGAGGTTATGAGGATTTAATAACACTTGAGTGTTTCCTCTGTGCCAGGCACTCTTGTAAGCCCTTTATGTATATTAATTCACTGAATCCTCACAATGACCTTATGAAACAGGTACTACTATTAACACAAATTTATAAATGAGAATACTGACGCACAGAGAAGTTAAGTACCTCTCTGAAGATCACACAGCTGGTAAGTGGGAGGGCCAGGGTCTGAACCCAGGCAGTTTAGCTCCAGGGTCAGTAACTACACTATGTAAGAATATGGTCAAATATAAAGGGGGGCAGATAGGAAAAAGTATTCAAATGACTATATTTCACTGATTTTGAAACACACAAATTTCCCCCACGTTTTAACATCTTGAAAATCTGAATGCCTCATATCTGAAAAATTCTTAGATTCAATTAATTAGGGAATGAACTTGAGGTGGAACAGACTCCTGAATAATTCTTCCAATTCCAATTTATCTCTTCTTTACTGTAACAAATGTTATTAAAATGAAGCATTTATCTTCCACCTACTGTGAATAGTGGATGGCCAAGCCCATACTGGAACTCTAAATACCATGTGAGGCCACACGACCTCATCTGGTAACTCTCCCCTCAGCCCCACCGCACTGGTTACCCTGGTCTTCTTCCCGTTTTGAGACATACTTGAGCGTGTAGGTCCCTCTGCCTGGAAATTCTCTTCCTTGTGGTTCACTCTTTAACTTCCTTCTGTTCTCTGCTCACACCGGGGGGTGGGGGGCTGCCTATCGCTATTTTAACTTGAGTTCTTCCCCAAAACTCACTATCCACTTCTGACTTCCTTCATTCTGGTTATTGCTCACCTCCTTCTGGATGTAAATTCCATGAGGGAAGGCATTTCAGTCTGGTTTTCTTGGTTGGTTGGTTGGGTTTTGCTGCTGCATATCCAGGATCTAGAACAGTGCTAAGGACACTGTGGCTTTCAACAAATATTTCTTGAGTGAATGAATGAATGAATGAGGGCTCACTGGAGATTCTTGTTGGATAGTGAAGGAAGAGTTACTCAAGAGTATTTGCTTATCTTCAGAGGGGGGAGGCCATGTGGAGAGAGGGGAAGCCAGGCAGAAGGTTAAAGGACCTGCATTCTAGACCTTCTCTCACTGCAAGTCCTAGAGGAGTGGCCAATCTTTAGAAAAACTAGGATGGAAACATAACATTTTTGACAGACTGCTAGAGAGCATCTAGATTAATTTTGTCATTTACAAATCAAATGCAAGGCATTAATCTTGCCTGGATCATAGTTTTTAAAAAGAAAGAAAGATTTCTAGTATCATGGGGAGGGGGAAGGGTAAGCTGTGACAAAGTGAGAGAGTGGCATGGACATATATACACTACCAAACGTAAAATAGATAGCTAGTGGGAAGCAGCCGCGTAGCACAGGGAGATCAGCTCGGTGCTTTGTGACCACCTAGAGGGGTGGGATAGGGAGGGTGGGAGGGAGGGAGACGCAAGAGGGAAGAGATATGGGAACATATGTATATGTGTAACTGATTCACTTTGTTATAAAGCAGAAACCAACACACCATTGTAAAGCAATTATACTCCAAAAAAAAAAAAAGAAAAAAAGAAAGAAAGAAAGAAAAGAAAAACAGCTCTAAAGAGATTCTGGAGATAACTGGGAAATTTGAAAATGAGCTAAATATTAGATACTATTTGGGAATTACTGTTAATTTCGCTCTGATAATGGTACTCGAGTTAAACAGAATGCTCCCGTTCCTTGGGGACAAGTGTTGAAGTGTTTAGGCGGGAAGTATCATAATGTCTGCAGCTGGTCTGCAACTGCCTCCCGGGAGTGGGTACCACTCACTCAAATGATGACCCTTCCCCTTTGCCCCCTGCAGTCAGGCCCCTCCCCCCAATGCCTAACGGCGTTCTGGGCCCATTTCCACCCATAAGAGCAGGACCTTTAGTGGGAGAAGGTGGCCTGTGTGTGACTACAGTGGTGAAACCAGGACTCGCTGTCAACACTCTATGTTTTCCCTTGGGTCCTGGATTGGGATGTTGGTTTGAAAGTGGTTTTGATTCTCTTGATGGCCAACCCGAAGCTGTGGCCACTCAGCATCCTGCCTGTCCTCCTGTGCTTGGCCCTTCCCCTCGTGGTAAATTCAACTCCTTTGGTCTCTTTTTCTTTACTACCCCAATAAATAACCAATTAGTCGATACAGCTCAAGACCTTGGTAATTTCTCTACATCCATCTTTGTTTTTCTATATATTATTAATAAAAACGAATTCATCTCCTATTTCACCTAAGGTTTCAGAGCAAATGACAAGCTAGTATCTTCAGCTTTGCTACACAGAGAGGAAACTAAAGGCTCAGAAATATAAAGTGTCTTTTTCAAAGGCAAAAATTTGAGTGGCAAAAGAATCTCGAATGAGACTGTTTTGAGATTGGATTCCCAGTTCTCAAACGTCGGCCCCCCTCCTGGCAAAAGTTTGTCAGTCTTCATTAGAACTGATTCCTTTTTTTTTCCATTTCAAAAAGCCTGCCACTCAAGGCAGGAAGAGAAAACCACTGTCAGTCACCCACGGGAGGTGGAGCCTGCTTCCAGCTGCAACCAGTGGAAAGTTACCCGATTTTGTTTTTCTCTGTTTGCAAAGCCCCGTTTTGCAGCCTGTATCTGAGTACAAACATTAGGGATTTCAGACATTCTAAGCTGAACTTCAACCTTGCAGGATTCAAATCTATCTTATCTTAAAAGAATGCATCCCCTATAATTTAAAAAAAAAAAAAAAAAAGTCATTGTAAAGCAGCCGAGGCAGGTGTTTTGTGATTTGCTGGAAGAAGTTTGTTTAGGATTATAAATAGGGCAAGACTTACCCTTTCTCTGAAATTCAAAATCCTTGCAAGTACCATGGCTGGGAATTTAAAGGAAATCATCTGAAAGTTGAACATTTGTCTTCACCATGGTTTTCCAAATGAAAGGGAAACTGTCTCGGCAAAAACGCATCAACTTTCAGAGACCGAGCAAAGCTGGTGAAAGCGACCCGGATGTTCATGCGGTGAGGCCTGGGAGTGGGGGGAACCTGTCCTGCTGTTTGAAAGAATATCTATATTGGGGACTTGGGACCCTGTGTCCCTGGAAAGGTGAAAAACCAACAGTAGTTCTGAAAAGAAATACGGTTGCTGCAACCAAGAGAAGCAGATTTTAAAGTACAAAGCAAGTTATCACAGGCAGGACCAGTGAGGCATCAGGGTGACACCAGAGCCACTGAACAAAGCTGGAGCCGGGCGATCTCCACAGGACCCATATCAATGTCTTCTTCCCACTTCAGGATGAACATTTGGGCTTTTACCGTATGAATGTGCCAGCCTTCACAAGGCCATGGCCAATCCCTCAGCCCTCCCGGAGCGCCCTGGTCTTTTCTAGGGACAAGTCCTCAGTTTGATCTCAGGTGGTTGGAGGGAAGGGACCAGAAGCAGGACCAAAGATAGGGGCAAACTTGGGACTCATTTCCTGAGATCAGTTCCTAGGAAAGAAGAAGAAAAGCCAGAGCATATTTTGCTTTCCCTTCCAATTCTGTGTAGGGCAAAATGGCAACATACCCACTAGTTAAGGTTGCCTCTTCTCCTCAGAGGGTCATGAGCTTCGACCAGGATAAATGCGATCTGAAGTGAGGACGGGTTCTTACTAGAGAGGATAACAAATAGCTTCTTTTCAAAGCGTAAGAAGGCAAAACAGCAAAGTGGCCTGAGGAGGAAAAGAAATGATCAGAAACATTAAAAATAATAGCAGCTGACAGATTACATTTAGGACCAGAGGCAGCCTCCAATGGTGGTGGTTGTTAGTGCCTTTGTATGTCTCTTTTTATCTGTCTTTTTTTTTTTTTTAACCGGAATGTAAACTCCGTTTGTCTCACTCACCATTGTGATACCAGAGCTGAGCAGGTAAGGAGGGGCTTAATAGATCATTGTTGGTGTGAACAAGTAAGTAGATTTTAACTATGTCAGAAACGATTGGTTCAAGAGGACCGTGAGATTGGCTTCCAAATATTGGTCAAGAGCTTGAAGTAGGATGAGCCAAGGATATATTAATAGGTTCCTATGATCAGGTGACTTTTCTGGATCTAGAAATCTGAGGAGGTGACAGTGTAATAAACTGCAGTCTTCCTGTGAGCAAAGAGTTAAACAGGTTTAAACCTGGGTTTCTGAGGGAAATACTGTGCTCAGCAGGGGCAAGGGCCTCCATTTTGGCCACAGGAGGGGGACGCAGGCCTTCCAGGCCTGCTTAGTGAGCCTGACCAAAGGTGATGATGACTAAGGGCTCAGGTTGTGCCCTCCCTCCCTCCAAATCGATACTTTAATGTGACTTATCAGAAAGAGAAAGAACTGTTTACTTTAAAACCCTGGATCCCATAAAGGGAGCGGGGAAAGGCCTAAACCCCACAGAAGCTCAGGGCTGGCGCCCATGGCCACCCCCATACAGCCAGAAGAGGGGAGAACAGAAGGCACCATCCCACTGGCAGAGAAGGGGCCCCGGGCCCAGAGAAGACACGAGGTGACTGGAAGGTAGGTGCCTCCCCACACACATTCCAGCATCTTCCAACTCCCCTGTGGGATTTAGGCTGTTCCTCTGGGGGGGCCACTGACTTTGAGAAGTGAGGCTGAGCTGCCACCCAGGTGTTTAAAAAGACCCTACAGCACCTAAGCAATGTGACATGTTACACACACCACATTGGAATCTCTCTGCCATGATTATTCTGCTTCTTCAGAGAGCCTAAGAAAACTGGAGACTTTCCTAAAGATGCTTCTCCCCCCACAGTGGAGGGAAAGGATAAGGTGAAGGAGGGGGGAGGAGTCTAGGGCCTGGAGGTGGCGTGGACTTTTATTTCTGGCCTTGGAGTGGCTGTATATGAAGCCATTTCCTGTTTTATGATGGTCTGATTTAACAATAACACCAAGGCCTTCAAACAAGATTCCACCTGTAGGATTCCTGGAATTAGGAGGCGTGTTTGACCAGAGGTCCTTCCCTTCCCCCTGTTTCAGGGCAAGCACAACCGCAGGGCTCCCTGCATTTTGTTCTTCCACTTCTAAAACTCCAACATTGGAGCTCTTCCTCTGTCCAACTGGTATTGTTCCCTGGACAGCACTGGAAATAGCTGGACACCTGCATAGAAATGAAACTGGTTCCTAGGAATCCCCAGGTCTCAGCAGTTCTCTTTGAAAAGAGTCTACGGGGACCTCAGCTTGGCTGAGACTTTGCCCAGTGATCCCCTCTTACCTCTGCTTGGTGATCACGGCATAATGGACACATGCATAGACTTTCCCGAGTTCCCCTCTAGATGGATTTCAATGAGAAAAGAAATGCTTCCTTGCTCCCTGTGGAAAAGAACATTCTATTTTAAAATTTCCATGTGCTTTCAAAATGACAAGACTCAGTCATATGCTACTGACTTCTTTTGTCTTCTAGACTATAATAGTCTAAAAGAATCAAATTGACGTCTTTAACACATCTATTTGAAATGACAGGAAATGTGGATTTGGGATTTTAAAAAAAGCATTTCCATTTATCATTTGCTTTTTAAGAATCTTTCTTAGGTGCTGAAGGGTTAGGTTTGCAGCAAAGTGACACTTCACGGTCCTCAAGGCACTCTTTTCTCAGCCCTCTGGAGTTGGCCCTAGAATGTTCCCAGACCCTGGGAAATAAAATGTGAAAGCAAAGACAGGCTGCTCGTGCCCATATCTGACCTGAGAAAGCATAGGGAGTTTTGTGATATTCCTGGTACTTGTGAATCTCAGTCATCTTACAGGGAGGTGTGATGCACACAGAATACTTACAGGTTGGTGAATTCGCTAGAGGATTAGGCTTTGGAAAGGTTTTCTTCTCAGTGAACTTCCTGCCCCCTCCCCATTTATGAAAAGAAACGCCCAACTTTAAAAACAGTAAATCCAGCCTTGCCTGTTTTTCATACCCATGAACTCAATGGGAAAACTGCAATCTGAATTGACCACAGCAGCTAGAAATGTCTAGAGATTCTGTCCAGGTTGGGAAGGTGAGGGAAGGGAGCCTGGGACACTGCACAGAAGTTTCATGTTAATAAACAGCCATTTAGGAATGCCTGGTACTCAACCTCTCTCAGGAAGTAAGGCTCAAAGAGAGATAGTGGGAGATTTGTGTAGCTGAGATCAGAGGAGAGAAATTAAACAGGATCCCCCAAGGCCTTTTCCAGCTGTGGAAAACTGCTGGCATTTGGACAACTCACCCTGAATTAATTTCCAACCTCTTTGCCTTTAAGGATGAATTTTTTCACAGGAAATAACAGGTGTAATTATTTCCCAACCAGCTTATAAACTTTCTGAGTTTTTTTTATTAGCTGGAGCTATTTAAGTTCAGTTGTTAAATCTGAAAATATGAAAGATTGTTTTAAACCTGCAGAATGAGAAGTGACTATTAAAAATTTTTAAACTATATCCAAGTAGATCCTGGCATTAACCACTTCCAATTTTTTTTTATTAGTGACATATTATTGGATGGCATTTGAAAAAAATGAAAACATTCTACTTGCCCATTTAAACTGCTTTGCAGGTTGACAGAATTCAACCGCTCCTGCAGAAACCATCAAAGAAGTAATAAAAGATGATGGCTGTTATATTTTTAAATTGTTCACAAGCCCAAGAACACAACAGGCACTCAATAAATGTGTTTGATTGATGCCATAATACCATAAAATAATTGTACTGCCTAATAAAGCATTTTGCTAATAATTTGCTAGGAAATTAGCCTGTGGCCCATCTCTCAGTCCAGTGCTAACTTTTCAAGCTTGTTGACAAGCAGGGTAGGAATAGGGTAAATTCTAACCTCCCAGTTTCAGAAGAATGTTTTGCAAGAAGGAATTTTTATTAGGAAATCCACACCAAAAAAAACTTCTTAAAAATGTTTACATTCTAATTATTTTTCTCATTACAAAACTATTACATTAATTATAGAATGAATAAATGCAGAGAAGCAAAAGGAGAAAACAAAAAACAAAACCATAATTCCATGGTTAACAGTTGATGTTTTTGCCCTGGGCATGTATGCCTTTTTTCACAGAAAGGGGCTCATACGGTGGATACAGTTTTGTAAACTACTTCTTCACTCAATAACATCTCTTGAATCACTTTCCAAGTCAATAACCATTTTTCTACAACATCACCTTAAATGACTAGGGTAGACTATAAATATATCACACTTCTCCTATAATTGGACATTTAAGTTGTTTGCAATTTTTACTGTTATATACAATGCCTCTCTGGACAACCTTATAGGTAAACCTTTCTACAAATGGGTAGAAAAGAAAATCTTTTCTACAAATTCAAGGACTTTTTCCTTGCCATGAATTTCCTGGACCAAAGAAATAGAGGTTTATTTGGAGGAGGATTTTGGTAAGATTTACCATTAACACATTAACTACCTCCTCTCTTTTCTCTTTTCTTCGTTCCCCTGTTTACTCTTCCTTCCCTTTTCTGTCTTTTGCAGGTTAACGAAAGCTTCAGGCTTTCAAGGCATACAAGGCCCTCGCGGAGAAGTGCAGGAGGGCTCAGACATTGCTATGAGGTTCTGAAGTGAAATGACCTCAGGAGCTTGACCGATAGAGAGCTCTCCAAGCATTTCCTACCAGGACCTTTGTCACTAGTGAATTGATCACCTCCCGATGATTCTTTACAACTGAGTTAAGAGATTTCTGGAGCCTCTCGCCATGGTCAGAACACCCCTGGAGTGACCAGGAACGGGGGCTTTCTGTTCTAGTCCCTTGGGCAAAGACAAAGCAGATGAGCCCGGCTAAGCTGTTAGGAGGCGCTGTAGGGAAGGGAAGAGCCAGGGATGGTTAATCACACGAGTGTGTCCCCTGCGGCTGCACCCAGTGTGCCAGGGGTTTGCGGTAGCAAAGGGGGCTAGCTGGAATTCTAGAGTTGGTATTTGGTGTGAGTCTTGGCAAATGCCCAGGGGGAAAATTCCCCCTGAAGACAGCAGGTCTAAGAGTGAGCCAGGTGGCACTTTCCTGCCACCTTGCACCCTGAAAAGGCGAGCCAGGGTCACAGACAGGAACCAAAGGAGGTCAGTCACTTCGTAGGAAGATGAGCAATCAACACAGTGAAAAAGGAAAGAAAAAAAAAAGGCTGAAGTTTTACATCTAAAATGAATATGCTAGATATCTCAATAAAACTGGAAAGAAAAAAAGAGGCGGGGATCAACACCCCAATCCCGTGGAAGCTGAGTGGCTTCCGTGGTGTGCTCTCAACCGCACGGTCCAGGTTGAAGAGGGTTGTTTCTCGGTCTGCATGTGAATAAGGGACATTTTTACTGAAAAAAAGGCAGAAGGATTCATTTTCAAGTTAAGAATGGGCCCATTTTATGGCCGAAGCAACGCTCTGGTTAACAACTCCGTTATCTTGGGGAAAGAGTAAACAGGCCTCCATCCCTCTCCATTTCCAGCATTTTGGGGAAAAGAAAGGCTTAGATTAAATGTTTTATTTCCTCTCATGCCCCACTGTGGGCAGGAGCTCATACATCAGTCAGAAACCCCCCCCCCCTTTTTTTTTTAAACAGGAAATCAAGTAAACCAGAGGGACTTATTCACAGGAGGCTCCCTTTTGCTAGAGAAGGAGTATTATTCACACAAAAATGGAATAGTTCCCCTCTCTCCATTTTCCTCCTGTCCTTCCCTCCTCTCATCTACCACCCGCTACTGTAGTGGGAAACTACCGCGGTAAGATGTGACATCTGAGCCCCGTTGGATGTCTCTGTATCCAACAGCTGTTACTGAGAGTGGATTACAGTTCGTCTAAATGGTAGGTTCCCATGCAAAATAATTGTCCTTAGACTGCAGAACTGACCGCGGTTACTGATGATGGGCTGGGATGGATGGTGAGGAGAGAGTCAGCGAGGATCCATGAATCCAGTCACGTTATTACAGTTTATAATGTGGTCTTCCACTAAGTACTTGTTTCCTAAAATTGATTCCCTCTGGGGATTCTTGTTCTCTTAGCCCCTTTAGAAAATTGACGCAAACAGATTTCTCCTTCATTTCCAGAGGAAGTCTTCCTTCCTGTTGTTGGGAGGACATTGTGGGTGGTAGCAGACCACAAGGCAGTGGGTCCTTTTATGAGCCTGGCTGTTCCAGAACACAGAAGTCCGACATCTTTGTTTCTTTCCATTGCTCAAGATGCTTCCAACCCGTTATCCCTCTTTTTCTTTGCTCAGGTCTCTCTGTGGAGCTGGCGAGGCTCTCTGATGATGCACAGTGGCTACGGTGGAATGTGCAGGTGAAATGAACACTTTCACGGCTACCGATTTTCCTTAACAGAGCTGTGGAGTGTGACAATGGTGTTTGTGTCCAAACCATCAAACGCCATTATCACACTAAATAGCTACTGTTAGGCCATCCTTCCACTCACTAAATGCCTTGACATCTGTTTGGTAGGGGCAAGAAGGTTCATCTTATAGCAGTGCTACCAGTCCTGTGTAAGTACTGAGAAAATTCTGGTCCTTTTGTGCTCATAACCAATATGTCATCTGAACGTTGCCTCTCACATGCTGTTGTTAAATAATTTAGCTGATGATGAATTTTCTTGTCTTCCTGAGTCAATAAAAAGATTGCAGCATCCCCCAGAGCACCCAGCACAAGGCTGGGCATGTGGTAATTGTTCAACCCATACTTATTGAATTGAAATGAATAGTTAGGAAAATGGTAGATGTGGAAAACTAAAACCGGTTTATATCCAGGTTTCGTAAAACCCACGCTTATAGGTAAAAAATTAAGTTATGTGGGTCTTCTACTTGTCATCATTAAAAGACAACTTTCTAATAAACTTATACATGGCCTAACTGACCTTTCAGAAATTCTAGAACATGTTTGATTTCTACTGATTTTAATCAATTACCAGGCTGATTACTGAATTTGTATACAAGGTCCTTCTTCCTTATGTTTCGATGAATTTCCATCAGGAAATTATACATGAACTGTGTGTGGGCTGTCATAGCAAATCCAAACATTTTAAACCCAGTGTAGCTTCTGGGACACTTGGACCAGCCGGGTGGCCTGGTCTGAAACACATTCTTTCTCTGAGAGGTGTTTAAAGTAAGAAGTAGGTTCTGTTTATGCTGGGCTAAAACTTCTCTCCTGTGACTTGGCTAAATGAACTAGTATATGTTTAATCAAAATGAAAGGATTGGAGAGACCATCAGAGGCCAGTTCATTCAACCCTTCATGTATCAAATAAGTTATGTGTCGAGTGGCTGCCATGTGCCAGGTGCTGCCCTAGGCACTGGGGATACTTTTAAGTTAAACGTGTCTGATATTTCCAGAAATGGGCGTTCACTGGCTCACATTCTGTCTGGGACCATTCTGATTGTTCCAGTTACATTTATTAGGGAATCAAATGAACAAAGCTTTGCAAAATAATTCCAAGTCCCTTGCTGGAAAAGACCACATGAGTGCAGTCCACATGCCTATGATACATGGTAAAGGTCCTGAGAAGCTTCCACCTGGAGAAGAGCAGGTCCATTCCTGCCTGGCCTGAGCCTCCTTCCCCTCCCATGTCCTCCCTCCTGGCATCACCCACGCTCAAGAGGAGACCCAGACCCCCCTGAAATAATTAATCCACTGACATTCCTTTCTTGTGTTTTTCTGGAGTGCACGCTAATGGAAGGAGAGTTGATAGAGGGTTCTACTGTTACACAAATCACCCCCATGCACACTGTTTCACTTGACCCAGAAAATGCAGGGCAGAGATGCCCGGATCGGGGCTCCTTCCACAGACAGCAGACTAAGAATGGTCTGGTCATGCCAACCACAACTGAACGTGGGTCTCCTAAATCTAAGGTTCTATCCTTTACCTGGGTCCTTCCCTGGCCTAGTTATTCCACAGAACCTCATGCTTCACGACTGAGGCTGTGTAGAAACTGGGTTAATCCTACCAGTATTGGATCAATATCCTCAGGCCCCCATCTGCTTTGTCAAGGGATTCTGAGGGAAGCGCGTAGAATAGGAGAGGGATGAGTCATAGGATAATCTTTCCCTGAGAGTACTCTTAATGCAGGGAAAGCCAAATACTGTGAAACCCTGTAACGGTGAAGTGAAAGAGAAGGGAAGGGAAGGAACATCTAAGCAGTAGTTTGGAATCAGGAAGGGAGTGGCCAAACTATCCAGACATGGACCAGCCAACTTAGTGACCCAGCCAACTGCTGCAGCATGGCTGACAGCTGACGCAGAGCCTCAGGCTCTGAATCATTCCCAGGCTCAGCGACAGCTCAGGGATGGCCTCACGCATTCCTCCTCCCTCCCACTCACCCTGAGATCTTGCTCAGATGGAATTAAACAGGGAGCCGAAAAAAAGGGCATTATGTATCTTTTCTACTAGGTTGACTCACATAACAGCTTATTACGATTCCTGCCTGGGTCCGTGCTGCATTCAGGGTTAGGGACCCATTCTTTCTGCAGATCTACATGTAAGGAACACACATTGTGAAGCCGTGTCTACCAGTCCCACCGCTCCGATCTCTGATCACGGCATCCTTCGCCAGCCCAGCTTGCATCTCTCCAACTCCCCCTGGGATTATTACTGCTGGTTGTCTGCAATAAGCATTCCTGGGGACACTTACTGACTCCGAATGTTGTTTGCAAGATGAAAGCATTCACTGGGAAGTGATGTTAAAATCACACGCAAGCTGGGAGGCAACAGAGAACCTAGGCAGCCACGTTAAGATGTTTTCTTCCGCTTGAGACAGGCCTTACTTTGTGACCCATACCAGTGAGGACCTGTGAATCCTTTCACCTTAGAACAGTGCGTACCTTGAATGTGAGAGTTGTCACTCAGGGCTTGTCCAGTGTTCCATCCCACGCCAAAGGAGGTTCTGTGAAGCAGCATAGCAGTTTCATATGTACATGGCTAGTCTACACATTTTTCCTGGACGCTTTTTTTTTTTTTTTTGGACGCTTCTTAAATCTGTGTTTTCTTCTTGGTATACTTCCTTGAATCAGAAGACAATAGATTGTTAGAACTGGAAACCAGGTTCCTCTTTGTTCCGATGAGGAAACTGAAGCCCAAAAAGGTTAAGGAACATGCCCAAGGCTGTCCCATCAGTCTGCGTCCAAGGTGGACCCAGGCCTCGCCACTTCATCCCGGTGGTGGTCTGTTGAGTGTCACCCGCAAAGAATGGGCACAAAAGGAAGTCAAACAGTGCTTGCTGACTGAGCGACTAGATGCCACGTATAGTCCCCTGCCCTTTTGTTCATCTGAGAAGTGTCTCCTTCAGGTTTCAAGGGGACACTCCCTAGTTTGGTATTCTAGACTTTGGTGGATGGGTGGGTCCGTGATTATATACTCTCCTTTCCCTGCGTCATCCACCATCCAATGGACAGATATGGGTTGTGTGATGACTTTGTGTCTGGTATTGTCCTGGGCTCTGGGGACACAAAGGAGGAGACCAGGTCCCTTCCCCAAGTTGCTCTCAGTCCAGGAGTTGGATAGTCACCTAAACAAAGACATTGAGGCCTCGGGGTAGTAGATGGCATTATAGAGCCATAGTCAGGGTGCCCACGACTTTAATTATGCCCTTTATTTCTTTTCAGATGAAGAAACACTGAATCTTTGAGTAATCTTTTTTATTACTGTTGGGAAAATAATCACTCTTGTTTATTTTGATGAGTCAGTTGCCAACAGGTTGTAGAGTAAGGGCACTTTGTTGAATTTGGGGGCAATGCTGTAACGGGAAGATCTCGCAGCTTTTACTTTGCCCCTTGCCGGCATCGTGAGCAGCATGGGATCTGTGGAGGGGCCTTAGGAGGAGTTAGGGGCTGGATTAGAATGCTTTTCAGGTATGTGTGTGAAGAATTGTTCTTTCTCACAGGCGCTAGGGAAGCTGTGAACTGGTTCTTTCACAGTGCAGGAAGGGTTCCCGTCACAGCACCCCGTCATTAGGCCATTTCCTCCCTTCCTGCTTCTTTCCCTATCATGAAGAGCCAACCCCAGAGCCACCAGTTGGATGCCTTACCGCCCCCGTTTCCCCTCCCTTGGGACAGGCTCAAGGAAGCCGTTGGGTGCAAAGCCATGGCGGGAGCCCCCAGGGCCTGTGGGGAGGTCGAAGGAGCCCCCAGGGCCTGTGGGGACACCTACTTTCTTTAATATTCAAGTTTCCTTCCAAGCTTTCCGAAGGAAAAGGAAGGGTGTCAAGCCACATACAAGTTCACCAAAATGTAGTTGGCTAATGAAGATTCATTCCAAAGGGTCTGGTCATAAGATAACCTGATTTAGAAAGCAGGCCACCATATGTGTTCCGCAAAAAAGGTTTACGTGATGCAAATGTATCACGTACTTAGAATATTTAAACACTGTGCGTAGGATACGCCAAGATGAGGAAGACATTCATTCAACCGACATTCAACCATGTGTTCCTACTATGTGTTGGGTGTTAAGCCAGTCACTGAGAATTCAGAAATAAGATAGTCTCCCCAGAATATAGTGTATAGAATATGCAGTCTAGTGAGGATGCAGGCAAATGAGTAAGAGCAGAGCTGAGCTGCAGATTCTTTGAGGTAGATACCGGATAACACGGGGGCAGAAGGAAGAAACGCCATCTGTGGTGTGAGAGAAAGGCATGAATAAGAATAAGAGACAGCACTCTGGGTCTTCAGGCAGCCACCCAATTAAAGAGAAATTCAGTCGTGACCTTGGCAAGTGAAGAGTAGATGTTTTCGCCTCGATAGAGGTTGAGTTACCTTCAAGTTTCCAAAGCATTCCCCAGAAATTCCCTCCAGAGACCAATGGAACTACCAACCTAGAATGTATCTGGTGGAGAGTTCCCCTCTCAAAAATACAGCCGATTGTCTTTAATCGTTCTGAGATAATTTAGAAGTTTGAGTTTATTTGCAAAATAAATGTATAAAAAATATACAGCCAAACAGCTACAGAAAAAAGATCACCTTTTAAGCAAAAGAAGCACATTGTGCTATTTGGCAGGTGACTGGGGGAGAGGCGGGTTGTGTTGAGTGTGCATGTGTGCTTGTGTGAGTGTGTTTGTAGTGCACATGTATGTGAAGAACTTTAATTTCTCCAAAAAGCCAGGTAAAATGCCTTTTAAATCTATTCAACTGGGACTTTTTCTTTCTTTCTGGAACCAGGGAAAAGCCAGTGCTATGATCTCAGCTAAAGTGCTCAAGTGAGCATCCTCATGTTCCCAGGGCTCTCAGCCCGGGGCCCCTCTCTTCTTGGGATACTGCCCCCTAGAGGTAGGATGTGCCCCTGCACATCACAACTGCAGTGGTTTTAAAGGATTTCAAGTGCATTATCTGAGTATTCCAAATTCATTCATTAAGAGCTTCCCCTGACAGCAGAATCTAGCTTTAATTTTGATAAAGTAAGTTTTCAAAGGCCTGAGGGGGAGAGGGAGAGGAGTGGAGTAACTTGTTCTGTTGAGTGTCTGTTGACCCATTAAATATGCCAGACAAGAACTAATCTTGTTCCACCTGGAGAAAGTCTCTTCCTTTTCACTTTCCTGGCACATTTAGCCCAGTCAAGAACTAATTAAAGTCCTTCTCATTTCTTAAGGCTGCCCGTCTTCCGGGCAGCACGTCCTGTCTGGTTTCCCACATGGCTCTCAATAGCAGCTGGATACAAAGAAGTGAGACATTCTCATCCACCCTTTGGATGTGTAGCTACTGTATTTACGGTCCCTCTCCCTGCACCCTAACACCCCGTGCCTGAGGCTTTTCTGATCCCTCCTATGTCTCTGCATGAGCTCAGGCTCCCAGATGGGATCCTTTGCTCAGCAATTACAGTGAGTGGTGTGCTGGGCTGCGTAAGACAGGGAAAGGGCCTTGTATTCATCCCCAAGAAAGTGGCTACACATCACGACCCCAAAATGTAGGTAGTGTGTTAGGAAATTTTGATTGCAAGAAGCAGTTTTTTCTTAGATCATCTCAAGTGACTCATTCTTACAAATTTCACATCTTACAAATCCTTGCATATTTCTCAAGTACCTATTATGTGCAAGGCACTGAGCTGGGGAGAGTTTTTTTGGAAGGGGCCTCATGGCAGGAAGGAGACAGGAATCACACGGGAGCCCCCAAACAGTCATAAGGCAAGGCCTTGTGGAAAGCGGACAGAGAGTCAGGATTCATGAGTACGCCAGAGACCGGGCTGTCTGGTCACTCCCCAGACTGTAGAAATAAATCAAGTCTCAACTGTGATGGTGATTCATTTGCTCCATCTTTCTGCTCTTCCTGCTGCCTTATCTGCCTCCATCCTTGCCTACAGCCCCTGCTGACTCATATGCTCTACGAACACTGGGCTCTCATGGCCTCTGCTTGCCTGCCTCCTTGGGGTGTCTTTGCAGTTTCCTCATGTGCTATCAAGTGACTTCTCCCTCCCTGTGTCTCCAGTTTGAATCCCTGAACCAGAGAACTGGTTATATTACCACTGGGGCAGCTTTCACTCCAAGCCAGGACATAGGCTGCTGGTCAACCTTTGGGGCAGAAAAAACAAAGGGCGTGTGTATGAGAAAGTCTAACGCAGAGAGCAATATGTAACCTTCACTCTGAGCAGGAGCTATCCATTCTCCAGATGAAAAGGCAGGGGAAGAATTCTCAGGATAAAGGGACAGCATGTGTCAAGTCTTCAAGTGGGTGGAGTCTGGAACAGCCACAGAACCCAGTCCCAACTCGTATGGCAGGAACATGGTGACCTGCAGGGGATGAGGCTAGAGAGGTGGGCAGGGGCTGGCATCAGGATGGAGGGGAAACATAGGAGGAGGGAAGGCGTGAGTAGCCATGACTTTCACTGATGGGTCCTCAAGACCAGGAGTTGACAACTTACAGCCTGTGGGTCATATCCAGACTGCCACCTGTTTTTGTGTGAACTAAGCATGGTTTTTGTATTTTTAAATTATTGGGGGGAAAATCAAAAGAAGATTATTTCATGACATGTGAGATATATATGAAATTCAAATTTCAGTGTCCATAAATAAAGTTTTCTTGGAATTCATCAACCATCCCCATTTGCCCACACTATCTCAGTTGAGCACTGAAACTCTTAGATCCTGGAAAACCCCTACGTCCCAGGCAAGTTGGGATGGCTGGTCCCCTGGAACACAGCCAGTTTCATTCATTTACATACTGTCGAAGGCTGCTTTCAAGCTCCAGAGGCAGAGTGGAGTAGTTATGACAGAGGCCATATGGTCCACAAAGCCTAAAATATTTACTATCTGGCCATTTATAGAAAAAGTTTGCTGACCCCGCCTCAAGATCAAGGAAGAGTGGATAATTTATCTGATAAAACAGGAGAATATGACTGATTGTTACTCCCATGAGCGTGTTGACCATGCCTATTCACTTTCTCCGCTGGGAGCCAATTCATTTTAGAAAAGCTAAATTAGACCATGTTACTTCCCTGTTCAAGATCCTTCAGTGGCTTCTCATTCCACTGGGAGCAAAACCCAAGGATCCCATACCTCCCTCTCAGACAGACCTCATCTCCTACTGCTCCTCCCCTTGCTCATCCATGCCATGCCCATCAGCGTGCTGATCCTCAAACATGCCAAGTGTGCTCCTGCCCCAGGACCTTTGCACTTGCTGTTCCCTCTATCCAGAAACTTTCTCCCAGACCTATGCATACCTCACTCCTTCAGGTTATTCTTGTATCTATTCAAAGTTGTCCTTTCACTGAAACCTTCCCCCTCATTGTAGCACTCTTCACCTGACACCACTTGTTTATTTTCTGTGTCCACACTGTGTCCACACTGTGTCAGGCACGTGAGGACAGGGACCCTGCTATATCCCCAGCTCACACATGGTGGGTTTGTGATAAATATTTGTTGGATACATGAATGGTAAAGCCAAGAATTGCATGCATGTCTCCAGGGACATGTCCCCACTTATTGGACCATATAATTGCTAATCAATATTTCATTTTGGCCAATATCTGTCCTGTTACAATTATGCGGCTGCCTGTCTCTGTCATCCACTGACCTCTTTTCCTGCCAAACACCTTGTCTTTAATCATCTGAACATCTGCTCTGTGGATATCTCATGCCAGATGCCAGCCTGAGATGTTGCCATTTCTCTTGCCCTAAGGATGGATGCATTAAATCCCAGGTGCAGGGATGGAATCAGGGTGATCCTTCAACCTCCTGAAACTGACAATGACATTTTACGCATAGATGCACTTTTTTTTGTTTTTTGGGTTTTTTTTGCGGTACGCGGGCCTCTCACTGCTGTGGCCTCTCCAGTTGCGGAGCACAGGCTCCGGACGCGCAGGCTCAGCGGCCATGGCTCACGGCCCCAGCCGCTCCGCGGCATGTGGGATCTTCCCGGACCGGGGCACGAACCCGTGTCCCCTGCATCGGCAGGCGGACTCTCAACCACTGCACCACCAGGGAAGTCCCATAGATGCACTTTTCTAGGGTGAGGGTCCAGAACTGTCATCCGACCCTCGCGAGGGTCCTCGACCCCCAGGAGGCTGAGGGGCTCTGATTTTAAGCAACAACAGTCCATCTGCCTAAATATACGCCAAGCTCTCTAGTCTGTGTTTCAGGACCTCCTGCGGGGGCACCTCTGCTCTCCGATATCTTGTGATCGATGCCTGTGTTCTTAGTCCTCAGCTGGTTCCACTGGGATGTTCTCTTTGCATCTCCGGAAGGATCTGCCTTCTGCCACGTTCTGAAACCGTGTGAAGAACCAGCCGGCTCCGCCGAGGCTCTTGGGCCCCCCCTAGTGGCTGCTCCCCGGAGGCCGCTTTCCTCCAGGCAGTGAAGAGTTCTGCGCTGAGCCACGCACACCGCGTCGTGGACCAGAGAAACTCTTCTGAGGAGAGCTGCTGGCCAGGCTCTGGCAGAACGGCTTCAAGGCGCTTGTTCACGTACACACTCTGTCAAGTATCTGTGCTGCGATATTCATGTCCTGCCAAGGTTCCCTGCCCATTTCCCAGAGTAACTGAGCGGAGGCCACGCAGCTGTGGAGGCAGAGACTCGCTTTCCTGATGGGAAGGTACTCCGAGGGCACCCAGGCGCGGTCCTTTCTAAGAGGAGCTTGCGGGGGGCGGGGGAGACCCTGGAGTATTTACTGTGTATCTGTAAATGGTGTAAATATATGCATGTAGTTATATGAACTGTGGCGATTCTCTTAAGCTGTTATGCAATACAGATAAAAGGATAAAAATAGAACAGACTAAAGTTATTTAGTGAAACATCTTGTAAGCAGCCTGAAAAGCTCAATGTTGACTAGTGGAGTGACCCACCCAGTGAGGTGTCTCTGTCTCAAAGACACTAAACATGCCCGAGGCACTGAGGCCAGCTTGAGGGTAGTGACAGCGGGACCCCAGCAAAATGGGGGCAGGGGCAACCAAGATGGTCTGGGGGCCTCTTGTGCATATCCCTTCTTTGCTTTGATATTCTTCCTGGAGGTTGCTAGGGCTCAGATAAGCGAGGGCTTGAGGGCTTAAAATGACTGTCCAGGGGATTGGAACTCTAGAGGTGAAATGGTGAGGGCAGAGGGCAGGAAAGCAGAACACCGTCCCGTTGGGTTCACTACGTCCTCTGGGGTAGAGGTGGTTTTTCTTCCTTATCTCAAGCTCATCGTTGGGAGGAGGCTGGAGGAAGATGACTCATGGCGGCAGGACCGCATCTAATTTAAACCCTCCTCCTACTGCAGTGAGGGGTTTGATTTATTGGTTTCCTGTAACACAGACCTGGAAACAAGAGCAAACACCCTATCGATCTTCAAGACTGTATCACAAGGCACTGTTAGCAAGATGTGTAAATACAGACATAAGGACAAAACAGGACGCCCTCCTGGGAAGCTGCAGCAGTGCCAAGTGAATCAATAATCGAGGGCGAACTTTTCTGTGGTCTGTTGAGTCTGAGAAACAGCTGGACTACCTGCAAACAGCGGCTGCCTCTGTTGAATTTCATCTGCCAGGATTTTCCCACCTCGGCCAATCGCTACCCTCCCTGCTCTCCTTCCGGGTGGAGATGACCTGTATGCAGGGCTGGTCTCTGCCCTGTAGAGCCCTGGGAAGAGCTGCCTCGAGAAGGAAGTTTCCGGATGCTAGAATGGAACAACCTAGTTTGGTTTCTGCCTCGCCCTTGTGTGCCCCCTCCCTCTCTGGGTCCCTCCAGGCTGCCTGTGACTTGCTTCTGAGCCTAGAAGCCATGTCTTTCCGGTTTCCCGGTGCCCTCCCCTGCTTGTTGGCACAGAGATGCCTCCAATGGCAAGGCACCCTCCTCTCTGCTCCTTCCCCCGACTCCTTCCTGGGCAAGCACTATACTCTCCGTATTCTAGCTGCTCAAGCTGTGTCTGTGCTAAGCCTTCAGCGCCTTATAAATCCACAAAAACAAGCCGGTCTCTGACCAATCAGCAAAGCCCCTGCCTCCATCATGCCCCCAGCCTCCTCCTCCTTTCTCCCTATTCAAAGGAAACCTCCTGTGTTTTCAGGCACATTCGCTTATTGTCACCCAGGGGTGCTCTTTTTCTGCTTGCTTCTGAACTCTGGCTCTTGAGATTCTCCCCATGGGGCTACCTTCCTTTCTTCTCTCGGTTCATCCATCACTTCTTTTTATGCCCTGCTCAAAATTCACTTCTTCCAGAAAGAAGGAAGATGAAAGAGGAACTGGTGGTTGGAAGGGCTATTGATCAAAGCTGTGCTTATCTAAAAACAGCAGGAAGATAATGCAGCTGGGCTTTTCAGCAATTCCTGGACTGTCTTTACGCAGCAAATGCTCCTTGATGCTTGAAAGTGAGGGTTTTTAAGAGACATGCAGCAAAATTATTAAAACTTTGATTTGATCAGCCCCCTTAATAGAGGGACTGTATAGCCTGGGACCAATAAAACATTGTAAAATGACTTGAAAACTGAAGCCTAAAAAAATGCATTACATCAATCCACTGTATGACATGATTTCTTCTCATTTTCCTCTTTTCTGAATATCAATGATAAGGAAAAATATAGTTTATTTACGGTTGTGGGTCATTTTTAGGTGATGTTTTATTGTACAATTTTTGCCCTCGTGAATAGTAGAATGATTTATGAAACTCATTCCTCTATTATGAGTGAGATATAGATATTTATAGATAAATAACTTCTCCAAGCTAAGAAGTACATAAAAGCTTGGAAGTTGTAATGATTCCTATTTATTGAAAGCCACCCTTGGTCAGTTATTTTTATATGTAAATTAATTCTCATATCTTTGCAAGTTAGGTATCATTACTCATTTTGTAACCAAGCTGGACCCTGCTGTGTCCTCTGCCTCTTGTTTACAGAAAAACCTTAGCCTCCTAAGCCTTCCCTGAGTTCCAAAGAGCAAATTTAGTCAGAGAAGGGAAAAATGCAGAAACCAAGGAAAACAGTGAAGCAAGACAAAATAGGAGTTTAGCCGTAAAACAAAGAATTTTAATTCCTCTTCAGGGGCTATAATATTCTGAGCCATATCCTTGAGCTGTTTTGCAGATACTGAAATCCCCACCAGGTGGAGGAAATGAACTTCATGCTGACCTCAAGCACGTAGACCCCAGAGTGGCTGGAACCAGGAAGTTGATGATGTTGACCCTCGATTACCTCACCACCAACCAATCAGAAAAATGTCCGCGAGCTGAGCATGCACCCCACAACTCTCCCTCAATCTGTCTTTAAAAACCTTTCCCTGAAATCCATCAGGGAGTTCAGGTCTTTTGAGCATCAGCTGCTCGTGCTCCTTGCTTGGCAACTGCAATAAACACTGCACTTTCCTTTATCACAACCCAGTGTCAGTAGATTGGCTTTACCACAGGAGGGCGAAAGAATGCAAGTTTGATTCAGTGACAATTTATCAGATGAGGGAGTTGGGTTCAGGGAGATGAGGTCACTCCCAGCTCCTTTATTAACAAGTGGTATTGGAATCCGTTTGTAGCAATCAGCTTCTCGTAAGAGATAAGAGCTCAATGGATGTGATGCAGATGGAGATGTTGACGAGGCTATTACATAGATGGGTCTGGAGTTCAGAGAGATAATTTGGGAATTGTCAGTGTATAAATATGCTTGGCTGTGACACTCCTCACTTTCACAGCTGACCCGTTGCACAACTCAAGAGGGCAACAGTCCCATTTCTCCTGTGTGAAAGACAAGGACACAATTTGGGTTGAACTGTCCCTGCAAAAACTCATATGGTGAAGTCCTAACCCCCAAGGACCTCAGAATGTGACCTGTGTTGGAGATAGGGCCTTTACAGAGGTAATCAAGCCAAAAAAAAGGTCATTAGGAAGGGTCCTGATCCAGTATGACTGGTGTCCTTATAATAAGAAGGGAAAATGTGGACCCAGACATGCACCTGGGGAGAACTCCACGTGAAGATTGGACTCATGCTGCCACAGGTCAAGGAACTACCAGAAGCTAAGAAAGGGGCTGCAACAGAGCTTCCTCTATCACCGTGAGAGGGAGCATGGCCCTGCCAACACCTCGAGCTGGGACTTCCAGCCTCCAGAAGCATAAGACAATCAATTTCTGTTGTTGAAGCCACCCAGTTTGTGGTACTTTGTCACAGCGGCCCCAGGAAACTAACACAGACACCAAAGAAGGTATTGTGGACAACGTAACTCTGGGAAGCAACCACTACCTTACCATTCATGTAGAGGTAGACAGAGAAAGAGGAAGGGATGGGCTGGAGAGGAAAATGGAGGTGAGACATCCCATCAGAATTGCTTCTGGTGCTAAAATGAAAGTTTGCGTCCCTAAGAAGCTGACAGACTGGTTTTTCTTAGTATCTGATAAAGAACATGTAATGTTTGAAAAAAGCCTCTGAGATGATTTCTACCTTGGTCCATGTGGGCCTCTCATAAAAAATAGAATTTTAAAAATTCTTGATCCTGTGGTAGCATCTGCAGTTTAAATATTTGTTCACTGCATCTGTCAAGTTGAAGTCTGTGCTCACATGACCACACAGATGAACCTGGCAGTCCATCTTGCCTCTCAGCTCTTATAGATCAGTTTAGAACAAGCCAGTTCTCAGAGGATTTCAGAGCTGCTACAGCAGAGAGTTGGAAAACATACCCTTTGCTGGAAGGCAGAAGAGGGTTTTGTGTTTCTTTGATTTTTTAGAACTATGGAAGCCCAAATGGCGTCTGCAGATCTAAATGGGGGAGAAATGCCCATCTGTTCACATTTGCACACACTGGGCCAGCAGAGCGGAGCGTACACAAAAGAAGCAAGCCAGGACCAGGCCGAGGCCAGCTCTTCCCATCTGCAAATGGTTGAACACATGCCCTCCACACACACAAAACAGGACGTATATTTAGAAAAGAGAATACTTTATAATTAGAAAATAATTGTTACTTCTTTTGGCATTCTTTTTAATAAGAATCTGTTGAAACCCTTTGCTATTAGGAGGCTTATCAGAAGCATGGCTGGGGAGGCGCTGATACAACAAGATAATGTGAAATATTCACACGGATCCCAAACCAGACCTGTCCGGAAGAGGATGCCACTGGCAAGAAGTCCTCACCTCTCTGCCATCCTCATTAGTGATAAACCTGCTGTTGAAAACACCAGCCCATTTTAATGAGGTGTCATCCGCCCCTCACGGAGCTCTGCCATGGAGCCCTTTAGGAAACAGAGATGCTTGCATGCATGTGACAACCCTGCAGGCATCAGGCACCAAATCTCCAGCTGGACCCACCAGGCTGTCCCAGCTCCATCCGGGGTTGAGTGTCTGTTGTGTTTATAGACCTCCTAGCACCTCACACTTCCAGAGACAGACGGGAAAAGCCATAGGAACTGGATGTGGTACAAAGTGAGCTAGAACAATCTCAACGGGTGTGGGCATTTCTGAGACCCCAGAGAAACTCCTTTGGTGTAAGAGCTCACGGCACACTCAGCCTGTTAGTTGACTGTGCGACGAAAACTGCCATTCATCTCAGAACAGAAGGTCAAGGTTTGGGTGGCTGGACAGATGGCCAGACAGCCCCACAGAGGCCATCCCTGGGAGCGCTGGCTGCGACAAATCCCACTGTGGGCACCCCTTCTGTCCCTGGTCCTCCAAATGTTCACAAACAGATGAAATCAGATTATGATAAACAATAAGGGCACTTTGAAAAATAAGCTAAGCATCTGTCAAAGGAGGCAGGGGCAGCTCCAACCAAGCCACCCTGTGGGCTGCCTGCAAAATGCCAAATCCGGGAGAAAATCCTTTCCTTTCCACTGTCTCTCCAAGTCCAAATTCAAAGCCAGCTCGGGCTGGGTGGGGGGAGGAGGGTTACAGGATGACTCTGACTTTTCATTTTGTACCTTTCCATAATATTTTTGAACACTTGTGTTGATATTTTTATAATTACAAAGTATTACCAAAGAGAGGGTCTTTGGTCACACCCACACTTATGTATATACACTAATTTCAATCAAAATGTGCCCTGCGCTTTGTTCTTATGGAACTTTCTAGAGCTCCACTGCCAAATACATCTGCAGGATCTCTGCAGGGAAAGCAGGCTACAGGCTGCCTCATAGAAAAAATGAGCATTTTGTCATCTGTAGCTGGGGGAGTCATTTCAGAAGAAATGGAGATGACAGATTTTCTGAAAAGATGAGCTGTGAGTATCTGAAGAGTTTTCTCCTTCAAATCTCTTTTCAAAACAAACATCACGGGGCTTCCCTGGTAGCGCAGTGGTTGAGAGTTCGCCTGCCGATGCAGGGGACACGGGTTCGTGCCCCCGTCTGGGAAGATCCCACATGCCGCGGAGCGGCTGGGCCCGTGAGCCATGGCCGCTGAGCCTGCGCATCTGGAGCCTGTGCTCCGCAACGGGAAAGGCCACAACAGTGAGAGGCCCGCGTACCGCAAAAAGAAAACAAACAAACAAACATCGCATCTATTTCCTCTTTTTTATCTAAACCCCATGCCCGTGGAGAGCAGCGTTCTCAGGCGGAAGCAGCCAGGAGTCTCCCGTGGAAGCCTGCTGCCTGGGAGGGGCTGCACACGGTGACCACCCCGGACTGTGAGCGCTGCTGCCTTGTTTCTCTTTGTCTCCAAGTTGCTCCCTCCCAGAACTGAAGCAGCTGGATGCCTCCTCCAGCCGACTGCTGTTTGAACTCTAGGCCTAGTCACTCCCCTCAACATTTCAGGCCCTTCCTCCCTGTGATCTAGACACCCCTCCTAAGTGTGGTCTCAGGCCAGTACGCAGATCCCCTGGGAGCATGATGGAAATGCAGAGTCTCAGGCCCCACCCCAGACCCACCGATTCGGTGCCTGCATTTTCACAAGATCCCAGGGAGTTCGTGTCCACTTTCAGTTTGAGGAGCCCCCTCGGAGGAGGCCTAATAATCCTCCCTGGTCAGGGAGTAGTTGAAGCATCTTTAAAAACAACCAGCTAGGGCTTCCCTGGTGGCACAGTGGTTGAGAGTCCTCCTGCCGATGAAGGGGACGTGGGTTCGTGCCCCGGTCCGGGAGGATACCACGTGCCGCGGAGCGGCTGGGCCCGTGAGCCATGGCCACTGAGCCTGCGCGTCCAGAGCCTGTGCTCCACAACGGGAGAGGCCACAGCAGTGAGAGGCCCGCGTACGGCAAAAAAAAAAAAAAAAAAAGTCTATTACTTAGACAATAACAACAACACACTGTTGGGGCTCGAGATGTTCTTATAGTTCAGGGTGCGTGAAACAGTCGCTGAGCTGTCCTTTCAGTGTTTCCTCTTGCCCAGTGTGAACTGCTGTGGCCATTCTGCTCCACAGCTGGACAGGACCCAGACGGGTAGGAAGGAGAGCCCTTTGGAATGGGTGGGTGGGACCAGGACCCTGTGAGCTTGTGTGTCCCAGCCAGGATTTGTATGCATCTTCCAGAGTAATCCTACATGGGGCAGCCCTAGGTTTAGGGAGCTTGGATTTAGAGAGCAAAGTAGGAAGTGGATCAAACTGGAAGTAGTGCTTATAAGAATGGGGAAAACCACGGAGGCAAATATTTTGTGCTCCGGGACACGTATTAGGAAATCACTAATCCTGGAGGAATGTGAAATAGGGCCCACATTCTAAAGAAAAGTGTCTGTGCTAATACATGCCTCTTACACCTTTTGTCTAAAGATGAATTTAATTAAACAGAACATTCTAACCAGATACGTGAGTAATGATGGGAAGTGGCCTGACGTTTCGGAAGCCCCCCTCCAGCTACAATAGCATAATCGACTCTAGGGCGACAGATAGACCCAATGACGGAATTCATGTTTTCTGTTGATAGACTAGCTGGATGTCCAGAAGTTCTGAGGTTAGGAATGGGGGTGGGGAAGACTGGGGCTGTGGACAGACCCTGCTCAGGACCAAGTCCGTAACGAGACAGCCACGTGCAAATACACAAACAGACACGTAATGTGAGGTTGGTACCAAGGCTAACAGTATAGACAAAGATGGACTACTTTGAGACTGACAGTGGATTCAGTCTCTCCATAAGCCTGCTCACAAATCCTGCTCCGAAGTCATCTCAGTGAAGACAGCAGGTGACGGCTTTGGAAGCAGCTCCGAGTACAGGCAGCTGGGAATAGGGACTGTCACGCTGCTCTCTGCAGGCTATGTGTTCCCTCCAGGGTGTTTTCAAATTTCTACCCACAAGGCAGTGCGCTGCCAGCCGGTGACCGTTAGTTAAGAGGAGATGTTAGGTTTTCTTTTCTGCTGGGGTCCCAGATGCCGTCTTCTTCACGGTTGTGCGGTTTGGCTGAATTTTGCTTTTCCCGATGCTTGGCTTCTTCTGTTTCTGGCTGTTGTTTTGAAGCGACTTCAGCCCCAGCATTTTACAATACTTGTTACACTGGTGTAGCGCTTTAAATTGATCAATGAAGGTCATGGAACAGTTGCCTTTAAATCCTTTGTACCTGTGAGTTTGGGTGGAAGGAAACAATTTTTTTTTTTTTTAAACAGGACCCTTCACCAATATTAAAAGAAACGTTTCAGCGGGGAAACTAATGCTGTGTGAAAATATATTTATTCCTACTTTAGGCAAGAATGGCCAAATGGTTGACATAACTATTGATAGAAAAAACCTGTGGAATGAAGTAAAGACCAAAGATTATGATCAGACAAATGTTCTAGGGGTTGACAGTTCTGCTGTGTCAGCATTTTATAGCTTTTTTTTTTTTTTTTTTTCAGTCATAGTGACTAGTGCTGGACCATCTCCATAAAAATTAGAAGATCTCGGGGCTTCCCTGATGGCGCAGTGGTTGAGAGTCCGCCTGCCGATGCAGGGGACACGGGTTCATGCCCTGGTCCGGGAAGATCCCACATGCCGCGGAGCGGCTGGGCCCGTGAGCCATGGCCGCTGAGCCTGCGCATCCAGAGCCCGTGCTCCGCAATGGGAGAGGCCACAACAGTGAGAGGCCCACGTACCGCAAAAAAAAAAAAAAATAGAAGATCTCTTGGTGATCTGAAAGCCAACCCATCCCATCCAGAGGTTCTGAATAAACAAATCTAGAACTTTGGGGCTGGAAGAAGTTTAGACCCTTCCACTTATCATTGAAGGAGTTTAGGCTGAGAGGCTGTGCGGCCAGCCTAAGACAACAAAGCAAGTGGGTGTAAGAGAAGAGACCAGGGTGCAGCCCTCTGAGTCTCCCTCCTACAGAAGGGCTCTCTCCTGTGACAGTGCATCCTCTCCTCAGGAGGAGAAGAATCTGGGCCTTCGTCTCTGGTAGGCTCCTGGAGGGACCCTGCTGACCTGCCTGGAGTGGTCTCAGGGGCTCTTCCTTTGGGTTGGGACATTTCATATTCAAATCGTCAATGGCTGTGTTTTCCCATCTCGATTGATCATGGGAGGTAAGTGTCCTCCTGAATGGACAAGTCCCCATGCCCCCAAATCTCCAAAATCCAGCAAGAAAGCTGGTGAAGGGTTGCTGAGAGGATGACAATGAGGAAATGCATACAAACCACCTAGATCAGTGCATGACGTATAGTGGATGACATTCGATTAATGCTGGCAAGGCTGTAGTATAGTTGTCAAGGTTATAATTGGTGCAGCTGGTAGGGGCTTCCTGTGGAAAGGATGCTGAAGCTGAGATGGAAGGATATGGGATTTGCCTGGTAAAGAGGATACGCAGGGGTGTGGATGGCATATGAGGCCATCGACATAATTTTCAGGGCCCAGTGCAAAACGAAAACATGGGTTCCTTGGGCAATAATGATTAAGCCTTTCAAGATGACAACAGCAGAACATGCATTAAACGAAGCCCAGGCCCATCTGAGTGTCGGACCTTATGTGACCACACAGGCTGCCTGCCTAGGAAACTGGTCCTGCTGGGTGTGAGCGAGTTCTGCTGCATTTTATTAATAGGGCCAAACGCTAACTGGCAAAAGGAATCTGCAATGCTGGCATCGCGCTGAATCTGTAGCTAATATGATTCAAGAAATTGGGCCTCCTTCATTTGCTGGTAGAAACCATAAAGGCCAACAGACCTGAATTGAATGAACTGGGACTTGTGCGCTTTTCCCTAGGAAACCCAAGCTGGGTTTTAGGCTGTTAAGGGCCTGAAAGATTTCTTTCATCTCTGAAGCCAGAGCATCAGTGAGCAGCTCCATCCTGATGTGTCTGTTACAAATCCAGCCTGACCCTCCTTGAAGGGAAACGGCTCTTCCTCCTCTCCCTGGGAGCCCACAGTACGTTTTCTTGTGAAAAATGACTCCGTTTTTAAAAGCCAAACTCCCTCGTTGAAGAAGTCAGCCCAAGACAGGTGTTGACTCTAGCAGGGTAGAAAGAAATGCCACTGCCAACCATGTCATCTTTACATTTCTATCTTCTCCTGTAGGAGGTCATGAGAATGGCTGAAATAGCCTGCCTGCATTTCCTTGGTGCCTGAGCACGCCCCGGAGGGATGCGAGGCCACCTGGACCTGTGATTGTCAGATGGAATGGAAAGCCTAATCCCATCCTCCTGCCAGGGAGGCCCCACTTGTCTCACACCAGTTCCTGAGCTTCTCAAACTAGGATGATCAAAGGCAGCCTCCCTATGGAAGCACATTGGAAACTAGTCACGGTCATCTGTCTAAAGCTGCCTTGAGGCTTGTAAACATTCAGACAACACCTAGTCTCAGCAGAGAAGAATCACTAATTTGCACTGCAACCTCCCAGAAAATTTGCTAATTGCTTCTTAAGCCCAGCCTGGCGGCCAAGTGTATAATGCTGCCTAACAAATGGTCCCTTACATAATGGTTCCCACCTTCTGAAATGGGAATGGCTGAGTTTGGGACAAAAGAGCAGGACTTCTGGGCAGCCCAGCTGGGTGGAGCCCAGATCTCTTCCGAGGAATCTAGCACCTCCTTTAGACTCCTCCGGGAAAGCCAGAGTAGGCAGCAGAGACTGGGGCCGATTTTACTACAGAAGGCCGCAAGCAGATGGGGCAAGGCCCTAGAGTGAAGGCAGCTTTGCTCAGTCAAGGAGCCCCTGACTCAGCCCCTGGCTTCCTTCAAGCCCCAGCTCGAGTGCATTTCTGTGGAGCCTCCCCACTCTCACACCATGAGAAGAAATCTCTCCAGCATCTTCCCTGTATCCTTGTGAGAACTACATCCACTTCTCAGAATTCAGGGTATGCCTTCCCGTGCACAGACTGATCTCCCCCAGGACACTACTTTATGTCCAGAATACCTGTCTAGGGAGGCTTTTCAATAAAGGTCAGGGGAAGAAATGAATGCATGCCGACCCCATCCTCAGAGCTGCCTCATCTCAGCCCAGGGCATCTCCAGATCACACTGCTAAACTTCCTTTTCTCTCTCCATCTAATTTTGGACTCTCAAATGGGCCTCCCAGGCAATATGGAACATCCCTCCCCAGCTATCTCAGGTGTAGACTATTTTTGCTACCTAGCATCTGCAGAATTAAAAATCTTTCTCCTTTTTCAATTTGGTCTCTGTCTCAGCCAGGGCTCCTGGGCTTCTATTTGACCTCTTATTCTCTCAAACTCAGAGCCATTGCTGCTGCCTGGGAAGAAAATAGGGCAACATCGTTTGTGTTCCTAGATCAGTTAACCCAGAGCTTTTCCAAAGGACACAAGTTCAATTACACCAAATGCTCGTACACCCAAGAAATGAAAAATCCAGGCTCTCCTGCTTGTGGCCCACCTTGCATGCCACGTGTGCCATCTGCCACCCTCAGGATTGGAGGGGACCACAAATCTGAAGCATCATGACATCTCTCCAGCAAGGTCCCCATTGCAGACACTCGCCATTGTTGTTCTTGTTGGATGAACGTATTGGGTCGAACAGTGTCTCCCCCAAAAGTCATGTCCTTCCCAGAACCTCAGAATGTGGCCTTATTTGGAAATAGTGTCATTGCAGATGTCATTAAGATGAGGTCATACTGGAGTAGAACGGGCCCTTAATCCAATAAGGGCATCTTACTGGCGTCTGTGTAGGAAGAGGAGAGGATATAGACACACAGGGAGAATAGCACGTGACAACAGAGGCAGAGATGGGAGCCGTAATCTACAAGTCAAGGAACGCTGAGGATGGCAACGACCTCTGGAACGCAGGAGAGAGGAGGAGACACATTCTCCCTCAGAGCCTCCAGGAGAAACCAACCCTGCTGCCTGACTCTGGACTTTCAGCCTCCAGAACTGGGAAAGGACACATTTCTATTGTTTTAAGCTACCCGGTTTTGTGATAATTCATTTTGGAAGCCCAAGGAATCTAATACAATGGGAAAAAATAACCTTGTATTTGAGAACTTTCTCACACATTTCCATTTTTAGAAACCTTAGTTCTATTGAATTTTATTCACTGAATCTTTGTATCCTTATCCTCAAATTAGTATAATTTTCTAGCCCATCGCTTTAAATTATCCATCTTCCCTCACAATCTCCAAGCATGGAACAATAAATTCATTCTACTGAACATCATCCAGCGGAGTATTTTCGTAAATATCTTGCCCCTTGGGTGCGAGTGGGGAATACACATCACGCAGGGGCCTTGCTCAAGTGCTGGCTTGGATTGAGTAGGTCTGGGGTGGGGTCTGAGATGCTGCATTTCTAACAAGCTCTGAACCCATGCGGATGCAGGGACACCCCCCCCCCCGGAGTAGCAAGGAGATAGACTAAAGTGTGAATGATCTCACATCACCCTTCTTTGACTTCAGAAACCTCTTTAAATCGGAAAACGGATCTCTTTCCTTCTTGACATTTGTGTCATACAACTTTGTAAAAGCACACTGTCACAATCCACTTCAGGAGGAGGTAGGAGGCTATTTTTACATCCTGCCTTCGCTCCACACAGATTTATTCAGCTTTTCACCATTTAGTATTATGTTGGCTGCAGGTTTGTCATAAATGGCTTTTATAACGGTGAGATATGTTCCCTCTATACCCACTTTTTTCTGCATCTATGGAGACGATCATGTGGGTTTTGTCTTTTCTTTTGTTGATGTGGTGTATCACACTGATTGATTTGCGTATGTTGAACCATCCTTGTGACCCTGGAATGAATCCAACTTGATCATGGTATATGGTCCTTTTTATGTGTTGTTGGATTCTGTTGGCTAATATTTTGTTGAGGATTACACAGATTTATTCGAAATGTGTTGGAAACCATGCTAGGCTGACTTCTTGCTTAAAAGCGAGTCCTCTTGGGCTTCCCTGGTGGCGCAATGCTTGAGAGTCCGCCTGCCGATGCAGGGGACACGGGTTCGTGCCCCGGTCCGGGAAGATCCCACATGCCGCAGAGCGGCTGGGCCCGTGAGCCATGGCTGCTGAGCCTGCGTATCCGGACCCTGTGCTCCACAACGGGAAAGGCCCCAACAGTGAGAGGCCCGCGTACCACAAAAAAAAAGGAAAAAAAAGCGAGTCCTCTTTCCTCTCTTGCTGATAATGGATGGCACAGCCTTTCGGACTCATACGAAAACCACCACTTGACAGCAATGGTCGGCTTCTCCCTCAGCTTAGCACAGCTTCCCTGTGCAATTTACTGCCTCCAAACACGCCCAGAGAGGGAAGGGGGTGGAGCAAAGCTGCAGAAACTCCCACCTCTGGCTGCGTGGAAGAAATCAAGGTTCATGTCTGGCTTAATAAAGGACTCGTTTAAAGAAAACTCGGTGAGACAAGAAAAACCTATAGAGAATCCCCACACATTGGTAACCCTTTTAGAAGCAAGACAGAAACTATTTATAACAGAGGTTTTAGTCTGAGATGCTTTCTAAAGAAAATTTTAATTTATGAGGAACGGCTAGAAGGACTTGGAATTCAGGTTGAGGATGGTGGGGAGGAATTGAAATAAACCCCCTAGTTTGGGGAGGGGGTGTGCGTGTGCCGTGTCTGTGTGCAAAATAAAGCCAGGGCTGAATTTATGAACAGGTAGGATCGATTGTCACCTATGTGGAAAAGAGAGGGCGCTAAGGGAGCTGCCCGCTCTGGAACCATCTAGTAATTCCTGCCATTCCATCAATATCTCCATTTCTTCATGTTTGTTCATTCATTTCTCCATTCACTGGGCACCAGCTGTATGGCAGACATTGTAGGGGGATTAAAAAGGATTAATAATGTACGTGGCTCTTTTCCAGAAAGCTGGCATCTTGCAGGGGAAACAGATGCATAAACAAATAATTATATTATGCTGTGATAAAGGGCTCCAGTAACCCAGGGATGTGATTTTTTCCCCACTGCCTGGTGGGTTCTAAGGATGTTTCATGGAGGAATAATGGCTCTGGGATTATCTGGCAGGGGTAACAGCATGGACAAAAGTTCAGAGGATGTTCTGAGCAAGGGCAGGCATCCTGAGGAGAGACGAGGCCGGAGGCCATTTGTGGAAGGTTCATAAGCCATGCTGTCATTTTTCTTGTGCGTACTCAGTGTTTCCCAAAATATGTTCCAAGGAACAAGAGCCCCATAAGATGCTTTGAAAAAAATAATAATTCTGTGTTGTAAATACTGTGAAAAAATGCTATATAATCGCTTTCCTTGCCCCCTTGGGGTTCAAAATACACATCGGCTCTTGAAAGACCCTGTGAAGTCTCACACGGAGGAAACCTCCTACACTTATTCAAGTCAGGTCTCCCCAGATTATTTGACAACAGCCATCCTGTTTTCACATGACCACTTTGCAAACTGCTACCGTAAGAGTCATGGGGCCTTCTGGGGGGACAATGTACCGTAACGAAATCCGTTGCCCAGAGAAGTTGTATTCTGCTCCCGTCTCCAAGCTGACCTTGGAGGTCCCCTCTAGACAGGGGACCTCAGCCCCCAAACACCATGGGACCCCTGGTCCAGCCAGCACCGCCCACCCCAGCCTATCGCCAGAGCCCCCTGGGGGTGGTCCTTGCTTCTCGCCTTGTCCGGGGCACATGCCATGGCCACCCCGAGTGTAAGTCAGACCGTGGTCACACACCGCTCAGAAGGCTCCACCTCCCTTAGAACAGAGCCTGGCTCCTTCGCATGGCTGCCAGCCTCTCTGTCCTCGAGGCCACCACAGCCCCTGCCCTCAAGCCTCCATTAAGCAAGAGGCACAGTGTCTCCATGGAAACAAGCCCTGGCACTTTCTTCCCTGACATCCACCCAGGCTGGGAGAAAGCCGGAGGGCAGCGGCACGCCCACAGTCTGGTTCTCTGCTTCTGCTAGCAAGGCCATTCCAGCAGCCCTGCACGCTTGCCAGCTTTCTGCTCTGATGCCTTCTGAAGGTGCCCCCCATCTAGGGGGGCCTCTGTGATGTGAGCCCTAGGATGAGGGAGCAGAGAGGGGACCCAGGGGAGAAGAGGGGGCCCTAGATGTCTACTGTGGGTCCATTCTTGAGGCCAGGAGGCCCGTCCCCGTGGCTGTGCAGGAAGCATGCGGTCCTCGCCTTAATACATGAAATGGAATCTGAAGTCGGGATCCAAGAGAGCCAAGGAGGGGATACGGGGGACAAGACAGCCATGAAACAGGCAGTCTGAGGCTGAGCTGCTGTCCCAGGCCACAGAGCTCCGGCCCCCAAAGCCCCATCCTCATTCCACCTGCATATGGGGAGCCCCTTCAGGGCCACAGGGCCCGGAAGGTAAGGTGAGAGCATCAGCCTCGTCAGAAGAGCACCTGCTCCAGGGTGTGGGGAGGGTGGCGTGGAGGCCACCCTGGACAAGCCCCGAAACCCTGAGGCAGGGGCTTCTCCTCTGAAACGGGCTCTATTCAGCCCCGCAGTCTGTACCTCTATGGGCTCCTTCTCTTCGGCCTTTTTAGACACACACACATACCCCCCATGCCTTTTTCTAGTGGCATCTCCCTCTTCAATCCCCGTAACCTGGAGCCCCACCGCTGCACTTTGTGTAGACCTTCCTGAAGGCACTGTAGCTTTTTTCCAGACAATTCTGGCCTTCACCCAGCCCTACCCTCTCAGGCGCTTGTGACCCCTGACCCTTGGCTATCACGTCCTCATCCTTCATTTCCCTCCTGCTGTCTACCAGCCTGTCCTGCAGGGGGCGGTCTCGAGTCCATCAATCTTTCGAGATCTTCTTTCAGTTCAGACTTGTCTCTGAATCTGGAAGACAAATGACTAGGGGCCTGGCTGTGTCCCTCTGGTTCTGGGCATGGACCGGGCAGGGGGTAAATAGTGAGTAGTGTTGGGGAAGTGGGAGGAAGCCCATGGCTCCAACTCCAGTCACTTCAACAGAACTGTCTTTTGTGAGACTTTGGACAGGAGGCCAAGAGACTGCCATGCTATTCCCGCTCTGTGGACAGGCTGGGTCCTGGCTGACTCTTGGGCCCAGGAGACTCTGAACACACACTAGGAGCACTGCCAGCAGTGCCAGCCTCGCCAAAATTGTGAAGAGAATAAGTGTTCCCATCATGGGCCTCCACACCTCCTTGATGGCAAAGACTGGCCAAATAAACCAGCCACTGGCCAAGTAACTCTGTTACATAATGACTTGATTGGATTTAAATGAGATGCAGGCTGCCTTCCAGGGTAGGTGACAGCAGTGGCAGAATGGGAAGGCAGATATTTGGGGTGTGAAAGTGCCTTTGTTAGGTCCCTTAGGCCTGTGAGACTGGTCCCCTAAAGCCTGGTGTTGGTGAGTCAGCTAGAACATCCGGGATCTACAGCGACACGGGCCTGCTGTGCAAAGCACTTAAAGGATGTCAGGAAATTCTGTTCCAAATCCCTTTGTTTCCTCCCCTCCTGGAAGATTCATGCGTTGCATTAAATAGTCGCCCAGAGTCACCACACACACACACACACACACACAGCACACGCCCCCGTGTGCACACAGGCACACCCCCGAGCCTTTTCTCAGGGTGTGTTTCTTGAATATTAGATCCCATTTCCTTCCACCCACAAGTATGTTTCAGCCCCTCCTCTCCAGGCAGGGTGGTGTCTCGGGATTGTGCCTGGGTTAAGCATCCCAGGTGGCTGCTGCCACCCTGTCTGTTCATAGCACACAGGGCTCCATGGTGGGCTGCTCTTGGCATGGATCGCAGATCCTTTTTCTGGAACTCAGCTGACTGAATGTGGGAGACTGTGTTAATTTTTCCTGTTTCATGGCTCATAGGACATCATGCTGATGCCAGGAGAGCCTGCTTTCTTGAGGCAGCTGTCCTCACTGTGTGTCTGTCTTGATATTTGGGCCCTATCACCTCACATTTGCCACTCAGCAAGAACAAGCCATTCGTGACTCTCTCCAGGGTCTCCTGAATTTGGTTTCCACGTCAGGGATGCCTGACACATGCCATGTATCCTCTGCCTGATTGTTCTTTCTTCCAAAGGTAGAGCCGCGATGCTGGCTGGCAGCCTGGTGGCCACAGGGAGGGGTTCCTCTGTGGTTATTGATATCGATCCTATTTTTGGTTCAATGCTTACAGACTGGGAAGAAATCTGCTCAGGGTACTTTTCTTTGTTTTTCACCAACATGAAGTGGGCTTTTGGGGGAAAGATTACAGAAGACAAAAGCATTGGCTCTGGTGCCCTCTGGTGGCTGAATCGCAATATCACCATCTCCCCAGAAACTCAACTGCTGGCTGGGGACAGGTGTGTGTGTTTGCAGGACCCGCTGTGACATGTGCAACCCTGTTCCCCAACACGTGTTGGTATACACTGATTTTAGTTCGATTCGGTTAAATTTCCAAGTCTTCGGGTATGGAATTCGTCATTTCTTCCTCCTCTCCCTTCAGAGAACTCTAAATGCTCAAGCGATTTCAAATCAGAAATATGTTTGACAGTGCCGTTAGTATCTTGGGTCTGCCTAGAAAATGGATTATTCGATGTTGAAGCAATCCTATTTGCCACACTTTGTAACATGAAGTTTTGGTACTCAACACTGCCAAAGGATTGTAGGTATTGGGGTACAGGAGATTGGGATACAGCTTTCTTATCGGTGGCTCACAGGACAATATGCCATGCTTCAGTTTTAAGGCTCATATCACCAGGTAAAGTTGCATTAAAGTGAATAAGTCATGACGGTCCCCTATTTTCTTTTATAAGATTATAAATAGTTTACCCTTAAAATAGTATTATGACTTCACTGAACAAGCCAGGTCCCATTTACTGGGGTGTCCGCAGTCAAACCTGGGGTTCAGGTTGAGTCACAGGGAATATTTTCTTTAGATGAAAATAAGTGGCTCCTCTTCCTGAAGAAGATCCGGACCACTGTCAGCCAAAAAAGGGTGGACCCTAAATTTGGGAGATTTTCTTCTTTCTGGTTTAAATTTATTACCATCATTGTTAATAATTATTAAAGTAAGTCCTATCTGCCTCCTCACTGTTTCTCCTGTCCATACCTGGTGTTCTTTTTAATGCGATTAAAAGAACATGTGTAATGCTGCCTACATGGAGCACTGCTTCTTAGGACGGGGGCACCCATTCCCTAGGCTTCCGGAGAGTGGGCCACTCTCCCTCTCCAGCACGGATGAAGGACGCCTGCGCAGGCTGCCCGCTAAGAATTAAGAGAAGGTGCTCAGTGCTCAACCACTAATCTCCTCTCCTGCTCTCTGGAAACCCTCTGGCATCTGCCAGGCTCCCCAGTCTTTCCTTCCCCTGCTCGAGACTGCTTCCCACCTGGACTTCTTCGCCTGTCTGTAAGCTGCCTTTGCACTTGAATCCTTTGCAAGTCTCTCCCATTGCCTGGTCTCCATTCTGCAGCTTTGACTTTCACTAGAGTTTCTTCAGTAGCACCTCGCCTCCTGTCCCTTGGGGCCCCATACCCCATGCAGGGCTGTGCCTACAAGCAGGCTGTCGCCTTTCCCTGCCCCTGATGCTCCTTGCATGGCAAGTAAAAAGGCAGGATGGACCCAGCCCCCAGGGGCCTCCGAAGGCATCTCTCAGACCCCGCCCCTTGTCCTCTGGTCAGAGAAGCTTCCCCTTTTATCAGTTTTTCAAAAACTGTGCTTCTAAGGAACATTTCTTTGGAGAAAAAAAAAAAAATGTGACTTCAAATAAAAGTTTTTAAAAAACACAATGGACAAGATGATCTAATACTCCTAATATCTAATTTTTCTCAGACACTTCAGAATTTCCTTCTCTCCCACCCCCTCCTTGGGAGGGAGGCAGTAAGTAACACTTAATAGACAACATTTTGCACTGGGCTCCAGCTACCAGCTCTAATGGGTGCTGGGCAGCTGTCCCAGGCCAGATAAGTCACATTAAAGCTGAGAATAAAACCAAAGGGATTGGATTTCATTTTTAAATTAGGAGGAAAAAAAATATATGGTCTAGGTTCCTGGAAGCCGTTAAGATGCTTTTAAAAGGTATCTTAAATCATCACTCTTATGCTTGCCTTAGTTTTTGAAACTTCTTGGGCAGGTTTCTGCTTTGTTTTGGTAGACAGTTGTTCCAGATAATGGTATGGAATTTGCCTACCCTGGGGTCAGGCTGGGGCATGGGTTGGGGGGAAGGTATTTATGAAGCATGTACTGAGCTTCAGGGACTGGATGCAGATGAACTGGGGGAATCTTTTTTTTTTTCTTTTTGCGGTAGGCGGGCCTCTCACTGTTGTGGCCTCTCCTGTTGTGGAGTACAGGCTCTGGACGCACAGGCTCAGCGGCCATGGCTCACGGGCCCAGCCACTCCGCGGCACGTGGGATCTTCCCGGACCGGGGCACGAACCTGTGTCCCCTGCATCGGCAGGCGGACTCTCAACCACTGCGCCACCAGGGAAGCCCGAACTGGGGGAATCTTCAAGACAACCCCATGTCCCCATTCTGTAGATCAGTGGCTTTGAGAATGTCAGGTCTCACGTCCACCGAGCTGGTACGATAAGAACCCAGCATTCAAACCAGGTCTGGATGAGGCCTGAATTTTTAATGTTCTGCAAATATGGAGCCTGTAAAGGAAAGCTTTAACTTGGGAATTTTTTCTGGGGTCCAGGAAAAGTCTTTCATAAATAGGGGTACCATATATTTTCTCAATGGGGAAACTTATCCAGGACAAATGAGTAACTAGACAGGACGCTAGGATGGCAGGCATGAAATAGTACTGTCCTGGGCAAATCAGGCTGTACTGTCACCCTTTTCATCACATGGGCCTAATTCCTATGACACCAAGAAGAAAGGCTACCACTAGAAGAATCAGAAGTAAGTGGCAGGACCAAGAACTGAACCCAAGTCTTCTCCTAAAAGCCCTGTTCTCCTCACTACATCGTACTCCCCTCCTGATGTGCTCTCTCCACAAGCCCAAGGCCATGACCCAATTCCCTGACCCATATGACAGGGCTCCGGTCAGCAAGGGGGATGGAGTGTGGAGCTAGGAAAATACAATTTTGTGCTGGAACTGAGCAGATTTTGAGAAGGAAAATATGCCAACTGCATCTTAGTTCTAAAACCAAATTAGAAGCTTTTGCGTAGGTGGTGAGAACTTCATGAATCAGACTTATTGATCTGGAGGTTAAAAGAGAGTGGTCCCTTTTCCACTTTTTTCAAATCCCTCTACTTTTCTCCATCCTCCATATACTAATTGAAAATTAGTGTACTTGTGAAAGCACTGCTGATGCCAATGGTCTGAGATAACCAGAAAGCTCAAGTAAATAAGTTGTTCCCAGCGGCAGGAGAGTGAGCTATATTAATCATGCTATTTTATTGTCCGTGTTTCTGACACTTTGACATCTGGGGCTTTGCTGGCCCTGGACAGACTCCCCTTCCCAGGGTTAGCCAATTCCTAGAGATAGTAAATGACTGGCCTTCTAGAATGCCTTTCATATGCCAACTAACCAATCTGCAGCCTACTCCCACCATCTCCTCTATCGGGGTCTCACACTCTGGGCCACTATCCATCTGCCCTAATCACCCCAGGGCAGGCACCAGATGACCTCAGCCAGCTGGACACCCCAGAGCCTGCGGGAACTTTTCAAACTAGTCAATTCCAAGCTTGCCGACCCAGCCCCACCTACTCCTTCCCTCAAAAATCACAGTAAAAGCTCTCATCCATGTTTTCCCCTCACTCCTTCTGCCTCCTGACTGACCCTGATGCTTCCCCATGTGGCCCCCCCATGGCCTGGCAAGCCCCCTCCTCTTGGGAACTGGGACTAAGTCTTTTCAGTGGCAATTGTCTCCTGATCTGTCAGCTTCATCATATCTGAACCATAAGAAAGCCTACTTTAATTGAAAGATAGTTGATGTACAATATTGTATGTTACAGGTGTACAATATAGTGATTCACACTTTTTAAAGATTATACTCCATTTATAGTGATTATAAAATATTGGCTATATTCCCCATGTTGTACAATATATCCTTGTAGCTTTTTTTTTTTTTTTTTTTTGCGGTACGCGGGCCTGTCACTGTTGTGGCCTCTCCCGTTGCAGAGCACAGGCTCCAGACGCGCAGGCTCACTGGCCATGGCTCACAGGCCCAGCCGCTCCGCGGCCTGTGGGATCTTCCCAGACCGGGGCACGAACCCGTGTCCCCTGCATCGGCAGGCAGACTCCCAACCACTGCACCACCAGGGAAGCCCTTGTAGCTTATTTTATACCTAATAGTTTGTACCTCTTAGTCCCCTACCCCTATATTGCCCCTCCCCGCTTCTCTCCCCCCACTGGTAACCACTAGTTTGTTCTCTGTATCTGTGAGTCTGCTTCTTTTTTGTTATATTCACTAGTTTGTTGTATTTTTTGGATTCCACATATAAGTGATACACAATGTCTTTCTGACTTATTTCACTTAGCATAATGCCAAGTCCATCCATGTTGCTGCAAATGGCAAAATTTCAATCTTTTTTATGGCTGAGTAGTATTCCATTGTATGTATATATATATATATATATATATATATACACCACATCTTCTTTATCCATTCGTCTGTTGATGGACACTTAGGTTGCTTCCATTATCTTGGCAACTGTAAATAATGCTGCTATGAACATTGGGGTGCATGTATCTTTTTGAATTAGCAGTTTTAATTTTTTTGGATATATACCCAGCAGTGGAATCTGTGGGACATATGGTAGTTCTATTTTTAGTTTGAGAAAACTCCATACCAAAACCTCCATTTTAAAACACACGCCATCCCTTCTAAAAGTCACTTGCTTGCCCCACCCCACCCCCGCCATTTCTTCCTCCTTACAAATGGTCCTAGTACATGGGAAGAGCAGCAGTGGGAGAAAGCATGGTAGCTCCAACCTGGAGCTTTATTTTCACGAAGAACCTCAAATAGCCTGCTCTCTCCTCATTAGTGGTCAAGCAAAGCAGTGAGAAGAGACAGTTTGTTCAAGAGATACCCCAGTAAAATGTTATTTTAGTGCTGTCCGGGCACACCCCACAGTGAGCAAAGCAACTCCCTATGCTAAATTAGGAAATCAATACCGCTGACAACAACCATAGTCACCAATCACAGCCCTTCCATAGCCATTTGCCCCTGTAATCAATCATCAACATGGGAGTCTGGGAGCCGCCTAAAATACTTTTTAGTGAAAAGTATGGGGAAAATACATTAGAAATATGCAAATTGAGTTCACCCAATTGCAAAAATAGAATTTTTAAAGAAGCTTCTAATAGTGAAGATATTAAATGTAGAAAAACAGAATATTCGTAGTTAAAAGGAGTCCCAATAATGCTGGCATTTCCCCCCGCAACCATGGGCCACCTGTTAGTAATCAACCTTGAAATGCGTTCAGAGTTCTTATTTGTTTCAAAGTTAGGAAACAAATGTGTTTCCCTGGGAGAACAAAGTCCATAAATATTTTAGGTAAGTGAGAGAAGTGAACTGAATTCATCCCAAGAACATCTGTCTTTCACAGTTAGGACAAGAAATCTCCTCTGCCCACATCAGCCTAACAGCCTCTGCCCAGTAGGTGTTTAGAAACCCAGAGGTAAGTGATAGGCACTTGATTTTTTTCTTCTACTCACCCTTTAGCCAATGTTGCTATGCCAACGTCAGTCAACTTCATTCCTACACCTATGGGAAGAGAGAGTAAAGACGGGATTTGTGTTACACGGGTCTCCTCAGAAAAGAGGGACCATCTACTCACAGGGAGGGGTAGCGTCAGCCCCGTCATCATTTCCCTTCCTGCATAAACACACACCTTCCTCCTTGTTTCCATCAGCAGAAGCTGACAGCCTTTCAGATGTGCATCCTGCTTTACGGGACCATAATGGGCAAGGCAGGCTTCTGAGGCAGCCGGTCAGGGAGCAAGGGGCAGGGCCTGCTGCCTCACAACACATGCCCTTTACAGCTCCGGAAACGAAAATGCTGTCCTCTGCCTGCCTGGTCCACTGCCTCTGCTGGAGGAGGGAGGCCTGTCACTTGTCCCAGGAATTCTCCCCCCAGAAACGCTCTGATTTGGGCTTAGGCCTGTTCCGTGCTCTTCATCAAAAGCGGAAGCCCTTGTACAACAGTGAGAGAGTTCAAGGTGGCCTTTGTTGAGTTCAAGGCCAGACTCCAAACACACAATTGCCCATCTCCAGAAAGATGGCATGCCGATTCAGGACTGAAGGTTTTCTGGGTCGGCTTTAGACCCAGGGAAGCACTACTGAGTTATGTGTAGAAAGACTTTTTTTTGTTTTTTGCGGTACGCGGGCCTCTCACTGCCGTGGCCTCTCCCATTGCGGAGCACAGGCTCCAGACGCGCAGGCTCAGCGGCCATGGCTCACGGGCCCAGCTGCTCCGCGGCATGTGGGATCCTCCCGGACCGGGGCATGAACCCGTGTCCCCTGCATCGGCAGGCGGACTCTCAACCACTGTGCCACCAGGGAAGCCCTACGTGTAGACTTTTAACCATTGGTCTGGAGATGTCACGCGCGGTCTAACCTTTTGATGCTTATCCCAACCTCTCTCCATTAAGCCATTGGAAGTTGCGGGATGGGGGGCGGGATACCCAATCAACAAAACAGCTGCCTGAGCTTCCCACGCTGGTCCCTAAAAACGCCATAGGCATCCCTGGTAGAATCCCAAGCGCTCAGGAGTCCTTTTGCTTCTCCCCTCGCAGCAGGAGCAGATGGGAGAGTGGCTAAGGAACCAGGGATTCAAAGAGAATGAAAGTCCTACTGTCTTGCAAGGTGGGGAAGGGCAAGGTTGCTGTCACCTTCTGCAATCGAAAAGCGCCATCCTTTCTTACCCAGGTCTGGAAGAAGGCAATCCTCTCTGACGTCCAGAGCGTGGACAGCCTCCGGCCTTTCCAGAATCTCCTTGCCAGACCAGCTACCATTTCTGCTCCTGCCTCTCTAGGGTCGTGGCTGTAGGCACTGGCTCCGACTCCGTGGACCGCTGCCTTAATCTCACCCGTGCCATCTTGTGACCGGCCTTTTCCGGCAGGGCATGGGGTCCATGGTGCTATGCCACCTGAACCTCGCCTCCTCTTCTCTGGCCCCCGACTCTTGTCCCACCAGGCCAGGCTGTGGTCACTATATTCCCCAAGGCCAGCCGGCGACTTGCTCACTGAAGGGCCTGGCGGCCCAGAAGCCAGTCTGGGCTGTGGACGAAGGAACCAGCATCCCTGGCAAAAGCCAACCCTGGGGGTCAGGCCTGATGGCAACCTAGTTCCATGGGTCTCCCTCATATGAGCACTGTTTTCTGAGGCTCAGAAAAGGACAGCTAGGGACTTCCCTGGTGGCGCAGTGGTTAAGAATCCGCCTGCCAATGCAGGGGACACGGGTTCGAGCCCTGATCTGGGAAGATCCCACATGCCGCAGAGCAACTAAGACCCTGTGCCACAACTACTGAGGCTGCGAGCCACAACTACTGAGCCTGCGCACCTAGAGCCCGTGCTCCGCAACTGGAGAAGCCACCGCAGTGAGAAGCCTGCGCTCCTCAAAGAGTAGCCCCCCCTCCCCCAAACTAGAGAAAGCCCGCGTGCAGCAACGAAGATCCAACGCAGCCAAAAATAAATTAAATTAAATTTAAAAAAAGAAAAGGACAGCTACAGCATTAATTTTCTGATTCAGCAATGTCTGCCTGGAGTGAGGCAAAAATACATGTCATGCTGCTGTTCAGACAGAAGCAAAGAGTCCTGCTATTCTGCAGTGCACCTGGGAGCTAAATTAGACACAGCACTTCGGGGAGCCAGTAAGCATTTTAAAAGCCTCTTTCACAGTTGGCAACTAATTCATCTCATTCTTTCAAAGCTGCTAACAACTAAAACACATGTAGAAATGCTTCACATAGTTTTTATGATAGGAACTGGGCTTTAAAAAAAAAAAATACGACTCCAAACTGCAAAAGCCCTCTTTGGACATCTTGTTTTGTGGAAAAGTTGTACTTAAAAAGTACAGCTCTAAGCTGCATAGAAGTCCAATTTTAAAGAGTCATTTGGCAAAAGGTCCTTGAGCTTGGGAATTGCTTTTCCTCAATTCTCACAATTACCAGCTGTCATTGATGTTTGGAAAAGTAGAATTTGATTTTCAAAAGGAAACTTCTCTCTTGGTTTTATAGTTTGCCAGCAATTCAACAAAGGTTACTAAGGGTCTCTATAGGATAATAATTTAGATTATAGTGTGCAGCTATTTAACCAAGTTGGGGATAATAGTCATCTACAGGTTGTTTCTGATGGAAGTCAGGAAGAAGGCAGTATTACAGTTTGCTCTCCAGAACTTGAGTTCTTGGGTTATTTGGGTGACAGCTTCTTAGGAAGCCCAGTGGTCTCTGGTGTGTGCAGATCTTAGGGCTAAATCACAGGCTCACCTTTCACCCCACTGACCTGCAGGACTCACCACAATCTCATCAACAAGCCAAGGCAACCAGGGAGAGAATAACTTAAGAGTCTGAGAAAGTGAGACTTGAGCTTGGGTTTGTTTGGGATTTTAAATCCTAATTCCAGTGTCTTAGTAACATTATAAAATATGGGGATCACTTAGAGAATGGATGTGTTATCTTGTGCCACAGTGATAATGACAATAGTAAGATTCTTCCCAGCAGCAGCAGAGAGTAAATAACCACCCTTATGAAACACCATGCCAACACTTTCAACCACACACGTCATTTACGGGGAGATATAACGTTCCACTACAGCTGTTTACTAGTGCCTGGAAGCAAAATTAACTGTGCATGAAGCTCCGGAGTGTTGCTTTTCAGTAGATGAACTGTATCTAATGAAAAATTAACTCTGAAGGAGGAAAGATGGGGAAGTCTCAACAGTTGCACGGACAGTCTAACTAAAATAGCTGTCTGTTTAAGACCGTATTGTCTGTGTGTGGCAGCAAAGTCTCTTCAAAAGTGAGTAGGGCTTGGCACAGTGGTTCAGAGTCCACCTGCCGATGCAGGGGACACGGGTTTGTGCCCTGGTCCGGGAAGGTCCCACATGCCGCGGAGCGGCTGGGCCCGTGAGCCATGGCCGCTGAGCCTGCGTGTCCGGAGCCTGTGCTCCGCAACGGGAGAGGCCACAACAGTGAGAGGCCCGCGTACCGCAAAAAAAAAAAAAAAAAAAAAAGTGAGTGGATATGGCCGGCTTCAACTTGCAGATCAGCCTCCCCTGCAAGTCTGTAACATTGCACTTCCCAGCTGACCTCAGAGGAGTCCCTCACAGGAACCTTTGACATTAAGGGATACTTGGAAATCTTGCAAATTTGTAAATTTGAGTTTTAGTGGAAAGAGTTTGGGGTTCAGAGTCAGAAGCAGTGTTGGAGTCTTGGACCCCTCTTCTTCTTAGCTGAGTGAGCTGGGGATTAGATCATTATCTCCCAGCCTCTGTTTTCTCATCTGTAAAATGGGGATCATAACATCTCTTTGGCAGGGTTATTATGAAGATTAAACAAAAAATAGGGGAAAATGAGTGCAGACAAAAACTGGTGAAATCCACGTAAGGTCTGTAGTCTTGTTAATTACATCGTGCCGATGTGAGTCTCCTGGTTTTGATAGTGTACTGTAGGTATGTAAGGTGTTATCATGAGGCAAAGCTGGGTGAAGGGTACATGGGGACCCCTCTGTACGTTTTTACAATCTCTCATGTCTATGGTTATTTCAAAAGTTTCTAAAAATAGGGAACTCTTACTATGTGTCCATGCTGCACTAAATGTCTTGCTATCTCATTTCATCCTCCCAACCACCCCACGTGGAAATTACTGAGGCACAGAGAAGTAAGTGGTTTGCCTAAGGCTAACAGCTAGAAAGTGGAGGTGCAGGAAATAGAACCCACAGGCATTCTTGCTCTTCACCACCATGCTGTAGAGAGCTTGGGATTTTTTTTTTTTTTTTTTTTTTTTTGCGGTACGCGGGCCTCTCACCGCTGTGGCCTCTCCCGTTGGACGCACAGGCTCAGTGGCCATGGCTCACGGGCCCAGCTGCTCCGCGGCATGTGGGATCCCCCCGGACTGGGGCACGAACCCATGCTCCCTGCATCAGCAGGCGGACTCTCAACCACTGCGCCACCAGGGAAGCCCAAGCTTGGGATTCTTATACGTGACAATGTTTGACATTAGTAGGTACTCAGCTATAGTTCAGATTTTTTTCTTAAAGCATTATTATTTGGAAAGGAATAGGAAAGCCCCTGTGGCGGAAGCTGTTGGGACCCTGCCCATTACCCTCACCCTCACCCCTTCCATGCACACAGCTCTAAGTCCAGGTACCACCACCAGCATCTCTTGGCCTGAGAACAAGCTCTGATCACAGGCACCTGCTTTGCTCAGCGTGGCTTGCCCATGCGCTGGTGGCAAACGCAGGGGAGTTAACACCCCCATCTGGAACAGCCTGCTGCTGGTAAGTAAAGGGAGTTGGAGTATAAATACCCCTGCTCCCTCACTCCTTGGGTGTGCTAATTCTGAGAAGTGTGTTCTGCCCAGCCTCCCCCAGTTTCCCCAGCGGGCATGAGCTTCAGTAATACACAGTGGTAACCGGGTATAAGGTACCCTATTGACTTTCTTTCCCTTCCCTGCCACACTCCCTCAGTCTCCTACCAGTGTTTCCTGGGATCCCCTCCCAAATATTTGCACTTGAACACCTGCGTGCAATAAAGGATTAACCTTGCCTAAATAAAGGATTCGTTTTTGCCCAACTTTTTGGAGGTAACTGCTAAGCTCTGATAAGAGTGTCCAAAGAGGCTAGAGGCAGGGGTCAGCCTCACGAGCAGGCAGTGATGTCTCCCTAATAAAATCTCTGAACACCAAGGCTCAGGGGAGCTCTCCTGGTTGGCAGTGCTCCCACATCACTGAGGGGAGAAGCACTGTCCCCATGGCTTCACCAGGAGGGGACAAATGGAAATTCCCACCTGGTCTCTCCTGGACTCTTTCCCGTGTGTCTCTTCCCTTGGTTGATTTGAGTCTGTATCTTTTCACTATAATAAACCGTAACCACGAACATAATAGCTCTCCTGAGTTCCGTGATGTCCTCCCAGGAAATTAATGAACTTGAGGGTGGTCTTGGGGAAGCCCCAAACTGCAACTTGTCTCAGGGCTGTCTCTGTGGGAAACCTAATGATGACATCCCTACTTCATACAACAAATGTATTCCCCAAAATGTGGGTATAAACTGAAAACATGCTGTAAATTCACCAGCAGAGCTTAAAATCTAAAGCAACTGTGAAAGACCCTTTCACCTATTAAGAATGAATTCTTACATTTTAATTTATCTTTTGGTACATCTGGATTTTCATGTGTACATCTGAATTTGTGCCTATTGAGGATACAGAGTGCCAGTTTTTGGTTACCTGTTGTAATGGGAAGGTGTTACTGGAATGAATTATTAAAATGTACTTTGTTACTCCATTGAGTTGGTCACTTCGGGCTCCTTTGTTGCTTTGTTTCTGGTGAGACACTTTCTGCTGGTGAAGGTGCTTATAGTCTGTACCCAGCAGACCTCTCCCTCTGCCCGCCCCACCCCGCCCCCAGGAACATCCCAGGCCCACAGCATCCCTGGAGCCCAGGCCAAGCCACTCTCCTCACCCTGCATGTCTGTGACCAGGAGGCAGCCACTTGTTTTCTGGTAGACCCAGTGCTGGAAGGTGCAACATTTCTGACCAGCCTCCGATTCTCTTCTCAAGAAGTTTATCTCCTTCCCATCCCTGATGGAATACTTCACAAATTCTCCAATCAGCTCTTCCTCCACTGTTGCGTATGGGATATTGTTCTCAGGTCGATGGATAAGAAAAATAGGAATGATCCTGGAAGGGAAGAGAACATGGGCACGCATCGTGTTCTTAGATGGGAATAAAGATGGTGGGGATATTCTATCCTGACCTGGAGGAGTAGGGAGCTGCAGGATAAATCCTTGAGTTCCATCAGCTGCAGACTAAAAATTCCCCCAATGATTGTTCAGTGGATAAAAGGATGTGTTCCTTTTACTTGTTCCTAGAGTTGGTGAGAAACTCCTCCTTGGGATGGAGTTTAATTGCTCATGTAGCAATGAGTGTCTTCATTATAGGCATACCTCAATGACCCATCGGTCAGGTGACTAATATACCCATCCCTCCAGCATCTATCCTTCCTTTCAGTCAACAGATATTCATTCAGTGGCTTCTATGTGTCAGACCCTCTTCCAGACACTGTTCCAGAAAACAGCAGTAAAGAAAAGAGGCTCTGCTCTCAAGGATCTTACATTTAAATGAAGGAGACAGACAATAAACAAGCATCTGGTGCTCTGTGCTATATGAAAAACACTAAAGCGGTGGAGAGGGGAGAGGTAGCACAGGGTGTGGAGGAGGGGCTGCGATTTTATTAGGGAGGTCAGAGAAGGCCTTGACCGTAAAGGACACTGGAGCAGAGACCTGTAGGAGGTGGGCACGCAGAGAGCCATGAGGACGTCTATGGAAGGCACATGCCAAGTAGAAGGAACAGCAAAGGGAAGGGGCCCTGGGCGGGAGCGTGCGGGGCGTGTTCAAACAGCAGCGAGGGGCCCAGGTGGCTGGAGAGATCGAGCAAGGGGAGCGTGGTGGTTTGCGCGGGGATGGGAGGAGACGGGGAGCTGGACCTTGGGGAGTCTGGGCCACTTGAGAAACTCTGCCCTTGGTACTGAGCAGGAAGAGAAGCCACTGGAGGGTTCTGGATGCAGGAGGGACATGATCAAACTTGCGTGTGACAGGGATCACTCTGCCACCCTGCGTGGTATGGAGCGTGCAAGGGCAGACGCGGGACACAGGGAGGAGGCCACGGGAGAACCACGGCAGCTGGGAGTGGAGAGGTGATCAGGTCCTGCACTGACCCATTCACCGTCCCGCCAGCCTAGATGATTATCCCAAACCTGCTTCTCTCTCCTCAGACCGCCCACGCCTCCTCCCCAGCCTCACTCTCAGCGGAGGACCTTGTTTCCTGTTGGACTGTGAAAACTGACACAATAAGAAATCCTCACAGATACACCCACCACGTGTTCCTGCCTCCCAAGGTCAGTGCCCGTGTCCTCTGCCTGCCCCCCATCTGCTATGGAGGAGCCCTCCTTGCTGCTACCTGAACCATCTCTCCACTGGTGCCCTGGATCCCAACCCCTCCCCAATGCTCGAGGATATTGTTCCAGTGATGGCTCCCCACTCTCTCCCCCACCAGGCTTTCCCCCTACAGACTTGTTCCCACCAGCAACAGAGAGTACTAACTCTTGTCAGCCTGTGGACCTCATAGCCCACCCCCACTACTAACTCACCGCTTATATCAAAACCCAAATCAGTTGTAGACTCACTGTCTCCAATCCCTTCCCTCCCATTCAGTCTTGAATCCACTCAAAGTGACTTTCCGGCTTAAAGATGCCTCGGCCAAGGGCACCACAAGCACCATGTTGCTGAGGCTAATTGTCCCGTCTCAGCCCTCATCTTACACGCCCTCAATGGCACTGGACACTGGATCACTCACTTCTTTTTAAGACACTTTCCCGTGGCTTCCAGAAACTCACTTCCTCTTGGCTTTCTTTCTGTTGCACTGGCTACTTCCTGTCTCCTTTCCTGGTTCCTCATTTCTCCCCAACCTTTACACCCTGGCACGCCCTGGGATAGCTCTTCTCACTCTGCACACGTTCCCTACTGACCCTCCTTGTTTTAAATACAGTTCATATGTCGGCAGTTTCCACATTTATATCTCCAGCCCAGACCTCTCCCCTTAACTCCCAACTCACATCTCCAGCTGCCTACTCTCCATCTACCCTTGATGTCTAAAAGGCATCTCAAATTTAACATGGCAGGACTTCCCTGCCATGGCACAGTGGTTAAGGATCCGCCTGCCAATGCAGGGGACACGGGTTCAAGACCTGGTCCAGGAAGATCCCACATGCTGTGGAGCAACTAAGCCCGCAAGCCGCAACTACTAAGCCCACATGCCACAACTACTGAGCCCACATGCCGCAACTACTGAGCCCAAGTGCCACAACTACTGAAGCCCACGTGACTAGAGCCCGTGCTCCACAACAAGAGAAGCCACCGCAATGAGAAGCCTGCGCACCACAACAAAGAGTAGCCCCCGCTCGCTGCAACTAGAGAAAGCCTGTGCGCAGCAACGAAGGCCCAACGCAGCCAAAAATAAAATAAAATAAAATAAAAATTTAACATGGCAAAAATTGAACTAGTCATTTGCCTCCACCCCAACATCTGTAGAGTTGATTGGCAACTCTACCTTCGCATTCTTTCCCTTCAGCAAAACTCTGCTGAATAGCTTGTGCCAGGATCTCAAAGATTCAGGGGAGGGGAGACGAGAGACACAGTCCCTGCTTTCCAAGGGCAGTCGTTGGCGAGGTGCCCAGAGGAGGGACACCTAAGCCCCAACTGCCAGCTAATAAAGACAGTCAGCAGCCAGGTGTGTGTGGGTGGCCTGAGTTGTGAAGACTAAGGAGGAATAAGCTGGCAGAGTGGGAGGCAAGAGGGAGAGGCCATCCAACAACTCCATCCCTGTGTTTGGTACCCACAGCTCAGTCTCCCTCCATCCACACCCACACGAGCCAGTCCGAGTCCCACCTCCTGGTCCTCTCTGCACCCTACCTGGCCTGGCCTGAAGCTTCCCCGACGCTTCTGAGCTCCACCCAGTGACACTCTGCCTCTCCCTCCCCCTTCCCAGATGCAGTGAGTCCAGCACTGAACAGATCTGGTGTCACAACTGCCCATTCCCTTTTGTCACCAGGCGAGGAATAAACCGCATGAGAGCTTGTGAAAGGGTATCCATGAACCCATCTCACCCACCGCTCACCGCAGGAAAATACGTGTACAGCAGGGTCAGCACCCTGTTACCTAGGGACCAGATCCAGTTGGATGCCTGTTTTCATACAGCCCACAAGAATGGTTTTTACAGATGAACATTTGCAATTGACTGGCTTTTAGGGAACACTAACTCTGAACCCCAAATATAAGCAAAATTACTTCAAAAAGTTAGCAAAATGCTACTTAAAAAGACAGAATTCCATTCTTCTATTAGTAAACCTGTGTAATTCACCAATAAAGATTTGTAGATATTGGTTTTCTTTATTGTTACATAAGCATCTACATAATAGCGTTGATTTTGCCTATGGACCTACACAGCCTAAAATAGTTACTATCTGGCCCTTTGCAGAAAGGGTTTGCCCACCCCTGGTCTCAAGTTTTGTCTTCTGTTGGTGAATTTTTTTGTTTCTTCTCTCTGCCTCAAGGTCACAAACATGTTCTTGTCTCCCCGTCTTAAAAACAACCAGCACCGCCCTTCCTTTGGGGGGACTTTGCCCTTAGATTTCATTCTGATTTCCCTTGTTTCCTTCACTTCTTGAAAGGGGCACCTCCATTTGTATCCATGGCCTCAGTTCCAATTCCCTCTTTGACCCATTACCCCTCATCTTACAAAGTCCCCGCCTGCTGTGGTCATCCATTCTGATGGCCTCTAATTATTCCCCAGGATCCTTCTGCAGCATCTGACAGTGTTTCTTTAATTTTTATTGGCGTATAGTTGGTTTACAATGCTGCGTTAGTTTCTGTTGTACAGCAAAGTGAATCAGTTATACATATACATATATCCACTCTCTTTAGATTCTTTTCCCATATAGGCCATAATAGAGTATTGACTAGAGTTCCCTAATACGGTAGGTCATTAAATAGATAACTAATAAGCTTCTGACAGTGTTGATCCCTTTTTCCCTCCAGAGTCACCCTCTTGCCTGGACTCTGGGGACAGTGCCCCCTCCTGGCTCTTGTTCCACCAATGTTGCCCCTGAGCATTTGCCGGCCCCTGCTTGGCACGGACTCTGACCCCTGCATGTTCGTGTTTCTCGAGCTTCCATCCTTGGTCCTTCCCTCCCCTTGTTCTATGTGCTCTACGCAGGTAAGCCCACCACTTGCACGGTTGCTGTGATCATCTGTGTGCAGGTGCCCAGCAAACCAGCGCACTGCTTCGCTTCTCTTTCTGCTCCAGGCTGAGATGCCTGAATTGCTGCAGCCTGATGGGCCACAGAGACCACAAACCTCAGACTCGGCCTACGCAAAATTATTCACCTCGTCTTACACCTACATGAGTCTTCTCCCTGCCTTTACTGTCTTCAAGGGGAGGCATTGTCTACCCAGTCTCCCAAGTTCATAGTCAACCTTCTCTCCCTTTTTACTCCTTCCATGAAGTCTGGTTAAACACACCTACCTACCAAATGTCTCGCAAGCCCATTCTTTCCTCTCAAACTCCCCATGGCCGTGGCTTAGTTCCACTGTCACTGCCTCTTTCTTGGGCGACAGAAACAACTTTCAGACTGGTCTCACCATGTCCAGCCTCTGGGCCTTGTCCTTGGATATCCATTGCTGATGGACAGATAGCTCTGAGAGCCACATCCGCACAGAGGATTTTTAGGGCAATGAAACTACTCTGTATGATACATTATAGTTATCATACGTTATAGTATCATCAGACATTTGTCCAAACCCACAGAATGTACAACCCTAATGTACACTGTGGACTTTGGGCGACGATGATGTGTCAATGTGGATCCCATTATAACAGATGTTCCCGTCTGTTGGGGGGTGTTGGTAAGGGGGAGGCTGTGTATGTGTGGAGCCTGAGCGGATATGGGAAATCTGTCCCCTCCATTCAATTTTGCTGTGAACCTAAAACTATTCCAAAGATTAAACTCTATTAAAAACAACAACAACAACGTGTCTGCTCCGTTGCTCAAGGCTCCCCTGCTGAAAGCTTCTGGTTAGCCCCTGTCTTCCTCTCACCCCAATGCTCATTAGCTGAGCATTGAAAGTTCTTTGCATTCTGGTCCCCAGTCTGCCTCTGGCCTCTTTCTCTGCCCCCCTTTTTTCTACCCTGCCAGTACTCTAGATTTACTGAGCATTTTCCATCTCCTTGAAAACCTTCTTTCACAGCTCTTCATTTCTTTCTTTGAACATGCTGTTCCCTTTGCTGGCACTTCTCCACCCTTGCTCTCCATCTGGCAAACTCCTACTCATTCTTCAACACCCTCCTCCTCCTGGGAGCTTTTCCAGACTCCCTACCTCCTCCATGTCCCCATAACTCCTTGCACTTCATGCCAGCACACTGGGTTTTGTCCTACATGCCTTGCACTCCCACTGGCTGTGAGGGGCAAGAATCTATTGCATTTTCTTTGTATTCTTTAAGTGCCCGTCACCTAGCATGGAACAAAGCCTGGCGCATGGTACATGCACAGCGTTTGGCAAAAATGAATGAATGTTTATATAGGACAAAGTTTCTCGGTCTCAGCATTATTGAACTTTGGGGCCAGATAATTCCTCATTGTGGGGCTGTCCTGTGCATTATAGGATGTTTAGCAACATCTCTGGCCACTTCTCACTAGAGGCCAGTAGCAGCCCTCCCAGTCACAACCGTTAAACTGATATAGGATCTGATCTGACAAACTTGTAGACAGTCAGAGAAGAGGTCACCTAGTTAAGTGTTGATCACACAGATGTCATTTTCAAGGACTTAAAGTAGAAATCATGATAGCCACCCCAAGGAAAAGGTAAGATGCTGATTTTTTGATGTTCATTAAAGTAAAAAATATTTTTAATACAGATTGTCAACTGGGTAAACAAATAGGTATAAGTCCCTAATGCAGGCCCCTAACAACAGTCGATATATTTAAAGGCTCAGAAAGTAGGCTTCTGGAAGGGTCTAAGTGCCAAAAAAAAAAAAAAAAAATTAATGGTGTGACAGTCACCCACATCCAGTGATGGTCACCTGGGTTGGGGAGGGGAATGGCTGGTGTCAGTTCTCTTAGTAAAACCACACAAAGAGCCCTATAATGAAAAGGCCTCAGAAGTGGCCCAGGTTTTGCGTCAGAATGTCTACAGGTAAAGATATAGAACAATTCTGCAACACTTAGTAATCAAATCCAAGCTTAGGAAAAGTCATGAGGGCAGCAGGGCCGGTGGCCTCCTTTCTCCCTTCAGAAATACTATCATAGACACTACCATCATTTCTCTCTCTGGGGGGAGGTGGGTCCCCTTTTCCAGTGAGATGAGGGTGAAGGCCTCTTACTTTGAAGGGAGGCTTGAGATGGGCACCCCGGCCGGGTCTGCACTCATACCACAGGGCGCCGCCTGCTTCCCCAGGGGTGAGAACAGAGAGGCTTCTCCCAGAGGATGGAGAGCATCTGGGCCTGTGCTGCTCCACCCACATCCTGCCTTCTCCTGGGAGTTCAGCTGGAGGCTACACACAGGTGTCAACTTGAGTCAAAGATTGTTGGGAAAACATTTTTATACTAAACAGACAAAGAGGGAGGAAAGATACAAAATTCAAGTGAATTTTAAAGACACAAAAGGTAACATTTCAAAGAAACGACTCTGCAGGCAGATTACTTCAGATTAAGCCCCCAGAGCTTTTGAAGGGAACATATTTCTCCTCCTCTGCCATTTACGAGTATTTCCTTGAGAAAATGTGAGAAGGATGCCTCCTATCCCGCCCCATTTCAGAAGAGGAAAGAGGACCTCTCTCAGCAGCAGATCTGGACCGGGACAATGTCCTTTGAGACACCAAGTGGCCGACCCTTCAAACACCAACGTCCTCTGATTACTTATCACGGCGGGAGTCATTTTAAGCACTATTTCTACTTCTAGGATGAAAGCGTTCGTGTCTTCTTTTATTAAAGATATGTCAAGTATTAGCCAGGGGGCTGGTGGGCCCACCTGGGGCAGTGGGCCCTTCCCAGCACCCCTGAAATCAGCCTGGGGTGTCCCCAGCCTCCCTCTGACAACTTGGTCATCTCTGCAGGATTTGGGGCATCCAGGTTGCCTCCTGAGGACGCCCTGAAGACAGCTGGCCACTGACCCTGCCACAGGGCAAAAGGGTGTTCAGGGTTGACCTGGGTTCTTATTCGTTCCGTAGCCCTAAAAACCAGAGATGGAGCTGGCTGTGATTCAGGCTGTTAACTAGGCATGGTCCCTGCCCAGGGGGATCCTTTGCACGAAGAACACTGACTCTATTGTCATTCACAAATTCAAAACCGGAAGAAGTTGCCGGAATGCGGAGGGTTTTCTCTTATAGACCCACCCGCCCAGAAAAGGGAAGCGTAGGGCCAGCTTCGCGGTCTGGAAATAAACACATCCCCACCCCAGGCCGGCCAACCACCCAGCCCCACGCCCTGGATCTGCAGAGGAGCCTGAGGCAAGGCTGGTAACCAGCTGGCCGCCCTCCCTTGGCTCACCGCTTGGGAGCCCTTTCCCCTCCCGGGCTGCCTCCTTGCAGGGATCGTGCTGAGCCCCCGCCCACCCCGCTTTGTTCTGCCCCTCCCCTCACGGCCATCTGCCAAGTGGCCACGTCTCCGTGGGCCCTGCTCGTCCTCCCTGCTCAGTGGATCATCTAGAGGCTGACGGGTGGGCGTCCGAATCGTCCCCACCCCTGCAGAGACGCACGACGCCCCCACCCCCACCCCCGTGCCCTCTCCTCTCAAACCCTGCTCACTTACACCTTTGCTAACATGGTTTCAAGCACAGAGGCCTTTGAGGAAGCCGCGTGGATCTTGGGCCAGGGGCCGTTTCAGAAGTAAGGCGAATCCTCGTGCTCAGAAAGCAAGTCAAGGTTGGTAAAACGGACAGAGCAAACGAGCAGGAGTGCAACTCCAGAGTCACAGGAAGAACATGCAAGCTGCAAATTCAAATTGATCACAGCAGAAGCCGCAGAGGAAGAGGGGCTTCTGGTGAACCAAATACACAGGCAGACTCGGCAAAGGGGACCCAAAGAAAGGATCTGTGAAAAATGACAACGCTTCCTGTCCACAAAAGATGCCACAGTGTTGTGACAGCCTAAGACCTCAGAAGAAGACACCCATACCTCCATTACCTTCTAACCTGCCGCCCCCGCCGTCAGCCTGATTCACCAAGACGTTTTGCAGGCTTGGCGCCAGCAATTACCACCGAGAACCAGAGGCCAGAAGTGAGACGGACAGAAGCAGCCCTGTGAGCTGCTCACCCTCCTCCAAAAGCATTCCTGCCACAGCAGAAGAGGCCAGGATCCTATCAGCATCCCGAAGATGAAAGATAGACAAGGGGCGACTACCTCTGGAAAGTGCTGATAAAAAGATGTCTTTTGATGGGACCGATGCTCCTAAAGTGGCTGCTCCTCCTGAGGAGGGGGCACCCACCCTTGAGGGACCTACCGCTCTCCTTGAGGGAGTTAATACAATCGTGTCAACTTCTGAGCCAGAGGCTGTGCTTGCTTCCTGGAGCAGAACTGTAGCCGGGCTGAGAAGACCGACTCAGTGGAATCACAGGAGGCCGGTGTGGTCAGGTGGTGCGTGGTCCACGGGCGAGGTCTCCCTGCTCCCCCACTAGGGCTGGGCTCATTACAGTTTCATGCCGGACAGGCTTGGGTTCTTGGAAAACCAAGGAGGGGCTCTGCACTCTTCTCCCTTGCTGCCGGCAATTTTCCACCCGACACCTGGGGGGCCACATACTGCACCCTGAGTATGTTCACAGGAATCAAGTATTAGTGAAAAGCCTGCGGCGAGGCTACACCACCCGGAAAAAGGGTTCAGCTATAATGACAGTTAATGATAGAGAAGTGACTACAATCCACTCCGTGGTGCCCCTTGACAGCTGAACTGTGGGCCGCTCCACACTCTCCATGCTTCCTGCTTACAGGGGGCACAGCCTGGCCAGTTGCAGGGAAAAAAAAAAAAAAGCCTGTGAACTGCCTGACAGGAAACCACAGTGGAAGTGGCTCTCTCTGCAAAGAGCCCCGGCCCTAAGAGGGCAGAGGAGGAAGGAGATGAGACATTTTACAAATATGAATTCACTGAATGGAATTAATTTACCTGAAAGGGCCTCCAGTAAGTTTCTACACTGGGGAAGACAAAACTTGAAACTTATAGACAAAACTTGAACTTGGTTACGTTCACCTTAAGCAATATTCAAACCTATCATCGCCAGGAATGGTTCAAACAGAAATGTGTCTTCTGATGTGACACAATATTTCACTGACAATCTTCTTGCCAAAAAGATGTAATATGCATCGCTTCACAAGGAAGCAGTCAGTCCTAATTATACCTGTTGTCCCGGCATAACTAAGAGACCCCCTTGTTTGGGGTAGCAATCTCTTAGACATAGCTATACATAAATATTCAGAGCTATGCACTTAAGATGTCTATTTTTACTTTAAGTTTTATACATAATTTTTTAAGTGTCCTGGAATGAATGATAAGTTACAGTTCCTCTAGTAAAAAGGGTGTTTTTGGAATAATTGGGGAAATTTCAATATAGATTGGATATTAGGTGATACTATAGCAATGTGAAATGTGTTGGTTTTGATAGCTGTTGTGGTTCTATAGGAATAGGTACACAGAATCTATAGAAAGAATATTGAATTAACTATTAACAATTGGCCCATGAGGTGCAGAATATAGAGGTGTTGTACCAACTTTTGTTGTTTCAAAACTTTTTAAAGTTAAAAAAAAAAAAAAAAGAATGCTGTGTGTTTCCAGTATAGAATCCTGATTCTGGTTCAGCGAACATGGAATCAGGCACAGATGCCCTTTTTTGGACCCTTACCCCTCCATGTACTGTCCTCACCCATGAGTCCACAAATCCTCCCACAGTAAGGAAGGAAATGTGTTTGGATACCAAAACGTCCTCATCTGTCGCCAGGGCGGTGGCAGATTCGCCCGGAAGCTGATTAAGCCCTTGTCCTTCACCCGCCCAGACCCTTTCCAAGTCCCTGGACACATCTTGATATTCATAATTGTGTCCTTTTCCTTAGAAAAGCCCCCAAGTTGGGTATGAGTCAAGCTGCGCAAAGCTGGGGTGTGCCCCTGCGGGAGGGCGCTGTGGTTCCACGCCTGGTGGACTGAGGACGGGTGGATTCTTCCTCCTCCAAGAGGAACTGAAGAGGAGCAGGAAGAGGGGGCTGGAGAAGCCAGAACAGGGCGAGCTCTCACGACAACCCAGTCCAGACTGCTGTCTTAGCGTACTTAGCAGAAAAGCAAGTGAAAGTGGGTTTCTTTGCATTATGCTCATTTTTCTTGAAGTTGCTGAGAATTGTTTGTATACTAAGTATGTTAAGCGTTTCTCGGAGAAGAGCAGCAAGCATTAGACTTTATACGTGGTGTGCCCGACATACCATCTCAGGGTTGGTTTTTTTCCATTTCGTGAGTTAACAGAGATAATGCAGACAAGGGTTCCTTCCTCCTTTCCTCTCCTTTCCCAGTTTCTACTCATATGTAAATGACTGGTCTGTCTGAAGTTTCGAACGAACGTGCACAGGCACAGCCCTTTCTCTTCCCATGTATGATCTCAACCAGATAAGCAGATCAATAAATACAAGCTCCAGACACGCCAACATGTGCTTGTGCCAAATGATATTTAGTCAATGAGTGGATAAAGGTCAGTGTAGTTTACCTCTGTGGGGTTCCAGGAATCGGGTACTACGCTCCTATGTTCCTGATCACCCAGCTCATTCTTCCCTGACACACCACCATATTTATTTTCATCACAGGACTCCTGTTCTATGTGTTTATGGTTTAGACAATGTAATACCCATGAGAGTAGATACATTTTCTATTTAACATGGTATATGCATTTATCTAATTATTCCGTACATACATACATTTACTGAAATATCTAGCAAGTATTTTTCTGCAAGCCTCTGGTGACTCAGTGAAGAATGGGATAGGAGCTGTGTGCGCCCTCTTAGACCTTACAGACAGACACCAGTTGAAATGTGTGTCCTACTGTTTCTTCTCACCCTCTCATCCCTCAGTACCCCGAAAGTCCCCAACAAATTAGAGGGGGGGAACACAAGAGGGAATCATACTTACTCTGGCACTTCTCCAAAGCCTTCCAGAGGCTGTGCTTCAGCGGCATAGATCTTGGCGTAGTATCTGGCGGTATTTTGAACGTAGCATTCCTAGATCACCCAAGTACATGGGAAAGCCCAGCGATTAGAAGAAATTCAGAGAGCATTGCCCGGTAAGGCTCAAATTTCCCAGTATAGGCTAAGCCAATGGATTTCCAAACCCATCCCTTCATTGGGGGCACAGAAGCAACAGTGAATGTAGCCTACAGTTGGCCACTTGCAGAGGAGCTCTGAGATCTGAAGGAACCATCCAGGTGAAGGTCAAGTGGTCTCTAGGGCTTGGTGTCCCTGAACTATGAAATTTCTAGAACCCGCATGGCTGAAGTTCACCCCTGAGCTAAGGGGACTGGTCCCTGGGCAGGATGTCAGATAGAGCGTGGGGACTGTTGGATTTCCCATGAGCTATCCCATCTGAGGTTCTTCTTCAAAGGTGTAACTTGAGTTGTAAGTAATGAACACCTTGCCAAGACTGTTGGCTTAGAAAAGCCCTATACAGTGGAAAGCAGAATCCAGTTTGCTTTTCCTAAGTGGGAGCCTGGAGTCTGGGGGATTTTCCATGACTGGGCCAGATGGCACTTGAAATGGAAGGAATATTCAGTGAAAGAGAAGAACAAAGAAGGATAGACTTGGAGGAGAAAGGAGTACAATTGGCAAAATCCTATGCTCAGAGAAGAGGGGTTGTCTTCACGAGTACCAAGTCCCACACGGCATTGCCACATCTGAGATGACCGTGGAGGGACTGTGTTTGAGAGCACCCAGGAGACTCATCTGAGTCTAGCTTATTCGTTTTATAGGTTAAAAAAAATTCAAAGCGCACCTAGTTTGTGAAAGAGCTAGACCCAGCTCTCCTGAAAGCTTGGCCAGCGCTGGCATAGAGTGAAATGCATGGACAGCGGGGTGGGGGACAGGTGGTGATGCAGGGGGAGAAGCTCGTGTTTTCCTCCCCTCCCCTCTTGCCTCAAGGGTCCTACGACTCAGTAACATAGGAGGGAACTTAGGTAGAGACTTGGGTCAACCTCCCTTCATAGCTTATGGGTGGACATTGAACCTAACTCAGGAAGGCAGGAAACAGGACAAACGTTAACCCTTCTGAATATACCCCACCCTCCTTCCTCTTCCCTAAAACAAACTGAAACACTCCAGAAACTACCGTTGATTTTAGCTGTCCTTGAGGATCCTTGGGGATCCTGGCATCCAATGTAACTCAGACACCCCACTTCCCATGTCATTCTGAGTCCAGGTAGATTCAAACCCCCAGGGGTCTGATGGGGCTTCCTAGGAAGCATTCCTAGAAGTGATCCCAGCCCAGGTAGGAACTGGTGAGGCAACCCAGACATAGACTAGTCCCAACTGGCTGGCACGAGGCCAAGAAATCACTCAGAGGCTGAGATGTGATCTCCAGCATTTAGCCTTAATCTAGTGACTCCCTCATAAACATACCCCAGAGGGAGAGAGACACCCTCTTGGAGACACCCCCATCGATTCTGAGTCTGATTTTCATCTCAGGGTATCATGGGTCCGTCTCACACCTCAAGCAGCACTTTCAGGCCAGGTGGACCCACCTGGGTGGCGAGTTTGTAGTTCCTCTGAATGAGCTCATCATTGTTTCTGGTCCCGTAGGCAACGGCATTGTGCACCTTGAGCACACAGGTGCGGCCAGGCTTGAAGACCGGTGTGAGGCCCTGCATCACTTTGCTGCGGAAGGCTTTCCGGTGGACCCCTTCCCCAAAGTGAAACTCCTCCGTGGCAATCTGACCGCGCAGACGGCCCCCGAAGTAGCTGTCGCTGAGGAAGTCTCCTCTGAAGATGAGTTGGCTGAATTCAATCTCTTCGTATACTAAAGATATAACACAACTTCCGTTGGACAGAAACATCCCGCGATCCTGCTCCTTGGCTAATGAGCATTCCCACACAAGGACAACGACAAGGTTGACCTACAGAATCTAGGAGGGGGAACCGCACTAACTCCCAACAGAGGCATAGCTCAAAGGGGAGATGGTTCACTGGGGATGTAGAAGATCAAGGTGAGGCCCCAGTGGATCGGATGAGAGGGGAACCGAACGGGGGAGACCAGGAAAAGAACTGTAGGCAGATCCAGAAAATATGAACAGAATCATGCAAGGTGATTCAGGGCAAGTTGAAAAGACAGATGAAATGTAGAAGAGGGAGGAAGTACCAGTTGTAAGACTGATCTGCTAGATCATTGATCTGCTGATCAATGTTTCCCAATCTTTTTTTTCATTGTTGACTTCTGCAAGGATTCTTTTTTTTTTTTTTTTTTTTTTTTGCGGTGCGCAGGCCTCTCACTGTTGTGGCCTCTCCCGTTGCGGAGCACAGGCTCCGGACGCGCAGGCTCAGTGGCCACGGCTCACGGGCCCAGCCGCTCCGCGGCATGTGGGATCCTCCCAGACCGGGGCACGAACCTGTGTCCCCTGCATCAGCAGGCGGACTCTCAACCACTGCGCCACCAGGGAAGCCCTGCAAGGATTCTTTTAAATCTTTTTCCCCCCAATTGCTCCACAGAAAATTTTAATACCACAGATGTACTGTGTATCTGGTATGGCTATCTGTGCTTAATACACAAAAATGAGTTTTCTTTTGCCTCCCCAAGACCCAGTTTTGTCCTCTTGGAGGTGATACTGCCTCTGTTAAGAATGACTGTGGTAGTCATAAGAAATAAGTGGGAAAAAACCAAAACAAGTAAAAAGAACTCCCTCTGAAGAGAAGCTGAAAGAAGGTAGAATCATTTTGGATCTACTTGTAAAAAGTACTGAGTTTTCTATCAGCTGTTTGAGTTGATTCTGCATGTGTTTCAGATGACAATCAGTTCGATCAGAATGTTGCATTTTAAACTAGAGATGACCAGACTTCTGATTGGCTGAGAGAAGAAAATAAGATGGCTTTCAATGAAATAAGATTGTTTAGATTTTAAAAAAACCACCTTCCACTCCTCAAAAGTCAATGAAAACTCATCTTTCTGAGATAGACATCATCTATCTGGTTGTGTGAAAATCCCACTTCACCTTTCTATTTAGAATATTTAGCAAAATATTTTTCTCTTTGAAAAATAGCAGCAGGTAGCTTGTTGCTACACCAGGAGTGCACAAGTGCCAAAGGAAAGCACAAAACTCCATTTCCCATTTCCACTAGGATGCAACTGAATGGACTTATTCTCCTAGACACCTGACTCTGGGAATCTGCTCAGCTAGTCGAACTGAAAAGTAAAACAATTGGAGAAACAAAACATGCTGTGTGATGTAGAGAACAAACGTAGGGACACCAAGCGGGGAAAGCGGCGGGTGGAGGGGATGAGGGTGTGTGATGAATTGGGAGATTGGGATTGACATGCATACACTGATGTGTATAAAATTGATGACTAATAAGAACCTGCTGTATAGAAAAATAAATAAAATAAAATTCAAAAACAAAGATAAGAGATAACAAGTGTTGGTGAGAATGTGGAGAAAAGGAAACCCTTAAAACAAACAAACAAAAAAAAACATGCTGTGTAAGTGCCAGAGGCTGAAAAACCCCATGCAGATGGACTGGATGCAAGTCTGGTGCTTCACAGAGAAAGTCTAACCCCAAAAGTGCCCCCCACCCCGCCAACACGGTCCCAACAACTGCACAGTCTGATCTCTTTAATAATTCACTTCTGGACCTCTGGAGCCTAACGCACTTATCACAGGCCCTGTAATCAGGTTGAAATAGCTTATGAGTTGTCATTCGTTTCCCAGGCATTCCTGAGCTCTCTCCTACTTGGTTCAAAGAGTCGATGGGAATGTTGCTTCTACCATTGCCTATATTTCATGCTTTAGGATGCACCCATTTCCTCTGACGTCCAGCTCAGGTTAGCTTACCTTTAACATCTGGGTGATGTGAAAGTTGTTTGAGAACTGGAAGATGACAGAGAAGAGAATGCCTTCAGTACAAATCAGCATTCTGAACTGGTAGGGGCTAGTGGCTTTCACTGGAAACGGCAAAGCCGAGGTTTACCTTCTGTGGTGAGGCTAAATTCCGTAGTCACTTTCCCGTAACTGTTCTTGATGCAGCAAGAATAGAGGCCCTGGTCCTTGTGACTGGCTTGAAGGATGGCCAAGGACACAGTGGAGCTGTCTCCTGCTCTGCAGTGGGGGACATGAGCGTGGGCATGCATCATCATTCTGAAGTTGCACTTTTCTAACAGGAGAAAGAAACTAACACTTCCCTGCCCTCGTGAGTTCAGCCAACGGGCTGGCTGAAGGACAAGATAGGGATCAGCTGTTAAAGTTAACTTATTTGTAGGAGACGATCAGCATGTGTTTGCTTCACATCCTCACTTCAATATGCAATTTGAATGCACGGAAACACCTGGGAGGTTTGACTGCCATTAGTAGAGCAAAGAACGGGAAATGTGAATTCTGGGGGCTTTCGTTAACGTTTCTGCTCAGAATTCCTCAGTTGTGTTACTAATCCAGGTGTCCTGGGCTCAAAGGAAACCTGAAAGTTCCAAACCAGACACAGTAAGAGACAATAGAAAGGGGGTCTTTGTTGTATATAAGGACTCATGGGCTGAAGACTTCAATAGTGTGCTCCCCTAGCAAAGACCATCCATCCATCTGCCCACCCAATCTCAAGTTCCAGGACTGTGCTCTAAACAGAAAAACGTGGTGGTGACAATGATGATGGTCATGGCTAATGTGTATTGAGCACTTGGTATGTGTCAGGCATTGTGCTCATCACTTCAAGGTCTATTCCATGCCATCCTTGGAGCAATCTAACAAATACTATTACTGTCCCCAGTTCACAGAAGAGGCAACTGAGGCACACTGAGATTAAGCAAGTGGCCTAAGGTCACACAGCTGATAAAAGTAGACTCAGGACTTAAACCAAGAGAGTCTGACTCTGGAACCCTCCTCTTGACTGTGATAAGCTGCCTCCAAGTGATCTGTGATCCCTGCCCTCAAATCGGGGATAATTGGGATTAGAGTTAAAGCCACAATCCTTGTTCCAAAGTCTCAAACAGAAAATTTACTTTGCAGCCAAAAAAATACTCAAATATTATTCTGGTTTTGTTCTATATGGTGAATTTTGTTAGACTTTCACCAAGGTCATGTGTGTGCAGTGTATGTTGTGGTTCATTTCACAATTCAACAGCAAAATCCATTCATCTCAGTTTGCATGGTCAACAGAAGTGTTCATTATGGTTTAGCTTTTCAGTAGACTTCAAGCCTCCGATTTACACATGCCTCTTCTGGAATGTACCCATGGCTTAAAACAAAGTCCACTAAATCATAATACTTCCTCCAAGCACATCCTGAAAGTATGGTTGAAAGTGGACATGAACAAGCCCAGTTATAAGGGGAAGATTTCCTGGACAGGCTGCCAAATACCAAGAGTCACCGGGGGGAGGAGCGGGGGGCGTGCAGTATCCTCCTCCGGTGGCCTGTTGATCAGCACAGCGTTTGTGTCCCTGAAAGGGGCAGTCGAGATCGGCCAGAAAGGCTGGCGGCTGAACTAGAATGGTCCCGTGACAAGTTCCTTCCGGCCAAGAAATCCTGATGCTTGCCACAGAATCTCGGCGGCCTTTTCCTGTCTTGGCCCACAGAGGCCTTCTTCTAGGAGGGGTAGCTGAGGAGTCACAAAGACCTGGATTCAAATCCTGAGCTGAGCTCTGGTCTCTCGCCCTCAGTTTCCTTGTCTGGGAAAGAGGAAAGAGCAAGATCCCCTCCTGGCTGGGCATGAGTAGCAACTGACACCTGGCATGTGAAGCCTGACTGAAGGGTCTAGTCTGGGGAGTGGCCATGAGCCATCAGCGGGGGTCAGCTGCTGTGTGCCCAGTACCGGGGGATTTGGTGATGGGGAAAAAGGCACAGTCTTCACCCGTGAGGGTCTTCTAGTCTGGGAGGAGATAGACCAACAGAAAATACCCATATAAACTGTGAGAAGTGAAAAGAAGTGGACTTGTACCTTTTTGAATCAATAGGGGAAAAGCTCAGTTTCATATCCTGTTACCCTGTAAGGGACACAGGTTTTTGCTTTTAGGGGAAGAACGGCCAAATGCACAAAGGGCCAAACAGGAGTGGAGCTTAGCTGGGGAGACAAGTGCAAGCAAAAGAAGCTCCAAGTGTGACCAGAGTCAACAAGAACTAAATCGGCTGGAGGGAAAGGGCATCTAAACTGGGGGCTTCTCAGAAGACCCCAGAATCCATCAGCAGCCCCGGGGAGCAGGGGTGAGGATTGCCAGCACCCACTGCCCACCTTCCAGCCTGGGTGGAGACGTCCTTCCAACGGCCAATCAAGGAGAACCTGCCTCTAATGGCAGCCAGCTCTTCCCTCCCTGCTTGTCCGGCAGGAATGATGTGATCTGTGCTCAGCTTTCAGCCAATCCACTCCATGGGGACAATGGCCCTTTCTAAAGCACAGGCCACTCCCAAGCACCTCTCTCCCCAGAGTGGAGAATGGGTTCCTGGTTACCAAGGAGGTGCTGACGGCCAAGGTAGCCCTGAAGGGTGCCAGCTTGAGATCTTCATGGAGCCAAGACATATACCACCATTGCACAAGCTACCATGTTCTTCTTGGTTTCCTCAGAGAACATTCACCTTGTCCTAGCCACAAGAACTTGTCCTGACACCTAATTTCCAAAATTTAGCCTATTAAGGAAAAGTATCCTAAACTTGGGGACAAAGGCAAAAGGACGATTGAGTGTCCTTTGTGTGTCACTGTTTAATGGGCTCACCCAAGGACAGTTTAGTTATAGGAGATGCTCCTCTGTCGGACTTTGCTATTTACTCTTTAAACATCTTTGTAAGATGTTACAGAAAAACCTGAACGAACTTTATGGTCAACCCAATAGAACCCACCCAGTTATAACTTCTCCTGGACAGAAACCTACAAAAGATAACTCCCAAGGTTTATTGCCTGTTGAACATTAACAAGTTTCGTATCCATTTGCAAACATTCCAGCATTCTTTTGCCTGATTAACTGTATAAATTCATTCCTCAGATGTTCCTTGAAACAGCTTTCCCATCTTACTCATTATTTAATGAGTTAGAGAAGGAAGATCTTTGTTACATGTTCCTATTACATTTGTTTGACAGATCAACTTTCTGATAACTATATCTTGACAAGGCAGTGAGAGATTTCTTGGAGGGGCATGTAAAGGAAACATGCAACCGGAATTAGGGGTGAAAATTTGCTAACGTTTGAAAATCCACCTGAAATATAAATGACTTAATATCGAGGGAGTTATGACTCCCAAATCTCCAGTGGTAGCACAGAGAGGGCACATGGGTGCGCCTAAGCCAGACAGTGTTACCAAGAAGAATGAAGCCAACCTCACCAAGAACTTAAAGGCCTTGGCCACATGTCATTAGTAGATGGCATGCCTACTAAGGTCACACACTTTCTAGAGGGAGGCTAGGTTTTCTAAAGACACCTCAGATGGAAAAGGGACCTGAAAGATTCAAGTGCCAATTTTCAGCTTAGATCAAGAGCAAAAAACACTGGTTCATTTTCTTGGCTGACAGCTACGGAAAGTACTGTAAATGAATAATTAGCACTTTTTTTTTTTTAAATAAAGTTCTAGGGAACCACCTTGATTTTTTTAAAAAATCAAGCCATTTATTCTTCATTGTAATTCTTAAGCCTTACATAAGACAAGCAGGGTAATGATGACCTTTTAGGCAAAGCAGCTTTATTACAACCATAGTCCAGTTGGATTTTTCTGGAGTGATGTTACAGAAATGAAACTATAGCTCCGGTCTTCCATCGTTGCATTTGGAACAATTTCCAGATGTGTTCCAAGCAGACATTTGATTTAATTTTACAGAAAACTGATTTCTCTCACTTTTTCAGCCTATTTGTGATAAGATTAGTGGGTTAAGAACACCTCCCGTGACTCAGGGAGCTGAACTAGGACCTCCTTTGGCAGAAAGGAGCTTCTGAGAATTGTCTGAGTTAGGCTGGTTTCCATCGAACCAGGGGATCTGTTTCTAGAATGAGTCACACCTCCTCAGGTGCAAAAGACGAAGCGTGATTCACCAGTTCACTCGAGCAAGCATTTATTGCTGGAAAGCCTCTTTAGAAAGGTTCAATCCACACGGGGTATTCTTGGCAATGATGCTCACTCTCATCTCTCCCCTCCTCCTCTTCAACTCCTCTAACCTATGGCCCCAGATATAAACTGGTTTTCCCATCTTAGAGATGGCAGCTTACCACCCTGGGTAGATGCCACTTTTCTGTAACCTCACGGATTGTTTTTTCCTTTTGATTTACCTTCTTAGCTTTTTGTTAGGTTAATGGGAATTTATGAGAACAGCAAAATGCACGGGCATATAAAAGAGAGTTCTTTAATCTTGGGACCACAGAACCTCAGACTAGAAGATGACTGGACAGGTTCCCCTGATTTTAAAAAATGTATTGAAAGGTTTGTGCGTTCCTAAGGCCACCAAACGTGATGGTAGCCAAGGCAAGGCAAGAACACTTCACCATCCTCCCTGTCCAGGTATCTGTCCTTTTGTTACTTACTCTTCTTGGATACTTTGGGTGTGGAGTTTCTGCTTCAATCTTCCTTTCACTTCCTATAATTTACTATTGTAGAACCAGGTTGTGAAATAAACAACCAACTGTGAAAAGGAACCGGGGGTGGGGGGGGAATATCTCACCTTCTCTGCACTTGGGCTATTGACTTTGAATCTTTCATCCACCAGACAGTAGAATCTTCATGAATCTCTGCAAACTGGCAGCTTAATTTTACATTTCCAGAGTGGTCAGGGAACATCTCAGCCCGGATCTTTTTCAGTAATATTGGAGCTGGAAACAAGAAACTTGTAGGTCAGTGTTCTTATAAGAATTGCAAAGAGCTTTAGGGTGGGCAAGAGACTTCCCCATTTTATCACATTTAATTCTCACTACAATCCCAAGAGACAGGGATAATCATTATTGCCCTCCACTTGGTGGATGAGGAAATCTGGTGTCTGAGGGGGGATGGCGCTTTCCTAAACATAGAAAATGAACAAGTCAGTAATAGAAAACTCCTACTTTTCATTACTTAAAATTCCTGAGTGAGGTCTGCAATGCACAAAGTGAAACAGAACTTGAAACTTTAAAAAAAATGATGGGAGGGATGGGGGTTGTAGATACCGAATCTATAGGATCTGGGCCAAATAAAGATGCTTTTAGATGACTACCAGATGATCCAGGTCAAAATTTAAGCCGGGGGTTAGGAAGGAGAATAAAATCTGGACTAGCCAAGTCATGTGGCTAAGCCCCCAGGTGTAAAAAGCAACAACAGTAAGTCATTTGCTGAAGAATATTCATCCATCTTTCCCCTTGATCACAGTTATCTTTGCAGAAAGATATCGGACATCACTGCAATCCATTAGGATATCAATTTCATTAGCGAAAGAGAACTGTCTACTTGAATGAAATAGGAGCAATACACAATTCCCAGGGGTTAGGCTGAGCTCTTTTTAAATCAGGGACGAGAGGGTGGCACACCAGGTAAATGTGTAATTATTCAGGGCAGCCACTGGGCGGCAGCCTAGACAAGAGGAGGATGGCTAACACAGCCAGGTGGTCAGAATAATTTGGCAGGTAGAGGTTACTGGAAACGTGGTGTCGGTCTATTTCACACTGAGTTTCATAGTTACACAGCTTTGGTAACAAAATGTCATAGAATCCACAGCCAAGCCAAAAGTCATCAATACCGATGCTTTGTTTGCTCTGCTGCCTCAGATTCCACTACTGTGAAATCGTTAATGTGTTAAATGTGCCTCCCATCTCTTGGCAACAGACTTGGCTTGGATAACAGTGCGTATTTAAAAGCTTGTTTTCTTCCCAGGAAGTAATCATGGGGCACTTGGGTAACAAATTCTTGCATTAGAGAGTAGCTCAGGGTACTAACAATATTATGGGAGAAAGATTAAATATACCAAGTCCTTACTGACGGCAAAACTCATTTCACTTCATCTGGCCCTATCTGGCTACCGGTGCCAGGTGCTCTGGCCCATGGTGTCAAGCTCTTGCTCTAGAGTCTCGACCAAGCCCACTGCCCCACCTGGGACATATTTCCTCAAGGGCCCTTCCTGGGTGATTTGCTGATACCTAAGTGTTCCTAAGGCTGCCAACCCTGTCCACAACCCGTTGTAAGTTCTGAAGACAAAATTGGGGAAGGGGAATTCAGGGAAAGGCATAAAATGGGCAGAACTAAATGAGGGTCTAGGATAGGAAGCTGGCTTGGTCAGGAGGCCTCAGGGCTTTGGGAAAGGACACCTGTCTGTGTGGGATGGAGGGAAAAAAAAAAACAAAAAACAGAGGGAGCTAAAATGAGGCTCGAGAGGGAAGCTAGGTTTATCTGCAGTGTATATTCTGGCCAAGTGCTGAGGGTAAAGGATAGAGAAGTCCCCTGTGACTATAAAGCTTTGGTTGTACTAAGCTTTGAATGTGGAAAAAAGTTTACTCGAGTTTGTTCTATTTCTTTCAGAGTTATCCAAGTCACCCCTAACAACCCAACGCACACACACACACTCCTAACTCCTACCCACCCACCCCCAGAGGGCGGTGCTCCCTGTGGCTGCAGCCCCTCATGCCTGGGGAGGCTGAGCAGCTCCGGAGATCAAATCCTCCAACAGCACCTGGATGGTCCTTTCTCCCACGGAAACAGACAAGCATTCCAAATAAGATTTTTTTCCTCTGGGCTGAAACCACTTGAGATCTCTTGAAAACATGGTTTCATTCTCTCTAAATATGTTTTAAAACTCGGAAAGCAGTTTTGTGTTTGATCTTTTCAGCAGCAGGGGCTGTGGGCCCGTTTGCTGAGGTCTGGGAACACAGTAAGCACTCAGGTAAGAGGAAAAGTCTCTCCCCCGGGGTCAGCGAGGGCCGCAGCGTTCTGCTCCAGCTGCGGCAGGCACGTTACCTGGCTGCAATCTCTTCTGACTTCTGCCAGCTTTCACGGGGAGGGAAAGAACTCCGGAAGAAGAGGCTGAAATCTGGGTGATGGGATGGAGTTTGGCATTGACTCGGTTCCCCAGGCGAAGCAGAATTGACTGCAGTTACCGGGGCTCTGAGCCTCAAGTGGTCTGAAACCTGGAACAGAGACCGGGGTGGGGGTGGGGGGACTTCCGGCTCAAAGGGGAGGGCAAGTTGGAAAGAAACTTTATACTCAAATTTGGAAGAAAACCCAACATCCAATCAGCCACTTCAAATGAAAAAAAAAAAAGATTAAAAGGAGACTGCTGGACTGTACCTAAATGTTTTTCTGTAAATCCTGTTTAGCATGTGGTCTATTTAATTACACTAATTAGCTACACTGATGAATGCTTCTGTTTCTTCTAAAATTTTTTTGAAGGATAATTAAACAGAAAGGCGTAGTAATCACGCTCCCTCAGTTAAGCATACCTACAAGGCAGCCAACATCAGTGGTCCTCCCAGCACATCACCCAAGAACTCGTTAGAAATGCACCTTCTCCGGAATCAGGAACTCTGAGGTTGCGCCCAGCAACCTGTCTTAACAAGCCCTCTAGGGGATCCTGAGGCCGCTCAAGTTTGAGACCCAAGGGCCTACATGCCAGGCCACTGGTCACAGCCGTAGCACCCGACGCCTCCCCAGTGGACACGCACCCTAACTGCAAGGGCTCAGGAGGACACACGAGCTTGACGTCAGGTCAACAAAGCCAGACTTTAACAATGACAGGAAGCAACACAGCCTCACCTGTCCCTTCGCTTTTGCAAGGTGGCCTTTTGGAGTCTTTTTTCTCATCTGTGCGTGATACCGATGTTTCAAGTTTAGGACTCTTTTTAAGAAAGACTGAGTTCTTTCTGGCGTTTTCTTTCTCTTCCAATCTCAGCCTCAGGGTGGCCACCCTGGACAGAATTTTCTTCTTTACTCCCTCAGCTATGTGCCCACTCCCTGGGGTTTCTTGCTTCCCCTTGACCTCCTCTGACCCAGTCACTGCTGGAGGGGCCCTGGGGAGGCAGCCAGCTTGGGCCACCCCAGGGAGGACCTTCTCCTCCCTTGACAATTTCCCACGGCCAAGGGTGGAGCCCTGCTGGCAGGGATCCTGCAGCATCTTAGGAACTTTCTCTGATGCACATTCTCTGGACGTGAGTGTTGCTGCCGGGGAGCCAGATGTGCTTGTGGGTTTGGTTTCCCCAACTGGGGGCTCCTCTATTTTATCTTCCTCAATTTTGTGGCTTCTTGAAAAGCCTGTGATGCTTCCTTCAAGAGATGAAGTAAAAGGCCCCCAAGTGAGACCACTAGAAGGGGGCACATGTTTCCCACACTCACTCTCAATAGCTCCCCTTTCCTTTGAGTTGGAAAACGCACATTGATGGCTTCTGGGCTCTGCTAAATCATTCTCAGGGAGGTCATGCCTTTGACTTGTGGAGCTGTGAGTACCAACTCCAGAGGCGGGAGTCATTCTTGCAAGACCGCTAGAAAGAGGTAAAGTGGGGGAAACTAATTCTGCTGCTTTGTTATTTTTACTTTGTTCAGACCCCGCTAAGCGCCTCTCACTGCCTTCTTGTATTTGGCTTCTGCCGCGTCCCCTCGGAATCGTTTCCCCACCTTTGACAGGAGCCGGGACAGGCAGAATGGCAGACTGTACGTCCCCCTTTGCTTCAGCATGTTGACTTTGTCTTGCCCCCTCTCCTCCACTGTACCCTTGGTCTCGGCTGATGCCGTTTTCTCTTGGAATGGCTTCCCCACGTTGCTGGGGGCACGGAACTTGCAAGATGGATGGTTGGACTTCTACTCTCTGGCCCAAGTTTCCATTATTCAAGCTACTCTCCACTCTGATGGCCCCCAGTGTGGATTCAGAAGGCTCTGGTGTTTCCACCCTGGCCCACTCCACACTTGTTTCATCAGGGGGATCTACAGAGGACTCCAAGATTTTAGGGCAGGTCAGGAACTGTTTAAAGAAGGCAAGGCGATCCATCTTGAGTTGGCTTTCCTCTTGGTTTTGACTTACACTGTTAACACTTTCCTTCCTTCCAGTTCTGGAAGCCTCTGATAGCAAGTCTGTGACACATAATTCTTTCTCATCTACAGGGTCCACAGAGGACTCCAGGAGTCTGGGTTGGCTCAAACACTGGGAGGAAAGACAACTCCAGTTTGCATGGCCAGCTAGGTCTTCACCTTTATGGATTTCTCTGTTATTAGCAATTGCTGAGCCAGACTCAGCCTGAGGACTACAGGCTGATGCTATCTCAGAGCGGTCCAGTTCAGGCACGGCAGCATCAGCCTTTAGAATGTCAGATACAGCCCAGACCCTACCAGGGATGAGACTAGGTTCTGAGTCCTTGCACTTAGAATCTGTCAGTTGTCTTGGTGGCCAGGTTTCTGAAATGGAAGCCTCTAGAGTTATAATCTTCAGCTCTTTACCTGCTTCCCAATATCCTGGACCGCTCTCTTTAGACTCCCCCAGAAGGGTATTACAGAGAGATGGAACATTACTCAGAGCCTGACTATCATCTTCCATTACAGATTCAGCCACCATGGGCACACGAGTCCCCAAGCCCGAGCTCTGTTCTCTTCCCTCCCTGGAGTTGGCCAATGAGTGGTCCAAGAGTACCACGTTTATTTCCCCTTGTACAGCAGACATCATAGGCAAGCTTTCTTGGAAATTTTCATCAGGAGAACCCTGCTGGACCCTCTGTGTTGTTTCACTTCCTTTTTCTTGGAAATTCTCTTCAAGGCTCCTAGTGTCTGCTCTGTCCACGGTCTGGCTCTTCTTTCCAGACTGGTTATCAATCTGAAGAGGGGAATTGCTACAGAAATCCGCTCCCTCTGGGAGCTGAGGAACGTGGATGTGGATTCCTGGTCCACTGGGAGCCACGCACGCTAGTCCTTTTGAAGATTCAGTTGTAGAACCATTTAAAATATGACCCAACTGTGCATTGGAAGGAAGTTGAGAAATATTGTCATCTGGTGCCCGAGGTGAGCTCTCGTCAGGGCCACCTACATGGCTGTTCCCAGCAACTGAAACAGGGAGGTATTTGGGTGGGTGGCCTTTGGTGGCAATGGTAACAGTGGATGTGTCCCCACTCTCCCCAGTCACCTCAAAACACTCAAGATTAGCAATTAATGTTGTTGGCTTCTCCTGAGGAGAAGTTGAACTATGACTGGCTGGTGTGTCTGCAGTGACCGGGGCACTGGAGCTAGAGCTCTCGTCACCACCTTCTTTAGACCATTCCAAAGAGTCATTCTCAGAAGACAGAGGCTGTCTTTCCTCGAGCCCACCTGAGTCACTGGGGCTCAGCCTCTCCTGACCAGCCTTTACCATGGAGGCCAACATGGAGGTGGAACCCTCCACCTTGGAGAGATTTTCCCCAGTGGCACCTTTACTGGCTTTCTGTGAAATGTTCCAGGTGAGAGTACTGATAAAAAGAGGCAACATGGCAGAGGTTCTCTCATTGCTGCTTCCATATGCAGACTGTGGAGGCTCAGAACCTTGTGTTTGAGAAAGAACATCCAGTGCCTTGTCATCAGAAGAACACAAATCAGATACTTTGCTTTGACCTGCCAGCTCGAAGTCCACGGAGCAAATTTCTTGAGGCAAATATTTACCAGCTGGGGCTCCAAGAGGAGAGCTCACAGTATCACACGCTTCTTGGTCACCTGCTTCCGGACGGCCTAGCACACATGCTGTTACTCTGTCTCTTGGCCCAGCACACGCAATTTCCAAGGTGGGGACGGTATGTACAAATTCAGGGGAAGCAAGAGAGGGAGCCCGGGGCTCCCCGGGGTCAGCGCTGTTCTCCTGGGGGAGATGCACCGACGGCTCACAGGGGGGCATATTTTCACTATTGGCTTCTGGGATGCTCGGCTCACACCCTAGGTCTCCCCAGGGACATCCAGGTGTGCTGTCTTCTCCATCTTGGTTTTCTTCCTGCCGTGGGCCTTGGGTACATCTTTCTACCTCCAGGTGTTGGGCCAATGATGCATTTTCCGTGTCGATCCCTCCTAAATGGGAGAAGGAATCTATCGTGGTCATAGTCAATGCGGACTCCTCCCCAGTGGGCTCTGAGAAAGCTGGCATTCGGCTGAGAGAGATTTGCTCCCTGACTGTTTCCTGAATTTGCACCTAGAAGATGAAAAGTGATATTAGTAGAATTGTTCCTGGGAGATCCCACAATAGGGCATAACTGCAATCCCAAGAGTGTTAATCCTTGACAATTATAATCTCAGACAATGAGAAGGAATGATTGAGATCTAAACATTAATCCCCAAACTCTAGCTATTAGAGACATCCTGAAGAAACGTTTAAGCAACAGTATGCTCCAGGGGGTCCTTGGTCAAATTCCCCATTAAAAGCAAAAGGCCTACTGACAATCATGTAATGATTTTTTTCCCCATCTTGCAGGAAAAAATGATGGAATTACATGTTAAATTACATGTTAACTTTTTTGATCAAGTCACAAGAGCTTGTGAATCTTTTCAGAAGGAAATTTCACATAATCATAACAAAATATGCAGTGCTTATAAAGTAGCAATGAGCAATCTTTGTCCCCCGAGTAGGCCAGCTTGCTGGTTAATTACTAAAGAGGCATGTCTTTTGAACCCACCTCTAATGAAGTAATGGAGTTATGATCGGCCTTCAGCACTGCCAGTCATTTCTGCCCCAGGAAGGTTATAAAATCTTGAAGTGCCTCAACCACTTTAAGACAGATGCCGGGTGGCAGGGAAATCATATCCACAAGAAGTATGGGGTTCAGGACTTCTTGGGTTTTGGGGAAGAGATATAGAGACAGGGAAAGAGAAAGTGAGGAAAGGGGGAAGGACAGAATAAATCTCAGTTTTCGAGGAGTGAACCCATCATGGTACTATCTGACTGTCCTGCGACACTGGATATTGTTCGAAGAAGTAAACTCAGTCTAAATTCTTGCCTCTTGAAACTTTTAGCTCATTGATTATTTCAAAACAGATCAGAATTATGCCCAGCCAAGGAGAAAGGAATCGCTGATCTGGGGCAAGCACCTCCTTCTTTGCCCCCAGGACTCCTACTTTGAAGCAGCCCCGTTCAACTGTGCGGGAATCGATGACGGGGCTTAAAGAGGGGAGGAGAGTCTCTCCCCCCGCGCACGACAACGTAGAGCTGAAATACACGTAGCTCCAGGGTCCTGACGCTTATTCCCATCAATCACATGTGAAAATCAGTCAATCCCTTTACACACCGTCAGTAGGAAACAGGACAACAGCGTACCACTCATGTTTTCCACACTCCCCAAGGCTGCCTGCAGCCAGTGACTCACCTCTCCTTTTCTCCTGAAAGGTACCCTGATGTTCATTTAACTCATTTGGTTGGCATAAAAGTGCTGAATAAGAAATTTAGTTTCCTGTGCTATAAATTCCGTGAGTGCTAGGCCCATTCATCAGTTCAAATATTTATTGAATACATCCAACGTGCTAGAAAGTATCCCAGGTGATGGGATACAATACAAGCAAAATGCCCATCTGCAGGGAGCTCCCATTCTAGGCTGTTTAAGGCCCGGTACAGTGGTTGGCACCTAGCAGGGGCTCCATAAACACTTGTTGAAAGAATCAGTAAATGAATGAACACCACGCACGAGTCAGATCTACTCAACTTCACCCATTAAACCTCTAAATTTGAAAGGGTTTGAGCTTTCATCTGCTTCCGTCTTTGGGACAACTCTCTCTTAAGAAACTTCTAGCCACAAGCAGAGGCACTACTGGTTCACATCCTGTGTTTCTAAAAGGAACTCTATATATTTTTTTCCATCATATGAAAATGGAAGAGGGAAAAGAAATTTCTGGTAAATAAGTTTTGTTTTTTTGTTTTTGCTTTTGTTTTTTTAAGTGTCCAGGACTTTAATGTGTTCATGATTTCCCCTCTATACCTGAACATCTATAACGTGTAGAGAATGTTCTTTTCGTTTGCTAATTTGGTGGTTTTTTTTTTTTTTTTTTTGAGCTATAGCACAAATCTACTGAACTATTAAAAGCATAGAAAGCATGGGTAGCTTCCTGGTCATGATTTGAGGTGTAGGGAGATTATCTGATCAAAAACACCAGGACCCTCTCCTGAGCCTTCCTCCCTGCCCGAGCTTCCACTACCTATGTCAGCCCTTTAAGATCTTGTCATCATCACAACATCAGTGCTCAACATTTAAGGACTAGCTGCCATGTGTAGAATTCTCTGCCAGATACTGGACAATTTTTTCCAAAGGGCTCCAGTCAAAAAGCCACTGTGTTACTAAGTGGGACGTAACCAACCCGTTATTGCTAACTAGTGTATCAGAGTTGTAGGCTGATACACCCGGAGAGGTTGAAACACAGGAGAAGTAAGCTTTGATTAGGGTGGTTTGGTCATTGTGATATACCATAACCATGGTGTATCATGCCTTGATTTACAGGAGTCCTATTCCTACTAAGGTAGACTGATTCCTCCCATCTCTACCTTTTAAAATAAAATCCTACTTTAAAATAGCCTAGTGAAGGGCTTCCCTGGTGGCGCAGTGGTTGAGAGTCTGCCTGCCGATACAGGGGACGCGGGTTCGTGCCCCGGTCCGGGAAGATCCCACATGCCGCGGAGCGGCTGGGCCCGTGAGCCATGGCCACTGAGCCTGCGCATCCGGAGCCTGTGCTCCGCAACGGGAGAGGCCACAACAGTGAGAAGCCTGCGTACCACAAAAAAAAAAAAAAAAAAAAAAAAAAATAGCCTAGTGAAGCTCCACACATAAAGAAATATGGCGAATCCTTGACGATGTAAAATTCATCCACTTGAGTATTTACTGAGCACCTACTATATACAAAGCTGTTCTAAGGACTGGAGAAGCATCAGTGAACATAGAAGACTGCTGGCCTTTTGGAAGTTAGGTTCAAGCAAGCAGCCATACAAATTGGTTCACTGCTGATGTGAAACTCCATAAAATGTGATTGTAACCAATGGACGTCCTCAAAGCAGAGCTTTTCACAGTCCAGTGCATACTTGCTGAGGCTCACAGCATCGGTTCCAAGGGCAGCCTCCTCGGAGGCCAACTCAGAGAAAGAGAAACCACAGGCTCACACCTTTCAAATGAGTCAGACCTTTCTTTCAGGGGGAGATCTCTTAGTTAAGTCATTATGAAAGAACTCCAGCAAACGATTCTCCTGCTGCTCAGCTATTCTCATCACAGAGTGAGTGGTGAGACTCAGGTGGTTGTGTTATGTAGGAAAATTGTCCTTATTCAGGTGAGGAGGAGAGTTTAGGGCTCTCGGCGGAAACCCAGCATGGTGTGTGGACTCAGGACTGGCCGCCTGGGCTTCAGCTTAATCCCATATTGCATTCATGACCCCACGTAACCTCTTTAGCCTCTCTGACCCTCGGTCTCTTCCTCTAGGGCTAACCACACGCACGTCAGCACTATCCTGTCAAGTGCCTGGCACTCACTGACATTCATTTCCCTTGTTCTGTGAGAAGACAGTAGTGGCTTAGGCAGAAAACAGAGCAACTCGAATGAGCAGAGCTGTGCTCTTTGGGCTTTACGTTGGCTTTCTCATTTGATTGGTAAAATAAATCTGAAACACTGATTCTAGCATCTCTTCTTTACTGATGAGGTCAATAGCCTGGGTCCAATCAGGAAACAGAAACCACACATTAGGTTAAATAAGGGAAGTTGAGTACAGAGGATTGTTAACTGCAATAGAAGAGTAGCTGCAAGATAGCGGGAAAGCCTAAGGTGCTCTATGGGAGGGAAAGTACCAAGGAGGGACCACTTGCAAGGGGCACAGATGTAGTTGCAGAAGGTGTAATCAGGCCACCAGGTAGCAGAGATGTTTGCAGGTTTGGCCAGGCCAGAGCTGATCCAGCATTGCTGGGCGAGCCATACACCACCCTTCTGTGGGTAGGCAGGGAGTCAGCGATCGGCACACGGTGCCCAGGTGTGCAGTGGTGGTCGGGGACCCGCAGGGGCAGAGGTCTTCCGAGCAGGTGGGCTACATATGGTAGGGGTGGTAAGAGGGAACACCAGCCCTGTGTATGGGCCACGTGGAGGGAGCCTGGATGTCAGTGCAGGCAGGAAGCCCTCAGGGCGGGCTGGCCGCGCAGGGCTGCGGTATCCGCGAGGATGGTAGGACGGCTGTCGCTAGGCCAAGGCTACGAGGCCGCCGATGGACCGTGTTCTGGGCCCTGTAGCTGGGGCAGGCCCTACCGGATAACCACGCAGCCATATCCCCGGCCCCCCGCCAGTGCTGAAGAGGACAAGCCTCTTCCTCCCACACCCTCTGCTGAGAAAGCTTCACGTCACGCTCAACTGAAAGGAGAAATGGTGAATGAAGTTCTGGTATGATCAAGCACGTACTGAGGCGTGCTTCCATGCTGAGAGGCAGTAACCGAGAACTGGCACGTGAGGCCACCGACGTCAGGGGTTAGAAACCTCCTCCCGGGTCCCACAGTCAAGGGCAGAACCGGGACTTAAAGCCGAGTCCGGCTGGCTCTAAAGCTCTTTCCAACTCAGGTTTTTGGTTTTTTTTAAAAAAACAAGAAGTTAAAGCAAGAGAAGTTAAAGCAAACCCCAAAGGGCTGGCAACGCCCCCTAATCCAAACCCAGACCCTCTGAGCTCCTGAGACACAGTGAGGATGAGACTACAGTGGTCCTCATTCCTTACAATATGACTGCTTCTTTATCAGCTTCTGAGGAAGCTCTGAGGGCAGGACTTGTTATTCTTTGCTGAATTTTGTTAGAACCTTAGCACACAGTAAGGACTCTATTACTGAGTAAATAAACATGAATGAGTACCAGCAGCGGGAGGGGTAGACCAAAGTGTAACACTTCCAAGCCTGGTTTTGAAAGCAGCGCGAAGCTTGAAACTTAACTCTGCTTGCACAACCGTCTCCAAGCCCTCCTCTATCCAACATGCCTGATTTTACAACCACATTGTTTCCACCTGTTAGCCTTTCCAAGGAATTCTGCCTCCTAAGTGTGTCTCCTGTGGATCCCATGGAAGGTGTGCTGTCTCTTCACCCACCCCGTGATGCGCAGGGTTATCTTCATCATTAGAGGGAGTGTCCTGGATGCCACGAAGTGCATGACACTCATTTCAGTGACTAACAATAGAAGGTGGTATGAGATAAGATCCCTCTTCTCAGATGGCTTATAATCCAGCTGAAGAGACAAGGTGTTGGCAGGGGGGAAGATAAACAGCAGTTCTTGACAAGTTGTGCTAATGGCCAAATGGATGGAATTTAACAAACAGTGCTGCTCCAGGAGTAAAAGGAAGGTCACCACTGATTCTTCCTCTTCCACTTGATGGATAAGATCCCTGTAGTGCGGGGCTTTCCTGGTGGTGCAGTGGTTGAGAGTCTGCCGGCCGATGCAGGGAACATGGGTTCATGCCCCGGTCTGGGAAGATCCTACATGCCGCGGAGCGGCTGGGCCCGTGAGCCATGGCCGCTGAGCCTGCGCGTCCAGAGCCTGTGCTCCGCAAAGGGAGAGGCTGCAACAGTGAGAGGCCCGCGTACCGCAAAAAAAAAAAAAAAAAGGATCCCTGCAGTGCAAAAACCAGAGGGTGCTCTCTTTAGGTATCAATTCCTAGATAATTCTTCGACAGTGCAGTGCGGTCTCAGGAGGCCTCTCTACTGATTAGAGTGCGCAGGTGTGGAAGACACTGCTGATCCTCAACACCTCCTCCCTTGCCACCTCCAACTAGAGGAGGTTGGAAAACCACGTATGCTCCCAGCCTCCTGCATAGCCATTAAGTCAGTTCTGGCTAATGATGTAAGGGGAATTCCACTAAGGAGCTCCCAGAGAAGCTTTGCTTTCCTTATACAGAAGGTACAGACACGGCAGGTACCTTGCCTACCCCCTTCCTTCTTCCTGTGACGAACTTGTGATGCCTGGTGCTGCAGCAATCAACTTGCAGTCACGAGGCAACCAGCACGAGAATGAAAAGCCCGCTACAGCTGGTGGAGCAGAAAGGAAGGACTTGGGAGCTGGCAGGTATCCTCAAGCCACTGGATCAACACCGAGGCCTTCTATCCCTAGACTTCTTGTGAAGGGAACAACGAAAGTCCATATGTTTGAGGCCGCTGGTCGTTGGTTACTCTGTTACCAGCATCTAAAAGCTTTCCTAATGGATGCTAGAGGAAAGGATATGGCTGGAGGATGAAGGAAAAGGCACATGAGATTCACCTGGAGCCCTTCGACAGGCAGGGATTAGCTTGAAGGACAGTGTCACAAAGGGCACCGGGTGTGGCTCCTGAACAGGGTGCTGGGGAGCTGGTCAAAATGACAAGGGATCAGTAGGGCCTGGGGCAAGGCGAACGTGAAGTAGAAGGTGGGCGGCGGGAGGATGGGGAAATGTGAAAAGATGGATCAAAGGAGAGGCCATGGTTCTAAAGGCCACATTCAACCGCCCAGAACCAGGAGAGTTAAGCCCCTTAGCTCTTGGCTTCAGCTGGGCACTCTTGCCATACACTGCCATGTCCTCCCGTGGGACAATTTAACTCCTGTTTCTTTTTAGATGTTCCTTATCTGGACTCAATACAAATAGCACCATGTCCCTCCATGGTTATCTACACATCAGTCTCCCCCTGGGGTTCCAGGAATCTTTAAATGGGAGTTCCCCCACTCCCCAGCCAGCCTGGGCTGGCTGCAGCCTCGCCCACTGGCTAACCTTTCCTAAGTGTCTGCTGAGCCCTCACTACAGGGCACAGCGTCATTTGTCATTCGCTAGATCAAATCCATACCACCTGGGGCTGGGAAACTGAAAATAGCCCGGTCTCCAGCCAAAGGAAGCTTAAAGGCAAACTAGAACATTTCAAGAACTCGAGTTTATTTTTAGGAGTTGCTGGGATGCCCAGAAGGAGCTTCACTGAAGGCTTTGAATGTTAAAAGACCACAAAGTGGAGGACACACATCTAAAGTCCCCAATCCTGGGAATTCCCTGGTGGTCCAGTGGTTAGGACTCTGCGCTTTCACTGCCGAGGGCACGGGTTCGATCCCTGGTTCGGGAACTAAGATCCCACAAGCAGCGTGGCACAGCCAAAAAATAAAAAAAAAAATCCCCAACCCTGAAACACCCTCCTCACTTGACCAACTCTTCTTCATTCCACACCCTCCTGGGAGGCATGAAATCTTCAGCCAGCTGGGGTTATAATCCTGCCTGATTTCTTGGGAAAGAAAGAGTCTGTAAAACACCAATTTGATTTCTTGGGAGAGGACTGGGTTTCCGTGACGAATACCATTTCCTAGAGCTAAGGGGCTCTGTGCACTAGTGCAATCTTTGCCTGGTAACATGGTGAGCCAGAGTCCCAGAGCACAAGCCAGAAGCTTGTGTTTTTGTGCATCTCAGGTGACGTAAGTCCCAGCACCACTACTAGTGATAATCACCAAGCCCTGTGTAGCCCTTAACACCTAGCAAGCACTGCTCTAAGTGCTTTACAGGCGTTAATACAGTTAATGTTTGCAAAATGATATAGAAATGTATGCCTTTGGGACTTAGGGTTGTGTAATGTTAAGGAGAAATACCAGCTATTCTAACACATAAGACCATTTCATGGTAAACTCCCAAGTACAGTGGTCCAGAAAAGCAACTGTCTTCCTTTCCCATGGGCATCTTTGTTTTCCTGCATCTGAGAGTTTGCTGAGCGATGAGAGGAGAGCCTTGATTTCCACATATGCAACTAGGAGCTATGCCAACGTAAGAAAAGTGGAATTGGGAAGGCTAATGATTTTTCTTGAATACCACCGTGCATTTCTGAACACTCTTCGTGTTTCTTGCTACGTCCCGAACAGACCGGCACTTGGATGAGGAGGTGACAGGCAAGTGGAGCAGGGTGATGGATGGAGCAGTGGGCCTCAGAAAAGCCAGGGGTTTATCCTGGATGCACTGCCTCGTGGGAAATGGCTTTGGTGAAGCCACTGGATCTGAGGCTGTTTCTTCCACGGTAAAATGAGGGTTGGAGAGTACCTCTTGGCCCTCGCTAGCTTTGGTGTTCTATGACCTGCTGCCATGGAGACAATACAAACACCGAAGTGGGGCTTAAACCTCACCTTCCACTTGGAGCCAGCTTTTAACTCCTAAGGCTTCTAGATCTACCTCGACTACCTATGAGACTTGTTAGGGGAAAGGACACATACGTAGACTGATTCAGGACAAGCCAGTGGCGGCCCCAGGGAGGATCAGGGAAGAGACAGAGTGGGCTGGAGAACGCTCCCCGATTCCTAGCTCGTCTCCCCTCTATGTACTAAGTGCCCCATCTTTTTAGTGGGCTGCACTGTGTCAGCGTATGGGCCCTGAGTTGATCCTGCAGCGTTCTAGAGGCCCACAGACCTAGTACATGGCAATGAAAACCGTCATGGCCACACAAGGGAAGACCAGCAGCTGTCAGCCTCTAAATGTGCTAAATCCTTTTTGGCGTTGAGAAAAAGTATGGCTTCTTTCACCCAGAAAGTCTCATTTTCCCCACAGTCTTTCAAAGAATTAAGAGCTTCCAGACCCACTTGAGTCCCTTGATTCCCTCCTCCAGGCCCCTGAGGCCACGGAGTGAATCCCAGCTGTGGGTTCTGAGCTAGGAACATACCCAGCTGTGGAAGTATTCCCACAGACCAAAACTTCTCTGCAGATTTTGGACTAGATAACAAGCAGGGGCGGGGGGAGGGGTGGCGTTACACCTTAGGTTCCAGAGAAGCATTCGCAAAAATCAGTCTCCCTTTACAGTTTCTAGAATTTGTGAGCAAAACCAAAACCTAGTAGCAGTTACCGTACTACCCTGACAATAATACATGGTACGAAGCCAGTTCTTGTAAACTTTAGAAACAGGAAATACTTGTCATGGTGACTACACTACTTGCCTATTCAGCGAGGCTTCAAAGTGTACAGGGGCGATGCTATTTGGCACTTGGAAAATCTGAACATAAACATATAGGCAGGTTGCCTGTCTTGGATGGCCATTACCAAAAATGAAAAAATGTAGGATGGGGGCTTGAAGGGTCCCTTATAGGCCATGCACTTCTAGTAAGCAGCAGGACAGCTACAGGTCCTTAGGTTAGGCTTCTGCTTAAACAGAAAATATCCCCCAAAAGAGTGCAGTTCCAGGAGGGCACAGTTACCCAGCCGGCTGTAACAGTTACCCGATTAGATTCAGAGACAGCTTCTTCAGCAGGAGACGCAAAGTTCCCTGGACAGTGAGATCCATGAGGGGAGGACAGGGTTAGTCTTACTCCTCGTGGTGCAAGGCACATCGTAGGTGCTCAAAAATAGGTCAAAGGAGTGGACATCCAACCAGTCTGTTCTTGGTCCCGTGTCCCTTTGCCAACAGCGGCAGGAAGGGTTTGTCCATCCCCTCAGAGTCTGGTTCTCGTCTAACTCTATCGAGACACTGATCTACCCGCTACCCTGCCCGAGGTCCTGTGCTTTGGTTAATGTGTCCTTGCCACTAAACTAACTCTTCTTCACCGCTAATGACTTGGTGCTGTTGGCCTCAATCTTTGGATTGAAATGGAAGCCACCTGTCCTCTTTTGAGAAGAAGTGTCTCTTGTTTTATCTATGAGCAAATGAGGTTCCCAATACAAACCCCAAAGAAGACATCAGCATGGTTGTACCATGGGCACCAGGCACTGAAGGTGGGGGGAAAGGGTTGTGAATTTACAACATGCAACCAAAGGGTTAAGTGTAAACACCTGTACTTTGAAGATGAAGGCAGTCAGAGGCAGGGGGGGCATGGGAAGGGCAGATGCAGATTAGAAATTCAGGAGCCTCTCTTGATGGAGCCGTCAGAAAGCAGCTTTCCCCTTGTAGACAGAAAAAGAATGGTTCACAAAGAAGCTTCTGGAAAGCTGAAGTTATTGGGGGAAAGACATTAAAAACAAGAAAGAAAATGTCTAGGACTCACCGATTTGGAACTAAGAAGGCAACAACATGCTGAGCTGGTATTTGTACTTGTGGTGAAGATTCACACATAGGACTTCTTGTACGCGTGAGCAAACGCATTCCCTTCATGCTTCTTCTCTGGCACTGATCACGTCTTCCTCAGAAGCTCCCAGTCAGGTAGTGGTTTGGGGGATGAGTAGAGAACAGTTCTCTCTCACTAAGCAGCCTCTGGTAGGTGGGTGGGGACTGGCTAGGCCCCGAGTCCCAGGAGGGAAGCAGGGAAACAGCTCCCGGCCTCACGGTCTCCCTCGGTTTGTTCTAACCCAACCCCGAGGTTAGGAGAACTCGAGCTGGGATTACGTGCCCCCATGAGCCCCGACTCCATCAGCCCTTTTGTCCCAGCATCTGAGGGCCGGGTCCCCTAGTGCACATCCTCACACACTGCCGATTTCTGATTGTGCAGGTAAGACTCTAAGAAGAAAGGAACTTAGAAAACTCAATAAAGCCTGACTTTAAAGATTACTGCCCTGCTTAAATGAAAATAAAGCCAAACACCTGTTTTTTATCTGTTTGCTTTGCTCCGTACAACTCTAATCACCATCCCCATCTCACCCCCAAGGCACCCTCCTCCCCCAAGTCCCGAGATGCTTTGGAAGAAAACTGAGGCAGAAGTGGAGAGACGAGAATTTTTTCTGGTAATTCCCTGTACCCACCGTTGGCAACTAGGGCTTTTTCCTAGGACTTCGGAAATAAATTACTACAAACTGGTTAACTTAACAGAACACACATTCCCTTAGTTCTGGAGGCCAGAGTCTGGAATCAGGGTGTTCCCAGAAAAGAATCTTTGTCTTTGGACCGCAACTAATGACATCTGCAAGGAACCTAACTTCTCTCACGTTCTGAGGTTCCAGGTGCGTATGAACTTGGGGGACGCCTTTCAATCCACTACAGCAGCCCACTTTCCCCCAGGCTTCCCCACTGGCCCTCCTTCCCCGCAGCCTGCTATCAACTCCCAACAGCTAAGCTCCGTCACCTGACTGCGGGCTGTGGCTGAGAGCGAGGTTTAGAGTGAGGAACGGAGAGGCGTACAGTGAGGTTCTAGCCACAGGACAGGCACAGAGAGGCTGGCTTTCTTCCGGAGGCTACGCTTGTTTCTGGGGTGAAAGTAAAGTCTGTCGGGAGGATAAAACTCAGTACAACGGGGAGCCTGTCCCTTGTCACTGCTCTGCTTTTGCTATTGAACCCAATTCCCTTGCCCAAAGCCCACGCAGCCAAAATGCCCAGACCCCAAAGTCTGTGGAAAAGACGGTTTCTCCGTGAGGCAGCCTAGCGAGGAGACGCAAAACAAACCTCAGCGCTGCCTCGCCAGAGGCCAGGGGCTCAGGGTATTTATGAGATTGAAGCGGGGCGGTCTGAGGCACGGGGAGGGTGGGGAAAGGTGATTGGAAGTAAGAAAAAGGTGAGGCAGTCGTTCTCTCCACGTTCAAAAATGGAGGCTCGTCGCACGATCTGAGGGCGGAGTTTTCGGCCCTCTGACGTCAAAAGGTCACTGAGCGGACACTCGCGCATGCCCAGTTGGAGGGTGGGTGGTCCTAACCAGTCTCCTCAACCAGCTCAGCTCCAACTAGACACAGCTGACTCCAAGTTCCTGGAAAACAACTCAGGCAAACGTGCCTCTTGGGGGACTTGCCTGGTGGCGCAGTGGTTAAGAACCCGCCTGCCAGTGCAGGCAACAAAGGGTTTCTAGCCCTGGTCTGGGAACATCCCACATACCCCGGAGCAGCTAAGCCCGTGAACCACAGCTACTGAAACCCACGCGCCACAATTACTGAAGCCTGTGTGCCTAGAGCCTGTGCTCTGCAATGAGAAGCCCGCGCAACCCAACAAAGAGTAACCCCCGCTCGCCGCAACTAGAGAAAGCCTGCGCGCAGAAACGAAGACCCAATGCAGACAAAAATAAATAAATAAAATAAATTTTTAAAAAGTGCCGCTTGGAAGTCATGAAAGTCTTGTAGCAACAGTGAAAACAACCTTGATTGGTGAAGGCAGGTGAACTGGACGTGACTGATAATTACCCACGGTTTCACCCTCAAGAAGGCTGGTGTTCTAGAGCCCAGCCTTCCAGACCCCGTAATCAGCATCAACCACTTCAGACTGTTCTTGGAGGGACCTGTCTGTGCCGGAGCCCCAGGCTCTCCCATCTGTGATGGAGAGGCAGTGACTGGGGAGTCCCATATATTTGTTGTCAGATTTAGACCCTGAACTAGAAATTTAGAAGATGAAGGGTAAACAGTTTTCACGATGGTTATTTTCCCACCCGACGCTATCAGTTTGATGGTAAATGCGAAAGCACTTGTTTTTAAACCATCACTTTAAAAAAATGCCTGAAATCTCAAGGCAGTATCAAAATACCTGTGCTGACTCAGAAAGATAATTTTTCAAGCATCAGCAGAAAGGGGAACTTACAGAATTTGCAATTTTACCTCCTGCCCTGCCCCTACGCTCAGCTCTGTAAATACAGTGGAGGCCGTAAATCGGAGGGGGTGGGGGAATATGACTTTTCCCACTTCTGTCTTGCCTCTGTAAGTAGATTTAATTCAGTTCGACAAATAATATTGACAGGCACTGTGTTTGTTCTTGGCATTTACAGATGAATTAGACCCAGTGCCTGTCTCCACGTAGCTCACAGAGTAACAGCCCAGCTGGGCTTACAAACAGCTAAAATATACAGTAAATGCTAGCAGAGAGATTAGAAATAAAATGTTATGGGAGAGATTAAGTTTCCTTCAGGGAGAGGAGAAGGGACAAGTGTAGCAGAGAAAGATCCAGAATCTGCTGCCTGTACATTTACATTTATTAATTCCTTCATTCCTTTGTTCAACAAAGAATCATGGAAAGCTCTCTACGTGCCAGGCCTCACCCTACCTGCTGGGGAAAGACTATCACCAGAAAAGATTGTGTCTTCTTAGAACCTGAATTCTGTGTAAGGAGGTAGACAAAGCCAAGGAGGTCAGAATATACTCTACAAGGAGATGATGGAGGAAACAGCATGAACAAAGGCACTGGGGCATCCAAAGTATCCATTTATCTGGAATGACTAGGATTTGGGAAGGGTGAGAGCAGGGAGACAGCTGAAGGAGCCCACAGTCTCGTTCTGGAGACTCCTACACATGGCACAGATTTATTCCTATAGCAAAAGTGTCCATCCAAGTTTGACAGGGGCTAGTAAAGTGATGTTTTCATTGGTCTGAACAAGGGAATGATATTCCCAGATTTAGGTTTCAGGAAGATTGTTGCAGTAACATGAGAGTATCTTAGAAGAGAAAGACAGTGGTCCAAGGAGTCTATTGCCGTGCTCTAGATAAAATTATAAAGACTGGGCTACAGTGGTGGCTGAAGGATGGAGTGTGTTGTGGATGGAATTGTGTCCTCCAAAAAGATATGTTCAAGTCGTAACCCCTGGCACCTGTGTAGCTGACCTTATTTGAAAATAGTCTTTGCAGATGTAATCAAGTTAAGATGAGGTCACACTGGATTTGAATGGATCTCAATCCAATGACTGGTATCTTTATAAGAAGAGGGGAATTTGGACACAGAGACACACAGGGAAAATACCATGTGACCATATAGGCAGAGATTGGAGTGATGCAGCTACAAGGATGGCCAGCAGACATCAGAAGCCAGGAGAGAGGCATGGAATGGCTTCTCCCTCAGAGAGAGCCTCCAGGAGGAACCAGCCTTGCCAAAACCTTGATCTCAGACTTCTGACCATCAGAACTGTGAGAGAATAAGTTTCTGTTGTTTTAAGCCCCCCAGGGTGATAATTTGTTATGGCAGCTCTTGGAAACCAATAGGGAGAGGAAGATTCCAACTCAGGAGACACTGTACAAGGAAAATTGACAGGATTGGGGGACTGGTTAGATGTAGGGATTGAAGATGAGGAAGACATCAAGGACCATTCTCGGGCTTCCAGCTCAGGGAATTGCATTATAAGCTCTTGTGGGACTGACACAGCTGTTTGCTGGAATACTTGATACACTAAGTAGGTGCTTAATAAATATGCATTAAATAACAAGTGTTGGCAAGGATGTGGAGAAAAGGGAACACTTGTTGGTGGCAATGTAAATTGTTTTAGCCACTATGGAAAGCAGTATGAAGGTTCCTCAAAAAATTAAAAATAGAACTACCATAGGATCCAGCTAGTCCATTTCTGGGTGTTTATCTGAAGAAAATGAAAACACTAATTTGCAAAGATACATGCACCCAATGTTCATAGTAGCATTATTTACAATAGCTAAGATATAAAAGCAGCCTAAGTGTCTATCAACAGATGAATGGATAAAGAAGTGGTTTATACACACACACACACACACACACACACACACACACACATACACATATAGTGGAATACTACCCAGCCATGAAAAGGAAATATTGCCATTTGCAACAACGTGGATGGATTTGGAAGGTATTACGCTTAGTTAAATATGTTAGACAAGGACAGACAAACACTGTATGTTTTCACCTATATGTGGAATCTAAAAAATAAAACAAATGAACAAATACAACATAACAGAAACAGACTCACAGAAAGAACAAACTAGTGGTTCCCAAAGGAGAGAAGGGTGGGGGGAGAGGCAAAATAGGTGAAGGGGATTATGAGGCACAAACTACTAGGTATAAAATAAATAAGTTACAAGGATGTAATGTACAGCACAGGAAATAGAGTCAATATCTTATAATAAATTGGTATGGAGTATAATGTATAAAAATATCAATTGACTATGTTGTACACCTGAAACTAAAATAATATTGGGAGTCAACTATACTCCAATAAAATAAATAAATAAATAAACATGAGTTTGCTCAGCTACCATCTTTGGGCTCTAACAGAGCCCCTGTACAACTTAGTTATTTGTGTCCAAGTTGTGCAGGGGGAATGGAGATAAGGTGAAGGCAGTGTGCCCGGGGCTGCCAGGAGGAGCGGAGTGGGCACGGAATCGTGGCGGCTCGTCTGGGGAGGAACACTGGACATCACAGCGAATGGAGTGTGATGGGCCCCAGGGTTCATCTCTCTCTGTGTCACCACAGGCCACATCCTGACCTCTGCTCCTCCAGCCCCGATCAGAAGACCGACTGCAACGTCTCAGACTGCTCCCGTTCCCACCTGCTGTGGGGCTCCCTCCCCTGCAGCCTGCCAAGTGTCCCCAGACCCCAGTCCTCTTGAGGATCCTGCCTGGGGTCCTCAGCACCAGTGTCCCTGCCGCCTCCACTGGTCCTTCGGATCAGCGACGGGCCAAGAAGCTTCTCGGCCTCCCTTTTCCCGGAAGTGCGGAGACTCTCCAAGGATCTGGCTGGGGAGGGGCGTGGTTAACTAGCCTGGTCCATCCCACATTTGTAGAACGCCAGCTCCACACACGATGCGACGCCTGCAGTGTGCAATCTCAGCAAGGGACAGGTTAAGAGGATGGGAACTTTGAAGGACCACAGAAAATAGGAGGTTTGAGCTGATCTGAGCCTTTTTGCGGAGAAGATATTCAAAATCTAGGAAGGAAGATGCCATTGGAAGCGCCCCAGGAGAAGCCGGCTGCTACTTTCCCTGTGTCCTCCCTGCCTTCAGCATTCCTGCCCTTGCTCTTCGTGATGAAGGTAACTGAGGAGAGAAACTGGGGCATGAGGGAGCGTCAGGGGTGGCGGCAATTTGCTCGGGCTCGGGGCCCCTCTGCTGCTCTGTACCTTTGACTTTCTCTGAGTTCAAATCCATCAGTATCTTTTCAAGCCAATCCTCTGCGTTCCTGGATCCTCTGAAAAGGGCAGCCCAGTAACAATTACGAAGGTCAGGTTAGGACATGGAATGAGCACATCCATCAGCTCAGAACCCTCTCGCTCTCCTTCAGTCTCTGGGCTGACACTCCAACCCCATGAGTCCCCTTGCGAGCAGAACCACCCCTCGGAAATTTGGGGTGGGGAGACGGAGAGGACACAGTGAGACCCTGACAGACGTGGGACACCTCTCCCTCCCCTTCCTGTCACCTCGCTGTTGAAGGAATCTTACTCCATGGTTGCTTTTCTCCTTGTATTTCCTTCGTGCTCTCTCCCCGGTCAAGCAGATGGAGAGGTCATTCCTCACCGCCTCAGGGCGGGATGTGGTGAGGGAAGAAGAAAACCAGCCTGTATTCTAGACTCTGAGCTCCTGGGCATCAAAATGCCTACAATGTCAGGGGGATTTAGAGGATTTTCAGAACAGTTAGAAGATTCAGAGACGCCTGACCCCCTTCCTAAAGCATCACCCCTCCCTCTCTGTCCTGCCTTGTCTGTCTCTGTAGCACCATCACTGCTGATGATACAGGTACCTCTGTTTATTGTCTGTCCCCCCACTGGAAGGTAAGCACCCTGGGTTGGGGCGGGGGACTTCACTTGGCTCATTGTTGCATCCCTGGCACGTAGGAAGAGGTCTAACATAGAGTGGGCGTTCAATCAGTAGTTGCTGGATGAACAGAGTATTTTGAGCAGAGACAGACTTCCCCTGGTGAGAGAGAGATCTGCTGGCCTGGGAGCAAAGGAGAGGAAAGAGGCACCTGGTGTGTCTCTGCTCCCAGCTTCCAGGAGAGAACGGCAGTGCTCCTGCCAGAGAGGCGGCAAGAGCCCCGGCAGAAAGCGCTGTGTGGGATCTCCCAAGACGGGCCATCGGGCCCCTGGTGTGGCACAGAAAGAGCAGGAGACCTGAGGCTGCATGGCCCAGGGTAATGGTCACCTCTCAGCAGTGACCTCAGTGGACCAACAGCACCAGGACAGTGTATGGACAGATGTCACAACCCTGCAGAACAGGGCAGCAGGACCTCCAGAGACTCAGGTGAACGTTTCCCGCAGTTGCATATGTGTGGCTCAAAATGGGAGAGTTACGGTGATTTCCTTATAGTAATGGCGAGCTGGGCTTGATTCCCGCCCCTGTTTGTGAGGCCCCTGGGTCTTGTTGTACACACGTGCCTATACCCCTTCTGTTAGTGACGTGAAGAGAGGTGGAGGGACAGGGGAAGTATCATGTGGTTATTGTATATACGTGGGAAGCAAATGAGTTTTTTTGCTAGTGGAGGTTTTTTTTGGGTGGGGAGAGGGTGCAGGTGTCCAAAGCTATTTTGAGCACAGCAGGAACATTCTGTGATTTGCCCAGCATGGAGCTGGGTCTCTTCCCACTCTGTAGGTCAGTGATACGGGCCCCCAGAGGCTCCAGCCCCAACCTTCTTAATATTCTCATCTATATACACCAGCTTCCGGCCAAACTGGACCTTGCCTTCCCCTAACGTGTCCCTCTGAGCCAAATTCACGCTCTCCTGTGGGCACTCTTCATTATGGCTAATTACACTAGACCTTCATATGTTCAGTAAAAACTGGTTAGGTCAGGGCCTCTTCTTGTAAACTCTTTTTAGCAATTAGATTCACTCACTATATGGATTCGAAAGTAATTCACCTGAATTCCTTTACCATATATGTGAAATTCACATTTTCAGGAGCACAGCAATGAACTGAGGTTAGCGGACTGGCAGTGAGGCTAGTGAATCGCATCTGGGTACCCACGAGGGCTGAGTACAACCAGTTTCTGGTTAACATCATGATTTTTTTCCTCTTCGTTAATGTGTGATATCACAAAAGAACAAAGATAAGCACCGTGGAATTCAGACCCATGCCCAGTTGTCTGAAGGGAAGGAATCTCACCTATGACTTTGAAAAGCACCGTTTTTACCAATATTATCTACTCATCGAATTGTTCCTATAGAGTCTACCAGCTCTGGAAAAGTCCTTGCCAACCAGGTGGTAAGTATTGTATCAGTTATCGTCTGGTGAGAGTCGAAGCCAGCTTTGTTCTGTATTCTCAGAGGATGAGAAGGATAGAACCTTCACCATCTCAGCCATGATGCTCAGTGCCCAACTTAGAGGAAAATATCTGATCCCCTTGAGAACTGGTCTGATACTGACCCAGTTACTGGTGTGTGTTCTAACTATGAATAGGAAGGCTATGGGCTTATTGTTTTTGAACTATCTATTTTTTAAACCAATCACTAATTTATTTGAACAGGTACTACATACACAGCACAAAATTCACACGGTATCCGGTGAAAGGGTGTAGAGTGACAAATAAGTCTTCCTCCTATCCCTTCACAGAAGTCCCCTTCCCCAGAGGCAACCACCGTTATCAGAATTTATTTTAGTTCTAAAGAGAGTTAAGGGGCTCAGCCCGAAAATGGAATTAGGAAGCTGTGTAATGTTGTGATTAGGACTTGGAATCCGGCCGACTCTGTTCAAAGCCAGGCTGCACCACATCCTGACCCAGAGCCCCGACACCAGCAGGATTTATCCCCTTGGATTGTTGAGATAATTAAATGAGCAAAGCACAGCCCCCGGCACATATTTACATTCAATAAACATCAGCTATTCTGGGCTTCCCTGATGGCGCAGTGGTTGAACGTCCGCCTGCCGATGCAGGGGACACGGGTTCGTGCCCCGGTCCGGGAAGATCCCACATGCCGCAGAGCGGCTTGGCCCGTCATGGCCGCTGAGCTTGCACGTCCGGAGCCTGTGTTCCGCAACGGGAGAGGCCCCAACAGTGAGAGGCCCGCATACCGCAAAAAAAAAAAAAAAAAAAAAAAAAAAACCATCAGCTATTCTAAGCGATTGAGCGACTGAGCATGGAGGAGGAGGGTGGAAGGGATGGGCGGGGCACATTGACTACTCTCTGGGGAAAGCCTTCAGCCTTCGCTGCTCTAAGTGTGGTCCCTGGAAATCCCTGGGAGTTTGTTAGAAATGCATGATCCCAGGCCTTCCCCAGGCCTGCCCAATGAGAAGCTGCTGTCAGACAAGCTCGGCAGCTGATGTGCATGTGTGTTACAGTTTGAGAAGCACTGCCCTATGCAAGCCCAAGAATCCTTGAGGGATTGGGCCATAGAATCCCTGCCTCTGGGGAGCCAGTGATGCTGTTTCTCCCCCTTCAGACTAGGAGCCTCTTAGACTTCTCAGGATGAAAATTCAGGAGAAAAACACGTTTAAGGGAAAAGCCACTTCCCCTCCCACTCCCCAGGTTTCTATTCCACATCCGATTTCCCCAGCCTGGTCTGTGACCTCCAATGCGGCTAGAATGTGTCCTCTCTTGTCCTGTAGCTTGATAGCAACCCGATAGAGGGCTTGGGGGCAGGGTGGCATGTTGTTTTCAGAGTGATACAAGAGACACAGTGGAGCCTGCCCAACAAGCTGCAGGGCTGCCAGGATGCCAACTGGGACGCGAAGGTCCTGGCAGTGGGGGGCTACCTCAGTTAGGGCTTGTCATTAGAAACAAGGTCTGCATGGGGTGAGGGGTGGAAGGCTGGAGGGGCTCAGGGGGCGACAATCACTGCTGTTTGCCACATGTTCCAACAAGGAGTATATGACATACAGGAAGCAGCCCTTTCCTTTAAAATAGCATTACGTACTATGATGGTGGTTACATGTCATTATACATTTGTCCAAACCAATTGAATGTACACCACCAAGAGTGAACCCTAAAGTCAACTATGGACTTTGGGTGTTAACCATGTGTCAGTGTAGGTTCATCAGTTGTAACAAATGTACCTCTCTGGGTGGGGAATGTTAACAGTTGGGGAGGGCAGGGGGTAAATGGGAAATCTCAATACCTTCCCCTCAATTCTGCTGTGAACCTAAAACTGCTCCAAAAAAGAAATTCTATGTTTTAAAAAAGAGAGAGAAAATTACATCTTGTCACTGGATCAGCTGTAGAAGAGAAAAGAAAACCAAGGTTGAGGCCTGGGGCAGTGTGCTTTTTAAAAATCACCATTACAACAGAAATAACTTAGAGCTGGGCTGTCCAGTCCAGAAGACTTTAGCCATATGTGGCTAGTGAGCGCCTGAAGCATGCGTGGTGCAACTAAGGAACTGAATTTGAGTTTTTATTTAACTTTAGTTAATTTACATGTAAAATTTTTAACGACGTGATTCAGTTAGGAAAAATTTAAGTAGGTTCAGAACAATTTGGGTATGTGAATCTACTCTTTCAACTGTTAATTTCATGAAATCTCAATACAGATCATGTATTTCCAATAAGTAGTTAGCATACAAATTGAGTGTAAAATACACACCAGATTTTGATGACTTATAACCAAAAAAAGTAAAATATCCCATTAATAACTTGTATATGGATTGCATGTTGAGATAATATTTTGGTTACACTGAGTTACTAAAATATAATATTAAAGTTTATTTCACCTGTGTCTTTGAACTTTTTTAACAATGTGGCTTCCAAAATAAATTAAAATTGCATACCTGGCTTACCCACATACACTGCTGGTGGGAATGGAAAATGGTGCAGCTTCTTTGAAAAACAGTATATGATATTTCCCCAAAGGTTAGACATAGAGTTACCCAGCAATTCTACTCCTAGCTCTTTACCCAAGAGAATTGAAAACATATGTCCACACAAAAACGTGTACACGAAGGTTCATAGCAGCATTATCCATAATAGCTACAAAGTGGAAACAGCCCAAATGCCTATCAACCAATGAATGGACAAAAATAAGTACAGTAGATCCATATAACATAATATTATTCAGCCATGAAACGGAATGAAGTATTGATAGATGCTCTAACATGAATGAGCCTGAGAATATTATGCTAATTGAAAAAAGGCAGACAAAAATCACATATTGTATGATTCCATTTACAGACAGACCTCAGAGATATTGCGGGTTCAGTTCCAGACCACTGCAATAAAGCAAATATCACAATAAAGCAAGCCACATGAATTTTTGGTTTCCCAGTGCACATAAAAGTTACGTTTACACTATACTGTTGTCTATTAAGTGTGTGGTAACATTATATCTAAAAAAAAAAAAATGCACATAACTAAATTCAAAAAGACTTCAGGGCTTCCCCGGTGGCACAGTGGTTAAGAATTCGCCTGCCAATGCAGGGGACACGGGTTCGATCCCTGGTCCGGGAAGATCCCACATACCGCAGAGCAACTAAGCCCGTGCGCCACAACTACTGAGCCTGCGCTCTAGAGCCCGTGACCCACAACTACTGAAGCCAGTGAGCCACAACTACTGACGCCCGTGCGCCCAGAGCCCGTGCTCCGCAACAAGAGAAGCCACCACAGTGAGAAGCCCGCGTGCAGCAACAAAGACCCAATGCAGACAAAAATAAATAAATTAATTAATTTAAAAAAACAAAACACTTCATTGCTAAAAAATGCTAACTACCATCTGAGCCTTCAGCGAGTCATAGTAGCAACAACAAAGATCCCTGATCACAGATCACCATAACAAATATAATAATAATGAAAAACTTTGAAATATTGCAAGAATTACCAAAATGTGACACAGAACCATGAAGTAAGCAATTGCTGTTGGGAAAATCGTGCTAATAGACTTGCTCAATTCAGGGTGGCCACAAACCTTCAATTTGTAAAAAATAAAATAAAATAAAAACCATTATCTGCAAAGCACAATAAAGTGACGCACAATAAAACAAGGTGTGCCTGTATATAAAAAGTCCAGAATAGGCAAATCTATAGAGACAGAAAATGGAGTTTGCCAAGGGATGGTGGAGAGGAGTATAGGAAGTGACTATTCATGGGTATGGGGTTTCTTTGGGGGACGATGAAAATATTCTGGAATTAAATAGTGGCAATGGTGGCACAGCTTATGAACATACTTACACAAAATTACATATGTGGCTTGCATGATATTTCCACTGGACAGCACTGATTTAGATGAAATAACAGCTTCTTTCCCAGCTGTCACTGGTGAGGGTACAGAACTTAGCCAGAGCTAATCAACATGGGGTGATTTATGTTGCAACCCCCCCACCCCCCATGGGACATTGGGCTCTGCCAGGAGACATTCTTGGTTGTCAGCTGCGGTAGAGATGAAGGGTAGAGATTGCTACTGGCCAGAGACGCTGCTAAACATCCTACAATGCACAGGACAGCTGCACATAATAAAGGATTATCCAGCCCAAATGTCAGCAGCGTCGAGTTTGGGAAACCCTGCACCAGAGGCTGCTCAGAGTTTCCCAGCCTCCTTTGCACCATCCCAGCCTCTCTGACTGCCCTGCGGTCAGAAGGTATGTTCTGGGCATGACCTTCCCAGGATGCTTTCTCCTGGAGTCCGGCCACTTCACAGGCATTCTCAGGCCAGGAGCTCCTCTGGACACCAGTGTGGAGACGGAGACATTCTAGGCATCCTAATTCTAGAGTGGATTAGGTGTGGAGTCCATGACTCTGTCCTTTCTCCCTGAGGCTCCCTGAGTTCCAAAATGTTATACTTTATTTATTTATTTGTATTTTATTGTTATTATTTTTTTGGCCATGCAGCTTGTGGGATCCTAGTTCCCCGACCAGGGATCAGACCCCAGGCCCCTGCAGTGGAAGTGCTGAGTCCTAACCACTGGACTGCCAGGGAATTCCCAACATACTTACTTTAAATGAAGCTGGCCTCGTTCTGGGTAGAATTACCATTTTTCTTGTTTTCTCTTCCGTGTCAGATTTTGAAGCCAAAGACAACTAGAATTTGCATCGTCTGTGTCATAAATGGGCTCCTTCTCTGATGTCTGAAGTAAAAACCTAAGGAATATCCTAGCTTGCTCTGAGGTGCTTTGTTTTAAAAATTATCCTTTCTGTCTGCATTAGTTTTTTGTGGCTGCTATAACTAATTACCACAAACTTAGTCACTTAAAAAGATACGAATTGATTATCTTACAGTTCTGGAAGTCAGAAGTCAGACATGGATCTCACTGGGCTAAAATCAAGTTATCGGCAGGGCTGCATTCCTTCTGGAAGCTCCAGAGAAGAAATCCCTTGCCTTTTCCAGCTTCTAGAGGCTGCCCGCTTTCCTTGGCTCATGGCCCCTTCCTCCATCTTCAAAGCCAGCAGCACAGCATCTTCCAATCTCTCTCTGACTCTCTTCTCCCTCCCTCTCTCACTTAGAAGGACTTCTGTAATTACATTTGGACCCCTGGGAAATCCAGGGTAGTCCCCCATCTCAAAACCTTTAACTTATTCACATTTGCGAAGTCCCTTTTGCCATGTAAGGTAACATATCCACGGGTTCTGGGGACTAGGGCATGGACCTAATCTTTCGGGGGCACTGTTCTGCCTACCACACTGTCAACGGAACCTGGGCAATCTGCTGGGTGGTCCCTCGGCCAGCATCCTCATTCCACAAGGAGAAGAAATTGGGGCGTGTTTGCTTTTCCAGAATGGTGAAATTTTCCCAATCAGAGTTTTTTTTTTTTTTTTTTTTTTTTGCGGTAGGCGGGCCTCTCACTATTGTGGCCTCTCCCGTTGCGGAGCACAGGCTCCGAACGCGCAGGCTCAGCGGCCATGGCTCACGGGCCCAGCCGCTCCACGGCATGTGGGATCCTCCCGGACCGGGGCACGAACCCGTGTCCCCTGCATCGGCAGGCGGACTCTCAACCGCTGCGCCACCAGGGAGGCCCCCCAATCAGAGTTTTGAGGTAGTTAAAATGCTGACTTTCCAGATCCTAATTCTGAGTGACTTGTGCCCCAAAATGGTCAGTGATAGATTTAGAAACTATGTGTTATAGGCTGAATTACTTCCCCAGCCCCAAATTCATGTGTTGAAGCTCAGAATGTGACTGTATTTGGAAACGGGGCCTTTAAAGAGGTGAATAAGGTAAAGTAAGGTCATTAGAGTGGCCCTTAATCCAATATGACTGGTGTCATTATAAGAGGAGATTAGGATATAGACAGACAGCAGACACGTGCACCCACAGAGAGAGGACCGCACGAATGCCCAGCGAGAAGGCAGCCACCTCAAGCCAAGGAGAAAGGCCTGAGAACTAGCCAGCTCTGCTGACCCCTTGACCTTGCCCTTCTAGCCTCCAGAACTTTGAGAAAATAAATTTCTGTTGTTTAAACCATTCAGTCTGTGGTATTTTATGATGGCAACCCTAGTAAACTAAAACACTACTTTTCCATATTTATACCTTCCTATCATTTGAAATGAATGATCACTATTCAAATCTATTCATATTATTTTGGTTGACAATGTTTCTGGGGTGCTTGTCATGCTTGCTGGATTGATATCCCCTTTTGTACATGGGCCTTTCAGATCACAGGGCAATGTTCAATTCAACATTTATTGAGCTCTTCTAACGACCAGGTACTGTGTGCTCCGTAAGGCTCACCACTGACCACAAGGAATTCACAGTCTAGCAGGGCAGATGAATCAGGATGGTGTGGATCTAATCCAGTGTGACGGACAGGAGAGGCTCTAAATGTAGGACTAAGCAGAGGGAGTGACTCGGGGGCAGATGAGCCCAGGTGACTGAGGAGCTAGGGGGCAGGCATAATCCAAATCTGCCTTGGGACAATTAGATAATTTCGTAAACAATCTGGATTTTGGAGCCAATTAATGGGGTTCTTTTTCCTGAATGATCCTGGCTCTTTTCTCAAACTTCGGTGGCCCTCAGTAGTAGCAGCAGCAGCTTCAATCTGTGGTGTGTTGACCTGATTGCCTTAGGGAATCTGAATTCCATTTTTCCCACTTAAAATAAATGTGCCATGTTCCTGTTAAGTAACATCTTTGAGCCTTGTGGGCCGGCTCACACCTTTATTACAAGGATTGAAGGAAATAGCAAATGCGGGGCATTTATACAGTACTAGGAACATGAAGACACTCAATAAAGGGTGATTATTTTTGTGGATGAGGAGACACTTCTGTTTCTCCCCACAGGCAATGCAAACTTTTGACCAAGTATACAAGCTGAGATGATGATCTAAAAGTGTACCTCCGGGCTTCCCTGATGGCGCAGTGGTTGAGAGTCTGCCTGCCGATGCAGGGGACACGGGTTCGTGCCCCGGTCCGGGAAGATCCCACATGTCGCCGAGCGGCTGGGCCCGTGAGCCATGGCCACTGAGCCTGTGCGTCCGGAGCCTGTGCTCCGCAACGGGAGAGGCCACAACAGTGAGAGGCCCGCGTACCGCCAAAAAAAAATAAAACAAATAAATAAATAAATAAAAGTGTACCTCCAAGTCAATGTCATCTTTTAACTACACAACTGACTGAGATGGCTTACTCCTTATTGCTTAGTTTTGGTAAGTAACAATTCCGTTTCAGAAAAATGCCTTAGTACAGTGTCATATACGTGCCATGCAATGAACACAAAAATATCAATATCACCATTCATAAGAACACAGCTTCACAGTGAATAGAGTAACCTCTGGTATAAATTAGATACAAATAGAAGCTATTTTAAACTACAGGGATGATCGTTAGTAATTTAGGACATTAGTGCACCAAATGGCTCCCAAATTACCTGGGGCTGTGAATTCTGAGGGTGACTTTATATCTTAGTCAACTTAGACTGCTCTAACAAAATACCATAGACTGGGTGGCTTAAACACCAGAATTTTTTTTTTAACATCTTTATTGGAGCATAATTGCTTTACAATGGTGTGTTAGTTTCTGCTTTATAACAAAGTGAATCAGTTATACATATACATATATCCCCATATCTCCTCCCTCTTGCATCTCCCTCCCTCCCACCCTCCCTATCCCACCCCTCTAGGTGGTCACAAAGCACTGAGCTGATCTCCCTGTGCTGTGCAGCTGCTTCCCACTAGCTATCGGTTTTACATTTGGTAGTGTATGTATGTCCATGCCTCTCTCTCACTTTGTCCCATCTTACCCTTCCCCCTCCCCGTGTCCTCAAGTCCATTCTCTAGTAGGTCTGCGTCTTTATTCCTGTCCTGCCCCTAGGTTCTTCATGACCTTTTATTTTTTTCTTAGATTCCATATATATGTGTTAGCATACGGTATTTGTTTTTCTCTTTCTGACTTATTTCACTCTGTATGACAGACTCTAGGTCCATCCACCTGACTACAAATAACTCAATTTCGTTTCTTTTTATGGCTGAGTAATATTCCATTGTAAATATATAAACACCAGAATTTTATTTCTCATAGATCTGGAGAACCAACTTGGTTCCTGGTGAGAGCTCTCTTTCTGGCATGCATAGAGTACAGCTGCCTCCCCATGGTCTCTCCTCTTTTTCTTATAAGATCACTAATCCCACTGTGGGGGGGTGGGTCCACCCTCATGAACTCATCTAAACCTAATTACCTCAAACATTGTCAGATTTATCCATTTTTCTTTCCCTTTATGCTTAGACTTTCCTCACCTTGAGATCCACATCTCCTTCCATTTTATTTGATTTATTTTTTTGGTAGCTGATTTTTTTTTTTTTTGGTATTTTTTTGAATTAAGGACTCACAGGACTTTAGTGCCTGGGAAATAGAGATATTCTTGTTGAATCCCTTCAGTTCACACTGCGGAAAGAGGCCTCAAGAGGAGGAGAAATGACACAAGGACGTGCAGCTGGTCACTGGCAGAACCAGGACTAGAATCGAGGATCCCTAGGCCCCAGTCTGTTTTCCTTTTCAAAAACACTAGTTTTACTCTATGACGTATATCACAGAAAGATCCTTTTTGACCCACTTCCTACAGTAATGGAAATAAAAACAAATGGGACCTAATGAAACTTAAAAGCTTTTGCACAGCAAAGGAAACCATAAACAAGACCAAAAGACAACCCTCAGAATGGGAGAAAATACTTGCAAGTGAAGCAACTGATAAAGGATTAATCTCCAAAATATACAAGCAGCTCATGCAGCTCAATATCAAAAAAACAAACAACCCAATCCAAAAATGGGCAGAAGACCTAAATAGACATTTCTCCAAAGAAGACACACAGATGGCCAAGAGGCACATGAAAAGATGCTTAACATCACTAATTATTAGAGAAATGCAAATCAAAACCACAAAGAGGTATCACCTCACACAGGTCAGAATGGCCATCATCAAAAAATCTACAAACAATAAATGCTGGAGAGGGTGTGGAGAAAAGAGAACCCTCTTGCACTGTTGGTGGGAATGTAAATTGATACAGACACTATGGAGAACAGTATGGAGGTTCCTTAAAAAACTAAAAATAGAACTACCATATGACCCAGCAATCCCACTACTGGGCATATACCCTGAGAAAACCATAATTCAAAAAGAGACATGTACCACAATGTTCACTGCAGCTCTATTTGCAATAGCCAGGACATGGAAGCAGCCTAAGTGTCCATCAACAGGTGAATGGATAAAGATGTGGCACATATATACAATGGAATATTACTCAGCCATAAAAAGAAACAAAATTGAGTTATTTGTAGTGAGGTGGACAGACCTAGAGTCTGTCATACAGAGTGAAGTAAGTCAGAAAGAGAAAAAACAAATACTGTATGCTAACACATATATATGGAATTTTTTTAAAAATTGGTTCTGAAGAATCTAGGGGCAGGACAGGGATAAAGACACAGACGCAGGGAATGGACTTGAGGACATGGGGAGGGGGAAGGGTAAGGTGGGACGAAGTGAGAGAGTGGCATGGACATATATACACTACCAAATGTAAAACAGATAGCTAGTGGGAAGCAGCCGCATAGCACAGGGAGATCACCTCGGTGCTTTGTGACCACCTAGAGGGGTGGGATAGGGAGGGTGGGAGGCTCAAGAGGGAGGGGATATGGGGATATATGTATACATATAACTGATTCACTTTGTTATACAGCAGAAACTAACACAACATTGTAAAGCAATTATACTCCAATAAAGATGTAAAAAAAATTAAAATTAAATTTAAAAAACCACTAGTTTTCAATGATACAGGTAATAAATGAATACAGTTTCCTTTTAAAATATTACATTAGTAATCACCCTTCTGAATGCAATATTCCTATTTTCCTCCCTGGAGTTGGTCACCATTATCATTTTGGTGTGTATCCTTCCAGACTTAAAAAAAATAATTTTATGTATATATATATATGTATGTATAAGAACATACACTATTCTGGATTAGTTTGGAGGGCATAAATGGTATCACGTTCCATGGATCATGCTGCACTATACCTTTCTCTTTATATTATGTTTTGAGATGCCCATCGTCTGAACAGGCCACATTTTATTTAGCTGTTTCTGCATAAATATTTCCTTAGACAAACAATTCTGCAAAACATATTATGGTACACACGCCTCCTGGGGCCCGTGCGTAAGCTCTTCTTGAGAGTAGATACCGAAAAGTGACACTGCTGCCCTTCTTCATGTTAAAAGATACCACCAGTGGGGCTTCCCTGGTGGCGCAGTGGTTGAGAGTCTGCCTGCTAATGCAGGGGACACGGGTTCGAGCCCTGGTCTGGGAGGATCCCACATGCCACGGAGCGGCTGGGCCCGTGAGCCACAACTACTGAGCCTGCGCGTCTGGAGCCTGTGCTCTGCAACAGGAGAGGCTGCCATAGTGAGAAGCCCGTGCACCGCAATGAAGAGTGGCCCCCGCTTGCCACAACTAGAGAAAGCCCTTGCACAGAAACGAAGACGCAACACAGCAAAAATAAATAAATTAATTAAATAAAAAAAAAAGATACCACCAAATTACATTCTTGCTGGCAATGAACCCATTTCTCCATAATCTCAATAACTTGATGTTATCATCCTTTAAATCTTTTGTCTGTCTGATGGGTGAAAATGTTACATCTTTTAAATTTATATTTTCCTAATTACAAGATTGTACACCTTCTCATATGTTTAATAACCATTTATATTCTCTCTTCTATGAACTTCATATTTATTTACTTTTACCTTTTTTAAAATTCAGTTGTTAAGGGTACTTTTCTTATCTATTTGTTTTTTATATGCCTGGGAAATTAATCTTTGTCTCTTACATGTTTGACATATTTTTCCTGGTGCATCACTTTCATTTAATTTTGTTTGCAGTATTTTTTGTTATATAAAATTTTTAATTTGATGTAATCAAAACTGTCACATTTTTTCTTTGTTTTTGTTGTTGTTGTTGATGTTCTTTACATCCCAAGAAGATCTTGTGGCTTTCAAGGTCATAAAAATAGTTTCCAATACTTTTTCCAGTAGTTTATAGTTTGGGTTTTTTATATTTAACTCAAAGATCCATCTGGGGCTTCCCTGGCAGCGCAGTGGTTAAGAATCCGCCTGCCAATGCAGGGGACACGGGTTCGAGTTCTGGTCTGGGAAGATCCCACATGCCGCGGAGCAACTAAGCCCATGCGCCACAACTACTGAGCCTGTGCTCTAGAGCCCGTGAGCCACAACTACCGAAGCCCTCACGCCACAACTACTGAAGCCCGCGCACCTAGAGCCCGTGCGCCGCAACAAGAGAAGCCACCGCAATGAGAAGCCCGCGCACCGCAACAAAGAACAGCCCCCGCTCGCCACAAAAGAAAGCCCGCGTGCAGCAACAAAGACCCAAGGCAGCCAAAAATTAATTAATTAATTAATTAATTATAAAAAAAGATCCATCTAGAGTTTATTTGAGGTCCATTGGTCTTATTTTTTTCCCCACACGGATGGCTAGTTGTGGCAACTTTGAAGATTTTGCTTCTTCCTTAAAACTTGGCTATTTCTATCTTGAACCAAATTCCAATATATTCTTAGGTCTGATTCTGTTCTCTCAACTCACTTTGGTTTATCTGTTTATCTGTTTGGGGCTACTACCGCACTGTTCTGATTACCAGAGCTTTAGCGTTCATATTGATAGGTGGTTGGTTAACCCAATAATTTTTCGGTCCCTTTTCAGTGAAGCAAGTTCACTTTCAGTCATAGCAAAAACAAAGACCAATAAGGCATGTCTCTGGCACGCAGCTCCCCCCAAGGCAGTGATGAGAGATTTGCTACAGGCACTAAAACTCATCCTCGCAGCCAAAGGACCCTCCTCTCACCAGCCTCTCCTGCTGCCACCCGAATTCTTGTCCCATCCCTACTCCTCAAAATAAAACTCAGCTGTAGATGGCACACCTGTTTTGGATTAGTTACAATAAATCAGGATCTGTATTTATTTCAGTGGTTGGACAGGTGACGCCCAAGCTGCATTTATAGCAAGTCAACTAGAAAGCAGAGAAAAATCCAAGTCATGAGGTTTTTTCCTCTTAGGGCCAAAGGGGTTACACTTGACAAGCCCTAATCTTCCCGTTGTTTCCAAAATCCTTTGATTCTTTACAGGAACGCCTCAAGTTGTAGTATTCACACTAGGTCTCATTCTGGTTAAGCCCATGGCTTCAATTCTGCTCAGGAGAATCACTTAGAGAGCTGATTAAAGGTGCAGATACAGCAAGTCTTAGGTAAAATTCAGAGATCTGTTATCTTCAAACAAGCACCTTAGCAGGTGATTCCAGTGCAAATCATCCCGGCCCCCACTTGGAGGCAGTGCCCTGAGGACTTGGAGCCCCTGAGCAGGAGGCGTTTGTGCCCCTGCAGCACAGGGGGGACTCTATAACACGTGTTCTGTAATGAGGTAGCCCTATGAAATCAGTTACTAGGGAATGATATCAGTATAACGTAGATGCTGCATTGGCTCATGGGCAATTTTTCCTAGGCTAAGGGCCCCTGAATAGCTGGAGTAAACTATAGAATATTGAGCAGGAAAGGGACTAGCCTTTAACTCAGCTTTTGCATTGGCAGCAGGGACCCTTTTTAGTCATATTTTAATAAAATTAAAAATGAAGCCTGGGGGGTGGGGGAGGGATGGACTGAGGAACTGGGGTTGGGAGATGCCAACTATTACACATAGAATGGATAAACAGCAAGGTCCTACTGTGTAGCACAGGGAACTATATTCAATCTCTTGTAAGAACTATAATGGGAAGGAATCTGAAAATATATATATATATATGTATGTATAACTGAGTCACTTTACTGTACAGCAGAAATTAACACAACATTGTAAATCAACTAGACTTCAATTAAAAAATAAATTAAAAAAAAAAAAGAAAAGAAGCCTCCCCCAGTGCTCCTCCCTCTCAAGAGGCACACTCCAGGCCTGGGTCATTTGAAGGCAGGTGGCACCTCCCAGGCCCAACTTCACAGACGGCTCCACAGAGACCCATTTCTGTTTTCGCATCTCAGCCTCCAGCTGCTCTGACTAAAGGGCTGCCAGCACTTCCACTCAAAGACCTTGTGTATATTTAATCTCTGCTGTGGCGGCCCTCAGCCAACCTGAGCCGCCTCCCTGGGTGCTCCAAGTGAACTTCTTGCATTCATTTTTTGCTTTTGTCTCTAGTTTTTAAATGGCCTGTTTATGAAGTAACCTGCGGGGAATACTATTTTCCCCAGAAGGCCTAATATTTTAGCTGTGATTTTGCAGAATGTGAGGTGTTGCAGGAATGCATATACTGCACCAGAGCAGAAACAACTTACATGTGGAGAGTGCCCACTACCTTTATTTGAAAAGTAGTATTGAATAACCTGGCACTTTGTTCCTTGGCTAAGATTGTGGAAAATCAGGTGCAAGGGGCTCCAGTGTCCTTGAGGGAGCGCTTTCATGAGGGGTACAACCTCTCAGGAAAGGTGGCCCTGCTCTGCCAGTGTGGGACCTGGAACCCCCAGGGTGACACTTGCATTCCACTCCCTGAGGGCCTTAGAACCACCAAAATCAGGACCTCTGGGGGGTGGGGCTTGGGCACCTGTGTATTTAGAAAACCAGGGATGGTTCTAAAGCACAGCTAAGATTCTCAATCTTAGAGGCTCAGAGAATCATTTGGGAGCTTTTAAAACCCTCAGTGCCAAGCCACACTGCAGACAAATTACATCAGAATCTTGTAGGGGGAGTCAGGGACGGGGGCGGTACTCAGGCATCAGAATGGTTTAAGGTCCCAGGTGATCCCAGGTACAGCAGGGTTGAGACCATTGCCTTAGGGTCTCAGTGGGAAAGATCTCTTCTTGCAGACCAGGACTTTTGGAACTTTAGTGTGCATACAAATCTCCTAAGAATTGGGCCAAAATTGCAAATTCGGATTCAGCAAGACTGGGGCGGGGCTTGAGATTTTGCATTTTGCCAAGCTGGTCTGCAGACCACAAGGTGAGTAGCAAGGCTGTAGGTACTAATGAGCTTCCGTTGATTTTTTTTTTTTAACATCGTTATTGGAGTATAATTGCTTAACAATGGTGTGTTAGTTTCTGCTGTATAACAAAGTGAATCAGCTATACATATACATATATCCCCATATCCCCTCCCTCTTGCGTCTCCCTCCCTCCCATCCTCCCTATCCCACCCCTCTAGGTGATCACAAAGCACCCAGCTGATCTCCCTGTGCTATGCGGCTGCTTCCCACTAGCTATCTATTTTACATTTGGTAGTGTATATATGTCCATGCCACTCTCTCACTTTGTCACAGCTTACCCTTCCCACTCCCCATGTCCTCAAGTCCATTCTCTAGTAGGTCTGCCTCTTTATTTGTGTCCTGGCCCTAGGTTCTTCATGACTTTTTTTTTTTTTTTTTTTTTAGATTCCATATATATGTGTTAGCATACAGTATTTGTTTTTCTCTTTCTGACTTACTTCACTCTGTATGACAGACTCTAGGTCTATCCACCTCACTACAAATAACTCAATTTTGTTTCTTTTTATGGCTGAGTAATATTCCACTGTATATATGTGCCACATCTTCTTTATCCATCTGTCGATGGGCATTTAGGTGGCTTCCATGTCCTGGCTATTGTACATAGTGCTGCACTGAACATTGGGGTGCATGTGTCTTTTTGAATTATGGTTTTCTCAGGGTATATGCCCAGTAGTGCGATTGCTGGGCCGTATGGTAGTTCTATTTTTAGTTTTTTAAGGAACCTCCATACTGTTCTCCATAGTGGCTGTATCAATTCACATTCCCACCAACAGTGCAAGAGGGTTCCTTTTTCTCCAACCCTCCCCAGCATTTATTGTTTGCAGATTTTTTGATGATGGCCGTTGATTATTTAATACCGACTGAGTACAACGCCTGCAGTGAGCAGTGATCATGCAGGTCCAGGATGGTAATGGGTTTAGGCAGAGGTGGCACCGTGGGCTTTGTGATTAAAAACAAAACAAATGTTTGTGTTACTCCCTGGGTCAGCCGTGGAGTAGTGCTGACAAGAGGCGTGACTGCCACGTTCTGAGAGATGAGTAATTACAAACTTCGGCCCCTCTCATCATCGGCAGAGAGCTGGCTTATCCGCCTTCCTGAGTCAGTGCTAACAGTTGTTATTTGGGGTGATGCACTTTATTATGCAGATGAATTTGAATCTCAGATTGTTCTGTCTCAGATATGAAAACTATATTGCAAGAAGGTTTAGATTATTGGCTTATATTTTCCTATGCTTTAAAAGAATTTTACTGGAGACCTACTATGTGCCCTGTCTGTCACTGGGTGGCCATGCACATTTCAAGCTGCCATATACCGTGTTATTACACTGCCTGCCTAGCTACTCGGCTGCACTTAAATGAACTTTCCTAACCACATTTATCACATGAGCCTACATAAGTGACACATTTCTATAGATCTTACTACACACACACACACACACACACAGAAGCACAAGTAAAACTGGGAAAATCTGAATAAGATCAACAGATGGTATCAATGTCAATGTCTTGGTTGTGAAAATTATGCTATAGTTTTGCCAAATGTTACCATCGGGGGAAGCTGGGCACAGGGTACAGCACTCTCTCCGTTTCATTTCTTACAACTATATGTGCACGTACAATATCTCATTAAAAATTTCAATTAAAAAAAGGTATTAAATCCTCTTGTAGTCAGCCAAGAGGAGGCTGATATGGGGAGAAGGGACATATGGATTAAGAAGGTAAATAATAAATTAAAAAATGAAAATACTTATTAAATGTTAACTGCATAATATGTACTGTGCTGAGCATTTAATGCAAGGCTTTAATCCATACAACACTCTGTGAGGTGGTGGTGGTTGTTATTATTATTGTTATTATTATTATTTTGTTTTAGATGAGGAAACTGGGGCTGGGAGAGCTTAAGTAGTTTTTCCCAGGGCACAGAGTCAGAAAGCAGTAGGGCAGGAACCAAACTCAGGTCCAGAGCTCACCACACTATACAAAGAATGAGGACAAGAATGCTGTTTCTCTGGAAGGAGAAATCATAGTTAGGGATGAGGAAAGTGCTTCAGGGGAAGTACAATTTGAAGGACCTACACCTTGGCCTTGAAGGACTAGGTGAACTGAACTAGCAACAAGCTGAGTGACGGCGTTCCAGACCAGAAGATGGAAAAAACACATCCTGAGAAAAGTCTTCCTTTTCCAGATAAGGTAGCCAGTGTGTACGTCTGCTTTGCCTCTCAGAGGTAAATAGAAGCAATATTGTGGAAGGTCTTGAGTGCTAGGGGGATGTGGTAAGATCTTCCTGGACCTAGGTAGCAATTTGAGAGAGCTGATAGGGCATGGACAAGGCCAAGGATGTATCTGAATTACCAGCATTCACAAGGAAGCCAAATACAAAGTGTGGACAGTTTAGCATAAACCAACCCATCCCCAGGGCCAGAAGAGCAATGGGTAGCAATTTCCTAGTGGAAAGGTGGTATGTGAGGGGAACCAAGGAATGTACTTCTGACAATGAAGGCCATAAAGTAGTTGAGACCAATGATTATTAGAATCATACATGACTATACCTGGAATTCGCAGCAAAAGCAGTTCTAAGAGGGAAGTTTATAGCAATACAATCTTACCTCAGGAAACAAAAATCTCAAATAAACAACCTAACCTTACACCTAAAGCAACTAGAGAAAGAAGAACAAACAAAACCTGAAGTTAGTAGAAGGAAAGAAATCATAAAGATCAGAGCAGAAATAAATGAAATAGAGATGAAGAAAACAATAGCCAAGATTATTGAAACTAAAAGCTGGTTCTTTGAGAAGATAAACAAAATTGACAAACCTTTAGCCAGACTCATCAAGAAAAAAAGGGAGAAGACTCAATCTAGTTATCTAGTACCGTATGGCTATTTACTCATTCAATTATTGAGTGCCTATTATGTGACCAGTACAATTCCAAGGACTTGGGACATTTCAGTGAACAAAACAGTGACCAAACTCACTACCATCATGGAGCTCACCCCTTATGCTTAGTGCTGATTCCTGGTCAGGAAGATTCTTAGCTATCAGAACCTAAGAATACATTTCCATACCGTACACTTGAGTTCCCATGATCCCAAAGAGCAATGCAAATCTCTCTGGGGTGAAGCTGGGCAGCTAAGCAGAAGGACAGACACAGTACTTCTGATTTAAGAGTGAGGATGATCGTACCCCAGTGTGGCTCCAGGGAAACTTAAGAGAGGCAGACTAGCCGGCCCTGCCTCTGAGTTGGATCCAGAAAGCAAGATCAGGGCTTCCCTGGTGGCGCAGTGGTTGAGAGTCCGCCTGCCGATGCAGGGGACACGGGTTCGTGCCCCGGTCCGGGAGGATCCCACATGCTGCGGAGCGGCTGGGCCCGTGAGCCACGGCCGCTGAGCCTGCGTGTCCGGAGCCTGTGCTCCACAATGGGAGAGGCCACAACAGTGAGACGCCCGCGTACCGCAAAAAAAAAAAAAAGAAAGCAAGATCAGAACGAAGGTGAAGGATGGGCAGTGTGACCCTTGAAGATGATTCAAGTTAGCCTGGGGTACCCTTTCTGTTTTCCACTCCCAAACTGGGATTAATTTAGGAATCTTCCATAAATGTAGAGCAACTGGGGGCTTTCCAGTCTTAGCCTGGGTAAGTACTATCTCAAGACAAATCAGAACAAGATGGCTTTGCCTTGTTAGAGTGGGAAAGGAAGACAGCAAGTAAGGACTCCTGGATTCAGTTTAGTCTACACGTTTGCCTTGTTCTTGTAACGTAGAATTAGAGATATGGAATGTTTCTCAGAATGCTAAAAGCAATACAAAGGTGAAGCGAAAATACTAAAAGGTAAGATGCTGGTCACTGTTTCTACTGCTAGTCACCTTCAAGGTAAGTGAATCAGGCAAGAGTCAGGAGAGGGCAAATTTATTAATATTACCTTCAACCAAGGATTTTTAACCATTTCAAATTTTAAGTTCCCACGAGCCTCAGATGTCTGAGAATAAATATTTTAAATGTCTTTTGACTTAGTTATGGAAAGATTCACCAATCTTGGGCTGTTTTTTTTTTTTTAGCAATACTATAAAAAATTTCATTTAGTCCCCAATGACCCCCTAATGCTTTGGTGTCACATTTGCAATGATATTTAGCCATTTCCTGTAAATGTGGCTATGCTGTGTACATGTGTAAGAAATACAGACATCGTCTACAGTTAGAGAGTAACTTTTTGCATGGGTAAAAGAAACCTTCACTCACTATGCCACTATACCTGTGGCAGAACGTTCCTGCTTTAGTTAAGGGTCAGTAAATGCCACAGGTACAGAGATCCTATTTCTAACTTGGGGCTACACAGAACTATTTAATATATAGCTTCTACTCACATTGTCCCTTGAGTGAGAGGTCGACTCTGCTACTGAGAACAGCAGAGTGAGAAATGGCCCCTCTACCTGCAGAATGCAAGCTTTCTAAAAATTCATGTCCAGTGTCCTGAGATAATCTCCTTGGTCATGTGTGAAACCACAGATGGGACCTTGAGCTGATAGCTGGCAAGGTGGGTGTGCATCCATGAATGTGTGACTGTGTGAGCAAGAGTCCCATTAGAAGTTTGGCAGAGACAAGAGTGTCCCAGGGACCGTCCATTCTTTTTCACTGTGTTGCCAGGAAACAAGTGAGCTTCCTGGTCCCCAGGGCTCTCCATCTCAGAATTCAGGATGACAAAGGGGGCTCCTTCCTTGAGCGCCTCTCAACTTCTGGCAGCTGAGGGAGCTAGGCATTGCCTCCCACAGCGATGGGTCTAAAACTAACATTGTCAATGGCCCCCTCTCTTTCACTTACTTTTTTTGGGCCACTTTGCTCCCTCCCTTCCCCTTGCTCCACACACAACCTTTAAGAATTGAAGTAATTTGCCCAGTGAAATGCTCAACATGGATAAACGACTGTGAAAAGGCACTTAGCTGAGTCAGGAAGAGCATTTTATGAGTAGAAAGGGAAATGCTGTATTTATTGACATGGAAAATTTTACATTATAACTTAATTTTGTATTACTTTTTGGCCAAACCGCCTCTATAAACTCCTCTTAGGCATGAATCTGTGGTCATTGGTGTGTTAAACAACCAAAAAGGATAAAGCTGGCACTCCTTCAAAGAAGTAAAGTATAAATGTGACCTTTATATGGCTAATTTGGCAAGTGGAACAGAACAATTTGCTTAGGAAAAAACTACCTTGGATCTGGAGATTTTTAGGCTATTTTATGACTGGGTCTTTAGAAATCAATATATTAAATTTTTACTTTTTCACAAAGGGAGTTCAATAACTTTGAATGCATTTGGGAATACTTAATTTTCTTTGGAGTATATCTAGTCTTCTACAAAAACAATACTAGGTCCCAACCACAAAGCTGGGAGAAGGGAGAACAGAGGCTGAGTAAAAATAATTGATAAATAACTTTTCTTAGGTACTTATTTCCAAAAACCAAATCTTGGTCATAGCATAGCATCAGTTCAAAGCCCATTTGGAACCCTTTAAAATTATAAATATAATAAGTTCATATATCAAGCATAACATATTTGTACATTAATTATTCCCATTAATTCAATTGCATCTTCTTCAAAGACACCCCCAAATCAGTAATAGAGTAAAACTTTTTTTTTGCTTCCTGCTGTGATTTCTTAGCCTCTTTAGTACTTTGTGGTCTAAGAAAAATAAAATAAAACAGACATTCATTCAAAAATCTACTTTGATTTTTGAGCACAGCAAAATCTACTTTATCTCCTTTCTCCAGCATCAAGTGAATTCTGCAAATCATTTAGACACACAGAAATCTTTCATTCATACTATGAATTCTGATAAAAGCCAGCACTTACCAGTTTTCAAACTGCCCCGAAACATTACTAAAAAGAATGTTTTGGTTTTTTTTTTTTTACAAGCTACACCCAAAACATTTGCTTAAAAACTTTCTAAATAGTGACATTGCCTGGTAAAACACATGCAGTAGACAAAATATCAGATTTCTTTTTCCAGCTGTCCAGAATCCTCTGAGTGCCTCTTACTTCTATCTGTCTTTTGCTATAATTAGGATGGCTTAGGGTTTATCTGGGCCTTTTTTCAAAACCAGATTTCCTTCCCAGCAGCAGCCCCTGTCATTCACAAGTACCCTGATGGTACTGGAAGAACCATTTTGCTGTACATTGTGGAACAGCAATGGTGAATGTGAAGGGAAGGGACACACACACACGTGCACACGCACATGTGCACACGCACAAATACATTTGAGCTTATAATTTTTTAAAAGAGGAGTCTTACCTGAGGATGATCGCTCCAGTCTGGAACCCTGCTTGTTTCAAGTACGTTTGTAACCCACACCCCTTCTGCCTGCAAGTCCAAGTTCCCTTCTTTGGAGAGTGAGCCTGGTGGAGTCTGCAGGATTTTTGCTTCTTGCTCTGCTTGGGTTGGAATGGCACAGCCTCCTGCATGGAACTGGGAATTCAAATCAGTCGCTTCTGCTTTGGCATGGGAACTCTCTCTTTTGTCACTTGGGGTTGGTGGGTGCTTAACAGGTCCTCTGGGATACAGGCGATTCAGGGAGGCTTCTGTTGCCCTTTCTTCCAGGTTGGGGTTCAGGTTCTTGGCTTTTCCCTTCATCCCCGGTCGCCTCGCCCTGGCAGGTTTCTCTGAGCCCCTCCGGCTCCATAAGTCTTTTCCCCCTACTCTTTTCTCAGCCACAGTCTCCAAACACTGGTTCATCCCTGATTTTCCTAACGCACCAGATAAGTGCTTCCTCTCTCTCTCTGTTACTGCTTTATCCATGTTTAGCAGATGATCACTGGCAAATTCCTTTCCTGCCTGGTGGCCGCCTCTGGTTTCCCCTTGAATTCCTGGATAGCCATCTTCAGCAGCTTCAGGAGCAGTGGGTGGTTTGTATCTCCCCTGGTCTGTCACCACAGACGCTCCATCCTGGTGAGGTCCCACAGGCAGGGTCATCCCAGTTTGTGGGGATGAGGCACCGTGCATGGAGGCTAGGCTGCCCCATACCTCCACTTTTTGGGATGGTGAGTGATAACCACAGAGGCCAGCGGTGGCATCCATAGGCCCGGTGTCACCCAACACCAGAGGCTCACAACCCATTTCACTGAGGAAATGCTCACACCCACCCAGGCGACACTCACTGAATTCCATCTCTTCGTCATCGCTTTCTAATAAAAAAACACGCTCAGTCCCCTGCAGGTCCCTTTGCCAAATTGCATTAGAGTGATCTGTCATGACGTCGGAACATTCCAGATACTCCAGGTCATTGTCTGAAAACTCCTCGGTGTAGGTTAGGGTTATCTCTGAGCAAAGTTCATAAACACTGTCAAAGTCTATGCTGGAAGCCGGGCGGCTGACTGGCTTGTTGCTCGTGGCCCTGTCACCTGGGGAAGTGGATGAGGCTGCCTCCATCAGCGGTAGGCTAAAGCTGATGCATTTCTGTACTTTGGGATTTTGATGACTAGAGTTTAAGACTTCTTCATTAGGGCCATTAGTGTCTAAGGCACCATCCATTAACCTTGATCGTTTGGAATGCACTGTCCTGTGGCCACACACATCTTGTTTATCAGGAATATTACTTGAATTAGAACAAAGCAACCCCTCTGCAATGTCCTCTGTGTTATCGGGATCACAAGCCTCTTCAGTTTGCCTCATGTCTTTAACATCCAAGGGATTTTCAGAACTGGATATACCAAGGTCATTATCAGCCAATAGCTGGAGTGAACATGCACCATTGAATTTGGAGGAGGGGGAGTCAGCTGATGCGGGAGGACCCGAGGCAATGTTTTCTTCTTCCTTATAGGATGCTCTTTCTCATCAATTTGATGTGTGCTTTCCTGCTCATATGTCTCATGTTTGCAAACTGTGTTCCTGTCATCTTTCGGGCTAAGAGAGAGCTGTTGATTCTCTGATGGACACTCCACTTCCGTGGATTGAAGATGCACTTCAATGGATCTTCACTGCAGAGCAGCAGATCATCCCCAAACAGTTTTTAGCAGAGATTTGATAAATAGCAGCATCATTTTGGGTACCGCTAGGATGAAGAGAAGATACAGGTAAGTTTGCATGCCTACTTTTCTTGCCTCATGGCACACACAGAAAATGACCATGGTTTTCCTGCACACTCAAGGAGATCTGTGGTTCCCCTAGGGAGGGGTTTGTGGTCAGAGGCAACTGGCTGAGATGCTCAGCATTTTCCCTTAAGACTCTTCACGATCTTACCCCAAATTGAAAATGCTATGAATTACTCAGAGGAATGGAGAAACGTTTTATATTCTAGTTTCTTCTTCTCTCCTTTTAAGTCATTCTATGTTATAGGAGTTTGAAAAAGCATTACTTTCTGGAGTAAGGTATTATACACAAATAACTAAAGTACTCTAACTCCTGTAGTTCAATAGTATAAGCAGTAACTCTTTTTAAGATCATGCTAAGAAGGCATGGTTCTTGCCAGGAGGCTGTAAAGATGATACCATACTAGGACTATGTGTAGGAAGCATAGTGCCACTTCCTCTTTAATTTAACGTGATTATAAAGCCTAAATCACAGCCATGAACTCCTCTGGCTGGAAACCAATGTCCACATGCCATCCTGACCAAGACCCGCCAGGTGTTTGGCTTTGGCCCAGCAGGGAAGAAACCGAATCCTGGATCAAACCAAGCCTGCTCTCCCTCCCTGCTCCACGAGGGATGGTGCTCTGTGGCTCCTCCCTTTCTTGACTGGAGCCACACGGAGCCTGGAGCCTGACCTGCTTTGTTGACCTTTACCATTAAGACCCTTATGCAGGCTCTGCAGTCCCAATAAAAACTTGTTATACTTGCTTTATATTTGCATTCTTGTTTATCTCATTTGACCTCATTGTAATTGTAACACTGCTGATCTCAGTCTATGTATTATCCAGCTCAGAAGGCAACCACTTTCAGAAGGCAGGAGCTGAGGGTCTGGCTCAGACTTAGAGATGATGCTCAGATCTTTACTGACTGGTGCATGCAAAAGATGCACAAATATCTAACCCAGGAGGGTCAGTGTTAGACGCTTACAGCTATGGGACTCAGTCTTCCTTATCCTCTCTCTTCCTTACTGGAGGGACCTCTTTGTCTCCTGAGCTCATGTGCTCATAAGCCCTCAGTCGCTGGGTGCCTGCTCACATAGCCCTCATTTTCAGAAATCATAGACTGATTCCAATTTTATTAATACCCTGTTTCTTTTGGTAACTTGGTTCCCAAGTAGAAGACATTCAGGAGTGGCTGAGGTTGACCAAGCCTGACCCAAAGCTAATCTCTGGATTTGCCCTGACCAACAGCCTGGGGAGACTAAAATTTAGGGCAACTTTCCAGGGGAAACAGTACCTGCTCCTGTCTATTTCACAAAGTTATTTGGAGGTTCAAATGAAAAAAAAAAAACAATATGAAGGGACTTTGTAAAGCAGAAACTTTATGCCACATGTACTCTGTAAGAATGTAAAAGTGCTAAAATGATAATTACGTGATGTGAGAGAGGTATTAGCTAACGCTACTATGGCAGTCATATTGCAATATAAACGTATCAAATCAATATATTGTACACCTTCAACTTACACAGTGTTGTAGGTCAAATATAACTTAATAAAAAAAAAAGAAAAGAAAGGATGAGGCAGTGTTAAGACCAGGTTATCGCTGATTCTCAAGAAGTATGCAGAAGAATTATCAGGGAACTCCATTCAAAATTCTTGAATCAGAATCTGAGTAAAGGGCCTAAGAATTTACTTTTCAAGTTCCCAGATGCATTCTGCTACAAATTGTCCTTGGTCCACCCTTGGAGACACCCTCTTCCTCATCACCATTCATTAGGCTTAGGTCTCTTTAATTAAAGCTGAGAGAGGCATGAAGAGAAAATGACTTTTGCATGAGTTTCACATTGCCCACGTCATTCCCTTCATGCTTCTTTTTGATTAGTCCTTGGAGATTTGGCCTCAGTCGAGAGCTTACAAGGGGTGTAAAACAGCACCATGGGCTACTAGAGAATCCCAAGTAATTGTGATTTCCTGATTTATCCAGGCCATGATCCCTCTGCTGGACAAACCAGTTATCCTGAAGGTACTATAACTTGCGTGGGAAGAAGGAAAAGGAAGAGAGGAAAATAAGACCAAGAGGCGCAAAGGACCAGGTAAGAAAGCAATAAAGGAGGGAATAGAGATGATTCTCCAGAATCAAGGAGGGAAAACAAAACAAATTTGAGAAAAATATGGAGAAGATAAATGAATTAAATATATTTAACTTCTGAATGACTATATTAACAGATGGGGAAATGTTACGATTTAGTAATGTGGGACTTTATGGAACATGTGTTTTAGCTGATATAAGATTTACAAGTCATCCTGAGTACATTAAAGAGGAAAAGGAACTGGATTAAGTATAATTAACTTCTCACTGGCTAATGAGTGCCTTTGAGAGAGTTATGGTTTGTGGTTGGCATGCCCTAATAATTATCTCTAAGCATCCTAACAAGGAGGTGGAGAAAATCAGGCAAGGAACGCAGCCTTTGCTGATACCTCCTCTATTATACAGTGTGCTAGCTGCTCCCTGTCTGCAAAACTGAGGCTCAAAGGAGCCATTTCCCCAAAGTGACAAAGTAGGTAAGTGGTGGAGCTCGGATAGGAAACCAGAGCCTCTGACTCTGTTGCTTGGCTCTGTGAATCCTGTTAGAAAGTGGACATTCAGAGAAGGGAAATGGTAGGGTGTAGAGAGAGATCATATTTGCAAATAAAATCTTTCTATTCTAAGTTTTCATCTTGATGGGTCAACTGACAACAAGTGTATGAACCAATATGATGGTAAGAGCTGAAGAAGAGTCAGGGAGATGGAGGAGACATCACGTCCAGCCCTAAAATGACTAAAAATCTACTGGGGGGAGATACTGCAAATTTCTCAGAGAATTTTGTAGGTCAGTTCTGTGCCAAGCTGTATGGTGTGGTCCAGAAGGACAAAGGGAGTCCAAAAAAGGGACTTCAGTGATAGCTGCTGAAATGGTATGAACATAGCATCGGGGTTTAGAGTCTTTGCAAGATGCTGGCAGAGTGTGCCCCACAGTGATGTGACAGGAATGTAAAACCATCCTGGAAGAATTTCCCTGAACAATGAATTGCGTTCTCTCCTTGCCTACCTTTCCTATTGCCTGAAGGAGACAGCAGCCTTCTTCCACTTTTGCTGTGAAAATCTTGCCTGAATACTCTAGGTTCTTTCTAAGTGAAACATTTTCATATTAGAGAAAAAGGGATGCATGTGACCTTAAGTAGATGGAGCTTCTTCTGAGCTTGAACTGCCTGGAATTAGCCTAAACCAGAGGTTCTCAAACATTTTGGCAGCAGGACCCCTTCAAGCCCTCAAAAATAATTGAACACTCAAAGAACGTTTGTTTATGGGGGTTATATCCATCAATGTTGACCATATTAAAATTAAAACTGAGAAAACTCAAAAACGTTTGTTTATCCCTTCAAAAATAACAAAATTAACTCATTACATGTTTGCATAAATAACATATTTTTATGAAAAATACCCATATTTTTCCAAAACAAAGTAAAATAGGAAGAGTGGTATTGCTTTACATTTTTTCCATGTGGCTTAATAGAAAACAGCTGGAGTTTTGTATCTGCTTCTGTTTTCAGTGTGATACACCACATTGTTTGGGTTGAAGTATATGAAGAAAATCTGTCCTCACACAGATATGTAGTTGGAAAACGAAGCAGTATTTTAATGGTCTTTTCATATGATTGCAGATAACCTCTTTGATACCACACAAAGATGAGTTGCAATGTGGAATCTGAAACCATACCAGTGAATTTTTCATACTTGTTACATAGAATCCATTGGTCTGCATTGTATTTTACATATGTCTCTAACCCATGTATGATTTTGTAACATCACGTATTAGTCATGTGGAAAACCTTGGTTCGTAAGATCTCCAAATATTAATATGGTTCAATATACAATATTTTTAAGAATCCCATTCCTTAATATTACTACTGATTGTATAAGAACAATTGTGAACTATTGGGAAACTGTCAAGCTTATAACGATGGATACAAGTTTTCCAAATTTCTAAATTAAGAAAATAATATAAATATTCACTTAGCATAATGATGGAAGTCAATTCTGTGCCAAATGGCATGGTAGAGGTGGAAGATGGAAGGCATCAGCAAAAACTATGAAATCAGGACGCCTGGAAGTTTCCTCCTTTATAAAAGCAACAAGAACCCTGGCAAAATTTGTCTGAATCAACTTTTTCAGAACTCTGAACATCAGCCAAAGGCCATGTAGGTAGCCTTTATTCAACAAAAAAATGGCTGAATCTCAGTAAGAACAGTGAGTTTTTTGCAGTTTAACTTGCCCTAGTCCTCTCCCCCCATCCCTACTTCCATGGTAGCCTCGAGAACCAAGAGTCCACAATCACAGTGAAAATCAGCAGCCTGGCAGCCACTGAAGGAAGCAGAACAGGGTTGGAGCAACTCCAAAGCCCCATTCCCAGAGAATCATCATTATTTGACCTGTCTGGTGTTTTCCTGGAAGACCTCACGCATGCGACTGTCTTTCTGTGACCTGATTCAGAGCTCACCCAGCGTGAACAATATTTTCCCTGAGGGCGTTTGTCCAAAAAATTCAGAGGCGATAATTTAACATCATGGCTGTCTGCAGCAGTGGCTAACAATCGTGGCAGACAATGGGCTAACCGAAACGTTGACCTGGGAAGGAGGAGGCTGGTCTCCATCCATGCTGGGGTGGAGGTGGGGTGGCAGGAGGCGGGGAGGGGCGCTAATTCTAGAAGTTCCTTGGGATCGCACCAACTTAGGATGGTTTTGTGCCTTGTGGGCAAGTGTTATAAATGTGGGTGAGAATTAAGAGCCCAGGGCAAGTATCCACAGGACTAATAATGCTATAAAATAAGAACATGGAGACAGGGGTTGGGGAACAGAATATAACAAGTGCAATTAAAGACATGGAATCATTTTTTTCTTTAGCTACCAGTGCAAAAGACCTATCCAAAAGGATAAACTTTTATTTTATTTTATTTTTTTTAAACATCTTTATTGGAGTATAATTGCTTTACGATGGTGTGTTAGTTTCTGCTGTATAACAAAGTGAATCAGTTATACATACACATATATCCCCATATCTCCTCCCTCTTGCATCTCCCTCCCTCCCACCCTCCCTATCCCACCCCTCTAGGCGGTCACAAAGCACCGAGCTGATCTCCCTGTGCTATGCGGCTGCTTCCCACTAGCTATTTTACATTTGGTAGTGTATATATGTCCATGCCACTCTCTCACTTCATCCCAGCTTACCCTTCCCCCTCCCCATGTCCTCGAGTCCATTCTCTAGTAGGTCTGTGTCTTTATTTCCATCTTGCGAGATACACTTTTAATCCCCTACACTTCAGTCACCATCATCATCACCATCACCAGCATCATCCCCTAAGGGTGTTGTGTTTTCAAATGCATTATTTCATACATTTATTTATTCGTGATTCCACTGGCACAAACAAAATAAGTTACTGCTCCCCATGTGGACTGAAAAGCAGATTAGCCCAGCTCCTGTCGCTGTTCCTTTCCCCTCTTGTCTCCTGGAGGTCACTTGCCTGCTCCCCAAAAAACTCTCCCAACAATGTTAAAATTGCTGACACTCAAACTGTGCAGTCTGGCCAGGAGCCCTGAAGACAAGAGTTCATAGGAGTGGAAGCTGAAACTACTGGCTAGAGGTAAGATTTGGAATCCTCTCTGAATTTCAGATATTATTCTATTTTATTACGTATTCCACATTCCACTGGAAGAAAACAGGATCTGGGAACAAGCAGTCTGCAGTGTCTCCCCGCCCCCTCCCTGAGCCATGCCTGGCCGTGCAGCATGAAGGGGAGAGGCTGGGCTCAATAAATACTTACGTGATGACATCCTCGTCCTCTCCACAGTCAGAGCGCCAGGTGAGGGTCATCATATTTTCTGACACTAAGTGTCTGTATTTTATGACTTGCCTAACTGCTGCTATCCATTTTATAAATTGACTTATTCAGAATAACTAAAGGAATAAGCAAGCCCCTTATATGCCCCCAAACTATATTTATTATACAGATGGAAGAATTCCAACACTAGAAACACACAGAATTTCTTGAAATTTTCCATAAGCAGCTAGCTGGACATATTTCAAACCTGATGAGGAGATTCCTTGTACATGTACCAATTTATTTAGTTATTTATCTGACAGGTGTACTGAGCCGCACACCTGGAGAGCTGAAGGGGTCCTTTGGGCCGTGCTGCTCCAGGGACTGCCTACCTCCCACCCACTCTGCCCACCGTCCCCTCTTTTGCTCTGTATCACAGAGCTGGCCCCTGGAGGCTGCATCTCCCCAGCTCCCAGGACCACCAGCTTTCTGCTGCATTTGACCAAAAGAAGGCAGGAGATGGGAGGGTGGGAAGACATGAGAAGACAGCTTCAGGTGGCATTTCTAGCAGGCATTTCTACCCTCCTGTAGCTCCAGGTCCTACAGGACAGGCCCATCCGGAACTGGTAGCCCTGCCGCCTCCCTTTGTCTCTGCAGATAGGAGATGGCGGCTTCCTGCTGATGCTAATCTCTGGGGGACCTCACTGCCCAATATCAGCAAAAGTCCTTAAAAATATTAGCCAGCCGAATCCACAATATTTAGAAAAATGTATACATTCTAAACAAGTGAGGTTATCTGAGAAAAACAATGCTGGATCAACACTCAAAAATCAATGAATATGGGGACTTCCAGATATGGCGGAGGAAGAAGTCAGTAAACCCCCTTTTCCAATAGCAACTATGAAACTGGACAAAACTGTCAAAAACCATATTAGGTTCAAGAAATTGATCAAAAGGAAACAAATGCAAAACAAATTTGCAGTTAGGGATTTTAGCTGCAAATTCCCCTAATAAAAATGAACAGTATTATAAGATCTCTGTCTTCACTATACTACACCACTACTAGCACACACACACACACACACACACACACACACACACACACACACAGATTATGACCATAAGAACAGACAGATAGCTGGAACAGACTAGCAACCAGAAATAGTGTGAAGGATATGGGAATATATCCGCCTGTTTGGCTCAATCACCTGTGTAACCCTGCATTTAATGCTTGGTCGCTATCTTTCTGGTTAGACCCTGATACAGAGATGATTTATTTTACAGATTTTGGAACTGAGGTCCAAAGAAGAAATGACTCTCTTAAGTTACACAACTAAAAAAAAAGAAGAAATATCTCCCACGTGCAAGGCACTGAGTTAGCTGCTGTATGGAAGATAAAGTTGTTAAATTCCTAGGCCCGCCTCAGGAGCTCCCCATCCAATAAGGGAAACGAGGTGTCTATATAAGCAGCTCCAGTACAGGACAGTATGTGCTAACCACTAAAAATCAGACCAATTATAGAAATTTGGGGGTAGGGGGTGGCACATGATAATGGTGTCCTGGGAACTTGAAAGCTGAAGCAGGTCTAGGAAATACACAGTAGGATTCTGGCAGGAAAGGTGGTACATGCCTGAGGTTGGGAAGGGGGCTGATCACTCCGGGCAGAAGGAACGGCCAAAGGTGAGAGGAGGTGGGAAAGCTCCGGGCCCTCACGGAAAACAACAAACCCCGCTTCATTTGGAAGCCGGCGGAGTGCTGAGCTGAAAGTTAGGGCAACTGAATGATTTACTGTTGAAGCAGGACGCTTTAGAGAGTGAGGAGGGATGCAATTAATATTTACACCAAACCACAGGCAGAAAGTGGGGTGGACCCAGGCCAGTGAGGAGGAAGAGTCGCCCACCAGGAGGTGGGCAGTACCCAGAGGGTGAACGATTTTCCATCCCAGACTGAAGGGTTTGGACCTCAGGCTCCAATTCACTGGGAAGCAGATCAGAGCAGTCGTTTAGGGAAGAGTGGAAATCATTCTGTGAGATGCTCACCACACTGCACAGGGTACCAGCGTGAGGAAGGTGTGCTCCCGCTCTCCTAAGGCCTCTGGCTAAGCAGGGACACCCCATCCTCCCATGTGTCCTGTCGGACCTATGACCACATATCCCCGGCACACTGCATGGGACTTGAAAAGGGAGAGAAAAAATGGCTGGAATAAGACTTGTTTCCTTCCCTGGGGGAGCTACCAATTTTGCTGAGAGATAAGACTTTTCAGGTATTAAACAGGGAGCAGCATGTGATTTGCAAACTCCAGTGTCATCATATTCCAAAAGGCACAGCTGAGGCACTGAGCGCTTCTGGTGGATTGGAGGGGAGAGGTCAGGGTGGCCTGGATCTCAGGGAATGGAGCCAGGAGCAGGTAACCTGAGCCCTGCGGGGAGGATTAGACTTTGGCTAGATGGGGAGGAGGGAAGGGCATTCCCGGCAGATGTATCGGAGCTGGAACAAGCAGGTCGTGTGTAAGTGACAGAGAAGAAATGAGCTGTGTGGGGAGAGGGCTCTGAAGGACAGGCGCTGTGGGATGGAAGCACAGAATTCTGCTCAGGAGAGAACCGCCATGGAAATTCTACTTTTCCTCGTCACTCAGGTGCAGTTCTGAGCAGATCGGGGAAGCAGGTTACAAAGTCAGTACAGTGTATAATGGGTAAGGGACAGACTTAGCGGCAAGCCTGCCTGGGTTCACACGCTGCCCGTCCACCATCCATGTGATATTGGACAAGCTACTGAGTGGCTCAGGACAATAACTGGGCCTACACCAGGGGGTGACATGAGGATTATGGGAGTTAATTCCTGTAAAGTGCTTAAAGCAGGACCTGGCACACACAAAGCTCTAAATCGGTAGTTCTCAGCTCTGGCTGAACCCTAGAATCCCTTGGAGTGCTTTTAAAAAAATACCAGTGCCAGAAGATTTTTAGGGCAGTGAAACAATTCTGTATGATACTATATTGGTGGATAGATGTCACTACGCATTTTCCCAAACCCATAGGTTGTACAATGCCGAGAGTGAGCCCTGATGTAAACCCTGGACTTTGGCTGGTAACGATGTGTCGGTGGAGGCTCATCAGTTGTAACAAACATCCCTGTCTCATGGGGGACACAGACAGTGGGAGAGTCTGTGTTGGGGACAGCGGGTAGATATGGAAACTGTGCTTTCAGCTCCATTTTGCTGTGAACCTAACACTGCTCGAAAAAATAGTCTATTTAAAAGAGGGCGGTTTCCCTGGTGGCGCAGTGGTTGAGAGTCCACCTGCCGACGCAGGGGACATGGGTTCGTGCCCCGGTCCGGGAAGATCCCACATGCCGCAGAGCAGCTGGGCCCGTGAGCCATGGCCGCTGAGCCTGCACGTCCGGAGCCTGTGCTCCGCAACGGGAGAGGCCACAACAGTGAGAGGCCCGCGTACCGCAAAAAAAATAAAATAAATAAAAAAAATAAAAGAGGGAAAATTATACCAGTGCCAGGGGCCCCCCCAAAAAATCAGGGTGAAGGGCTTTGCCCCTGGTGTTTTTTAAACCTCCCAGGTGACTGTAATGAGCAGTCAGGGCTCAGGTAGGACTGAGCTAAACGAACGTTAGCTCCGGGTACCTAGCGAAGGACGTAGGGGAGCCAGTAAGTGGAGGGCAGAGGACGGATCTCAGCCTGGCCTTGTTTGGGGAGTGGTTTCCTGGCTTCCATTTGGCACAAAAGTGCTGCGCTTCTGACAGCTTTTTGTGCCTCTGGGACCAAATGCAGACCAACCAGACACTCTGAACAAGAAATGAGCCAACTGACTTCAGAAGGGAAAATATTTCATGGCCTTACAGCCAACAGGCTTAGTTAACAGACGACTGACCTCTCTTATCAAAAGAAAACTCAAGCGTAGCCGCAAACAATCCCCACGCACCTCACCGATAGGCCACCAAGCCAGCCTAGGGTCCCAGAATGTCTCCAGAAATCTCAAGGGACATTGTGACAATAGAAAGACTCCTAGATTAAACTGCAAATCCATCTGTGAAAGACATGGCCTCTTGAGAGCAGGACAGAGAACAACGCACCACTGGACACAGGCTCGGAGGACCCAGAGCTCTTTCATAAAAGCAAGTTAGCTTAGAATTCCAAAGGACTGATACTGTTAATTTATTTCAATAGCCAGCACGCTCCAAAACAAACCTTGATCTTCCCATCCAAACCCGCTTCTCATCTCAAAACAATCTGCAATTCCATTCTGCCGATTGCTCGGGCCGCACACCTTGGAGTCGGTCCTCCACTCCCCTCCAGCATCCGGTCCAACAGCAGCATATCTGGTGCTGTCAGATGCATCCAGAACCTGATGGCTTCCTGCCACCTTCTCCAGGACCACCGTGGACCAAGCCTCTTCACCTTTTGTCTGAATTACCGAGTCGCTGCCTGCAGGTCTCCCCCCACCGTGCCCTGTCTACTCTATAGACAGAACATGCACACCACAGCAGCCCAGCAGCATCCTTTTAAAATGAAGCCAGAAAAGATCATTTCTCTGTTTAGAAACCCTCCTGTGTGTCTGCATCTCATTCAAAGTAAGATTCAACATGCGTAGATCATGGCCTCCAAGACCCAACAGTCTTGTCTCTGGGATCCTTCTCCTACGACTGTCCCCTCCCTCAACCCTCCCCAGCCACAGGGACCTTGCACGCTCCCACCTCCAGGCTTCCTTCTGCTCTTGCTATTCCCTCTGATGAGAACACTCTTCCCCAGGTAATAATCACACCCCTCTTCCGCTCCTGCCCATCGCATCTCTGCTCCCAGCAGCTCACTGGAGAGCACTTTCCTCCCCTGACACCTCCCTGGCTTTCCTTTACTCTTTGTCACCAGACACTTTACTGGTTTTACTGGTCTGCCTAATGTGTGACTCCCCCTCTCATCCCTACTCCATGAGATTGGGGACTTCACTGTGCTGCTACTACTGTGGTTTTAAAGCCACTGCAGCAAGAGTCAACCAGCTTCCTTTCTTTTTTTTTTTTTTTGGCCTCACCGTGTGGCATGTGGGATCTTAGTTCCCCGACCAGGGATCGAACCTGTGCCCCCTGAAGTGGAAGCATGGAGTCCTAACCACTAGACCACCAGGGAATTCCCTCAACCAGCTTCCCTGAAAAAAAAAAAGTGGAGATGGGGCTTCCCTGGTAGCGCAGTGGTTGAGAGTCCACCTGCCGATGCAGGGGACACGGGTTCGTGCCCTGGTCCGGGAAGATCCCACATGCCGTGGAGTGGCTGGGCCCGTGAGCCATGGCCGCTGAGCCTGCGCGTCCGGAGCCTGTGCTCCGCAACGGGAGAGGCCACAACAGTGAGAGGCCCCCGTACCGAAAAAAAAAAAAAAAAGTGGAGATGAAATTTGATGGGAGATTTGAACAGACAGGGGAAACTGTGATTACATGCCTGTCTACTGTTCCATCAGTTGATTTCAAACCTTCAGAAATAGAAGTTGGAGTAGTGACAGCCAGAAATCCTAAATTCAGGATTCTTACAGAAGCAGAGATTGATATGACCTTGATACACTAGCAGAGAGAGATTAAATATTGCAGTCAGTTTACCAAATGATGCTGCTTGCCCGTGTGTTTGGTCAGGACGGAACAACAATATGGAGGCCCTTGGATTGAAGAAGAACCCCTCGCACTCCTCCCGCCTGCGAAGTGGGCAGGACTTTGTATAAATAAAAACAATGCTTTTGGAAAATTAAAACAAAAACAAACAAACAAAAAACACCCAGGGGGCTTCTCTGGTGGCGCAGTGGTTGAGAGTCCGCCTGCCGATGCAGGGGACACGGGTTCGTGCCCCGGTCCGGGAAGATCCCACATGTCGCGGAGCGGCTGGGCCCGTGAGCCATGGCCGCTGAGCCTGCGCGTCCGGAGCCTGTGCTCCGCAACGGGAGAGGACACAACAGTGAGAGGCCCGCGTACCGCAAAAAAAAAAAAAAAACAGGGTCTTGAACAGTACCTGGTATATTGTAGGCCCTCCATGAAGTTTTGTTTTTCAAGGAAGTCCTCACGATCACTCCTTTTTGAGTTATACTCCAGCACGTGTGTTAGCAGATTTTGTTTTGGAGGACGGCCCTGGTAGAATGAGATGCGTGAGTGACAGGACGAGACCCCGGGGCCCTGCGGGGACAAGATTCTTGGGTAATCCTAGCTTTGCTCCTAACCAGTTGTTAGAAACTTGGATGGGTCCCCTAATCGCTCGGGTCTTGGGTGATATATAAAGTAAAGGAACTGGACTAGATCAATTGCATTTAACCAATTAAATCAGCATTTCTTGGGAGTAGCACCTGAGTATCAGTATTTTTCAAGCGTTCCCCAGGAGTAACGTATAGCAAGGAGCGGGGTAATCCATAGAGCAGGGCCTCTCATACGTTACTGTGCACACAGATCACCTGGGATCTCGTTAAAATGCCGAATCTGATTTGCCAGTCGGGGTGAGGGCTGGAACTCTGGCATTCTAACAAGCTTCCAGGGGAAATCAACTCTGAGCGACAAGGTCTTGGAGTCGCTTCCAGCTCCATGACTCTGCCGTTATCTATGAAGAGTTAATGTCCCTTTATTAAATTCCCAGAAAAATATCATCTGCCACTTGACTGGTGGTTATGAGTTCCCAGAAAATGCCCAGCAGCTGCCCCCCACCATGGAACTCAGTGACTGTTCAGGTTGGTTTTGCTTTTTTAAAAATCTAATTGCTCGGGCTTCCCTGGTGGCGCAGTGGTTGAGAGTCTGCCTGCCGATGCAGGGGACACGGGTTCGTGCCCCGGTCTGGGAAGATCCTACATGCTGCGGAGCGGCTGGGCCCGTGAGCCATGGCCGCTGAGCCTGCGCGTCCGGAGCCTGTGTGCCGCAACAGGAGAGGCCACAACAGGGAGAGGCCACAACAGTGAGAGGCCCGCGTACCACAAAAAAAAAAAAAAAAAAAAAAAAAAGCTAATTGCTCGACCCAGGCGGGGGGAACATGCAAAACCAGACCCAAGAACTTCTCTCTCAAAAGCAGCCTTGGAGACTGTGGTCAGGGAAGAAACCCATCACAATCTAATTGCTTCTCTTTGCCTGCTGCTTTGTCGTAGGAGCCTTGGTGCCAGCTGTGTCCCTCTTAGTCATCTTCACCGGGCCACCTCATTGCACCTCAGCCTTGCTCCCGTCTCCTGGGGCCCACTGGGTGAGCAGGCCCAGTGCTGGCAGCAGACAGGAGAGCAGGGTGCTGGCACGGGGCTGGGGGGAGCAGACCCATGCTCGGGGAAGGTTAGGCAGGGTTGGCAAGAGGAAGCAGTCCCAGCCCACTGGGGCAGCGGCCCAGGGAGTGGGGAATGACATGGCCAGAAAGGGGGCAGCCACAGAGCGACCAGAAACTCAGGCTCCCTGCAGCTTAATGGGTGACAAGGAGCTACTGACATGGTGGCCTTGGCCTACAGCTCCTGCAGGAGGCCTTTTAACATTATTCCCTACCTTCACAACCCCTTCAGCAGCACAGCCGCTACAGTGCCAGCAGGCTGACCACCAAGAAGCCACCATAATTCAGATCCTTCCCCCGGGGTTCAGATGGCTGTCCAGAGAATGGCTCTATGAGGGAGGAGGAATTAAACTGGCAAACACAGATGAACAGGAGCAACGCAAACAAAGTCCATTGAATTTGTACATGAATGTGGAGCCTTCGCAAGAGAACGAAGACCCAAAGAAGTGACCAGAGTAGGAAGCTTTTCTACCTTTTAGACACAGAAACAATAAATTTGTGAAGAATTCACAAGACGAAGGGTTTGGGCTGTGGGTGGTAAATGTTGAAGAGGTAACAGGAAGAGAAGGGGGAGTTTAACAAGGTTTGTTTGTACAGAGTTCTTGGCCCCAGTTTCCCCATCTCAGGGCCTTCCCTCCTCCTGGTACAGGGGACACACCTTTCACAGGGGAGTTTTAGGACCTGTTTCAGGGAAGAAAGGTGACGGGGGAAGGTCAGAGTGATCCTCCTGCTTCTTCCATTTTAAAAAATTCCCTCGGGCTTCCCTGGTGGCGCAGTGGTTGAGAGTCCGCCTGCCGATGCAGGGGACACAGGTTCGTGCCCCGGTCCGGGAAGATCCCACGTGCCGCAGAGCAGCTGGGCCCGTGAGCCACGGCCGCTGAGCCTGCGCGTCCGGAGCCTGTGCTCCGCAACGGGAGAGGCCACAACAGAGAGAGGCCCGTGTACCGCAAAAAAAATAATAATAAAAAAAAATTAAAAATTCCCTCAACTTAAGATCTTCCATATGCCAAGGTACCATATTTGGGGGTAGCGTGTCCTGAACCCCATCAGCTCTTTCCTCTCCCCTCAGATCAGGACTCAGTAAAGTTGATAACAAAAGCACTATATGCATTGCATAATTCAACCCACAACTCTTTATCGAATTCCTGTTGAGAGGGCACTGGCCACTGGAGGTCCAGCAGGGAACAGATCAGACAAGTTTCTGCCCCCATGGAACTTACCTTCCAGTTGGGGGAAACTCACGACAAAGAAAAATACAAATAAATATATACCATGCCAGGAAATAACCCAAGTGTCCATCAACGGAATAACAAGTCTGCTAGATCCAAACCATGAAACTGAGAAACACTGCTCAGCCATAAAAGAAATGAACCACGGACACACCAAATGACACAGATTATTCTCGAAATAATTATGTGGAGTGAAAGAAGCCAGCTACAAAAGAGTACATGCTCCACGATCTCATATATATAAAAACTCTAGAAAAGACAAACTTGTCTCCAGTGACCAAAAGCAGATCAGTTGTCGTGTGAGGATGGGTGGACAGAGAGGGCAGGAAAGTGGGGGTGCAAAGGGGCATTGGGAGATCTTTTGAGGGGATACGTCCACTCTCTTGATGGTGTGATGGTTCCGTGGGTGTCTGCATGTGTCAAAGCTCACCGAATTGAACACTTTAAATGCATAGAGTTCACTGTATATCCATCATACCTACACAAAGCTGTTAAATGTGTGTGTATACACATACATACATACATTACATCACATGCTACATGAAAAGTAAAGCAAGATAAGGAAGGCAGGATATGCTGGGGGCAGGCAGTGAGTGCTATTTTGGTTTTATTTTTTAATTAATTTATTTAATTTATTTTTGGCTGCATTGGGTCTTCGTCGCTGCACGCGGGCTTTCTCTAGTTGTGGCGAGCGGGGGCTACTCTTCATTGCAGTGCACGGGCTTCTCATTGCGGTGGCTTCTCTTGTTGCAGAGCATGGGCTCTAGGTGCGCGGGCTTCAGTACTTGTGGTGCATGGGCTCAGTAGTTGTGGCTCATGGGCTCTAGAGCGCAGGCTTAATAGTTGCGGCACTCGGGCTTAGTTGCTCCACAGCATGTGGGATCTTCCCAGACCAGGGCTCAAACCCATGTCCCCTGCATTGGCAGGCAGATTCTTAACCACTGCGCCACCAGGGAAGCCCGTGAGTGCTATTTTTTCTGACCAGATGGCTGGTCAGAGGAGGTCTCAGTGATCAGGTGATTTTAAGCAGAAACCTGAAGGCAGTAAGAGAACTGGCCATGGGGTTATCTGGGGAGAGAACATTCCAGGTAGAAGGAAAAGCAAGGGAAAAGGCCCTGTGGGCCTGAGTAACACTGGAGCTCAGTAATGGCTCAGAATTGAGTTAATACTTCAAGATCTAGACTGAATCATTGCCCCAAGCTTCACATACAGTCTTGCATCTGTCCTGCCTACCTGGGTAGAGTCCATGTCTTTGGACAGAACCTGGCTTCTTAACACCTATATAAGCAGCGGTCACACTATACCAGCTCTGGAATCTGCGCTAAGATTCTCATTCAAGAATTCCAAGATCTGCTTGACCTCATCTTCTTTGAAATGGGCAGGCAGCCTGATTCCACTTTCAAACTCTTATGACTGAGAGTGACTAACTGTGTCAGACAAATCACAAAAGACCTCAGGGTAAAAAGAGTGAACATTTACCTGGCATTTGCTAAGTGACAGGCACTGTTCTAAAAACCTTATGTGTATTATCTCAGGTCATCTTCCCCCAGCCTTGCAAGGTAGATACTGTTATTATTTCCACTTTACAGATATAGAAACTGAGGCAGATAGAAGATAAGCTACATGCCCAATTAAGAGGCTGACACTTGAACCTGGGAGGTATGACTCTGGAGCCAGCCCTTGTAAGTATCCACACATGGCCTCACAGAGTGCTGCAAATCTCTGATTCTTTTTTTTTTTTTTTAATAAATTTATTTATTTTATTTATTTATTTTTGGCTGTGCTGGGTCTTTGTAGCTGCGCGGTCTTTCTCTAGTTGCAGTGTGCGGGGGCTAATCTTTGTTGCGGTGCACGGTCTTCTTATTGGAGCGGTTTCTCTTGTTGCAGAGCGTGTGCTTTAGGCACACGAGCTTCAGTAGTTGTGGCACGTGGGCTCAGTAGTTGTGGTGCACAAGCTTAGTTGCTCCATGGCATGTGGGATCTTCCGGGACCAGGGCTCGAACCCTTGTCCCCTGCATTGGCAGGCGGATTCTTAACCACTGCGCCACCAGGGAAGCCCAAATCTCTGATCCTTAACCAGTGGTCCCCCATATACCCCCACTGGCCTGGTCCAAGCCTGTCCCTGCACATGGCTGGGACACCTTCCATATCTGGGGCAATCCTGTAGACTGAACTGTGTCCCCCTAAAATTTATATGTTGAAGCCCTAACTCCCAATATGATGGTATTTGGAAACGGGGCCTTTGGGAGGTGATTAGGTGGGGCTCTCATGACAGGATTAGTGCCTTTATGAGAAGAGACACCAGAGAGCTTGTCCTCTCTCCCCGCACCGACCCCCGCTTTCTCTCTCTATCTTTTCAGTCCTCAGAAATGTCAGCCCATGATTCTGTGATTACAAAGTGAGACTGAACCCCAGTTGGCCCAAAAACTTCCCTCATGTTATTGGTCCTCTCTAAGTTCTCAGAAGGTGTCGACGGAATGGCCTTTCCAGAGCCATTCAGCGTGTGTCCAATTTCCAGTGACCAGTGCATCTTTCTCTGGCTGTCCCACCATCTGGGAAGGGGCTCTGGGACTGACCTGTCACCTGCCCCCAGACTAGCATAGATCTGCCCTGAGAGTCAGCACCATGGTGGGAGCAACCGCCCCAGTCTGGTCCCCAGGAAAGGATGAGCGAGCACCCAGGAAAAGCTGAGTGTCCCATGGTGTGGTCCCCATCACCATCCACTCCACTGAGACACTTACCTACCAAAGTGAAAACCGGAATGTGACAATGGGCAGCAGATTATCAGCACGGACCTATCATCCTGGGGACCAAATGGGTGTTTCTCGTCAGACCCTTGGGACTCACTCCAGAAATGTTCCAGGCAGTGGCCTGAGGAATGGCCACAAAGCATATCGGCTGAATTCATTCAGGCAGAATGCCGCAGGAGCCCATCCCAGCTCTGTGTTGGGAACACAGAGGCCTTCCTGGTGCCAGAAAGCTCTACCACTCCTCCTTAAGACTTGTGACACCTACTTAAGCTCACGGGAACACGAAGTTCACAAAATGCTTTCTGACCTTGCATGAAATGCCTTTTCCCTCTTAGCCAAGACATAGCAATAGCAAGATTCAGTCATCTTTATTTCTACCCAGTGAGTCCTTGATCAAACGTGTTAATTATATTTTATCCTCCAAGAGGCAAATAGCAGAGAGGAAAGACACTGCCAAACTAAGCTACCTTTCTTTTTTTTTTAAGTTAATTTTTATTAGACTATAGTTGCTTTACAATGTTGTGTTAGTTTCTGCTGTACAGCAAAGTGAATCAGCTATACGTATACATATATCCCCTCTTTTTTAGATTTCCTTCCCATTTAGGTCGTCACAGAGCACTGAGTAGGGTTCCCTGAGCTATACAGTAGGTTCTCATTAGTTATCTATTTTATACATAGTATCAATAGTGTATATATGTCAACCCCAATCTCCCAATTCATCCCACCCTCTTTCCCCCTTGGTATCCATACGTTTGTTCTCTACCTCTGTGTCTCTATTTCTGCATTGTGAATAAGTTCACCTGTACCATTTTTCTAGATTCCACATATAAGTGATGTTATACAATATTTGTTTTTCTCTTTCTGACTTACCACATCTCTGCAAATGGCACTATTTCATTCCTTTTTATTAAGCTACCTTTCTTACCTCTAAATTGTCTTGTTTTTAATCAGTTCCAAAATTATAGTTCAGTGTGAGGAACACGTTCAGATGGCACAAAGTAACTATTATTTATAGAGTATTCTAAATTATTTGCATGTGTTGATTTAATCCCTGTGCCAACCCTATAGAGGAGGTACTATCTTTATCCCCATTTTGCAAGTGAGGAAGTGGAGGCCCAGAGAGGTTAAGTAACTTGCCCAAGATGATACAGCTTGTAAGAGGTAGATCTGGGATCTAAATCCAGACAACCTGGCTTCAAATCCTTGCTTTCAAGGGTGGATATAATCTCCTGTCCTTTGTAAGTGAAGTAGATGGTAACACTTCTACCTTTAGCAGGATGCGTGCCTTGAGGTGTTTCTTCCAGGAATGGAGATATTCTTAACGGATTCACCACTACTCATTTGCCCAGCCTCATTTATAACCAGCAACGCATGTTTTTTAGATGTTTGGGAAAGAATCTGTGTTTCCCTGGGTAGAGAAGGAGGCTGAGGGTCCCTCCAGAGGCCAAAGTCTTTGGCTCAGACAACAAGCACTTATGAACAAGCTTCTGCCAGCTACAAACCAGAGTGGCTTCAGGAATATAACAGCGTCCCAAGACTCCTGGCGTCTGTCTGTCCATCCAGATGTGAGGAATAACTGAGAAGGCCGAGACTTCACTAAAGTCACAGATTCCACCTTCTAAAAACCATCCAAACAGGTTTGGAGTATAAACACGTATGACAAAAACATCTTCAACCCTGTGTCTGGGTTACAGCTCTCCTGTTAAATATCCATTTCCTTCTTGTCTTTCAAAATTCTCCATTGATTCTAACATTTTCAAAACTATTCATATAAAATTATTCTAGCTCTAAACACACCTGGTATTATATGCTAAGACAGAGTCATTCTTTCAGAGTAATTCTGGGAACACAAGACTTTCAGGAAGTGATAATTAGTAACAACTAATATTTGTTGCACCGACCTGCACACTTCACTGATCATTTTGCGTGAATCATCTCAATACATCATCACAAACACTCATTTTACGGATGAAGAAACTGAAGCTCAGAGAAGTTAACTGACTTGCTCGATGCCACACAGCTCACAAGCAGCAAAGCTTATTTTAAACTCTTATGGTTACAGTAGATTACAAAATGCGGCCACTAATTCCTCTCATCCAGTTATGTACACCCTGTTGCAATGTGACATTCCTAGTCCACTCTTTAAGAGGTGGCATCTCTCTTCCTGCCTCTTGAATCTGGTCTGGCCCTGTGACTTGCTTTGGCCCAGAGGATGGTGTTGTGAAGGAGCTCAAGAGGGCTTGCAGCCTCCTCCTGGATTGCTCCCCTGAGACCGACACATAGGAAGCCAGTTCCAGCCAACTTGAGGGTAAGAGTCTACGTGGAGGAGAACTGAGGCAGCCCAGCCAACAGCCAGCATCAACTGCCAGACCTGTTGGTGAAACCTTCTTGGACCTTCCAGACCAGCCAATCCCCAGACTGACTCAAGTCCATGAGTGAGCATGAGTGGGCCAGGCAACTCCAGGAGAAGAACCACTGCCAGCCCACAGATTCGTGAGAAATAATCAGCTGCTGCTGTTTCAGGGCACTCTGTTTTGTTTTGTGGTGGTTTATTACACCGTTTCTCAACCTCAGCACTGCTGGCATTATAGAATGGATGGTTCTTTGCTGTGGGGTGTTGCCCTGGGCAATGTCAAACATTCAGCAGCATCCTTGGCCTCTACCCCCTGGATGCCAGTAGCACCCCTTCCCAGCTGTGACAATCAAAAATGTCTCCATGGGCTTCCCTGGTGGTGCAGTGGTTGAGAGTCCGCCTGCCTATGCAGGGGACACAGGTTCGTGCCCCGGTCCGGGAGGATCCCACATGCCGCGGAGCAGCTGGGCCCGTGAGCCATGGCTGCTGGGCCTGCGCGTCTGGAGCCTGTGCTCCGCAACGGGAGAGGTCACAACAGTGAGAGGCCCGCGTACCGCAAAAAAAAAAAAAAAAAAAAAAGTCTCCAGACATGGTCAGGTGTTCCCTGGGGGCAAAAACATAAGTGACCCAGGAAATCTTCATATTGATTTTTTTCCTTCAAAATCTTGAGCAATCAATACCCAGTTATGGTAGAGTTGGAAAAACGTTCTTTGCCCTTTGACTACAGATGCCTCCCAGGTTGCCTGGATGAACTCAGCTGGTATCTTCTTGGGAACCAGCTCTATGTTATCAGGTAAAGCTGGTCAGCCCTATGCCAAGGTAGGTAAATAGCAGCATTTTTTTAGAATGCTCAGACACATCACGTATTAGTTTCCTAGAGCCGGCATAACAAGCTACCGCAAAGAGAATAGCATAAAACAAAAAGTTGTTCCTTCACAGCTCTGGAGGCCGCAAGTCCAAACTCAAGGTCTCAGCAGGACCGCGCTCCCTCTGAAGGCTCTCTGGAAGAGTCTCTCCTTTTGCCCCTTCCCAGCCTCGGGGGGCCGCTGGCAATCCTGGGCTTTCCTCACCTCACAGCTGCATCGCTCCAGTCTCTGCCTGTCTTCACATGGCCGTTTCCCCACTCCGTCTGCGTCTTTATAAGGATACCAGTTTTCCGTTTTCTCTCTTTATAAGGATACCAGTCAGGACCCATATTAATCTAAGTATGATCTCATCTTCATTTAAATAATTACATCTGCAAAGACCCTATTTCCAAACAAGGTCACTTTCTGAGGTTCCAGGTGAACACGAATTTGGGGCGCCCTGTGCAACCCATACTCATATGAGCAGACTGGCTTGTGATGACTGTGCAGTTCTCCCGGCCACTGTCCCCACCAGGCCTTCTGCAGGGCCCGCCTCCAGCCCAGCCAGTTCCAGGGCTGAGCTGATGAGAGGGCAAAAGGGGCTGCTTCCCCATCCCTCTAACCCTGTGGGCGCTCCTGCCCTGGCCACGCCCTCGCCTCCCTCCTTTCTGCCTCACTTGTCATCAGGGCTCACTCTCAGCACTGCTGGACGTGACCGTGACCATCCAAAGAGGCCTCCTTGCTGCGGAGAGGAGTCTCTCTCTCTAGGTGTGGGTTCCTGGACCGATTTTTATCTGTTGCTTTGCTGCCTGTGTCTTTAAATTGTGTTCATAAGAGACCACAGTTCCCCATTTGTATACACGTCCTCGTGACTTGCTTTCACTATGAGGTAGAGAACATCTATCGATATTTGCATTTTCTTCCCTCCTCCCAACCCCTATGTCTTTAGGGAAAAAAAAAAAAAAAAAGTCACGCTACAGTGCAAACCATACTGTTATCATTGATGTTTCTCTCTCTTGGAATGCTTTCTTGGCTTTCCATGGCTTTTGTCTGCCAAGCACACTTGACCTGTGGTAATGGAAAGGTCACAGCAGCACTGATCAATCTCTCCAAGTGGTCTCATTTGCCCAAAGTACGAGATTAGGGTGGTGTGAGGAGGAGAACGCAGGAAGGACGGGGGAAGAGGTGCTACCTGGTTGAGGAAAGAGGGAAGATGAAGAATGTGGATAAATATGGAAGCAGGGCTCTTGGCCTCAAAGCAGAGCTGCAGATCAGGTTTATTAAACGAGAAAAAGCTGGGAAACACAGAAACAGGAGCTTTCAAATATCTAAGAACTCAGATTGAATGACTGAAAGACTAAACCCAGGTAGGTGAAGTAAAGTACTTTTCTTTGGGAAACTATGAGCTCATCAGGTGATTTATGGTGCATTGATAATAGCAAGAAAATTCAAGACTAATATTGTAACTAACACTCACTTTCAATCTTTGAAAGGCATTTGCACAATATCCCACCCATTTTCTTATCCAGCACCTAACAAACGGGTAGAAGTCAAACTCCTTTGCAGATGAATGTTTTCGGATGTAAAGTATTTTGCATCTTGGAAAACACATTGGAATCACCTTGGCTGGGGACTGGCTTTGTCAAGGGTGAAGGACAAGCATTGGTGGGTTTTATTGCCCTGCTCATGGGCAGCTACAGCTCAGAACTACTAGTGTAGAAAGCCAGAACTTTTAAAGATTATTAGTATCCAACATATTTACTACTAAGCAGAAAAAAATGCAGCCACATCTTTTGTTATATTGCCCTACTATTTTCCTTGCCTTAGGCCTGAATACTTTTTCCCAGTAGGGGTCTACTTTTCAAAAGGGCAGGCCAGGAACTTGGAAAGGGTGCATTCTGTCACATTTAACCTTTCATTTTTACGATAAACCACTGCCCTGCTGGACTTCAGAGCAGAGAACGAGGACCCCCCTGCCCCTTTCACAGCACTAGCTCCCTTGCTAAATTTCTCTTCCCTGTGTTGGTCTCTCCCATGTAATCTGCCCACCTGACCCTGGGGCTTCACCATGGCTACTCCTCAACTTGCTTAACACCCTACAAATGTTGGGTTTGCCTATATTCCTGGTCCTGTATAAAAAACAAATAACAATAGCAAGTCTCAATTCCTAAATGGTATCCCATCAGTAAAAGAATACACATTAAGCTTCTCTTCCAGCTAAAAAGTGAGTATACTATTTTAGCTTAGTGTAAGACCCAAATTAATCAATCAAGAAATATGTAATGCATGCTCAGAGGGACAAAGGCAAGAGTAGAAAATATACCAAGTACTCTGTGTAGATTCTCAAGGATCTTGTCATCTAGACCAGGGGTTGCAAACTATGGTCCACAAGCCAAATCTGGCCCCCAACTGCTTCTATAAATAAAGTTTTATTGGAACACAACCATGCTTTTGTGTGTGCGTGTGTGGCTGCTTTTGCACCATGCTGGCAAAGCTGAGGAGTTGTGACAGAGACCATCTGGCCTTCAAAGCCTAAAATATTTACCATCTGGCCCTTTACAGAAAAACTTGCCAATGCTGATCTAAGCAAACTAACAACCACAACTACAACAACAAATATATATTTGAGATGGATGGATGGATAGATAGAGATAGATAGATAGATAATGTATTAATGTGAAACAGAGAGGGTTCCTGCCTTTAGGAGGCCCACAGTCTACTGAACAATCATCAATCCTGAGAAGC